>NC_134089.1:161563747-162170622 GCF_000715075.1 Nicotiana tabacum | reverse complement strand
AACGTGACGAATAAAGTTGCAACAATTCAAAACTCCATAAATGAATTCAAGCATGAACTAGAGTTAAAATCCACAGATATTTATCAAAACACCATATCCGTCAAACCCTAAGGGAAACTACTCCATAATCATGGAAGAAGTCATCACAAATATAATTAAAGAATCAGAAAACATCAATCTAATGTTACAATCCAAAGTCCTATATTGAATTGATGGAAAGATGATGAAATCCCGTATTTTGTAGCCTCCAATGCTCTCCTCAAGCTTCCAAGGTCAAAAGTCCTCTAAAACTCGTGTTTTGGTGTATTTGAACCATGTAGGAACGGGCCCGGACGGAACTATCTTTTTCAAGCCGATTTGGGACAATTGGACCACAAAAATACACTGGCGTGGCGCGCCATGCGCCGCCGCATGCTCCACATTAGTGAGAATTTTGAAAGAGTGACCCACGCCCCGCTATGCATGGCACAGGGCGATAGTGCAATTTTCTCAGAATAATTTTGTTTTCTCACTTTTTGACATCTAGAGTTGGCCCTCGACCCCCGAACGTGATCCCGACTTAATTCCTTGGGCTTTTACTCAGATTTCAAAGCTCCAACTTATTCAAATTAGCTCCAAATTATCTTAATAGCTCAGAATCACTTCCTGCATGGCATAAACACATAATAAGTGCAATACACTAACATTTAAGCTCAAACACAAGTAAAATGCAGCAATTGAAAGCAAATTATGACTAAAACACGTGATTCTAGCCTACCATCAAGCATCTCTCTCTAAAGAAACTTTGACATTTTCACCGACTTTTATTCCGGTATTAGTAGTACATTTTGTTACTTGTTAGAGTGATTTTCTAAAATATATTAATAAATTTTCAATAATTTAGAGTGAATGTAAAAATCCCTAATCTAATTTAGTAATTTTGTTGTAGAACTTTAATGTAATTTATAATATAAAAAAATAATTTCCAATATCCAAACCCAATTTAACTAATCAAGTCAACTATGATGAACAAACGTAGGTGATGATAAATACAGCACGGTCATATCCATCAAATTAGCTTTCTTATTTTTTTATGGAGCACTAAACTTCATGATTACTGAATTAATCATGACCTTTTATTTTGTTGTAACGTCAAATGAAATAGTAACCCGTTATTGTATTCCAACTCTGATAATATTTAGAAGACTTGATATTTTTACTATGCATATTAACACCCTATAATTTGGCAAGGATTAAAAAAGAAAAGAAGATAAATAGCTTCCATCCATATGTGATGTTTCTCCTTTTAATGAAAAAAGTTTTCCTTGGCAATTTTCTTTTGATAATCGTGGTGTCCAGGCCAGCTTGCGCACATCTAGACTAATTCCACGGAATACCTGCCACCTCTCACCAATAACATTTATCTAAAAAGACATTTATCAAAAATCTATTTTCCATCGTAACAAACACACCATTGGGTTGAACATACTTGATATTTGCACCACCAAACATTAGGTACAAATAAGCTTGTTCCAAAGAGGGATTTCCATGCATCAATAAATGCTGTTAAAACAGAGGCAATATTTTTTCTTCGTCCACATTCTGTTATGTTTCTGCTCAACCAGATTGAAGGAAACATTAACAAGCTGATTTATCACCAAAGAAAAGAAAAAAGTGAAGATCAAAAAGCACTGCCTACATTTACAACTCATTTGCTTAACTTGAAATAATGTGTACCTCTTCACCTCAATGATCTTTAATTGCTGTAACTAATACATCCCACAACAGCCTTTACAGGTTAAATTAACTTAGAGCTGTTTTTACTCATCTAGCTCTAATATCAAATTGAAGGGAAAGATTTAAAAGCTAATTTATCAACAATGAGAAAAGGTAAAAAAGTAAGAAGCACTGCCTACATTGATCCCTTTTATTTTACAAACAAACACTAAAAAGATTCTTCCTGTTGGCTGTACTTTCAACAACAGCCGGTAATGCAAGTTGAAACATATCCACCCTTTCCTGGTAACGAAAGAACCCCATCATTCAATAATACGTCCGACTTGAATACATCTGTAATAACATCAACAAAATGGAAAAAACATATACCTAATTGATTATGAAAATGATGCTCAAGGATGTCTGGATGCTTCGTCGTGCAATTGAGCAGATCTTACATTGGGTTCGTCCTGTCAACATTAAGGAAAGCCATATTAGTCCAGCACAAATGGATCGGAATTGCGCTTAGCTAGAAATTCCGGAGGGTCAGCTGGCGCATGGTTCGTAACTTGCTGAATTATATGCTCGTCCCTCTACCCTTCTCCACTTAAATACCAGGCCTTTATCTGCAACATGGTTCAACCTCGTGCGCTTAACTCACACATCTCATTGCGCTCTTACCAGTTACCACTACACCTGTTCTTTTTCTAACTGACCATTTTATTAGTAAATCTTAACTTTAGAAAAACATTAACCACAAAAATAAAAGGAACAGATAAAAAATGTTTTGAGTTCTTTAAATGATTATGAACCCCACCCCCTGCACACCTGATTGGCCTTATTTTTTGCTAAATAAAAGTTGACTCATTCCTTGATTTGGTCCTTCCCAAATTTTTGACCGATTTCGCTAAGATGGAACTATTTCCTTCACCTAATACTACATTTGAAACCTATAGTATTTCAAAAGTAACATAAGATCCACTATTTTTATCTTTGTAAAATCTCAAACTCAGAAAAAGTAACATTCATCTTCACTGATGAGTCAATTTCTAACTCTCTGGTCTAAAATACAAGATTATCTATAATTACCTTTAAGCCCTCCATACTAGATTAAATTAGTATACTATTAGATCGGGAAGGAAGGAGTTACCAACATAAACTACATATTAAATGTATATAATAATCTGAATGCAGCAATTATTTTCGCAAAGTCGACTTCCCTGATAAATAGCAACAACAAAAATTCTATTCAATTGATGTAGGTATGTAGCAATACAAACCCGAATGCCATATGGGAAACTTGGAGCGCGAAAAAAGTCCATTTGCCCCTGCAACAATAAACCAAAAATGTAATAAGATTTTTGGTTGATTTGCCTCAAGTTCTAGAATAAGAGACTATGTACCAGCCCATGCATTGTTGGCTGAGCACCATAATAGCCATCATGTGTAGGAGCTATAGAATTCAACTGTCCCTACAAATTACAAAGCAAGAAAACAACAGAACTGTTATTGTAATAGTATCAATTTTTCCAGTCTTAAAACTGTGAACTTGCCAAGACATACAAGGCCCTGAATAGTCTGTTGGTTTCCATAGTAGTTATCCCGAGTTGGTGCCATTAAGTTCAACTGTACCTGCAAAAGAGCAGTAACAACTTTAAAAAATCACCATTACAGATGTATTAGAAACATTCAAGATACACGCAGATCATACCATTCCTTGAACACTTTGTTGTGGTCCAAAATAACCATCAAGAGTCACAGGTCTGGAGTTCAATTTGTCCTGCAGCAGAAAGATGAATGAACTAAATAAGAAATCGGAGATGACTAATAAAATTAAAAAGTTAAGCTTCAAGAGCACAGGTAATGTAAATCAGATAGCAATAAATAAAAGTAATTAGGTATCAGAGCAAACCATTTGTTGCAAGCTGTCTGCTGCCCCAACAGCCATAACATCTGGCTCCGAGTTCACCTGCAGAACCAGGAGATATTCATAAGATATCATATAATACAAAAGCAGCATTCCCATGATTGCTCTTCACAATATACCTTCCGTTTCTTAGTAAAACTATTCTTCTTCTTGTTTGTCTTGCTCATACTCCTACTTTGGTTATCGTCTTCAACACAGAGAAGACCAGGAGCTGATGATGTGCCAGCTTCTAAAATATTCTTATTTGAGTTATTAAAGGTCACGCAACTCCCAAAAGCATCATCAAGTGCACGAAGAGCAAAACTATAGCTCTCTTGGGATAATGACCCTTCTTCACTCAATTTCATCGCCCTATAGCATAGCTCATTATATCTCTGGACTCTTGACTGCACATCTTCAGATCCATCTGTCATAGAGTACTTGCTCTTGGCATCTTTTGTCCATCGCTTCAATATATAGTGTAATGGGATAGAGGAAACACCACATATTTGGAGAACTATCAATGCATGTCTACAAAGGTAGCCTTTAAATTCAAACAAATGACATACACAAGATATTTCTGACTTCACTTCATTCAATGTAACAATGAAATCTTGATCCTTCTCATAATCTTTAACTCCAAATGTTATGGTTGTCTCATCTTGCTGCTCTCTTTTAGGAATACAAGCAACTGCACCCAAAACCTCAGCCTGAAATTTCTTAAATACAGCATGTGTATAAAGCCCTGCCACATGCTTCTCGAATGGTGATGGAGATTTCAAAGCAGGTTGTTTGTTCCATGTATCAGAATCTGCTTTTGCCTCCTCCTCATACCTATCTTGTAATATTGTTTCATATTGCTTTACAAACTCCGGGACAGTGGTTTTCTTATGTACATATTTGTCAAAGAAAGAGTTCACACTCTCTGATCGTTGAACCGTTGACATTCCCGCTAAAAATGCATCTCTCATAAACATAGGGATCCATTTCACACGATCTTCATAGAGCAAATGAATCAATTCAGCTTCTCTGAGATCAAATCTATCAACTAGTTTTCTCCACCTCTTTTCAAACTCCTCATCTGTCGATGACCTGTAAATACATTTCTCAAACTTTGCCATAAACTTTTCGTTCTGTTTAATGACATGATTCAGTGTTTCGGACACCTTTCCCAGGATATGCCACATACAGAAATAATGGAGGGATGATGGCAAAGCCTCTGAAATGACTGACTTCAACACCTGGTCATGATCTGTGATCACTGTCTTGGGAGCTTGACCACCCATTGCCTTCAACCATGTCCGCATTACCCAAGAAAATGTTGTTGCACTCTCATCAGAGACCAAAGCGCATCCAAGTAGCATGAACTGATAATGCTGATTGACCCCAACAAAAAGAGCCAGGGGCATTTTGTACTTGTTTCTGATGTACGTAGTATCAAAAGACACAACATCACTGAAATTTGCATAGTCATGCCTGGCTTTGGCATCAACCCAGAATAAGTTCTTCACACGTTGATCTTCACCCACATCAGCAGCATAAAAGAAGTTGGAATTAAGACTTTGCATCTGAATGAAAAACTCCAGCAAAACGTTTATGTCTCCCCCTTCCATTGCTGAATTTCGACCTTTCTCAAATGGACCTTTAGAGTCACTTTTCAGACCAACTACATTTTTGTATTCAGCAAACTGTCTTGCCATAGCGGCATACATCCTTCTTGTTTGTTCACTGACAGCTTGGGCAGGTAAAAGTTCATGATTATGTTCTTTCTCGAATCTATGAATGATCCATTTCCCATCGGGTCTTCTTTTCACATGCATACTTGCTTTGCAATCTGTCTTTGCACATGCTCGCCGACCAGTAGCATTTTCTGGATCCTGCTTGTTCCCTTGTCTACTACGTGGTCGATTTGCAGACTTCTCATATTCCCGTTTCGTTCCATACCTAGAACATGCAAATTTTGCATCAATGAATTCCCTTGACGTCTTTGAGCGACGGCTGTTTTGTATGGCTGTATTGAATCCCATTGACCG
This sequence comes from Nicotiana tabacum, assembly GCF_000715075.1. Classification (NCBI taxonomy): domain Eukaryota; kingdom Viridiplantae; phylum Streptophyta; class Magnoliopsida; order Solanales; family Solanaceae; genus Nicotiana; species Nicotiana tabacum. Next base: position 162,164,988 of record NC_134089.1, on the reverse strand, counting down.
AGCATATTCTTGATAAAAGGCATAAGCTTCACCATGGGACTCAAATTCCATGCCAGCCAGCGGTTCAAGGTTTACATCCTCCTTAAACTCTATGATATTTTCTACGGGGGTGTTCATATCGCCTCCATCTTCTGCATGCATCTTCTCTTCAACAACAACCAGCATCCCATGCATTCCATCATCACTGTGCATTTTTTCTTCATTGTCAAGCATATTTATAATTCCATTTTGTTCTTCTTCTTCTTCCTTATCATGATCTCGAGAAGGCAGCCGAAGATCTATATCCATGCTGCTAAACAACTGAAAGCCTATGGATTTCTCTTGTACTGATACCTGAACGTCAAGAAACAAACACGGGAAAGCTTGTCCAGTGAGAGGTTACAAAAACATAGAAATAATTCTTTTTCAATAAGCACAGAAAGATACAATAAATAGCCCAAAACATCTCTCTCTCCACATTCCACCACTCTTCTAAGTCTAATCAGACTTCAAAAATTGTCGATGACTAACTTGTGAATCCATCAATGTTTCAGGTTTCACTAAGTGGCCTAAATATCAGAAAACTTTGAGCTCCAAACCATCATATAAATTTAAACAAGCCAAACCATTTATCACGCTGCCACAGCTCATACATTACGATGACATTTATCAGCTAGCACACAAAAAGTGATCTTATGACACTTTTCACGGATAGAAATCCATAACATGAAGGATATGCATCAATCTCTGTCTACTTGAAGAGGAAGAAGCCTGGACCACATCCAATCCACCAGAGATTTGATTAGTGGATACAAAAGGCCTTCGTCCAAATTTAGACAGAAGTGCAAACCTATATAAATGTATACTCCACCTGCAGGTGTAAGCGACTCAAATTGCAGCTTTCAGTCCATATATCAACAGTGCTTACTTGAAATCCAACCACATCCAACCTGCAGATTACACAGAATAAGCTCACTCCCCATCTCATTGATGCAAGCAATTAGCCTTGCCCCCTCCCCTCTCATGCAGTCCTCTATGAGCCACTTGAGTGAAGATACATACTACCTCCATTTCATTTAAGGTTGTTGACTGCGCACGAAGTTTAAAAAATAAAGGAAGACTTTCGGAACCTGTGATCTTAAAAATTGACATTTTTCTGGTTATAAAAGCATGTCATTAATGGTACAATGGGAAGTTCAAAGTTAAATTGTTTGTAAATATAGAAAGCTGCCATTCTTTCTAAACAGACTAAAAAGGAAAGAGTCCACATAAAATGGAAAAGAGGAAGTATCATTCAATGGTCTAAAATGACAAAGTGTTAAAACCCCAGTCTCCCATGGTCCATTCTAGCTTCACAATCACTAGACCACAACCTTGGATGCTTTTCTTGCAACCATTACTTTCAATGAACAGAAAGTCAAAGCACAACTTGCTTTGATCTCAATCAAAAATTCACACTTTTTGCCGCCAAGAAACGAAAGAAAATGGATAAACAGATGTATAAACAAGTCCATACATCAGCAAAGTCTGGATAAACAGATGTATAAACAAGTTCATATAACAGCAAAGTGATATGGGTAAACAGATGTCTAAACAAGTCCATATAACAGCAAAGTGATATGGGTAAACAGATGTCTAAACAAGTCCATATAACAGCAAAGTGATATGGATAAACAGATGTATAAAAAGTTCATTATCGCTTAACTAAAATTCAAGACTTTCTGTTCTAGTAAGTCTTTGGATATTGAGAGGCCGAGTTTGCACATATAAATCTATCAAAGCTATATGGTGCTATAAATGTTAGTAATAAGGAGGAAGAGAAAGGTATCCCCAAAAAATATAAACCGAATGTTCACGTTTTTATCCTTGTTTATACTCGAGTGATGATTCCCACTGCTAACTACAAAGATGTCTTCACAAAATCTGCAGCACTAATTGGGTTTTCAAAGAAGGAACTGTTTTAATTTGCCAACTACTTCTCCAAGTTTCAGCAGGGAACTAGGTTATTCAAAATGATGCTTCTCTAACTACATAATCCTGAAGATCGTTAGATTTTTGTTTTTCTGTAACTTATTTTAGTTGTAAAGTTAACCACTACCTCATCTTCCCCAATTTCCATTCACTATTCATTTAATTCAATCATATTGTATCATTTTTTTTTTACCTCAGGAGCTAAGTGCAATTGTCTGATCTTGATAAATTGCATTCACTTCATTTACGTTGATTGCAACATTAAGTAAACTACGCAAATGAATTAAACAGAAATAACATTATCATAATTCAAATGAATTAAACAGAAATTACAAAAACCATGAACATCATAAAAGAACCAATACAATGAATTTTGTCTTAGTAACAGTTCATAACAAATGTTCATCGTAATATGAAGGATGAAGGGGGAAGGGGGGGGGGGGGAAGAAAAGAGATTGAAAGAAGCGAGACAGTGGAGGTAGAGGTACCTGTTCTGTTTCTCTTTTCTTTGTTTCTTTCTCACGCACGCACGCACACACACACTCTGGATCTGCGATTCTGCAACTGCAAATTCACGCGATGCCCTTTGGCGAGTGGAGTTCCTTTTTTTCTATGATTTAGGGTTTGTGGAAGTCCTCTCCCCTTCTCGCCCCCGCTTCTTACCTACGCCACTGCAGCGCGTGATTTTTATTTTCTTTTCTTACATTTTTTTACCCAATCGATGCACCAAAAAACAAAAAGAAAAAGGTGTCTAAATAAATATGTAAATATTGTATTCTAATATTTAAAGCGTATAATTTGTAATTTGTACAATGACAAGTGATAACGTATTTACATGAGGTTAAATTTTGATGTTACATCATGTGCAAATATCACACTTTCCAATCAAAAGATAGAGAATTTGGAATACCTTGGTCAAATATCTATTTTTTCAATCTCAATCCATGCGTTGATTTTGTAATCTTTTAATAATTTAGAAGTTTACAATAAGCCCAACACGTGGCAATATTAAATATTCTTGAAAACTTGTAGTTAAGGTGTAAATACTTGACTCTACAAATAATATAATCATATAGGAAAAAAAAGATAAACAATAACAACATACCCAGTATTATCTTACATCGTGGGGTCTGGAATGATAGTGTATGTAGACTTTACCCCTACCTTTTGAGGACAAAGAGTCTGTTTTTAATAGACCATCGGCTAAAAAAACAAATAAAGTGTCAATTAATTATAAATATATGTCAAATGTTAAGTAAAAAAGACATCATAAGTACGTCTTCATTTGCAATTTTGCACATTTATCAATTTATTTATTTTTAATCATCGAGGGATGTGACGAGACGGATGAAATCTTTAATCAGTGATTTTCGGTTCGAACTCCAAATCTTACACATGGATCTGCTCTCAAGTAGCTTCTAGGCAGGACTACTGATGGAAAATTAATTATAGTTCTATCATATTCTATATATCATGTGTTGAAGCGAAGAAACCTCTAGTGTTTGCTTGTTTCGATCCTCCACGAACCTTGCAGTTTGTGGTGGTAAAATGGATAAAAGAAAACAGTTATCCATCCATATTATTCATTAAAAATAAGTTAAATAATATAATTTTTTAAAGGGATCAAATATGGATAAAACAACATATTATCTAATTAGAAAATGGATAATCAATGGATAACTAATGGGTTTAGCTTTTATATTTGTAAAACCTCAAATTGAAGGTTCTTTAAATTTGGGATACTAGGAATTCATCCAAAAGTAATTAGATTCAAGAAGCCATAAATAATATGGATATTCATACTATCTGTCAGCTAACCCATTTTTATCCTTATTAAATATGGGTCAGGTTAGATAATTTATCCGTTTTTGCTTTTGCCTTTTTGACTCATCCCATATCCAACTCGAATCGTCCATTTGCCACCCTTACTTGCAGGAGTCTGGAACCAAAATGTAGTTCTTTTGGACTCAAAGAACCAAAATATGTTTAAAAAAAATGGACACCATAATATATATAATGCCCTAGCATACCACACTATACCATAACGGTCGTTTGTCCGTTAAGATATAGCGCAGTGTAATAACATGCTATATTTGAAATAAAAATGGGCGGGAAGGTATAGCGCGCATATATACCACGCTATAGTATAGCGTGTTATATATGCACGCTATACCTAGATAAAAAAGCATGCAGGTCTCCTTCACCACCAAACCAGTAAACTCCCCCCCCCCCCCCAACCCCAATTAGAAAAATCTAACCAGAGGTCCCCCCCTTTTTAACCAGAAAAAAACTCGGTTGGAGCCCATCGGTCCCACAAAAAGTATAAATTCTCGATCCCACATCTTAGCTAAGGTGTTATCTTGTAGTGGGTTGCTCGTTTCGGTTCCAAATCACCAAATCTTTAAGTTTCAACAAAATTAAAATCGAGGTATTCCGACTTAGTTTTTGTTAAAACTCATGTATAAAAAATGCCTATTAGTTATTTTTTACTGTGCTCTATGTTATTTCGTGATTGTTTTACGATTTAATTAATTTGTTGTTTTTTATCCGGATTATATTACTAGTGTGCTAAAAAGATTAGTAAAATAGAGAAAATGTTATTAGTTGTTAAAAAATATTAATTAGTTACTTTTTATTGTGGTATATATTTTTGTGATTGTGTTGTCATTAAATTAATTTGTTATTTTATCCGGCTTAGATTATTTATTTGATAAAAAACTAGTAAAATATGTAAATTGTTATTTTAGGAATAATTAATCTTATTTAGATGTTATTGTTGTACATATATGAATATGTGACTTTAGTAACCAGTAGTGGTATCTTGTTCCCTAATGTAGTGCTCGTATTTGTAATGTAGTGCCCTTTTAGCGTATTAAAATGTAGTGTTATTTAGCGTAGTCTTTGTAGTTATTGAAATTAATCATTTAATTATTTGTTAAACCCAAAAATATCTAAAAAGGCTGATAGTTCAAACAAAAACTCTCTCGAATTCTAGTCAACAAACGTAAGAAAATAACATCAGAAAACAATAATATTTGTCAAACTAAGTATTGTTATATGAATATTAATAATTAAATTTCATAATTAATTATTTAATTTTATTATAGTCAAAAATAGGTGAGTAACAAATAAACATATAAAATAATAAACTAACATATAAAATAACAAACCTGTTGAGTAATAAATTGGAAAAGATTTCTCATCATGAACACAAGAACATTGGATACCTTGGTGCTACTTGGCCTCAAATATCGAGTCCGGAACCAAAATGTGATTTATTTGGACTCACACTAAGTATTGTTATATGAATATTTAATAATTAAATCATGTATAGTTATGAAAATTAATTATTTATTTTATTATAACCAAAAATAGGTGAGTAACAAACAAACATATAAAATTATAATATAGAAAATGTATCAACCTAATTAAAAATATATAAAAATATTGAATAAATTTTAATATTAAATATATTACAAGATATTTAAAGATGTTAAGAAATGAAAAAATAAAAATACTTTAATTAATATTGTTCAATTTACAGTAGTCGTCATGGAGGTTCCGCATATGCATCCCGGACCTGCCTCGCTAGAGCTACTGTTGTTGCAGGCCAAGCATAGGTCTTCGTAGATATGGGAGAGGTAGTTATTGGCCCAGACGTTCCATGTTAGATGAGTAGACGATATGTGGGACTTTCTTAGGTCCCACCATCTCCATCCCTGTATAGTCAGACGCCTTCAGGATACGGGTTTCTGTAGGATTATTGAGATCAGCCGGTTGTAGTTGGATTGGTCGTTGATCGCGACTTTGATAGAGCGGTGGCGACCGGAGACGCACATATTTCATTTACCCATTGACGAGGCTACTATCACGCTTCAAGACGTGGAGGTTCTGTATGGGCTACTGGTTGATGATCATCATGTAGCTCTACCGCATGCATTATATAGGATTGTAGTACCTGGAGATGTTGTAGCGGCTCACCGGTTTCTAGCCAGCGGAGGAGGCTGCATTGGTTGGGGCTAGTCGTCTACAGTTGACGCCCATCCGGCTGCATCTGGAGGCGATGCATGCAGATATTACGGATGATACACCGGATCTTCATATTAACCGGTACACGAGATTGTTGATGTTGCATATGTTTGGAGGGGTATTGTTCCCAAACACTTCGGGAAACCTAGTCAGCTTGAGATTTCTTCATCATCTTGAGCGGCTAGATGATTTACCTGGTTACAACTGGGGTGCAGTTGTTCTTGGTTACTTGTACAGGCAGATGTGCTAGCATGGGCACCCAGTGCGACATTGCTGGATTTTTGCCGCTGCTGCAGGTGAAAACATAGTCAATTATTTTCATGATTATAACATACATAGTAAAAATATACCTTAAATTTTATGTCCACATTGTATATTAGGTTTGGGCCTGGGAGCGATTCATATAGTTGTAGCCACCTCTACCATCCATCGCTCCGGGTGCACCACCTCTACCGTTTCTCCCTTTAGCTAGAAGGTAGGTTGATAGGCGTGGCTACGGACGCAAGTTCGAGGCTTGGCATAATCTCCCCTATTGTAGGGATTTGTTGGATTTTCTAGAGGACATGCAGGTAAAGGTATACTTAAGTTTACTTGGCCTGGCTTTATATGTGTTGCGTATACTTACAATTCCTATTTTTACTTAATAGTTCATTTGGAGGTCATACATCGACGAGCTGATAGCTGGTTTGCCCAATTATTGCTTGACCGACCGACTTATATGGAGCTCTTCCATCCCGTTGATGTGTCTCGATATTGTCTAGCATCATGCCACCGAGCGAGTCTTTCACCAATTTGGTCGAACGCATCTTGTACCTACTCCGCCCGCTTGGCATAGTACACATTACCAGCGGGATAATCGTTCTAGGGTTGACCAGGCATATGAGGCATGGCTAGATGTCACGACCCAAAATTTAATTAATCGTGATGGCACCTAACCCAACCCGTTAGGTAAGCCAATTACCCACTATCCAATTCTAATAATAATTATTAAAGCAATTTAAGAATGTACCTAATTAAATTCGGTATGGTTCGGTTTTTCTCCTTTCGGTTTCAATTTATTCGGTTTGATAACTTCAGTTTGAATACTAACTAGTGCATAGAGTCATAGACTATAATATTCTAAATTAAAGTACTCAAAAGTACAAACAAAACATATTTGTTGACAAAAGTTTTGTCCAAAACTAGCAACTATCAACCTAGAGAGAGAAAATTGTACATAAAAGAATACATTTGATCATTAGAAATGTCTTGTTACTTACTTAGAGTTAATTGATGAACTTAAAGAATAACGAAAAGTAAAATTTTAGATTTTAATATTTATGTTATAATTAATAAAATGTGTATTGTGTAATATAATATATATTTCGGTACGATATCGGTATTTCAGTATTTCATTTTAAAATACCAAATACTATACCTAATACCAATATTTTTTAAAACTTAAACCAAATACCATACCGAATACCAAAAATATCGAATACCAAATGCCAAAATTTTTGGTTTCGGTATGTAATTTGGTATTTACCAAATTATGCAAAGCCCTACCTCCACCTGAGTGTATGGATGGTGAGCATGAGTATATGGGCTGGTACCGCAGCGTTACCCGACTTTTCGTCGGGAATCCCGTTCATCGTATTGGCGGTCGGTACGTCCCATACGCTGGGAGGCATGAGGCACTCGTATGTTATTTGGTATACTTACTTATAACGTTAAGCTAGTGTTCCGTAATTAATACTTTACATGTTGTGCAGGTTATTGGCCTACATCTATTCTACCAGTTGGGACTGCGATGCAGCAGCATACCGGTGAGGGAACGGTCCTTTGCACGAGTATGGCCGGCAGGTTACAGATCTAGCTACATGGATATTGAGGCGAGCCCAGGATGATGAGCGCTTAGGATACGAGACTGATTATGTGCTGCTAGAGCAGTACTATCGCGGGCCAAAGTGGAGCATGAACGTGGTCGACGTGGCAGGCATGCCCGGAAAGGTAGGGGTGTCCCACAAGGTCGTGGGGGTCGGCGAGGAGGTGGTCCCAAGCAAGGGGGTATTGAGGCACTTGCTGAGGATGTTGGAGTTGATCAGCTGGGTGACCACCCTGAGCCAGACCATACTCCTAGTGATATGTCATCATTCAGCCTTTAGCTTACTCCAAGGACTTCGCAGGTGACCTCGTCAACTCCATTATTAATCGTGGGTACAACCATTACGTGACAGGAGTGGGATCAGTATTTTTCTGGTCCTCTAGAGCCATCGACGGTTTCTAGTGATCGTCCTACACGAGATGTGGATAGTGGGCGTTGACTGAGTTATGGCTTATCATCGAGGGATGCTGAGGATCTTTCACAGGATTTGGTTAGTTTTGTATTACTATTATTCATATTTGTTTTTATCTCATTGATTAGTCATAAATATCTAAATCATTTTTAAGGCATCATCCTCGCCTGTCACAGAGGCCACTTTGTGCGATATTGACATGCCTGAGTCGAATAATTATATTCAGGAGCCTGCTGAGACTATGGTAAGACAATTTAAATTTTTATAGCTAACATGTACATTACTAATATATATTTTATATACTAAAATAACTTATTATTATGTAGGTTATTGCTGGACCGATGGCCCCTTCTACCGAGCCTGCCAGCCTTACTAACGATCATGCTACAACGCATCCTCCGATAAAGAGGCGACGTGATGAGGATGATCCTAATAGTGTAGCCGGACGGGATGGGATGCACCTCAGGCCAACCAATGCTTTAAAGCATACAGGTTGTGGGACACATTGACATTTTTTGTGTGCATATGACATTCAGTAAATAATAGCAACATTATTTATGGTTTATATTATTTGCGCATGTATTTTTATTTCTCGGGTTATTTATTAGTTTAATACTATAACAAAAAAATAAACATAGCAACTTAACATAATTTAAATTCGGTACAACTAATAAAAATATATGACACGGAAAACATAAAGATAAAATACTATAGTCAACATATACATATGTTTGTTTTGTCAATATCGTCCATTATTCTCTACTTCAACCACTTAAATTTCTCTTCCAACCTATTTTTTTCTTCTTCAGCCTCTTTTAGTTTCTCCTTCACTGCCGCAAGTTGTTGTTGTTGTAGTTTAAAGATCTAGAGTTCGTATTCACCAGTTATATTCCAAACATAGTGCAAATAATGTTTGTAGTATTCCTGGCTAATGGGTTCATCATACCAATTTTTCCAAAACAATAACTTACAAGTTGTTGACATATCCAGCGTCTGTGCCCCACATTACTATTTGACCAACATGGCTTCAAAATTGCAAATTTGCCACAATAACACCTTGGCACGTCATTGCGTCCAGACAATTTGTAATGCAAGAAAAATAAAAAAATTATGGAAAGTTTTTCTATTTGTATTGGTTAAGAACAAATAATAACTAAAATGCGTTAGGTTTTATAGGCAAGAAAATACACATAATGTGGTATTTCACCGCGCTATGTTTCGCATAATAATAATTCTTTAGGGTACAATACAGCTTTTCCAGAAGATAGCATTTGCAGAATAATAGCTTTTTCAGGTCGACAAGATAATACACATAACGTGGTATTTCACCGCACTATGTTTCGCGTGATAATAATTCTTTAGGGTACAATACAGCTTTTCCAGAAGATAGCATCTTTTTCAGGTCGACAAGATAATACACATGATGTGGTATTTCACCGTGCTATGCTTCGCTTGATAATGATTCTTTCTGTTATAAGATAGCTTCTTAAACTGAACCAAGTCATTTTGTATTTCAAAGACCTTTTGAATAAACATTACAATATCCATTTAAAAAATTCCATTAACATTTAACAAGTAGTTCAAAAAGAGGCAAAAAGGTGAAGGTAGTTCAACATTTCCCTATGGAACACCTCTTAACACTATCGATCCCTACCTTGAAAAAAAATATGCTAGGTTGCTACACTGACTTTGTTGATGACAAGTGGTATGGTGTTCCACGTACCTTGAAAAATAAGCCTATCAATATACACACTGATCTAAAAGTTGCAGGGCACATTATTGAGGGCGAAGCGCATTCTACAAAGCCTGAAGGTATGCAAATTTTGGGCGAAAAACTATAATGGGTTCCCCTTTACTCAAAACGGTGTGATTACAAAGTACTATATTGCTGGCATGGGCTTGTTGTGCCATAAGCATTGTCTGCAACCTTCCAAACAAACACACACAAAGATGAACTAGAAGTGATTCAGCATTTGACGAAGAAGATTGTAGAGATAGAAAAGGCACTAGATGTTCATCATGCAATGGATAATCTTAACTTCCTGGGAGGAATGAAGGATCAGTACTGGGATTTGTTAGAAAATGATAAATTGCATAGAGACAATGATTATCCTGTTTTTCCAACAGTTGTCGAGTGGGAGTGACTACTTAAGTTTCTACCATAGACATTGGACGTAGGAGTCCCATATTGTTGTAGAAATCAAGCAAATGGTCTTCTTCGTGATAGCGATCTGGGTCCCGAAGGGTACGTACACGATGTTGACGGAGAAGATGAAGACAATAACAATGAAATAGTACTAGAAAGCGACAATAATGGCGAATGATAATTGTTTTTTTTTCTTGGAGTGTATGTTAAATTGTTGTACTGAAGTATTAATGCTAAATATCAATAAGACTTAACACCAATGGAAACATAATTTTATTTCATACATTTTACAAGATGAACGTGTGCATACACTTATTACAACAAATTATTGAAATAAAACATTACGGGTATCCTTGATAATTGGTCACATTGGATGAACTTTCACCGGGAGCTAAATTACCACCGCTACCCAAACCAGCTGAAGGACATTTATGATGGTTGTGTCCTATTTGCGAGCATATGCCATATTTACGCACATAAACGGTATCACCAACATCCATTTGGTTCCATATACGCGTTCTTTTTTGCACTTGTCATTGACGCAAATACTCCTTGTTACACACAATTTTAAATGGTTCTGACGACCAATAACGCTCAGCACCCATTGGCTGCAACTGTCCACTATAGGTGTTTAAGGTGCACCCATTGACGCAAATACTCCTTAGGTGCAACACTATTTTCTTTATCAACGTACCTTGTTGCGGCCGAAACCTGTATGTTAAAAGCACTTCATGGCATGTGAGCACTGCATATGATAGATGGACCATTTCCTACAGGAGCATAACCTTCTGGATTCATTGACTCTGTATGTATTATTTCCCCGATTGTGATGGATAGCGGTGTGAACTTCAAAAATATTTCGCTCGTTGCGATACTGCAAAATAAATGCCAATGTGCTCGCTTTCTGTATTTCTCAAATCTTTTCATTGGTATTGGCATAAATTCAACACCCATTTCCATCAATGACGCACCTCTAGCCCTTTCAACGAACCTCTCCGCCATCTGCTTGAATGACATCCGCATCATGGTAGTGATAGGCAATCCACGTGCAGACTTTAATAACCCGTTGAAAGACTAACATATTTGTAGTAAGAGTTCCCCATATTCTGCCACCATCCTCATGGAAAGTCCACTTGTCAAGCTCATGTCACATCAACCACCGATAGGCTCTGTGGTCTTCCTGCCTGATCAATTCCATTCACCTCCTGAATTTACACTCTTGGTGATCTGTTGCAGCCATCCACATTAAATTATGAAAATACTTGTTGGGATATGCTTTCTGAAAATTAGCCTTTAGGTGCCTCACACAGTAATGGTGGTAGGCATATGGTTCTTGCTATGCACGCAAATTCTGGACATAACTTAAAATATCACCATGACGATCAGATATTAGACAAATACATGAACGATGTCTGACAACATGCTCCTTCAAGTGGTTCAAAAACAGTGTCCACGCCTCTTGCACAAATAGCAAAATCTAGGGGAAATATACTTCCATTATCATCTACTGCAACGACGATCAACAACTTAATATCATACTTTCCATAGACATGAGTGCCGTCTATGGATATTACCGGCCGACAATGCATAAAACCATTAATTGCTGGTTTATATTCCCAAATAAATATCTGAATATATGTTATGGTATTCCCGGACTCCGCTTAAGCTTCCATTCAACAACATTCCTGGGGTTAAAGTGTTGCAATGCAGCCATGTACCTGGGTAGAGATACAAAAGACTTATCCCATTAACATAAACAATTTCAAACGCATGTTAGCACCCGAAAAATGCCTTTCTTTTGGTAATGGTACACCCATATTCCTAGTGGACAGATGTTATACACTCTTTGATCTTATACCTTATGGACGCTTCAATGTATGGAATCAAGACAAGAGAAATAAAGTCAACATTCAAGTTAAAATGATTCCCACTGAATGTATCCATTTCACAATTGTTGGTGCTAATGTATTTACTTACAACCCACATATTTGTTTTCTGCTTCCTCGCATGTAGCATCTAATTACAACCCGTAAACCATCTACGTCAAATAACCTTGTATACATCCAGAGATGACTCATGAACCTCTATTTCTCATGACATTCTTTTATGTTGTACATTCGCACAACCATGCTTAGGTGCGCTTTATCAGGAAAAAGCATGCCCTTTGACAACATCGTTGCTCTAGATTCATTCCATATTGATGTCCGAATTTCATCAAGATCCCTTGTGAGGGCATCCATATCTAACATATTTGGAAAATGATCAAAGTAGGGAATCTCCCTTGAATGAAATGGCACGTGAGACTCGTACACTCTTAGTCTAATAGGAGGTGGAGCATGCTCCCTCGTCAAATCAGGTTCAACATTCTCTTCCTCCTCATCATCACCCTCATTAGGGAAGGGTGTGGCATCTACAAACTCATTAGCATTGTTGTCATAATCATTATTCTCTTTCTGACTCTGCGCATCTGCCAGATCTCGATTAAATATGTTGTCTTCAGGCAATTACGTAAGGACAAGACCTTCAAGTTTCTCGTTTTTACTGCACAACCAATAAAATAATGAATTTATCAAATTAATTCAAACTTTACATATTGCTTTATCACTTCACTTGTAAATCATAGTGTGTTGATATCCCATGATAGACATTATCCTATTGATGATGACTCCTGGATAGACCACCATGATCCAACACACCAAAACTAGACATATTCCAACCAGACGTTGGTTCATAATTTGTAAAATTCATATCTGGCTGGTACCCTATGTGGAATATATGAGTGTTAATACAAATTCAATACGTAAAAATAAACATCGTAACACAAAGGAAAATTGAAGTTTACCACTTGGCTTGTGGATTATGTAAACTAGGGGAGAAATTATTTCCTCGCTCCTCATTAGCCCGTGGAGATAAGTTTAGATCATACCAATCTCTTTCACCGGGAACCTATTCGGAACTCCAAAATAACAACCAGATGATTGAGGGATATCCCTACTTTGCGAAACCTCATTATTGCAAATGGTTTCAGCCTTGACGTACATTTCCAACATTTTTATCACAGGAAATTCCCGGTATTCATCCGGAGTCCTCAAAAAATCTCTCAGAATTTCATCGTCGCGATGTTAAACTCAACATAACAAGCAACCTCTTGCGGAGTGACAGAATATGGATATCTTTTGGTTACTTTAATACTCGCCGAATGTTTTTTCACACTTATTTTTTTACATAACAACGATATCAATGTATCGTACTCCATTGTAAGTGGCAACTTAACATGACACTGTGGGGAACAACTATAGCTTACTGAGTTATTCGTCACCACTACCTCACCCCCCCCCCCAATATAATAAAACCCTAATTCTTCTTTCTTCAAACATTATGACAAAATGCAAAATAACTTAACGAACTAATATTTTAGAAGACTTGAAAATATTTATGAATGGATTTTTACAAAATCCTGAACCTCTTTAAATAAGGCAAAAACTAGTCTGTGGGGATACGATTATTTGAGTATAGCGCCTTAAATATGGGCGCTATACCTAGTTGAATTATTGTTATGTCAGTTAAACCTAGAAGAATTAATGGTGGGCCCACATAATATATATAGCGCTTTATATTAGGGCGCTATACCTTGTTGAATTATTGTTATGTCAGTTAAGCCAGGAGAATTATTGGTGGGTCCGCATAATATATATAACGCCTTATATTAGGGTGCTATACCTTAACGGACAAATGGCCGTTAAGGTATAGCGTGGTATGCTAGGGCGTTATATATATTATGGCGCCTAGTTTTTCCCCCCACACATTTTGGTTATGTATACGGTCAAAATTGAGCTTGCATTTTTGTATGATTAATCAAGACCGGGGCGTAGCAAGCCAAGGTTCGACCCCATGTCATATCGGACCGTGACACGAAGTTAGATTGCCAAACTCGTGTCTGAGGGACTAATCAAGATCGAGATCAGCCAAGATCGAGATCGAGCGGGATAGAGATCAGCCAAGACCGAGACCGAGCCTGCCGAGCCAAATAATGGAAAGCCAAGATATTCGTGATCGGGCAAGGATCACGAGAGAAATATCAGCACGTATCAAAAAGAAGCCAATTAATCAGCTAATCATGGGATTTTTTTATTGTATTTAGGATTGTATTAAGGGTAGGACTCCCCTACTATATAAAGGGGGTCTGATCATTTTTAAAGCGGGACATTCATGTTACATAAAGAAATATATTATCTTTCTCTTATTTTCATTATCTTGTTACTTTGTTCTTATATCAACTGAATCTTTACTTGGTTCAAGGGTGATCGAATTCGAGGGCCGATGCTATTTGATTCGTTTGGTTTGCATTTGTTCCTTTATAGCCAATTTCAATATCAATTTACGTTTTCCTTAGTTTGTGCCAAGTAAAATCACGTGTCCTTAAAATCATATATATATTCAATTATTATCCGTTTTTAGGGTAAAGAGTTTGGCGCCCACCGTGGGGATAAGGATAATAGTGGTTGCCTGGTATAAGCTTTCGTAACACACACTATTTTACACTTGTTCATTAAAGTATCTTTGATTACAGGATTAAAAAATGTTAAACTCTCAGTCAGCACCGCAACAAACTCTCAATGATGTCAACCACCATGGCGAAAATGAGAACATTGCACCAGGAAACCTTGTACCCCCTGTTGGCCTTGATGGAATTCCGATTGTAGATCCAATTGACGTTAGTTCGCATGTAGCCATCAATGAAAATTTGGTCGTCGATCCCGAAAGCAGCATCTACGCAGATGCCCGATCACCTACTCAGAGCGTACGTGGAGGTGAGGATGGTGGGATCAGCCTACGGGTGATCTTCGAAATGCTGCAGGCTCAGCAAGCAGCAATAGCGCAACTACAAAACCAGAATCACACGCCGATCAGGGTGGAACTCGAGACATCCTAGGAAATTGTACATAGGGTCAAATCTATTTCGAAGAATTCGAACGAGAAGGAATCAGAGAACAATCCTGCTATCATAAGGATGCTAACTGACAAAGCAAATCAAGATAAGGGAAAAGAAGATCGAGAAAAATAATAAGAAGGTGGAAACCTATAACTCCAGGGTCGACCAAATCCCGGAGCACCACCGATATTGAAAGGACTAGATTCCAAAAAGTTTGTACAAAAAACTTTTCCCCCAAGAGTGGCTCCAAATCCAATCTCCAAGAAGTTTCGTATGCTCGAGATTCCTAAGTATAACGGGACGACTGAGCCAAACGAACACGTCACCTCCTACATGTGTGCTATCAAAGGAAATGACTTGGAAGATGATGAGATCGAATCCGTCTTGCTGAAAATTCGAGAAGACTCTATCGAAGGGTGCTATGATATGGTATCATAATTTACCACCTAATTCTATTGACTCGTTTGCTATGCTTGCAGATTCTTTTGTAAAGCCACACGTTGGGGCCATCAAGGTTGCAAATAGGAAGTAGGACCTTTTTAAGATAAGGCAGAAGGACAACGAGATGCTCAAAGAATTTGTGTCTCGATTCCAAATGGAATGGATGGATTTACCACCGGTCAACGACAATTGGGATGTTCAATCTTTCACTCAACGTCTCAACGTTTGGAGTTCCGTAGCTTCACAGTAGTTGAAGCAGAATTTGATTGAATATCTAGCTGTCACTTGGGCTGATGTACACAATCAGTATTAGTCGAAGATCAGGGTCGAGGATGATCAATTGGGACTTCTTCTGGGTCCGTTTATCCTAACAGGCCCGTAGATAGAATCAAGAGGGACATCGACTGATACCAAGGTCAAATAGAGATCGATATCAATCATATAATAGAGACCGTAGAGGTAGCAGACTGATAACTAGGGATTCTAGTCTGTTTTATGCTCTTTTTTGCTTGAGTTTTGTACTAAAATGTGTACAAGTATTCCCCAAAAGCTAACTTGTTGTGCTTGTTTCCAGTGTTTGGGCAAAAAGGGACAAGGATGTCATAACCAGCTCAAAAAATTAGTGAAACCTGCAGAAATTCAAAACTAAGTCAAAGCAGCGCTACAACGGAAAGTCCACCAGGGACGTAGAAGACCCACCACAACCACAATCCTTTTATCGCGGTCTTTGGTGGTAAGGATTCAGAGAGTTGTCATTTTTGGAATTCAAGCTACCGCGGTCCGTGGTGATTTTATGCAGTAGTGGTGCCTCTACCGCGACAGCGGTCAGTTTACCGCAGTCCGCGGAGAAGGAGTTCAGAGAGCCTATAGTTGAGCCAAATATTGAAAACCGCGGTCCATAATGGATTTTATGTGATCGTGGTAGCCTCACCACTACAGCGGTCCATTTTCTGCTGTCAGCGGTACCTCCGTCAGGGGGCATTTTTGTCCGAAAAATTTAGCTGTGTATAAATACTTTCTTTTTAGATTTTTAGGTCATTTTACGTTAGCTGAGAACGTGAAGCGCCGTATTTGTCTATTTTGAGTAATTTTGTAGCTTACTTAGCAATTAATCTTAGTCTCTTACCTTGTAATTACAATTTATGGATTATTCTTTATCTCAATCTATGATTTCTTCTTCAATTATGAGTAGCTAAACCCATTAGCTAGGATTGTGGCTCAACCCTAGTGTGGGTATTTAATGGGTCTTTATTTTAGGGTTTAGATGTTTATGAGTGATTGTTATTTGGCCTGATTTATGCTTTCTATGTTGAATTAGTGGTTACAAACACTAATTTGTGCCTTTTTGACTTAGGCTCTTCTTGGGAAAGAGAGACTAAGTCTAGGAATTTCAGGCCAACAAGGAATTGGGATGTATTCAAGAGATTGATAGCCTCAATTAAAGGATTAAACCTAGAGATAATATTACCCTACTTGAGCCAACATTGTTTGCACAAATTGAACACCCAATTGGGCTTGGGAAAGCCAATTAGGGCGAGGTCACTCTTATTACTGAGAGGTGTAGAGTGAGTAGCTTTGTGCATTGGCTATATCATGATCCCAACTATAACATTATTTCCCTAAGTTTTAGATCCCGTTAGATGCTCACCTAGGAGTAATTCGCTTCTCTAGTGCCTCTCTACCCATTTAGAAAACCCTACAAACATATCTACTTAGATTAATTTCACACATCATTATATAAATTTAGAAGTAACAAACAAACAAGAATGATTGGAAGTGTAATCAAGAGCACTACACACTGCTAGATTAGATAGGAATCCAACTCCAAACATTGTATTAGCTCCCTGTGGATTCGATCCTGACCTTCTCGGGTAAAAGCTACATCGACCGCTCTTGCCACTCTGTAGTGGTGTAGGGTTAGACCCTATCACTTTTTGGTGCCGTTGTCGCGGAGCTAACGATTTTGGATATATATCTAAATAGTTTTATGTATTATTTTTCTTTCCTTCTGTGATACTAATTTGTGTGTGTCGCCAATTCAGGTACAAAATGGCGAACAATTACAATGACCCTCTTGGAAATGCTATTCTAGGAGAGGATGTAGATGACAATATTGATGATGAGGTACCTATAGTGCCTCAAGCTCAAAGGAGAGACCGCCAGGCTAATGATACCGCCACTTCCAAGTGCGGCTCCTCGGGTGCTTCCAAATGAAGGATATGCTAGTGCAATTGTCCCACCCCGGATCTGGGCGGGCAATTTCCAAATTACAAATGTGATGTTGACTTTGCTGGAGCAGCGAGGGTATTTCACAGGTTCTCCCCATCAAAATTCTTAAAAACATCTTAAAAGCTTCGTGGATACCTGTTGGGGAAGCAAGAAAACAAATGTGTCAGAGAATGCACTTCAGTTGAGATTGTTCCCTTTTTCACTTAGAGGGAAAGCTTTGGACTGGCTTGAAAGGATTCCCAACCATTCCATCACTACTTGGGATGAGTTGGCGGACAAGTTTATAGTAAAGTTTTTCTCGCCGGGGCATATGGAGACTTTGAGAGATGAGATTTTGGCCTTCAAACAGGAACCTAATGAACCACTTCATGAGATCTGGGAGATATATCGGACAATGGTGAAAGAATGTACGAACAATGATATAACCGAAGCAATGATTTGGCAGACATTCTACTGTAGCATTAACATGAACAATCAGTGTGTACTGAACCATCTAGCAGGGGGAAATTTTATGAACACACCTTATGATCAAGCGTGTGAGATATTGGATGAGATGGCAGATACTTCCTCAGCTTGGCAAAGTCGATCCAATGTACCACAGGGTGACCGCACTGTCATCCACTTGCACAAAGAGCTCCATGATCATGATCAGGCAATAGCAGAGTTAACTACCACAATGAACCAGATAGCGAAAGCTCAATTGCAACAGGTTCAAGCTCCTAGACAAGTAAATGTTATGGAAGGTGTCAACATATTGGTCAACAAGAGGCGACAAAGAGGTCAACAAGGTCAAGGTAGTCCGGATCAATATGACCAAGGTAGTGGTGGTTTCAATCAAGATGAGGGCTATGATGAGCAAAATGAAGAAGTGTAATATGTAAACAATTACCAAGGAAAAAGGGGCAATGATCTTAACCAACAACAACAATGGAGATCCCAAGGAAATTGGGGGAATCAAAACCAACAAGGCAATAGAAACTGAGGGAACAACAATCAAAAATTGGGCAACTAGAACAATCAGGGTAACTGGAGTGACAACAACATAAATTGGGGAGGAAACAACAACCAAGGGGGTTGGAACAATGACAATCAAGGGAATCGGGGTCAAGGCTTTCAAAGGCCTCCGATGTATCAACAACCAAACAACTCACCTCCATTTCCGTCCCAAGGTCCTAGCTCTTCAAACAATGATATGGGAAGGATAGAGATGATGTTTGAACAAATGATAAAGAAGAACGCCGACTCTGATGCCCCGTTGGCATCCCACAATACTTCAATCCAGAATTTGGAGGTTCAACTTGGCCAGATTTCACAGTCTTCGAATACTCACCCTAAGGGGTCTCTACCTAGTGATACGGTAGTAAACCCGAAGGGTGGGAACAACACAGGGCATGCAATGGAAGTGATTACTAGAAGTGGTCGAGGTGGTGATGTGAGTACCTCCAAGCAAAAGGAAATTGTGAGTGATGAGATTCAAGTGCAAGATGATGATATTCCTTTAGTTGACGAGCAAGTGAGAGAAGAGAATGTGAATGTAGAAGTAAGGATTGATATTTATGATGATGAGGTGGAGACCCAAGATGACGTGAACCCGACTAGGGAACACGTAATAGACATACCGGAAACGGTAGTGCCCAAGGCTAAGTCTCCCTTGCCAAGGCCTCCTCCACCTTACCCTCAAAGTTGCGAAGCAAAAGAATGAGAACTAATTTAGAAAGTTTATTGACATGATGAAGAGCTTATCAATCAATGTTCCTTTGGTGGAAGCTCTTGAGCAAATGCCAGGTTACACCAAGTTCATGAAAGACTTGGTGACTAAAAAGAGATCCATGGATTGTGAGACCATCAAAATGACTCACCAAGTAGGTGCAATTTTGCACTCGATGGCTCCAAAGCTTGAAGATCCTGGCGCTTTCACCATCCCGTGTACCATTGGGAGCGCGAATTTTGCAAGGCATTGTGGGATTTAGGTGTAAGCATCAATTTGATGTCTTACTCCATGTTCAAAACTTTGGGTATTGGGCAACCGAGGGCTACTTCGATGAGGTTACAAATGGCGGATAGAACTATGAAGAGGTCGCTTGGTAGTGTAGATGATGTTCTTGTTCGGGTGGACAAGTTCATTTTGCCCGCTAATTTTGTGATCTTGGACTGTGAGGTTTATTATGAGGTTCCGATCATCTTGGGAAGACCTTTCCTTGCAACTGGGAAGGCCTTAGTTGATGTGGAAGCAGGGGAACTCACCTTCCGGGTAGGTGATGAAAAAGTGGTCTTTCATGTGTGCAAGTCAATGAAGCAGCCTTACAGTACTGAAGTGTGCTCTTTTGTGGATCTTGCCACGGCAGTGATAGTTGATAATACTAGTGCAATGATCAATGTGGAGGACCCTCTAGAAGCGCTATTGTTGAACCTTGATGTAAATGAGGATGAAGGCCGGGTGGAGTGTGTCAATGCTTTACATGGAATGGGTTCTTACTCTTATGAGCCTCGGAAGCTCTCTTGGGATCTTGAGAATAGGAAGACTCCACCAACAAAGCCCTTAATCGAGGAACCTACTATGTTGGAGTTGAAGCGGTTTCCTCCATACCTCAGGTATGAATTCTTAGGCCCTAGTTCAACTTTGCTAGTTATTCTTTCCTCTTGTCATACTAACATGCAAGTAGATACCACATTGGCGGTGCTCCAAAAATGGAAGAAGGCAATTGGATGGACTTTAGCTGATATCCGGGGGATAAGCCATGCTTTTTGCATGCACAAGATTATTCTTGAAGAAGATGTCAAGCCTTCCGTGGAACATCATAGGAGGTTGAATGAGGCTATGCAAGAAGTTGTGTAAAAGGACGTGATCAAGTGGTTTGATGCATGAATTGTGTACCCCATCTCGGATAGTTCTTGGACTTCGCCGGTGCAATATGTGCCGAAGAAGGGTGGTATGACCGTGGTTACCAATGCGCAAAATGAGTTTATTCCCACCAGGACTGTCACCGGATGGAGGATGTGCATGGACTACCGCAAGCTGAATAAAGTGACCCGAAAGGATCACTTTCCATTGCCCTTTCTTGACCAGATGCTAGATAGACTTGCTGGGTGTGCCTTTTACTATTTCTTGGATGGGTACTCTAGGTACAACCAAATTTTGATTACTCCGGAAAATCAGGAGAAAACCACCTTCACGTGTCCATATGGTACCTTTGCCTTTTCTAGGATGCCATTTGGGTTATGTAATGCACCGGCTACATTCCAGCGGTGTCTGATGGCCATATTTACCGACATAGTGGAGGACATTTTGGAGGTGTTCATGGATGACTTCAGTGTTGTGGGTGACTCATTTGATGAATGTTTGAAGAATCTTGACAAGGTGTTGGCCCGGTGTGAAGAGACCAATCTTGTGCTTAACTGGGAAAAATGTCACTTTATTGAAGTGGACAAGGCTTTTTAATTTTAGCCTTGTACACCTCTATGCCGTGTTTTTCTAAGGTAGTAAATCCCTTGTGCAAGTTATTGGAAAACGATGCCAAGTTCGTGTTCAATGAAGAATATATGAAAGCTTTTGAATTCCTCAAGTACAAATTGACAACCACTCACATTATTACCGCACCCAATTGGAGCTTACCTTTTGAGCTCATGTGTGACGCAAACGATGTTGTGTTAGGGGAGGTTTTGGGTCAAAGAGTGAATAAGATGTTTCACCCGGTGTATTATGCAAGCAAAACAATAAATGATGCTCAAGTGAATTACATGGTGATGGAAAAAAGAGTTGTTGGCTATTGTGTTTGCAATGGAGAAGTTTAGGCCTTATCTCATGGGTGCCAAGGTGATAGTTCATACCGACCATGCCGCACTCCGTTACTTGATGACAAAGAAGGATTCCAAATCTCTGTTTATGAGATGGGTCTTATTGCTTCAAGAGTTTGATTGGGATATTATGGACCGGAAAGGGTATGAAAACCAAGTGGCGGACCATTTGTCCTGCTTGGAGGAGGAGGGGAGGCCTTGTTATGGCCTCGAGATTAATGATTCATTTCCTGATAAGCAACTCCTCTCTGTGTCTATGAATAGTATGCCTTGGTTTGCGGATGTTGCAAATTTCTTTGTAACCGGTATTGTTCAGTGTGAGCTCTCTTCTAACCAAAGGAAGAAGCTTAAACAAGATTGCTTAGACTACTACTGGGATGAGCTGTACTTGTTCTAAATATGTAATGACAGTGTGATCCAGAGATGTGTTCCAGAGGAGGAGCAATTGAGTATTCTGTATGCTTGTCATTCCTCTCCCTACGGTGGTCATCATGGTGGGGCGAGGAAAGCTTCAAAGGTGTTAAGTTGTGGTTTTTATTGGCCCACATTGTATAAGGATGCAAGTGAACTGGTGAAGAAATGTGATGAATGTCGAAGAACGGGTGGAATTTCAAAGAAGGATGAGATGTCTCCCACTACTGTTCTCGAGGTTGACATATTTGATGTGTGGGGCATTAATTTTATGGGTCCGTTTGTAAGCTCTTGTGGCAACACGTATTTTCTTGTAGCCATTGATTATGTTTCTAAGTGGGTTGAGACCGTGGCTTTACCCAACAACGAGGCCCGGAGTGTTGTGGCTTTTCTCAAAAAGAGTATCTTTACTCAGTTTGGCACTCCTAGAGCAATCATTAGTGATGGAGGGTCTCAATTTTGCAATAAAACATTTGACACTTTACTTGCAAAGTATGGTGTCAATCACAAGGTTTCTACACCCTACCATCCTCAAGCTAGTGAGCAAGTTGAAGTCTCCAACCGGAAGATCAAGAGTATATTGTCAAAGATGGTCAATGCAAATAGGACCGATTGGTCAAAGAAATTGGATGATGCTCTTTGGGTTTATAGGACTACTTACAAGACTCCGACTGGTATGTCTCCGTACTGGTTGGTGTTTGGGAAAGCTTGCCATCTACCGTTTGAGTTAGAGCACAAGGATATGTGGGCTTTGAGGAAGTTAAATCTTAAATGGGATGTGGCAACAAATCTTCGGGTGGAGTAGCTTAATGAGCTTGATGAGTTCCGGTTTCATGCCTACTCCAGTTCGTCCTTGTATAAGGACAAGATGTTCATGACAAGTATTCTCGTGGCAAGGAGTTCAAAGTGGGTGATTTGGTTCTCTTGTTCAATTCCCAGTTACGACTAGTTCCGGGTAAGCTTAAATCAAAATGGAGTGGACCTTTTAAGGTGGTGCTTGTGACTCTGTTTGGTGCTCTTGATTTGAAAAACAAAAATGGCGAGATCTTTAGAGTTAACGGTCATAAAGTCAAGCACTATCTTGGAAAGTTTGATGACAGCCACGTGGTGGCAATGATCTATCTCAAGTGATTGATGGTAACATGTGTCGTGCCGCGACGTTAAATCAGGCGCTTCTTGGGAGGCAACCCATGTGTTTCTCTTTTTATTTTTTTTATTTTCTTCTTAGTGTAGGATTTTCTTTTAAACTAACTGGTTGTGAGATGTGTATAGGGATGTTTGATGCAGTGCAGGACTAATCTAGAAAAATTTAGCACTCTCTGAAGTTTGGATCGCTGCCGCGCTTGATTTTTCGCGGTCGCGATGGCCTTACCACGGAGGCAAAAATTGTTCGCGGTCAACGGTGCTAAAAGGTCCAAAGTGGAGGTTCTCTGAAGTTTCAACCACTGACGCGGTACATTTTTCGCGGTCAGTGGTGGATTACCATTGTCGCGAAGCATTTTTTGCGGTACGCGGTGGTCTTAAAGCAACAGCCCTTCTGAGTTTCACAACTGCGGTCCGCGGTGCATTTACCGCGGCCGTGGTAGGTAAGAATAAGTGGGTCCCAAGGCTTGTCTATAAATAGAACCTCAGGGCCCCCTTTTACACTTTTCGCCCTTTGCACTCTCAATCAATATAAACTACTGTTCACTCACGCCCTAGCTTGCACAAACACAAGAACCGAGTTGAATTTGTTTCACATTTCACATCTGGTAACTCCAATCAACCCTTAGTCTTTAATTTTGTTCTTATTTTCTTTTAAATTGATAGTTATTACTTCTTCTTCTTCTTTTTTTCTTTTTTTTTTTAATTTTGACTTAGGGTTCCATAATGTTAATTAGATTAGGTTTTAATTAGTCAGAAATGGTTATTAACTACCTAGTGGATTGATAATGTGTTGATTAATGCTAAAATGCACGAAAAATTTGAAACCCTAGGTGCTGAGCCCAAATTTGGCCTTCGTGGTCATCTATCTTTTGTGAGATTTTTAAGTCTTGATAACTGCGGTCAGCGGTGGTATTTTCCGCTGACAGTGGTGTCTCTCCGTGACCGCGATGCTTTTTCCGCGATCCGCAATGATAAATTTCAGAGAGGTACATTTGAGGGACTGTGGCCAGGGTTGATTTTTCGTTATCCGCAGTGCACTTACTGCGGCCACGCTCCATTTTTCGCGGTCTGTGGTGATAATGAATCAGAGAGTGGGTAGTCTAAATCTCACCTCTTCGCGGCCGCGGTGCATTTTTATGGTTCGCGGTCTGCTGTTTTGTCTTGCACTGTCAACTACTTTCCTGCACTTCTTATTCTAGTCTTTGCACTAACAAGTTTCAACTGATTATACTTGCATATAATAGTTAAATCCAGAGGAGATGGTGACAAACAAAAGGGTAGAGTAGAGTCCTCCCGGGGTAGAGGACGAGACATGATTAAATTGACCCCAGCAGTTTGAAAAACAATTGGGGAAACCCGAAAAATCATTAGAGTTGCAGATAGAGCTGTTTCCCATTCGGAGGGAAGTGAGTACATGCCCTCCTGAAAGGCTTTAGAGTCTAATTCTGTGCCAGAGTATGTACCCGACTTCCCGGAGAGGCGTAGATTGAGAGATGAACCTACACCTCCGGCCTCTCCTACTACTCGTGCTTCAATTCATGTTTCTTTTGAGTCGTCTGTGGGCTCAGTAGAGAGCAGTGACAGTTCATCTTCAACCTCACCTACACCTTCGTCACCTGGACAGGATGTAGATACTAGGGTACCGGATGAAGAGGGAAGGGGTGTGCCACAACCTGGGAGTGTGGAAAGAACTAGAAACCCTGAGGTGTGGCAAAAGCAGTTCGTTAGTGAGCTGGCTTATCACAAGTTCTAGGAATGGAGGCCTCTAAGGTCACTTATTCATGAGCTCCAGTTCATAGAGAAGGATCTCCTACCATACAAACCCAACATGAAATAACAATTCAATGAATGAGTGGGGTGGGATTACTTTACCAGCAGGGTGTCAGAGGCAAACGAGCACTTAGTCAAAGAGTTTTATGCCAATGCTTCCCACATCAAGAAGGATACCAAAGTGACTAAAGTGCGGAACTTGAACTTAAAGTTTGATGGGAAGACAATAAATGAATACCTGGGCTTTAATGAGGAAGATGAAACATTGTACTTGAGAAGTTGGCACTTGATGAGGTAGCCCGTCCGTGGTTGGCATCATATCTGGCCCTCCCGGGCACCACCCCATCATGGTTGACAACAAGGGTTGCTATCTTGAGGAAAACCCTAAACTTTGAGGCGAAGGGGTAAGAGACTTTTGTATGCAGCAGGCTGGACCCCAATACCCATGAAACCCCATGTCAGTCTTCCGGGCTGGCGGGGTTCCCGATCAATATCGGGAATGTCATGTCTAGGGTGATCAATGAGGGTGACAGATCATACCCCTTCCCGAACTTCCTTACAATGTATTTGGAAGACCATGAGGTGGAGAAAAGAAACTTTGACGTGAAGGTGAAACCCAAATGCCCTTTTCATGGTACAACTACAACCTCAAGGCTGAGAACAACTCCAAAGCCAAAGAATCCAAGGGCAAAGCCACTACTTTTACTGGCCAGTCTGAATAGCTAGTAGTAGTAGTAGTCACTTCTTCTCAGCCTTCAACTGCCATACCAGAGCCTGCCTCCGGACCATCTACTTCCACCCCTCTAAATATTCCATCCTCCTCAACATACCCATTGACTGCCCACAGATTGAGCCAAACACTCTCCAGTATCAACAACTAGATGCAGGCAGCAACTTCTAAGCTGTCTGTACTCTCTAATTCAGTGGCGGTTCAGTCAGTGCCCCTACAGCCACAAGTGCCAGCTTCAGTAGAGGAGACTCTCAAGGAGCTTTTGGACAACAAGAAGAAGCTCCTTGATAACCAAAGTGACATTAATTTTGTTGTATAAGTGACTCTCATGCATAAGTGACATTAATTTTGTTGTATTAGGCTAAAAATAGGATAGAGCCTACACGAGCAGAAGTTTTTATATTAATTCATAAACAACGTAAAGATGGGCGACCACTTGATGAGAATTCTGCAAGGACAATAGTAAGATTCGTTCTCTATCTTTAAGATTTTGAATTTCATATGTTTTAGTGGAATCCAGGTTCAACAATTTTATTTATATGTTGTTCCTCCAAAATACCTCTTCCTAATCTAGAGGTATTTTTTTTAACAATTCTTTTGTTGTTTCGAAATGGATTAACTTTCTTTGATAACCCTCTCTGATCAAGACATGATAAATGAAAGATTGATGATTAATAGTGAGAGATCGCATGACCAGCCTCCTCACAGTGTTGCTTGGGAAGGAGATGTATATTCCCAAGTCTTGGGAAATGAAAAAAGTGGGTATGTTCGAGGTTTGAGACTTGGTCCAACTCCTTCTATACTGTGGGGTAGTAAATCTTCCATAGGAAATATTGCTCCAGAGGATTTTTCTAATGAGGTAAGAAGGTTAGAACAAAAGATAACAGAGTTAAATGGAAAACAAAATGAAGAAATCAGTTTGGTGAAAAAAGAATTATTATGGATGAGACTAGTCATGTGCAAAATTGCTCCTAATGAGTTATTGTCGCAGAATATCAATGAATTTTCAACTGAACATGTAACTCAACTTCAAAAGTTTAAGATATGTTTTTAGAAATTTTAATCTTTTGAAATTAATATTATATAACTTTCTAATATTAATCAGGTCCCTGATGCAAACCGTGGCTATGGACGCGTGCCACAAACACAACAGATGCATAATATTGGCAAAAATAGTCCATCTTCTCATGGTATGCTCTTGTATTAGAATTTGTTACTATCTTACTTCTTTCTTAAAGTGTGCTCAATATTCCATAGATTGTGTTATGCACCAGTTTAATTATATATCGATTCGCTAACGAATATTGAACAGTTTATTCTTAAGTTAGGTTTCTGTAAATCCAGCTAATATCTTAGTAACTTGGTTCACCCATAAATTAAAGACTAATCATCATGAGCTTCATACTGCTTATCCTTCACCTTCACCTTATGTTTCACAGCAGAAGATGGTGTTGGTATTGTTGGTACATTTTTTGGTATTCTTGTGTTTGAAGATAGTACTAATTATTTGAAGAGAATTATTTCTCCCCGTGTGTTTGTTTTTGCATTGAAATATGTTCATGATTCTCTCCAAGTTGGTATTTTTTGTGTTTCTATTGAAGATATATATAATTTGGTCTATTTCGGGTGTACTGGAAGTCCATCATATTAGTATTTGAGATGCTTTTAATTTAGTTATGTATAACTATTGCCGGCAATTTTTTGTGATGCATTTTTATGGAAACTAGCTTGTAGTTTGCTTCTGGTTAATTACTTTGGAGAGATTTAATAGTACTTATTTTGTTGCAATTCATGTACTTTTTTTTCAATTGAATTGATTTAAGTTGCATCTACTTTGACATATTTTAGATGTAGACTCACAATTTTTTGCTTCACATTTGATTTCATCTTCTGACTTTCACTTATTTTATTAGTTCAGGTTATACAATATGAAGTTTAAAAATTTAGCATGTTAAGGATTTCAATATGATGAAGAATTGCAAAAATTATTTGAGGGATACAATGTACTATATTGCTATTGTTGGTATTCAATAGAATTAATTACAATGACATTAGTTTTTTTAGTTTAAACAATGACACTTAATTTTATTTCTCTCAGACATTCATATTATGGAATGTATTTTCTTCTATATGTCTTGATATATGATTTTATTGCGAATTAGTAGTATTATCTTTGGTAGCGTTTGTCTATTTTTCAAAAAAGTTTCAATGTCTACAGAAAAAAGGCTGGTAGAAGGACTAGATAAACCATTATAATTATCGTTAAAACTTTTATATTTTACGGCAATAAATTTTAGCTTTCATTTGCCATTGAAAAGATTACTTTTTAGCTACTATTTAACTGGATTTAACGACAATAGAAAAGGACGCTAAAGGTGCAAATTATGCCATGTTCAGGACGAATTTCGTCGTCATTATAATGGCCACTAAACATTTGCCATTAAAGCTATAACTTTTAACGGCAATTCAAATGTATTTCTCGGCTATTAAATGGACGTTAAAGGTAGAAACTATGCCACTTTCGGAACTAATTCAGTGGCTATTATAATTGTCACTAAACAACCTATGATTTTTAGTGGTAATTCAGTCTGCCTTTACCGACACTTTTGTAAATGGCCGCTAAATGCTTTAGCGACCCCATGTGTAGCGGCAAAAGGTTAATGGCCGGTAAATGTTTTAGTGCAATAGTTATTTCCACTAAAGTCCTTTTGTATGGCCACTAAATCTCCTGTCATGGGAAAACACTTAAGGAGCTGAGAAAATACACAAAGAAGCTGAAGAAGATGCGGGCCTCAAAGGAGTCGGTCAAGGAATTGAGGAGAGAAATGGAGAAGATGAAGGCAGCTAGCCATTTGCCTTTGGGCTGCTATTGCATGATCATCCTCCAGTAGGTGAGGTAGAGCAGGTTCCGGAGCAGGAGCTTGAGAGAGCTCCAAAAAGGAGGAGGATAATCCCCCATATGGATGATGTTGAGATTGAGTTGGCAGAGACAGAGGGTGTTGCTTCTAGCCAGCCACAGGCCTGGGATAGCTGATCAAGGTGCCCAGCCACAGGATCCCATGCTAGCACAAGACCCCATGCAGACAGAGGATCCATATGGAGTTTTCTTAACTCTCTATCTTTCTTTTTACCTTAATTTTTAGTTAGTTAGCATTGAGGACAATGCTAGCTTTCATTTGAGGGGGTGGCCCTACTTTGATTTTTGATTTGGTAGTTTGATTTGATAGTTGGACTGTAATTATGACACTATTTTCTTTCTTTATGCTTATTTTTCACTTTTGGTATGTATATAACTTTTGCCTTTTATTTTACTTTTCATTATTGTTCTAGTTTGATCGGTATATAAAGTTACTCTCATGTATATATTCATTCCTTCTTATGTATATTCATCTAAACCCCCTTTTGTACATATTCAGTTTACTTTCCATATTTTACTTCATAGCTTCTTTTGTAGTTTCCTTAATAGTATAGCTTCTTATTTCATTTAATAGCTTCTTTTTCGGTTCGTAGCTTCTTATTTTTCAAGTTTCAATGATCAATAAGCCTTTGGTTTTCTTAATGTCACGGTTCTTTCCAAAGGTGGAGTTTGTGTGAACCGGGTGGCTCTTCCCGATAATGGATGGCATGACAACCTTCTTAAGGATTTGAGTCTGTTTTTTTTTTGTGTGTAAATAGTAGTTAGTAAGCAATGGTGCCTTAGGCAAATCTTCCCTTGGGCCTAACACATTTACCTTTGACCTTATGGTTAAAAACAAATTGTTATGTATAGAATGGTGATAGTTGTGACCTTGAGACTCTTGTGTTGGCTAAACAATCATCGAGTGGTTTCTCGGAACCATTTGTGTGCTCAAATCTTAGCTAAGGGTGTTGTGGGCCCCCGACTCTCTTTCTTTAGTAATCATATAGCTTGTATGGTGAGGTATTGATTTGCAAGTCCAAGTCTCGTGTCAATGAGTCTAGAACTTGCCCTGAATGTTTGTCTAGGCAAAATCCTAAGTGTAGCTTAGCTTGAGAAGTGATTATAGGCTCTCCTTGATACCAATTGAAACTTGAAAACATCCATAACCTACCAATGATGATATCCCTAGTCAACCCCTTGAGCCTTAGCCCTTATTATTTCAATAACCATGATACAAACCTTTATCCGTTCTAATATAATCCTCTCTTGGCACCCTATCTTTCCTTAGCACAAGGCAAAAGCATAAGTTTGGGGGGAGAGACAAGGAATGATAAAAGGTACAAAATGAAGAAAAGGAAAGGAAAAGAAAAAGAAAAAGAAAAAGAAAGAAAAGCCAAAGATTCAAAAAGAAAATGAACAATGTAGAAGAAATGAAAGGATTCAACGAAAGCAAAAGATGAAAGGAATGGAAAAATTAGAAAGAAGAAAAAGAATTGAAATGAACAAGAAAGAGTGACAGTGTGTCTCTCTAGCCTCTAAAGAAGAAGTAAATGACTCAAAGAGTCAAGAAAACGTGTGCCAAAATGAAGCAAATGAAGTGCTTAAGGGAAGATGAAACCTTCTTAGACCAATATATCCTACCCTGAACCAAAATCCTTCATTACATTCCACAAAAGCCCTATATGATCTTGAGTTGAGTGAGCTTACATTAGTGGTGACTCATATAAGGGGCAAGCTTATGGTACTTAGAGCCGAATTTGTGACCTTCCTTTGAGAAAAATGAGTGTGTTTTCTACAATCCTCATTCTGAGTGCTACAATCTAAAAGTGAGGTTTGCTTATGGGAAGTTGAGGAGTATGAGTTTGGGTTCCACAATGACCAATATAACATAAAGAGTTTCCTTGATGAGTCGAGTCAACTCTTGATGCTTTTGTGTCGCACTATAGCCATGGTGCTAAAAGATTATGTATTATTGATAATGCATTTGAGTTGAGGGTAATTGTTAGTCCCAATTGATTCTTGATGAGGTTACTTTAGGACAGCTGAAATTTTCCTTTCGTTTATCTTGAGGAGGTGGGAATTACTTTGTTTGCTTGAGAACAAGCAAAAGCTTATGTTTGGGGGAGTTGATAACTATGGATTCTAGTCTGTTTTATGCTCCTTTTTGCTTGAATTTTGGACTAAAATGTGTACAAACATTCCTCAAAAGCTAACTTGTTGTGCTTCTTTGCAGTGTTTGGTCAAAAAGGGACAAGGATGTCATAACCAGATCAAAAAAGGAGTGAAACCTACACAAGTTCAAAACCAAGTCAAAGCAGCGCTACAGCGGAAAATCCACTGCGGACGCAGAAAACCCACCGCGACCGCAGTACTTTTATCGCGGTCCACGGTGGCAAGGATTCAGAGAGTTTTCATTTTTGGAATTCAAGTTATCGCAGTCCACGGTGATTTTATACGGCAGCGGTGCCTCCATCGCAACAACGGTCAGTTTATCGTGGTCCGCGGAGAAGGAGTTTAGAGAACCTGCAGTTGAACCAAATATTGAAGACCGTGGTCCAAAATAGATTTTATGGGGCCGCGATAGCCTCACCGCAACAACGGTCCATTTTTCGTTGTCAGCAGTACCTGCGTCAGGGGCATTTTTGTCTGAAAAATTTAGCTGTGTATAAATACTTTCTTTTCAGATTTTTAGGTCATCTTACATTAGCTGATCATGTGAAGCGCCGTATTTGTCTATTTTAAGTAATTTTGTAGCTTACTTAGCAATTAATCTTAGTCTCTTACCTTGTAATTACAATTTATGGATTATTCTTTATCTCAATCTATGATTTCTTCTTCAATTATGAGTAGCTAAACCCATTAGCTAGGGTTGTGGCTCAACCCTAGTGTGTGTATTTAATGGGTCTTTTATTTTAGGGCTTAGATGTTTATGGGTGATTGTTATTTGGCCTGATTTATGCTTTCTATGTTGAATTAGTGGTTGCAAACACTAATTTGTGCCTTTTTGACTTAGGCTCTTCTTCAGAAAGAGAGACTAAGTCTAGGAATTTCAAGCCAACAAGATATTGGGGTGTATTCAAGAGATTGATAGCCTCAATTAAAGGGTTAAACCTAGAGATAGTAATACCCGACTTGAGCCAACATTGCTTGCACAAATTGAACACCCAATTGGGCTTGAGAAAACCAATTAGGGCAAGGTCACTCTTACTACCGAGAGGTGTAGAGTGAGTAGCTTCGTGCATTGGCTATATTATGATCCCAACTATAACATTATTGCCCTAAGTTCTAGATCTCGTTAGATACTCACCTAGGAGTAAGTCACTTCCCTAGTGCCTCTTTACCCATTTAGAAAATCTTACAAAAACATCTACTTAGCTTAATTTCGCACATCATTAGTATAAATTTTGATGTAACAAACACAAGAATGATTGGAAGTGTAATAAAGAGCACTACACACTGCTAGATTAGATAAGAATCCAACTCCAAACATTGTATTAGCTCCTTGTGGATTCGATCCCGACCTTCTCGGATAAAAGCTGCATCGACCACTCTTGCCACTCTGTAGTGGTGTAGGGTTGGACCGATCATAGACCTGGGAAAAATTCTGCACGAAGTGAGAGGAGAGATGATCGAGGTAAAAGTTCACGGGGACTTAGTACTGAGGAAGGTCACGTTAAAAACCCGATATCCAAACAAAGGGAAACTAGGACCGAATTTGGAAGTACCGTAACAGATTCTTGAGATCACAGGAAAAAGGTCCTATAAGCTTGGAACGATGGACGGAGAACAGCTACCAAACAATTGGAACGTAACTCATCTCAAACGATATTACTGCTGAGGTATGACCCCATTTTATTTCTTTCTATTTTTTGACTAACACTTGGAGGTTATCAACAAGGAGCGGCATGAAGCCTTTAGGTCTACAAGCACGTGTTGCACTCTTTTCCCTTGAACCATTTTTTTCCCAATTGGGTTTTTCGGCAAGGTTTTTAATGAGGCAATAGTGGATCGTACTAACTTTGAATCGAGGGTCGATCTCGAATCGGTGTCAAAGACAGCATTAACAGTATTCGAGGTTCCTCTACAATCAACATCGAATATTGGGGGACATTGCCCTTGATGTCAACTTTGCTACGAGGAAATTACTACATAATGACGGGGTTTCGATAGGTGAGATTTGTAAGGGCCAAACGATCGAACGAATTGTGCCCACATAGGTTGCTCGAGCCTTGCACAAAACATGTACGCATGTGTAATCATTTTTCACAAGAATAAAGAGAAGTGTTTTTCCTTACAATTATCTCATGTCTTAGAAAAAGTTTTTCTACTTTACAATTGCATACTTTCAATCTATTATAGAAGCGAGCTCAAGGGCCGATCATAACCAGAGTTCGGATAATCACCCCCACACTCAGGGACTGCCGTCCAAAAAATAAAACTCGAACATATCGAACTATTGAGCATCGAGGGCATAAGACCTTTTAGGAAACCCTCGAATTTTAAAGTCCACGACCATATCCACTCGGGGACTCTTTATCGAGCCTAAGGGCCATTTTACTTCGAGTTCGAAAAATCATTCTCACTCAACTACAAAGCCCAAGGACTTCCTTATCTCAAGTTTGAGTAAATCCTCACTCGACCTTAAAGCCCAAGGGCTACCTTATCTCGAGTTCGAGCAAGTCCTCACTTAACCATAAAGCCTAAGGGCTACTTTTACTTCGAGTTCGAGCAAGTCCTCACTCAACTACAAAGCACAAGGGCTACCTTAACCTGAGTTCGAGCGAATTCTCATTCGGGGACTATCTATCGAGCCCAAGGACCACCTTATCTCGAGTTCGAGCAAGTTCTCACTTGACCATAAAGCCTAAGGGCTACTTTAACCCGCGTTTGAGCAAATTCTCACTCGGGGACTATCTATCAAACCCAAGGGCGACCTTATCTTGAGTTCGAGCAAGTCCTCTGTCACGACCCAAATCGGAGGGCCACGATTGGCACCGATGCCTACTCAACCGAGCACTACGTACCTTATCCTTCTTTACTATAAGACTCGTCACGGGCCATGAAAAGCCACATCTATATATATAATTAACAATATTAGGACTTAACTCACATAACTAATTCAAAAACATTTATATAGATACATAGGGGCCGACAAGGCCGTTGATATGTCATACCTAAAACTATACACAAGACACTATCTGCAAGACCTCTAAGACAACATGACCATAATATATAAGTCGAGATAGGGTTCCCGACATCCTCATAAAACAAAATAACATATATAGAACGTGACTTGGCAATACTCCAGGAAGAAGTGGACCTCACCAACCAAAAGTTGATATCTGGAGGCAGCCTACAGTGGATGGTCCTCACCTCACCTATCTAAACCTACGTGGCATGAAACACAGTGGCCCAAGAAAAGGGATGTTAGTACGAAGAATGTACCGAGTATGTAAGGCAAAAATGAAACGTAATAATAAAATACTATCTCAGGGAGGGATAAGAGTCAACTTATAACCTCTGACTTGCCGCTGAGAGCCATAACATATAGAATAAGACCCATCTCGTACATACAAATAAAACTACAATATAATAGTTATGATTACATCATTCTCATGACGTTAACTGCCCAATTGATTAGTGGTAACTGCCCGACCGACCGTAGCGCAGTAGTAAATGCATGACTACCCGACCAGCCATAGCTCGGTGGTAAATATGTAACTGCCCAACTGGCTGTAGCTCGATGGTAAATGCATGATTGCCCGACCGGCCGTAGCTCGGTGGTAAATATGTAACTGCCCAATCGGCCATAGCTCGATAGTAAATATTTATGAAGACGCATGTATCACTATATTATAAATATTAATATCTTTATCATATACCTCAATAGAGACTTATGAATATATTTAGACATGTTTGAATATCATTTTGCATGAATGAATAACATAGACATCCTTAACTGCTAAGAGTAGAACCACTTATGGAATAGCATTTGTAACGACCTGACTGGTTGTTTTGCTTTCTAGAACCTCTTTCCTCTAAATAAGACTTCTCGTACTTACTTTTACTGATTTATGACCTGCAAGGATGGTTGGTTCGGGATTTGGAAGAGTTTGGGTTGAAATCGGAACACTTGGTTCCTTAAGGTTGGCTTAAAAGGCCAAGTTTGACTTCGGTCAATATTTTGAATCAACGACTTCAAAATCGAGATTTTACTGTTCCAATAGGTTTGTATAATGATTTTAGACTTGGGCGAATGTCCGGATCGAGTTTTGGATGACCTGGAAGCGTTTTGGCGCTTAATAGCGAAAGTTGATTCCTTAAGGATTTTGAAGTTCTTTAAATTTGGTTTAGAGAGTGTTTTGGTGATATCGAGGTCCGAACGGAATTCTGAGACTGAAAATAGTTCCATAAAGTCATTTAAGACTTGCACACAAAATTTGGTGTCAATCTGAGTAGTATAAGTGTGTTTCGTCACATTGGAAGTAAATTGAAGAACTTGAAGTTCATAAGTTTGAATCAAATGGTTTTAGGGTGTGATTCCTAGTTTTGATGTTGTTTCCGACATTCTGAGGGTTTAAGAGAGTCCGTTTTATCTTTTCAAACTTGTGGGTATGTTCAGGCGGGGCCCTAGGGGCCCCTAGTGTCAATCGGACGAGGCTCGTACCAAGTTGGAAAGTTTGGGCAAGAACTGAATGCCCAACTTCTGTCATAACCGCACTTGCGATTGGCCAGCCGCAGATGCGATCTCACAGGTGCGGTCCTTGACTCGCAGATGCGGCCAAGGGTGGCCAGCCTAGAAACCGCAGATGTGGTCCTCTCTCCGCAGAAGCGGTCGGCCTTCTGCAGAAGTGACCCAACCGGCCCAGTAAAGTTACACGGAAGCGGATTATTTTCTGCAGATGCGGTGGGCGCAGCTGCGACCCAGGACTGCAGATACGAAAATCACTAAAGGCAGTAGCGTTCCTTTAATACGGACCCTAGACATTTTTGGCTCATTCACACCATTGTTGGGCGATTTTGAGCTTCTTGAGAGGGGTTTTTCACCAAGCTTTTGGAGTTTCGGATTGTTCGGCTCTGGTTTAAGGGTTTGAGCGCATTCTTGAGTTGGAAGTAGGCTCGAAAAGAGGTAAGTCTCTTTTCTAACCTTGGAAGAGGGAAATTTCCCATAGGTGAACTTAATTAATATATGATTAATTGTGGGGGCAACGTACGCATGAAGTGATGAGAGTCCGTACGTAGCTACTATTCCTGTTATGCCCGGGTAGTTCTAGGCTTCCACCATGCTTTGTGGTTACCGTTATATGATTACAATTGTTGATTTACATTGAATGGAACTAAGTTGAGAATGTCATGATTTCACGGATTTCAAGTAAATATTTGTTTTGAAAATAATTGAGGAAACATAAGTTATATTTATACTTAACTACATCGCAAGCATATTCCATGAGCGGGGTGATTATTTCCACTACTCTCATGGGAGCGGGTCGTTCCCCTCGACATGTTAATAAATGTATATATGGTTCGGGTCGTTCGACCCTTAGCAGTGCACAGTTTACTTTTATGTTGGATCGGACCAAACGTCCTCGGTGGTATTTGTGTGTGTGATAATAGAACCGGAACCCCTTATAATTCGTATGATTCATTGCTTGAAAGGTCCCTTGTTTTAAATGAAGAAAGTTTCTGGATTTATTAATTGGATGAAAGGATTTTCAGTATTATTCTTATTTGAGCTTGTTACTATCTACCTACATTGTGAATTAAAATATTGAACTTCATATTATTATATTTGTTGGCCCTAGTAAGTGTCGAAGTCAACCCTTCGTCACTACTTCTGCGAGGTTAGGCGAGATACTTACTGGGTACATATTTTTATGTACTCACGCTACACTTCTGTACTTGATTGTACGGGCTTTGAGGCAGGTGCATCTGGCCATCAGTCTGGCGCGTAGAGTGGACTCCTTAGCTTGAGACTTCTGGCGAGCTGCCATTTTGAGCTGTTCTGCAGCAGCTGGAGTCTTTATATGCCTTTACTTTTCCTGTCTATTTCCTTTCCAGACAGTATGATAGTATGATTTTGTATATTCTACTAGATTGCCCACATACTTGTGACACAGGTCTTGGCATACACATTGGTAGACTTATGATTTTTGGATTACTATCATGATTTAAGTTCGTAATTATTACTTTCATCTAATTATGCTTAAGTTTCAAATTCCTAATTTTTTTATCAATAAGGAAAAGTTTTCATGTTCTAATTATTTGATTGAGGATTTACTAGTTGATTAGTGTTGGCTTGCCTAACAACGGTTTTTGGCGCCATCACGGCCTAATGTGAAATTTGGGTCGTGACAACATGGTATCAGAGCCCTAGGTTCACGTAGGTCTCACAAGTTATGGGCAAACTTGGTAGAGTTTTGTGGATCGGTACGGAGACGTCTGTACTTATCTTCGAGTGGCTATATGGTGTTAGGAAACTACTTTTTATTCATCTTCTATAGTGCAGTTGATAGTATACTAAATTTCCTTCTTCTATTCTCTCACAGATGGTGAGGACGCATACGGCAGACGTTCCAGACCCGGGAGGAGCTGCTCCCCCCATTGCTAGAGGCCAAGGCAGAGGCCGGGGGAGGGCACCGGCCTGAGGTAGGAGACGAGGGTGTCCCAAAGCTGCCTTAGTTTCAACACCGGTGGATCTAGTAGAGGATCCCATTATTGAGGAGCAGGGAAAGGTGCCCGCAGTAGAGCCTACCCCGACGGATTTCATGACAGCACCAGGTTTCCAGGAGGTCATGGTCGTATGCTGCGGTTCATGGACTCTATGACCCATGCTCATTTATTTCCAGCAGACCTAGCCACATCTCAAGCGGGAGGGGG
Source organism: Nicotiana tabacum (assembly GCF_000715075.1). Lineage (NCBI taxonomy): Eukaryota > Viridiplantae > Streptophyta > Magnoliopsida > Solanales > Solanaceae > Nicotiana > Nicotiana tabacum. The sequence continues at coordinate 162,127,356 of NC_134089.1, read as the reverse complement.
AGCACATACCTAACTGCTCAGGCTCCTGGGCATGCAACTGCCATATATCATACTTCGGGTACTCTACCCACGGGCGGTGCCCAGCCAGTTGTAGCAGTGCCACCTGAACCTAAACCAGCTGCGGACGGCGATTCGTAGAAGTTATTGGACAGATGGACTAGGCTACAACCTCCTATCTTCGGAGGTGAACGTCATGAGGATGCCCAGGATTTCATTGATAGGTGCAGGGACAGACTGCACAACATGAGGATATTGGAGTCCCATGGAGTGGATTTCACTGCCTTCCAGTTAGAGGGCAGGGCCCATAGATAGTGGTAGTCTTACCTTCTTGGCAGACCAGCAGGTTCTCCTCCCAAGACTTGGGATAGTTTATACGGCTTCTATTGGATAAGTATATTCCACCCTCTCAGAGGGAAGAGTTACGGTGTCAGTTTGAGCATCTCGAGCAGGGTCAGATGTCTGTGACCGACTATGAGGCGAGATTCTCCGAGTTATCTCACCGTGCACTCATGATACTTCCTACGGACATAGAGAGAGTGCGGAGATTTGTTGCGGGGTTACACTCCGGTGTTCGAGCTAGCATGACTCGAGAGGTTGAGATGGGGACTGAGTATCAGCTAGTGGTGGAGATTGCTCGGAGGATTGAGGGTTACTGCCAGAAGAGTAGAGAGCAGTTGCAGCAGGACAAGAGGACCCAATTCTCTAGAGAGTTTAAAGGTGCCCCAGCTAGGGGCAGAGATCAGTTTGTGAGGGGTTAGCCCACCAAGCCCCCATATTCAGCACCACCACCACCTCCTCGAGGTGCTCCAATGAGGCTTTATTTTAGTGCGATGTCGGAGAGTTCTTACCGCCGGCCAGCTATTCAGGGTTCCTCTAGCGGGTATTCTAGTCATCAGGGTTCTTCTAGTACCCATTTCAGTGCTATGCCAGAGAGTTCATACCGCCTACCAGCCATTCAGGGTTCTTCTAGTGGATATTCGGGCCATCAAGGTCAGGCTTCAGGATAGCAGTTTATGGCATCGCGAGGTTGTTACGAGTGTGGGGATCTGGGTCACATGAAGAGATTTTATCCCAAACTTCGGGGCAAAGAAGTACAGTAGGGTCATCAGCCCATGATTGTAGCACCAGTCGTCTGGCCGCCCAAAGGCGGAGGTCAAGCAGGTAGGGGCCGTCCTAGAGGTGGAGGCCAGGCAGGGAGAGGTCAATCAGCCATTGCTCAGCCAGGTGGAGGCTAGCTAGTTGGCACTTCAGCCAGATTCTATGCTTTTCCGGTCATACTAGATATAATGGCCTCAGATGCCATGATCATAGGTATTAATTCTGTTTGCGGTAGGGATGCTTTGGTATTGTTTGATCCAAAGTCTACATATTCATATGTGTCATCTCTGTTTGCTCATTTCCTGGATATTCCTTGTGAGTCTTTGGGTACTCCTGTTTATGTATCCACTCTTGTGGGCGACTCTGTGGTTGTGGATCGGATCTACCGGTCTTGTATGGTTACATTATGTGGTTACGAGACTAGAGCAAACCTTCTATTAATTGATATGATCGACTTTTAGGTCATCATGGGCATGGATTAGTTATCCCCATATCACGCCATCATTGATTGTCATGCCAAGACTATTACCTTAACGATGCCAGAGTTGCCGAGATTGGAGTGGAAGGTTTCCTCCGTTAGTACATCTAGTTAGGATATCTCTTTTCTAAAGGCTTGACATCTAGTCGAGAAGGGTTGTTTAGCGTATCTAGCATATGTTCATGACACCACCGCAAAGTCTCTGATGATTGATTAAATGCCAGTAGTCTGGGAGTTCACCGATGTGTTCCCTTCTGACCTTCTAGGCATCCACCAGATTGTGATATTAATTTTTGTATTGCTTTGGCTCCAGGTACCCAGCCTATATCTATCCCACCATAGCGTACGGCTCCGAAAGAGATGAAAGAGTTGAAGTAGAAGCTTGAGGAGTTGTTAGCAAAGGGGTTTGTGAGACCAAGTGTGTCAACTTGGGGTGCACCAATGTTGTTTGTGAAGAAGAAGGATGGGACTATGCGGATGTGCATTGATTACCGCTAGTTGAATAAGGATACCATCAAGAACAAGTACTCATTGCCGCTCATAGATGATTTGTTCAACTAGTTGCAGGGTGCTAGGGTGTTTTCTAAGATCGATTTGAGATCGGGGTACCATCAGTTGAAGATTCGGGACTCAAATATTCCAAAGACTACCTTCCGTACCAGATAGGCCATTATGAGTTCCTGGTGATGTATTTTGGCTTGACTAATGCCCCAACAACATTTATGGATTTGATAAACCGGGTGTTCAGGCCATATATTGATTCTTTTGTTATCGTCTTCATTGATGACATCTTGATTTACTCACGTAGCCTAGGGGAGCATGAGCAACATTTGAGAGTGATGCTTTAGACATTGAGAGAGTAGAAACTATATGCTAAGTTCTCTAAGTGTGATTTTTGGTTAGAGTCTGTGGTATTCTTGGGGCATGTTGTATCAGGAGAGGGTATTAAGGTGGATCCCAAGAAGATTGAGGCAGTTCAGAGTTGGCCACGTCCCACTTCAATGACAGAGATCAGGAGTTTCCTAGGGCTAGTAGGTTATTATCGCTGATTTGTGCAGGGTTTTTCCTCCATTGCAGCACCTTTGACTTGATTGACCCTGAAGGGTGCTCCTTTCCGTTGGTTGATGATTGTGAGGCGAGCTTTCAGAAGCTCAAGACAGTTTTGACTACAGCACCGGTCCTAGTATTGCCTTCCGGTTCGGGGATGTATATTGTGTATTGCGACACTTCACATATTGGTTTGGGTTATGTGTTGATGTATGAGGGGCGAGTTATTGCATATGCTTTATGTCAGTTGAAGATTCATGAGAAGAACTACCCTGCGGACGATCTAGAGTTAGTCGCGATTATTTAAACTCTTAAGATATGGATGAGTTATCTGTATGGGGTATCATGTGAGGTTTATACTGATCATCGCAGCTTGCAATATTTGTTCAAGCAGAGGGATATCAATTTAAGGCAGCATAGATGGCTTGCGTTACTGAAGGATTATAACATCACCATTCTTTATCATCCGGGCAAGGCAAATGTGGTCACGAATGCCTTAAGCCAGAAGGCAGAGAGTATGGGTAGCTTGGAATTCATATTAGTAGAAGAGAGGCCACTAGCTTTGGACATTCAGTCCTTGGCTAACAGACTTGTAAGGTTGGATATTTCAAAGCCTAGTCGGGTTTTTGCATGTGTTGTTGCCCAGTCTTCGTTATTGGGGTAGATCAAGGCCCGATAGTTTGATGATCCACATTTAGAAGTCCTTAGAGATACAGTACTACATGGTGGTGCCAATGAGGTTTCTATTGGCGAGGATGGTGTTCTGCGACTCCAAGGTTGCCTATGTGTTCCTAATGTCGACGACTTGAGGGAGAGGATTCTTGAGAAGGCACACAGTTCGCGGTATTCTATTTACCCAGGTGCTACGAAGATGTATCGTGACCTAATACAACACTATTGGTGGCGGAAAATGAAGAAAGGCATAGTGGAGTATGTAGCTAGGTGCTTAAATTGCTAGTAGGTCAAGTATGAGCACCAGAGGCCAGGGGGACTACTTCAGCAGATGGCTATACCTGAGTGGAAATGGGAGTGCATTACTATGGACTTCGTAGTTGGGTTGCCGCGAACTTTGCGGAAGTTTGATACGGTTTGGGTCATTGTCGATAGGTTGACCAAGTCGGCACACTTCATTCTAGTTGAGACTACCTATACTTTAGAGAGGTTGGCCCAGATTTATATTCGAGAGATAGTTTGGTTGCACGGTGTTCCTGTTTCCATCATATCGGATAGAGGCCCTCAGTTCACGTTACATTTCTGGAGAGTTGTTCAGAGTTAGGGATCTATGTGGAGCTCAGCACAGCATTCCATCCTCAGACCAACACACTCGGAGCAGATAGTTTAGATATAAGAGGACATGCTGAGAGCATGTGTGATTGACTTTGGAGGGCAGTGGGATCAGTTCTTGCCCTTGGGCGAGTTTGCTTACAACAAAAATTACTAGTCAATCATCGAGATGGCTCCATTTGAGGCTTTATATGGTCGGCGATGTTGTTCCCCTATCGGGTGGTTTGAGCCTGGCGAGGCTAAGTTATATGGTACTGATTTGGTGAAGGGTGCCTTGTAAAAGGTAAAGATGATCCCGGAGAGACTTCACACAGCACAATCCAGATAGAAGAGTTACGCAGATCAGAAGGCACGTGATGTATCATTCATGGTCGGTGAGAAGGGTTCTCTTGAAAGTCTCGCCGATGAAGGGTATTATGAGATTCGGGAAGAAGGTAAAGTTGAGACCAAGGTTTATAGGCCCATTTGAGGTGTTGAGGCGAGTTGGGGAGGTTACTTATGAGCTTGATCTACCTCCCAACCTATCAGTGGTTCATCCAATTTTTCACGTGTCTATGCTTCGGAGGTATCACGTCGACATGTCTCATGTGTTAGACTTCAGTACTATCTAGCTAGATGAGAGCTTGGGTTATGAGGAGGAGCCGGTTGCCATTGCTGATAGACAGAATCGCCAGTTAAGATCCAAGAGGATTTCTATGGTAAGGTCTAGTAGAGGGTCCAACCAGTCGAGGAGGCGACCTGGGAGTCCGAGGAGGACATACGGAGCAGATATCCACACTTATTTAGCACTCTAGGTAAGAATCTAAACCCGTTCGAGGATGAACATTTGTTTAAGAGGTGGAGAATGTAACGATCCGAGTGGTCGTTTTACTTTCTAGAACCCCGTTCCCTTAAATAAGACTTCCCGTACTTTCTTTTACTAATTTATGACTTGCGGGGATGGTTGGTTTGGGATTTGGAAGAGTTTGTATTGAAATCGGAACACTTGGTTCCTTAAGGTTGGCTTAAAAGGCCAAGTATGACTTCAGTCAACATTTTGTATAAACGACTTCAGAATTGGGATTTGACAGATCCAACAAGTTCGTATGATGATTTCGGACTTGAGTATATGTCCGGTTGGGTTTTAAATGACCCGGGAGAGTCTTGGTGCCTAATAGTAAAAGTTGATTCCTTAAGGATTTTGAAATTCTTTAAATTTCGTTTAGAGCGGGTTTTGGTGATATCAAGGTCCGAACAGAATTTTGAGATCGAAAATAGTTCCATAATGTCATTTAAGACTTGCACGCAAAATTTGGTATCAATACGAGTAGTATAAGTGTGTTTTGTCATATTGGAAGTAAATTGAAGAACTTGAAGTTCATAAGTTTGAATCAAATGGTTTTAGGTTGTGATTACTAGTTTTATTGTTGTTTCTAGCATTCCGAGGGTTTAAGTGAGTCTGTTTATCGTTTCAAACTTATGGGTGTGTTCGAGCAGGGCCCCAGGGGCCCCTAGCATCAATCGGACGAGGCTCAGACCAAGTTGGAAAGTTGGGCAAGAACTGAATGCCCAGCTTCTGTCATAACCGCACCTGCGGTTGGCCAGCCGCAGATGCGAGTTCGGAAGTGTGGGCCTTGACTCGTAGATGTGGCTAAGGGTGGCTAGCCCAAAAACTACAGACACGGCCCTCTCTCCGCAGAAGTGGAACCGCAGAAGCGGTTGGACTTCTGCAGAAGCGACCCAGCCGGCCCAGTGAAGTTCCGCAAAAGCGGATTATTTGTTGCAGATATGGTGGGCGCAGGTGCGGCGCAGGACCGCAGATGCAGAAATCACTGAAGGCGGTAGCATTCATTTAATATGGGCCTTAGATATTTTTGGCTCATTTCACACCATTATTGGGAGATTTTTGAGCTTCTTGAGAGGGGTTTTTCACCAAACTTTTGAAGTTTCGGATTGTTCGGCTCTGGTTTGAGGGTTTGAGCGCATTATTGAGTTGGAAGTAGGCTTAAAACGAAGTAAGTCTCTTTTCTAACCTTGTAAGAGGAAAATTTTCCCATAGGTGACTTTAATTAATATATGATTAATTGCGGGGGCTACGTACACACGAAGTGACGAGAGTCCGTACGTAGTTATTATTCCTATTCTGTCCGGGATGTTCTAGGCTTACACCATGCTTTGTGGGTACCGTTATATGATTACAATTATTGATTTGCATTGAATGGAACTAAGTTGAGGATGTCATGATTTCAAGGATTTCAAGTAAATATTTATTTTGAAAAGAATTGAGGAAACATTAAGTTATATTTATACTTAACCGCATCGCAAGTATATCTTGCAAGCGGGGTGATGATTTCCACTATTCTCATCCCCTCGGCAGGTTAACAAATGTATATATGGTTCGGGTCATTCGACCCTCGGTAGTGCACAATTTACTTTTATATTGGAACGGGCCGAACGTCCTCGGTGGTATTTGTGTGTGTGATAATAGAACCTAAACCCCTTATAATTCATATGATTCATTGCTTGAAAAGTCCCTTGTTTTAAATGAAGAAAGTGCCTCGATTTATTAAATTGGATGAAAGGATATTCAGTATTATTCTTATTTGAGCTTGGATTTATCTACCTACATTAAAATATTGAACTTCATATTATTATATTTGCTGGCCCTAGTTATTGTCGGAGTCGACCCCTCATCAGTACTTCTGCGAGGTTGGGCGAGATACTTACTGGGTATATACTTTTATGTACTCAAGCTACACTTCTACACTTGATTGACAGGCTTTGAGGCAGGTGCATCTGGCCATCAGTAATAGTGTGGACTCCTCAGCTTGAGACTTCCGGTGAGCTACCCTTTTGAGTCATTTTGCAGCAGCTAGAGTCTTTCTATGTCTTTACTTTTCCTGTCTATTTCTTTTCGAGACAGTAGGATAGTTTGGTTTTGTATATTCTACTAGATTGCCCACATACTTGTGACACCAGGTCTTGGCACACACATTGGTAGACTTATGATTTTGGATTACTATCATGATTTAAGTTAGTAATTATTACTTTCATCTAATTGTGTTTATGTTTCAAATTCCTAATTTCTTTATCAATAAGGAAAAGTTTCCACGTACTAATTATTTAAATGAGGATTTACTAGTTGATTAGTGTTGGCTTGCCTAGCAATGGTGTTTGGCGCCATCATGGTCTAATGTAGAATTTGGGTCGTGACAACATTGCGTTTACGTATCGTTACTTGGATCATGCCAAAAGAAAGAAGGATTAGCCTTAACATACCTGATCCGGTTCTCTGGACAATCTCTCTAACACATGACAACTGCGACAAAACATCTGATGACAAGATCGGAGTAGGAAAAAATCTTTATGATATTCTTGAGAAAGATTGTACCGTACTCCCCTAAAATTACAAAATCTCACGTTTCTAAGATATTAAGAACTCTCGTTTGAATTTTGCTTCAAGAGGATCACGTTATTACCACATGAATTCTCATATGAATTGGCTAAAGCCTTCCTTTCCTCCTATTGTAGAGATATCCATCTCCTTGAGTGATTTAGAGACATTTTTATTATAGAGGTGGACCCCACTTTGCAAGGTGACTAAGCCATTAACTCACCAATTTTTGCCACCTTGAAGTGTGGCTTAAGAGTCACTAATTTGGAATGGTGGGCTTCCACGTTGGGGCCTTTTAGGCCTTATCCAAAATCATAATTTATTATTCACTAATTCCTTAATTAACTAATTAATCTCCTATTAACCAATAATCAATCAATTACCCACATAATTAAGAATTTATCTCAAATTACTTAACATACTACTCACTTTTAACATACTTTTTGTACCCTACTATCGTGATCATGGGGTACCTTGTATGACACTAGTCCATAAACACTGGGTATTATAGCTCGGACCGTATTTTATCCCAAATTGACAACCTTCAACGAAACTCATTTTCTTTGATTCGTTTACCCTTTAACCTTCACGACACTTACTTATCGCATGTTATAAATAGCATAAATGCTTATAACCTCAAAAATAATCTCATCCCCAAGTCTGCGTCGATTAACTTACGACGAAACTTTAACGTACGAAATGCGGGATGTAACATCCTCACTCGACCATAAAGCCTAAGGGCTACTTTTACTTCGAGTTCAAGCAAATCCTCACTCGACTATTAAGCCTAAGGGCTACCCTAATTCAAGTTCGAACATTCACTTAGGGATTACCGATCAGAAAATGTCTAAGGGCAGTACTTACTATCGGTCCTTACCATCTCAAACCTTGGACCTTCGAATACAACTTCATAATTTTATGTTAAGGCGCTTTGACCCTTACATAAATTAACAAAAAGACAACAAATTCAGAAGACATGGAAGGGAAAAAGTTTTATATATTCATCAAAATCTTTTTACAAGGGCAACACGGACCGATGGAAGTTCTTTACAAAAGCTAAAGCGGCCTCGACAGAAATACAAAAACTATTTAAAAGCCTAAGTGGCCTGGTCATCTCCGGGAGTGGAACCTCCACCCTTGGGGTCTTCTCCACTTTCGAATTCGCTCAAGCCTTCAGATTCGTCATCATCATCGGGATAAGCTGATTTCCCAGCTTCAACTTTAAGCTTCTTAGCGTTCTCGATCTCGGTTGAAAGATCAAATCCCCCAGCATGGATTTCCTCAAGGGTCTCCCTTCGAGGTTGACATTTAGCATGCTCAGTAATCCCCTCTACTCGAATCTGAGTGGCCTCGGCAACCGCTTTTGCTATAACCTGAGCGACTTTAGCATCGGCCCGGTAAATAGCCACTACAGCATCAGCATTAGCCTTGGTTGCCTTAACCTCTTATTTGGCCTCTTCAAGTTCCATGACCAGGTTCTCCCGAACAGAATCTGCTGAACCCAATTGGGACTGGAGCTCCTCGATTTTCTTGGCGTGCTCCAAGGATTTCTCTTTCATAATTCAGAGTTGGATTTCAGCCGAGGCCAACTGGGCCCGGGAGCAGTCTCCTTTTCTGAGGCTAGGGGATCCATATTTTTCTTCCATTCTTCGCCCTCATTTTTCATTGCGTCTACTTCTTCACGGAGTTGCCCGATCACGTCGAGATTTTTTGGACCTACGGGTTCGAACCATTAGCCACCACGCTCGAGTCACCGTCACTAACTTCAAAGATTCTTCTTACCTGCTCGGCCAGTTGGGCGTGTTCTTTCTGAGCCATTTCTAGCTCAACATGGAGGCCTTTAGCTTCCCCTTCTCTTTTCTCATTGAGAAGCTTAAAGGCATCTTTTTCCTCAGTAAGCCCTCGTACCTCAACCTCATACCGGCTCAACTCCCCTCGGAATCGGAGAAAGGCTTCATGATGAAGCACTGAAGCCTACATGCACAAAAAATAAGATTACGTAAAAACAAAGCATAAGTACAAAGAATTGACATCGTCAATCCGAGATTACCCAATCTAGCGCCTGTTGGGGTTCGTTGAAAAGACAGGGTGTTTCCACCTCATCCATCTTAGCTTGGTCTTCTTTGGTAACCGAACATCGGAGATAGCTAGCTACCCCTCCGGGGGCAGAAAGGACACGATCATCCATTAGGACCGAGATGATAAGTGATCGCTTACGCCCGGGATCGATACTGGGGGCCGGAAATTTATTAGTCAGTTTAAAGCTCGAGGAAGCATCACTCGAGCTCTTCCTCGGTACCTCCAAGTCACCCAGATCGGTGACATCTTCCATTCCAACAAAATAGCCACAGAAAGGGTCTTTTGTTCCATGGAACCCTTCACCATGGCAAGTATCCACCGCCTGAGCATCCTTGATAATCGACTCAATAAATGAAGGAAACGAGGGGGAATCTCCAATATCTATCATCCCAAGTAAATATTTTGGGTCACTACCTTCATCTAGGGTGGCCTCGAACATGGTTTCTACACCAGCATCAATCGCCTCCTCGATAGCCTTCTCACCTCGAGGCAAAGCGTCTTCAACTGTTTCTGGCTCTGGGACTTCGGTCGAGGCTTCCCCTTCGAGCTCACCAGTTCGAGGCAGGGCAATTTCAGTTTCCACCGGCTCGGGGGTTTCTTGTATTATAATACCCGACCTCGAATGAGCCACCAACCTGGATCCTTCCTCTTCTTCTTCGGACTCATCCAATAGCCGACGGACTGAGTCCAAAGATAGGGCGATGATTTTTCCCTTGGGTTTACAGGCTATTTTCTTTTTGGGTTTCTGCCCATCAGAATTCGTGGAACTTGAAGCCCTTTTCCTCTTCTTCTCCCGCACCGGCTTCGGAACATATGGTTGGGGAAGGATTTCTTCGTCACTAGATGGGGGCCTCATTTCCACATCTTTACCGAGACCTACAAAATAAGAAAAGATGAGTAAGCTCGGGAAGAAATTCGAATAATGGTCAAATCATTGAGTCAGAGAGGAAATTTTACCATGGTTGCGGGCCTCCCATCGACCCTTCGACAAATCGTGTCATGAGCGCTCAACATGTGTCGACTATATTAGGCTCCTGACCCAGTCCTCGAGTTGGGGACCGCACTCGGCATCCAGGCAACGACTGGATCAAGTAAAACACTGATAAGAAAATGTGAAAAACGAAGACAATAAACAAAAATTTAGGATGGAATTATACTTACGATCCATATTCCATTTCATACTCTTGGCTAGGATCAAGTCCGAGGTCTTCACTCAAACAAAATGGCCCATCCAACCCCGGTCTTTGTCCTTATCTATGCTCGAGAAAGGTGCCATGGTGGCCTGACGTTGAAGCTTTATTAGTCCTTCTCCATATAGTCGGGGGCTATACAGGCGTATGAGGTGGTCGAGGGTAAAGGGAAGCCCGTCGATTCTACTTACGAAGAAACGAAGTAATATCACTATCCTCCAAAAAGAGGGATGAATCTGATCGAGGGTCACCTCGTACTTCTTATAGAAATCTATGATAATCGGATCCAAGGGACCCAACGTGAAGGGGTAAGTGTAAACAGTTAAGAACCCCTCCACGTGGGTAGTGATTGATTCTTCTGGAGCAGGCACCACCACACATTTTTTACCCCAGTTACAATCTTTTTTAACCTGGGAGAGCAGGTTATTAGGTATCGAGCATATATACCTCGATACCGTCTCGCATCGACCTGAAACCGATGAGGTCTTTTCAACCTTGAAGTCGGAATTGATGACACACACTATGGAAAAGAACTCTTCAGGGCGTGGCTCCTCCGCTGGTTCCTCACCGACCGGGACGAGGAAGCAGTTTCCTTTTGCGGAACAATTTTTGAAGTTTTAGCCATTTAATTTTTCTGGATGAAGAAGAATAGAAATTGAAAACGAATACTTAGTATTTTAGGATAGACATGCGAAGAAACCCAAATATCTGAAAATACAAGGCTTTGAGGAAGGTAGAAGATTTTGAAGATTAGAGTGAAGAAGATTTGAAATTAAAGTTTGAAAAATGAAGAATGAGGATATTTATAATTTCTTAATGACGGTTCAAAGCAGGTAATGGCCGATCGTCGACTGACGCGCATTAAATGCCTGGGAAACTATACCGATGAGACGTTTCGGTTACCTCTGCTGCTTACGTCATGATGATCGAGGTGAAGATCGAGGGCTCAAATCATTTCTTGTCATTACTCTCCAAAAAACGAAGGGACTATCTGTATACGGTAAAAATCAGGCTTTCCTTTTTTGTATAATTAATCAAGACCGGGGCGTGGCAGGCCAATGTTCGACACCATGTCATACCGGACCGTGGCACGAAGTTAGAATGCCAAGCTCGTGACTCAGGGACCGATCGAGATCGAGATCGGCCAAGATCGAGACCGAACGGGATAGAGATCGAGCAAGATCGAGGGAAGCCAGCCGAGCCAAATAACGGAAAGCCAAGATATCCGTGATCGGGCGAGGATCACGATGGAACTCTCTGCAGGTATCAAGAAGAGGCTAATTAATCAGCTAATCATGAGATTTCTTACTATATTTAGGATCGTATTAAGGGTAGGACTCCCCTACTATATAAAGGGGGTCTGATCATTTGTAAAGCGGGACATTCATGTTACATAAATCAATATATTATCTTTCTCTAGTTTTCATTATCTTGTTACTTTATTCTTGTATCAACTGAATCTTCACTTGGTTTAAGGGTGATCGAATTCAATGGCCAAGGCTATTTGATTAGTTTGGTTTGCATTTGTTCCTTTACAGTCAATTTCGATATCAATTTACGTTTTCCTCAGTTTGTGCCAAGTAAAATCACGTGTCCTTAAAATCACATATAAATTCAATTGTTATTTGTTTTTAGAGTAAATAGGTTCTTTGAGTCCAAAAGAACCACAATTTGGTTCCGGACTCCTACTTGTAGTCTATTGCAACTGTTCACGTACTTGTTATAGGCATATTTTCCAATTATTTCACTTCAAATAGCACATCTCGGGATTTTTTATTTTGATTACTATTTGAAATATATTGACTCAGCCTATTTTTGCGAATAATTGTCGGTTCATATCCATACTATATATCCATATATAAAGAGTAAAGGTCGCACTAGCTATAATCTTTATATAATATAGTAAGTGAATATAAAGATTAATATAACCTTCTTTTTTAAACTTGGAATATTGAGATATTGTTTATTGGTTTGATTGAATGTTTGAAATTTGCTCCTTGTACTGTAATTTCACTCTGTATTAAAAAATTCTTTTTCAATAGTAATCAGGGGCACAACCCAGAGACGGATCTAAGATTTGAAAGTGGCCGGTACCATAATTTCTTTTAATGTATACCTTGTAATGACTAATATGAAATTTGTTAGGAATATTTATTCGGTTTTTTAAATAAGGAATCATACCTTAATTATAACAACACAAGTAAAATTAATATTTTCACTAAGAAATTACATCTTTTTTTATATATTAAAAATAAATTTACACAAAATAACATCTTCAATAAGGAAACTACATCAAGCAGAATAAGAAATTTTTTAAAAATATCTTAATAGATAAATTATATCCCACAAGTATAGAATTAAATAAACTAGAAGCACATTCTCAAAAATCAAAATCATAAATCTCATATTTTTTACGCAATGCTTACGAAATTTTTGTCATAATTTAATAGTAAAGAGATTTGAATTATATTTAATAACCATAGAATAACACAAATTTTTATGATATAATAAAAAAAGATGAAAAAAATTTGATCTCAATCGAAAATTCCCATTAAGACTTAAATTTTTCGGATATGAAAGAAGAAAACTCATAAATTTGAGATTAAGAGGAATGCTTATTTTATAGAATTTTATAGTGTTGGGGTCTCTTTTTTTTATTGTTCTTGTTAGAGACCATATATAAATGATAGAATAAAGATCCCTTAAAAAAAAAGATAGAATAAAGAAAGAAAAATACAAAAATAATGAAACGATAAATAAAAATTGGGAGGTAGCCAAAAAAGAAAGAAAAAGCACACGAAAAGGGAAAGTGGGACAAGGTTCAAGATAATTTCTGATAAACGGCCAAAAATGTATATTTTCGGTGTACTTTTATCTCATAACTTGTGTAGTTACATAAGTTACCTGAGTTTTTGTAGTGAATTATGCTCATTACGTACATTCTTGTGTGTACGAGCAAGTTGGACGAAAAGTGAGCAAAAGAAGTTGATTCGGGACCAAAAGATAAAAGAAGAACTTTGCTCGTTCATTCTCGCGTGTACACGAGAGAGTGAACGAGCTAGCTAAGGAAAAGCTTGAGAAAAAACAACGGATTATGGCAAAAAGGCATGGAAGAGCACGAGAAACTTTGAAGGAAAAGAAAAGGAGAAGAACTTTGCTCGTTCACTCTCGAGTGCGCACGAGAGAATGAACGAGCTAACCTGAAAAGGCTGTTCCGAATTTGGATTATATTATTTCGCCCTAATCAAACCCTACCCCATATAAATAGTCCTTAAACTTACTTTTGAGGGAGAGACGTTTTTGGAGAGGGTATTCGACCCAAGGAGGCAAGAACATGCTAGGAGCAAGGCGGAGAATTCTTCTACGAGTTTTTCACTTCCTTCTTTTTATTTTTATTATTGGTTATGTATTCTAGTATTGTAATTTTGCATATTATTATGAATAGCTAATTTGTTATCTAGGGTTTTGATGGAACTTTTTGTAGGATAAATTCTTGTGACATTTTTATATAATTGAGCCGTTGGATTTCTCTACTTGTTTAACTACGTGTTTATTGATGTTGATTGAATGGCCATCAATTGACTGTGCCTCTTTAGTGTGTATATTGCTCGAGAGAAAGTACACATTTAGGTAATTGTTGAACAACATCACTCCTAATGTATGATAGATCAATGCGGAGGGTTTAAAGGGATGATTAGAGATAATGAAACCTTGGTGTGATCGTAGTGAGCGGTGAATTAGTGCCAATTAGCATAGTTCGAGAGGATACGTCTAATAAATTGTGGTAGGTGCTCGAGAGAGAGCTACGACACCTAAAGTACTCACGATCGGTAGAGAATACTTAGGCGAAATTATAGAAGACGTAGCGGGAAAGATTTCGACAATTGAAAAAATCATAACTCTAGAACTCCTTAATTTAGTCTCCAACTCTTAATGTCTTTAGTTATTAATTTACTATTTTAATTTTGTTAGTTAATTAATTAGGCATAAGAATCTTAATATTTATAATTTAGAAATTATTCGAGCTTGACTTCTTAGTGATATTGAACAGTTGTAGCAAAGCCTGAGTTCTCTGTGAGATTCGACTCCAAACTTTTAGACCGGATTATATTTGCAGCGCATGCTTCTCCTTTTTAGGACTAGAGTTGGGCGTGATCAATTTCCAACTAGAGTTTTACACACAAGAAAAGTTTTAAAAAAGATCTACCAGTCATGTCACATTGTCTAATTTACAGTTGCGGGTGGTAGGATCAGATATTTAACCTAATTTAAGAAAATTTCAATATAGGTATATAAATTTTTTATCACCTTAGCGAGTGCCATGCTACCCAATTGTAAAGGGGTGTGATCCGCCCATGGCGGAGCCATAGTGTGAGTTGCGGGTTCGGTTAAATCAAATAGTTTTTCGTCAAATCTTGTATTTATATCAAGAAATCTAATGAATATGTACAAATTGTGTATTTGGAGCCTAATATTTTAAAATAATTTCAATTTTGAACCCATAAGGTTCAAATCTTAACTTCGCCTCTGAATTAATTCATATTATTCTTAATGTTTGAGAAACAATAATAACGATCCAGTAAAATCTCACTAGTTGGGTCTAGGAAAAGTATTGTATATGCAGATCTTACCCCTACCCAAGGGATAGCGAGACTTTTCCGATAGACGAGAAAATGAAGAGAAAATATAATGGAGAGGAGCGGAATACGATGAAGATTGCGTGTTCTTGCTTAACTTTGCCTGGACGTGTTAGTGAGAGAGTTCAAATTTGTGTTTGCCTTTGACTAGTTTGATTCTTTTTTTGGATCTGGCGGATAAGTCAAAATTTCGGCCAATGTCCCGAGGGCTAGTGGCATGGCATTCAGGGGCGGATTCGGCAGTATTTTCCATGCGAATTATAAATTTATATATAAAAATTTATTAATATTTTAATAAATTATAAATATAAATTTATAACTTTAAAAATATAATAAGTTATATAAATTTATAACTTTAAAAATATAATAAGTTAAATGCTATAAATTTTAAAGATTACATGGCAATGATAATTGATTACAGAAGTCATGGCCTTTTTCTTCCCACAACTTGGCCAAATGAACATCGGACATCATTGTCAAATAATTATTCTCCTATCTCCCAACTAAAATTGTTACATTTACCACTTTTTGATTGGACATAAATAGAGTTTTTAATTTTATTCTCAGTGACAAGAGTTTTAAACCTTTTTTTTTTTCTCCAAACCAGAAATTTCCCTTTCCTCCTTTTCCTTTTTTCCTTTTCTTTTTTTTTAAATTTAAATCCATTCATGGATTTTTTTTTGCTAGTGATGATATTTGGGCCGGCTTTTGCGTACTTCAACGTCATTCATATTACCTTCTACTTGCATCTTACATAATATAGTAAATTTAATTATTGTAAAAATTAAACAAAAACTATTTGTTCCCATCGTTCCAATTTATTTGTCATGATAAGGTTTTACACAATTTTTATGAAAAGATTAATTAAGTGTGTAAATTGACTAATATATTTTCCTATTAATTCTTTAATCTTTGTCTATTTATATGCCTATTAATTATAGGAATAATTATTGCTAAGGGAAAAGTTAGAAAAAATTATTAATTCTCTCTTAATTTTTAAATTTGCAAGTATTTGAAAATAATTACTTTCAGTATACATGACAAATAAAGTATTCAAATAATTGGTGCCCAAATGCAATGTACCAGAAGTTTCCCTCACTTGTTTATTCAACCTTTAGCTTCCCCCCAAATATAGCACACCTTCAGTTAAACCCAGAAATAAAATTACTTTTTTGTTTTTTTTAAAGTAAAAAGATATTTTCGTATATTATTTTTATATTAGATGACTCATTATTGATTGGAGTTGTGTCATCACTGAGTCGTCAACTTTATCAATTTTCTCTTTCTTTTGCTCCTCTCATTTCTTTCTATCTTTGCAGCTTCAATCTTTTCTTACAACTTTTGCATAAATGGCCATATTCTAACGCATATACTAAAGCTTTGAGACAGAAAGAGAAAGGTGCTTTTTTTTTTTTTAATTTATTTTTATTTTATATTAGTTTGATTCCAAAGGTATTGAAGAATCATATAAATGGCCATGATTTCTCGTTTGCTTCGATCCACGGTTAAAGCAGTTATCACCGCCCAGGTTTGTTTTTTTAACGTTTATTAATTATGAAATTCCGTTTTTTTTTTCAAGCTTTATTTTATGTATTAGTTTTCTTGTGTAAAGTTAATGAGTTTCTTTGTTGAATCATCATTTTGTCTGTTTGTTATGTGTTTTTGGCATTTCTAGTGGATTTGTTTTGAGTTGAAAGTGGCTATAAGTTTTATTTTTGATTTTATACTGAAGCTTGTTAAATAGAGAATGAGACAACCGAGGTTGATTTATTGGGACAGAGAATGATAATACGGAGCTTCATTTTGTCTTTTCTCATTCTCAGATATCATAAATGAGAAAACGAAAATTGATCTGGAAAATACACTGTTATCAAAAAAGAAAAGAAAAAAAGGAGTGCCTCTGCTCAAGTATAAGCTAAGCTTTTTGGAGTTGGAACTGATTGATACATTCAATTTTACATAATAACTTGTAGTATGTTTTTAGGAGCTGTCATCAAGTCACTGTTTTCAGGTTCTTCTTTGTTGACATGTGACCAGGAGGTCACGGGTAAGTCTGCATAGAATAGACACTATGGAAACAGGCCCTTTTGGGAACAGGCTCTTGCAAACAGGCCCTTTTGGGCCCTTTTGGGCACGGGTAGGTTCTTCTTTGGAAACAGGCTCTTGCAGAAATGCAGGGTAAGTCTGCATAGAATAGACCCTTTTGGTCTGACTCTTACCAGGTCGCCGCACATAGTGGGAGTTTAGTGCATCGGGCTGCCCTTTTTTTTTAATTTTATTTAGGATGATCTTAAGCTGAGAATTCTTTTAGTTGTTTTCTAGCCTTGGGTTGATCACCTTTCTGCTGAAGAATAGTGAAATTAATCAGAGGGCAACCGATTGTGGACAAACCAAAAGACCAATAAACTCTTTCATGGTGTTTGATTGACTGTCTCTTGAACAGCCTGTTGCTTAATCTAAAACATTCAACTATGATATACAACTGAGCAGTGGCTGTCGAAATTGCATTTGGAGCATCACCATCTATTGATTCACATTTTGGTGAATTGTCCGAGCACAAGCCTTGGCTTTACACAGACTTGGGAAAATCAAGGAAAAAGAATGTATTGCACAGAGGAGTTTTTCATTCGATCATTTTTTAAGAATTTACAGTCTGCACTATGCAGAGACTCTATGTCAAAATGTAATGTTGGATTATACGGGAATGAAGTTTCCTGAGGCACTTTTCTGGTGTTTTTAAGTTCATTTTCTGTTATAATATTTGTTTTATAAGTATGATTTTATTGATGTATAGGGGAAAACCCTGGTAAGAGGTATACAAAAGGTAACGAGCCTTACACAAAAATAGGTTTAGCACTGTGCAGGGGCTAAATCTCTTAGACTTGTTCTTAGATGTAAGATTTCGAAGACTAAGTAAATTTAGTTCCATGAAGCAGTATTGTTTTTGTTTTTCGACTTGCCATTATGTTGTTTCTGTTCTAATTAATCTGGCTTTGTAGGGTAGTTTCCATGCAAAACATATTCCAGCTGTCAGCAGTTTACAGGAGCATATAGTTCGGAATTCAACACAGGCTAGATATAATAGTACACAGGCATCTTTGCAAAATAATATTCCATCAACTGATAATAGAGGGTAAATTCTGTTTCTCTTTCTTACCACTTGATTTCATTTTTCACCTCCCATGTCTGTGGACAGTCATTACCAATTTAACTTGGCATTTCTTCATGTGTAGTATATTAAGCCATGTGTGATTATCTCTGAATATATTTCAGTATATATCTGAATATATTTCACTCAGTTGACATATAAGGCGTGCACCTACAAAGTACGTATATTTTTCATTAACCAATACATCTCCATTTTTGCAGGTTTAAGGGTCATGATATGTTGGCACCCTTCACTGCTGGGTGGCAAAGTACTGATGTGGATCCTTTGATTATTGAGAAGTCTGAGGTTAGATTTATGGCTACTTTGGATGTCTAACTTGAGAAAACTTTTTTTTTCCTTACCAATTTTTAAAATTTGTCATAGGGATCCTATGTCTATGACATAAAAGGGAGAAAGTATCTTGATACTCTAGCTGGTTTGTGGTGCACAGCATTAGGTACGTAAGATCCCTTTTTTTAAGTCTTTGGTGTGCACCCTTCTTTCTCCAAATGTTTTAATATTTTTATCTTTCAAGTAAGTTTTGCTGTTTGGTTAACTCTCTAGCCAGACATTGACAAGCTTAAGTTTTCACTCATTATGCCAGATATTTTTCTTACACGATTTAACTGCTAATTCTTTTCGGTAATGAGAATAAGTAATTGCATCATGATCATAACACCAAGCAATTTGTTTTAAATTGATGTTTAACTCCATTAATGAAATTGTTGTGCATCTTCAGTTTATTTTGTAGTCAATGTTTACTCTGTTATCCGGATTTTGTTGCATTTGAAACGTGTTGGAGGATGACAGCTTGAACCATATATTGTAAGGTTACCATTAAGGAAAACTCGTAACTGTTTTAATCTTGGTAAAAGCTTTTTTTTTTTTCATTATCCAAGTATAAGAAAATAGTTTAGTCTGAGTTGTTTAGATTTATGAATTTTAAGGGATAATTATAGTTCCATACATCCATTTTGGGAAATAGACTTTCCATCCTTTCAGAAAATTGTGCTAGGTCTATTCGTGTTTCATATTCGTGATGTAGCTCTGTGTTTGTCAGATTGCTACAGTTAACTGGATATTTGCTTTTAAATCTCTTAACTTTTTATCTTGGGAAATACTCGACGACATTATATTCAGTTGGGAGGCCGTTATCCTGTCTACTCAATGTATCAGTTGTAGAAGTTGTTATTCCATTGCTGCAAACTAATTTTCTAAAGAAAGTGGGAAGATCTATCACTGCTGTACAATTGCAACAAGTATGCCATATTATATCTCTACTGTTCAACGTGTCACATGTTGAACTGTGATAGTCTAGTGGGCGGTCCAAATTCCCAAAACTGGAGAGGCCTCAGAAGGGCCTTAGACTTTTATGTGATTGCTCAAGTATGCTTAAACAAAAACAGTTTAGAACTTGTTATCAGACAATGGCTAATTCTTGACAGCTATGGAACTTTGTAATGAGTTTTTATTCATGATGTATCTGGAACATGTCTACACTTTTTTAAACAACTTAAATATTCTTGTAGGGGGAAACGAGCCTCGCCTTGTTGATGCTGCCACTAAGCAATTGAACACATTGCCCTTTTACCATTCATTTTGGAACCGTACTACAAAACCTTCTTTGGTATGGCAAACACTGAGCAATGTCCTTACATGGAAAAGGAAAATCTCAGTGATGTCGGAATTTGGTTTTGAAGTTTTACTTGGATCTCAGGCTGATTGCACTTTGAAATATACAGGATCTTGCGAAGGAGCTTCTGGATATGTTTACTGCAAATAAAATGGCGAAAGCATTTTTTACAAATAGCGGATCAGAAGCCAATGATACCCAGGTTTTGCTTATTGCCTTCAAACACATAATTATATATTCTAGCTGCAGCTCAGGTTTTTTCTTAAAACACTTGCTAACCATCAGAACAGTCCATATTCTTGGGGATAGTGAAAGAGCATTGGACATTTTGCTCTTATTTTTGGGCATGTGGCAGTTCTGTATTCAATGAAAATGAATGCAATAGTTGCCTTGAGATTTTCTTTTTTGTGTAGAAGTGTCATAACCAATAGCAGGATTTTATCTGAAGAAGTATATGCGGATAATATGTACCCCTTTTACCTCAACTGTAGGTGAAGCTGGTATGGTATTACAACAATGCTCTTGGAAGGCCAAACAAAAAGAAATTTATTGCTCGAGCAAAAGCGTAATCTGATACCTCAACTGTTTATTCTTTTTTGGTTTTCTGTTCCTTTTTTCCTTAAGCTTACATAATGTTTTTGCTCATTCATTGTACAGATATCACGGTTCAACTCTCATTTCTGCCAGTCTCACTGGGTAATATAATAAACACTATTGGACATCAAATCGCTGAGATTTGTTTTTGTGTTTCAAGTATCTGTTTGGCTAATACTTTCTTTTGCAGTCTTCCTGCACTGCATCAAAAATTTGATCTTCCTGCTCCATTTGTACTGCACACTGACTGCCCTCATTATTGGCGCTATCATCTGCCAGGTTATTACTTATTCTTACTGGCTCTTAGGTTTGTCCTGTTCTTATGGTGTAATATACCATTTTTGTTGAAATGTACCGGCCAGGTGAGACGGAGGAGGAGTTCTCAACCAGGTTGGCTAAAAATCTGGAAGATCTTATCCTCAAAGAGGGGCCTGAAACAGTAACTTCTGTCAACTTTAACTCACTGCTGCTCAGTTTCTGCACTGGGGGTGATTTATTGCTGATTAATTTACTTTTTCACCTCAGATAGCTGCTTTCATTGCTGAACCAGTCATGGGGGCAGGAGGTGTCATACCTCCTCCAGCAACTTATTTTGACAAGGTAGTTTTTTTTTGTGGCCTTTTATCCGTTCCTTTTCATTCTTGCGGGAGGAAGCTATTTGCTATTGCATTGCTGTTTTTTCGCATTACTACTTAAAATGCGGCATGCAATGCTCAATCTAGGATGTAAGAGCTCTTCTATTGTGTGATTCTGAAGAATGAAGGCAATCAGCTATTTATTCCTTGCAGTTTTTGGATTTTTGCAATTATATTTTTTAATTCCTACAGATTATGCTTATATACAACTGAAACAGCAATTTCTCCCTTTCTTTTATAGATCCAAGCTGTAGTGAAGAAATATGACCTTCTTTTCATAGCGGATGAGGTCATCTGTGCCTTTGGGAGGCTTGGAACAATGTTTGGCTGTGACAAGTATAACATCAAACCCGATCTTGTCTCCCTAGCCAAGGTAGATTAAACAACATCCTATCTCGGCTATCCCAACTTATATCTGGATTATAAATTTTCTTTCCTGAATTGTTTTTCAGGCTCTTTCTTCTGCATATATGCCAATTGGAGCTGTCCTTGTAAGCCCTGAAGTTTCTGATGTAATATATTCTCAAAGCAATAAACTTGGTGAGCTTACTATTAGTTTGATAGCATAACAAATCATTTCCTTTTTGTCTGTTAGTCGAAGCACTGAAAGTTTTTCTGGAACTAGGTTCCTTTTCTCATGGATTCACTTATTCTGGGCATCCTGTGTCGTGCGCGGTGGCATTGGAAGCTCTTAAGATCTACAAGTACGTATGCTTCAAATTGCCTTTCAACTTTCTTCCTGCCAGTTTAGGATTGTATGAACATGTGCTTATAATTTGTTGCCGTTATTTGTAACTTGCAATTGACTTATCTGCTAGTACAGTCTGCTTATTGTAGCATTACGATTGCTGACAGCTCTGCAGTTTAGCAAGACATTGAGCATGAAAATCAAGAATATATGTTAAAACTGTACTTCCCCAGATTAGCAATTGTACTTAGCTAGTGCTAAAGCTCTGAAAATGTTCAAATTATTTCAGGGAACGAAATATGGTTGAGAAAGTAAATACAATATCCCCAAAGTTCCAAGAAGGTCTGAAGGCGTTTTCTGACAGTCCCATAGTCGGAGAGGTAGAATTAATCACTTATATAAAAGTGGTGTCATAACTTCCTAACGAATAGTTATTCATTCGCTTCCCTCTTACTTTTCTGTAGATTAGGGGAACTGGTTTGATCCTTGCAACGGAGTTTGCCAATAACAAATCTCCCAATGATCCTTTCCCTCCTGAATGGGGTATGTAATTTCTTCATTGGCTCTTCAATCAAAGGCCGTATTTAACTCTTAGCTCATTCAAACTGCTCATTGATGCTCAGGTATTGGTACATATTTTGGAGCACAGTGTGAGAAGAATGGTATGTTGGTACGTGTTGCTGGTGATATCATAATGATGTCTCCTCCATTTATAGTGACTCCGGAAGAAGTTGATGAGGTATGTTTATGCCTTGTATTTAATATATAAATTTGTGTGCGTCTTCGTGTGTATTTCTTGTTGATAGCTTTGCTGATTGATGTTGCAGCTGCCCTTCTCTGTTATTGTTTCTTATCTTGTTGTAAATATAAACCATCTCATGAAATCTGAAAAGCTGTAAAACCATTCTCCTTTGTGCAGTTGATTAGCATCTATGGGAAAGCATTAAAGGAAACTGAAAAGAGGGTGGAAGAACTCAAGTCTCAGAAGTAATAGTTGACAGAAAAAGCTTGATGATGGCGAAAAAAACAGATATACAAGCACAATTAAAACCAAAATGTCTTGGCTATACTGTAAAATGTCCAGAATGAATGAAGTAAGAAATATAATTTTAAGTCCAAGTTGCTCCTCTTCTCTTTCTTTGGATTGTAATTTTGTTTGCAGTAAAATTCCAGCTTTTGATCCATAAATGAAGATGGCTATCCCTTTCACCAGTTGTCATTCAAGATACTGTATTACAAAACTTTCCCAAGGTAGTTTGTATCAAATGCGGCCAAGTATTATCGTAATTTTAATACATATGCTTGTTAACTTTTAAGTTTTATATGTTCGAGCTTGTATGTTGAGTAATTGACATGAAGTAAGTTAACATAAATAAAATTTATAAAAATAATATCTCATGATATTACCTCTGAAATAATCGTTTACAAGGATAAGTTTTTTTGTGTGTTCTGGTCGACATAAATAAGAAACCATCTAAATGAGTTGATAAGGTTGGATAATGACTTGGGAGTGGCCCAAACTTCACTTGTTATCAAGAGTCGTCCCAATCTTTTGGACATTAATTATATGAGATTTTTACATAAATGTCCCAAATAAGCTTTAATTTACCAACCTTTAGCCATTAATCATAGATTTACTAAAATTAGCCAAGCACATAAAATTAAAAACTTACATAAATAAGGTTCTTTCTCTCCAAAAATTACACTCAAAGATTTCCTTCCATATTTTTAAGAGTGATCAGCAACATCAGATGCAAGATGGAAAGAAAATTCCATGGATGAGGTAGCAAACAATGTGATGAAATACAAAATATATAAAATTCCATGGATGAGGTAGCAAACAAGGTGATGAAATACAATATATATATATAATCTAAGCAAAAAAAGAACTTTTTTCAATGGGTATGGTTGAAATTTATTGAAATCATGTAGATGAGTCAATATACAATTTTTGAAGAAGGTTGGAGGTGATTTGGTATCAAAATTCGTAGTTAAAATCGAGTTCAAAAATTTCTTCTGTGATACATGTATTAAACATGTATCACGCATGTGTTACACATACATGTATACATGGATAAACACATGATACACATTTGATACAAATATATTACATATGTGATACAAAAATGATACACAGTGTGATATGCATATAATTTGTTTTTCATATTTCATCTTTTACTTCGAATTTTCAATTTAAACCAGCTAAAAACTCCGCCAAATCATCCCAAAACTGAGATTCAAACTCTTTAAGATGTACCCAATCTATTCTAGTAACACCCACTCAAAAAAAAGCAAAAATTTGACCTTGTTTTGGCTACAAATAGGCAATTGACTAATATTAATAATATTTGGCTAATATTAGTAATATTTAATAAATTGATTAATTTTTGTAATAAACTACTTATAAATAAGTATAAGTGGGAGTTTCCATGATTATATTTCTCTAACTATTACATGGGTAAACAATTTTTAGTGCACTACTTGTAAGGTGACAAACTAAACAATAAACCTGGTTCAAAAGACCATACAAATTCTTAATCAAGGAATCATATTTTTTGGAATCACTAAGTCAACGTGCTGCTTCGATTTGGTTTTGGCATTAATCTTGGAAGGTTTTAGTTCATATATTTCACACTATAATTTATTTAATTTGTTGTAATAGGTAAATCTTGATTATTTCTTTTACTAGTCTTCACGGATTGTCATAAATATATTGTCTTATTTTATTTTGCAAGTGACATGTAATTACCTTTTATGTGACCTGATAAATTAGAGTGCTTTTATACTATCATGTATAGAAGTTAAACTCTTAAAAAGTTGTGTCATGGATTAGTTTTTGACAAAAAAATTTGAAACATATTTGTAGCATTTTTTGGAAACTCCCCTTCTCGAAAAGTAAACTAACTTGAGAGGCTTTAGTCTCTTCCTTATAGGCCAAGATCTTAAATTAAATAGCTGTCAACTTAATCACTTAAATTAAAAATAACTAATAAATATATAAAATAATATAATGATATATAATTAATGTATAATTTATATATATATCAGCTATAAAAAAGTAAATATTGAATTCGGCCTAGAATTTATGTGATCTCATTTCAAACGCAAGTGATTGTTTGAAAGTGAAGCGCAGAAGACAAAAAGGGAAGGATTGTGTAGCATGCCTCGGCAGCTTGGCCCTAATATTTCATTGACTTACTCTGGGGCACAAAAATGGTGAATATTTTTCCTAATTTAGAATTTTTCTTCCTCTTCTTGCTATCTAATCTTACAAAATACCATAAAAAACTCTTATAGAGAAACTCGACTTTTGAAACTGAGGACACAAAAGTTTCAAGATTCCTCGTATATAAAAAAGTTAAGAACATTAAAGAGGCTATAGCTCTTTGATGAATCATTTTTGATTTCTATTAGGAAACTTATTAACTAGTAAGCTAACTGATAAATTGAAACCATTTCTAATTAATTAGAATATATGTAAACAAAACTTTTCTTCTTAGATTTGTGCTTTCTTTTACCTAAACACCTACTTTCAACTTCAAACAACTCGTCTATATTCTGTAACCAACCTAACATTCTAGACAAAGACATACATTTCTTTCCTCTTTTCTTATTCACTTTGACCATATGAGTTGGTGGTGGGGTGGGGGCAGAGGCCGACCAGAATTTCGACATTATGAGTTCTGGATTTTGAAATGATGAATTTAAGTTTTAATAATTGGGATCTAAATAATATTTGAATATATTTAATGAATTTCTAAAAATAAATACATTGTTTGAACAAAAGTTAATGAATTCTTCCAAACCCGTAACTGGGCTACTAGCTCCGTCGTGGTTTTTTTTGGGGGTGGGTAGGGTGGGGGGCTGAGAATCTTGGTTGACGCTTTCTCCTTCTAATTTATTTTTGTTCCACGAGTTGATTAGCATCTAAATAAGTTCTTGTGCAAAAGATTGTCTTGTGATTTTAGTTTCAAAATAAACTCCAAAAACAAATGCATAAATTTTCTTCCTTATCGACTAAAATAGACTAAATTTGTAGCTTGCAATGAATAAAAAAAAGTTATTTTGTAACATTAGACAGTCCTTTGAAATGAAAGAAATATTGAGGTTTAGCATGTCGCATGCTATTACCATGAAATATAATTAAGAATTGACATTCTTAATTCTTAAATTTGTATTTCTAATGACAATAATCGAAGTTGTTGCATGCGAAAAATTTCTTATATTTTATGTTTAAGACAAATTTAATGACTTTAACAATTAGAATTTTTCTTTGACTATGGTCTTTTCTATGCAATAAATTCCAGCTAATTGGCAGCGGCCGTAGTTGGCAACTTGCATTTTTTTGGGGATCAATTTGACCATTTAACAAACTTTCCAGAAATTCAACTCTAATGTTGAACCACTGGTCTAAGTTCACTTTGGCGGCTATGATTTAGTCACAGAGCTGATTTTTTTTTTCTTTCTTTCAGACCGTATATTCATTTAACTCCATGTATTTTCTCTAAATATTTTTTTGTCCATTTTACTCCGAAGAATTAACTGAAATAGCCGCTCCTTCAAAATAAAAACAAAAAATAGGAGGCAAATGTATAATACATGTATAATTCATATATAAATGTGTATATAATCTGTATAAACTGACTAAAAAAAACAGTAAATCCGGCCGGCTATTTGTGTAAAGATACTTTTTTACTAAAGTCAATCGTTTAATTATTTCGAAAAACTCCGCCTGTATACCGTCCTAAGACCCTATAAAATAGGAGGATCGCGGTAAATTGACAAATAGTGTAAATTTATTTTCCGACTCCAACTAACTTGGAATTAAGACCTAATTATTGTTGTTGTTGCTGATATTGTATAATATTTTTGAAACAAACCAAAACCTATCCCGGAAACAAAAAGAACCCATTGGCAGTGTTCAGGACAAATTACAACAACAACAATAAGTAGAGCATGAGAAGGGTATTGTGTGCGCAGACTTTACCCCTATCTTGAGAAGGTAGAATGGCTATTTCTGCAGTGCCGGCTCCAATGTTATATGTAGTAAGGCATTTGCCTTAGGCCCCCAAATTTAGGGGCCCCATTTTTTAAAGGGAGACTTTCATTAATAGCACCCTACTAAAAACATAATACAAAAGATTAGCATTAATTAATAATTAACGATATGGCAGTAAAATATTTATACATATAGAAGATTTCATTCAATTCTACTCAGCGAAAATCAAGATGTTTAAAAAGCTGTTTAATATCTTTCCCTATTTTTTCTCTTGAAACCAATCTATTCCATAACATAAATACAATTAAAAATCCTTGGTATATTCTGTTTATCTAATTGTGTTTAGGTATAAAACTTTTATACACTTTTGTCTTCGAAATATCCATCAGTATAATTTCAGTATGATTCGATTCACTCCCCATAGGACCATAGATAACTTTCATGAGTACCAGTGTACCAAAATATAATTTTCGTATAATTTATTATATTCACAATATAATTTCAGTATAATTTATTATATTTATTGTATACTTTTAGTATAATTTATTATATTCACAATATAATTTTTATATTTTTTTGTGATCCATAGTAAAATTTTAATATAATTTTTATACCCAGTGTACTATTTCAAATATGATTCACTTAAATAAACTCCCCAAAGATTTCAATTGTATAATTTCAGTATAATTTTATTATGTTTACAATATAATATTAATATAATATATTATATCCACATTAATTATTCTAATTATATTTTTTGAAACATTCTAAAATTTTACTCATTAATAAGGATAAAAATAGATTCCGTGATTGGTGCCTTGTGTTTACACATTAATGTTATGCATAATATTTAATCTATGCTAGTATTGCAAGAAAAGTTGCTATTTATGGAATAAACAAAAAATTGATGTTCTTTTTATAAATATTTTTCAAAAAGGTATTAAGCTTGTAAGAATCTATTTTTAAAAATAATAGGTTCATAGGTATTTAAAAAATAATATTAGTACTTTCAATACAAAAGTAGAGTTTTTAATATATAAAAAAACTTTTTAGATATATAAATAAAGTAATAATTTGACTTGCTTAAAATAGGTAGATAAATAATTTTTCCAAGGTTTTATTTTTCCACTTCTTACTCCATTAAAATATTTACTCTCATCGTTAATTTGTCCAGGTCAATCTTTCTTTTTTCCAAACTCTTTATATTTCAGAAACCCTTACATATTTTCTGTCTTTCTCTTTGATATTTTTATTCACCTTCTTTCTCCAATATTTCATTAGTTCAAGTGTTCAACAATACTTTTAAGCTTCCAATAGTTCTATACTTCTATTTCTCTATAATCTTATCTAAGATAAACAATATCTCAAGAAAAATTAAATGAGTTGATTATATTATCAATTGAAAAGGAATTATAACAGAAAATCGATTGTAAAAAAGATTATTAACAACTTTATATCTCAAAAAGTTAGAAGAATATACTTCAAATAAAAATATTTCTTATAATTTTCTTTTAAAAATTTAGGCTTCATATTAAGCTTTGGCCTTTGGCCTCCCATATGCTTGAGCCGCCCCTGTATTTCTGGTAGACCTCGGCTAAAAAAAAGACGAAAAAGAAGCAGTAGCAACAAGTAATAACACCAGCTATCAAGTTATAAGAAAATCAAAGCGAAAGAAACAACAAACAGTAATAGAAATCTACAACTATGAAAATATAAGACTAAAACTAATACTACTGGTATGGACAAAGAAAACTTCGACTATCTAACATTCTACCCTAATTCTCGACCTCCACACCCTTCTATCAAGGGTCATGTTCTCAGCAAGCTGAAGCATCACCATGTCTTGCCTAATCATCTCTCTCCGGTACTTCTTTGGCCCATATAGAGGACAAGATGCGAGAAGAGAGGCTAAAATGATTCGGACATAAAATTTGTTTTGCCCTACCGTACTGTAGCTAATTGTGGAAGACATATTAAAGTTAAGGAATTAAATCATATGTCTAAGATTTGTTTCGTTTGAAGCCAGATATGCAACGAGTACTATAAATTATGAAATGCAAATTTACGATGGGTATAAAAGGGTGAGAAAAGAGTGACATTCCAACTAACATGGCCACGACATAAAAATGAAATCAAAGAAAAAATAAGGATACAATTTTTGGCAGGTACTTGTTAGTATTATTGAGGAGAGATGTGATTCTTTCTAGTACGAGTTTTGCTATTATCGTGAAAAGAGTTATGACCAATAATTAAGAAGCTTAATTAGCTTAGCTACGTACCATTTAGACTGGACGTTACAATGTGAGCAATAAAGATATCAACGTGCTATCAATATGATTGATTAATGTATTTCCGTTTATTCTTACATCTAAAATGCCACTAATTGTATTTGTATAATTATACTCTCTTGATGGTCGTTTGGTAAGAGGTATAAGAATAGTACTGAATATGGTGTTTTAGTAATGTTGGGCTTAGTTATGGTGACATTAGTTATGCTAAAATTATGCCTTATCCACTGTTTAGTTTGGTGTATTAAAAGCATTGCATAATTTCTTAAAAAAAAATAATTGTTTGCAAAAATATCCTCCAAAATATGGGAAAAGTACTTGGAATAGGTTTGAGGGGCAATTATGTCTTTAATAATATTTATGCAAATATTAGAAACCCGTGCATTGTTAATACCATGATTTGCTATGTATTAGTTATACATAAGTTGAAAAAATATATCAAACAAGGAATTAGTAATATACAAAAATAGTGTTTGCATTATTTTTTTCTAATACATCCTAGTCTCCTGCCAAACGACCCCTTAGAGTACTTGATCAATAGGCAAATTCTGAGGTTCTGAAGGTATCATGATAGATTGATAGTATATCTTGGCTATTTCAAAAATTTAAGGTATCTCAGGTATGTAATGTTTGGCTTTTCAATTCTAATATGCTACATATTTGCCATCTTCTATACTGTAAAATCTAGATTCATGTGTACAACGTAATACGAACAAACCATCTTAAAAAAAAGACCCATTTCAAGGAAGAAGATGAGGAAATGGATTAGACATTTCATCTAATATTCCATATAGATAGTTCGATTAACTAAAAATTGTCCCATAAGCAAACCATTATTTTTGTTGTTTGCATAAGCTGGGATCACGAAAGCAATTTCTATTCATTTGTCTATTACAAATGATCAATGGAAAAATCAGAATTTTCACCGAGTCAATTAAAATAGATATAAAAAAAATACATGAAGAAGTAATTTTTTTTTAATATATATATGTATGGATTAACTACAGTGGAATTTGCAATAAATTGTTGTTTAAAGGTGGCTCCGCCATTGCTAATGGTTTCATAACCATGTACAAAGAAATTAAAATATGAAGAAAAAATACTCAAAAAAGACAATGAAATTCGACATATATATATATATATATATAAAAATTTTTACCTAACAACAGTACACAGTATAGTTACTGCTAATGGTTTAATTACCATGTAAGATGGATGTAAAAGACATAAAATGAGGAATCAAAGGGGGAAGATGAGTAATTAACAGAAATGTGGGTGCTGTAAAGCATAGCAGCTGAGGGCCTGAAAAAATTTGGTAATCCAAAAAGGAAAAAGAAAATGTCTTCATCGTAGGGACAGAAGACTAGCTAGGAAAGGGCGGTTTGGCCGGTCATCAAGTGGCCGTCACCACCTCACCTTCAAAAAGAGAACTTTGCCTAATCTTTTTGTATTGACAGAATTAACCTTATTATTTTATTTTTTGAACTCCAATTAAAAAAATAATGTGAATGATACAGAATGATTATCAACCTCTTCTTTTTAACTTTTCTAAGGAGGGACGGTTCTATAATAACGAAAAAGAAAAGCATGAAGAGTGCAGGTTCTTTTTTAGAATATAATTTTAATATTAGCTTAAGGAAACACATTAAAAAATGTTTGGTTGAAATTTAAAATCATAACAATAGTTCCTATAACAGATTAATGAGAATTTCAATTAGTTTCTAATTGGAGCATAATTATAGTAATGCAAATTTTGATTTTGGTATCACATTTCAAATTTCGATGATAAAAGTGGCAAGGAGTTGATTATGGTGTTTTATAAAGTTTTCCGTTTACGCTACCAAATCAAAAGATATATTACTATATTTTTTTTAATTTATATCAAATAGAATGCCCGATAAACATTTCACAAACACCATTGCAAATTAAAGCTGAAATTTAGTCACCATTCATGAAATCTTTGAATTTTCTAATACTTTTGAATGTTGAACTAACCAAATATCTCGATATTTTAATTTATGTAGTAGTGTTTGATTGGATAAAATTTTAACCCATATTTAATATTACAAGAGACGTTAAAAAGTTTGTGAAAGCATCATATTATTAGATTTTGATTTTAAAACGTCAAATGAGTTTGAATTTATGTAATTTGTAAAAGTTGCATAAAAATGAGCGCGTATATGAATTAGGATAAAAAAGAATTAAATACAGTAGCAAGGTAAAAAACTATTATAGTAGTGATTGAGAGATAAAGTTGTAATAATACAAGAAATGAGTGGCAAATGTGAGAAAAGTAGGGGAAAGCGGGCAAAATTTGAACAAAACTATTCTCCAATAGAATTCCAAATAGGGGTGGCCCCCGCCCACAGCCAATCCACCTCCTCATTGGCCCCCACCGCTCTTCTACTAGCCAAAGAAGGCAAAGGTCTCTCTCCTCTTTCCATTTTCTTCTACTAAATACCAACAATTTCTCCAGAATCTTTCTTCATCTCTCTCTCTCTCTCTCTCTCTCTTAAATCATTTGGCACTTTTTCCAAGTTCGAAACAAAAACAAAAACTTCACTCCGAAAAGTAAAGCAGCGAAAATCAAAATCGTCGTCTCTCTCCCTCAGGTAAGAACTCATCATTTTCTCTGTTTTTTTTCCATCGATCTCTCTGTTACTCTCTCTGTGTATTATTATTGCATATATCTTTGATCTGTGAAGTTATAGTGTGTATTTCGGCTCACTAATCAGTACTGTGCTTCGAAATTGTGGAAAAAATGTGAAATTTCTAGTATTTGATCAGTTGATAGAGCTTCTACATGAAGATCTCGTTTCAGTTTTAATTTTAATTTTTTTATTTTTTAGTTCGATGTAGATCGCTAATTAGTAATCATTTTACAGTATTGAATTTTTTAGCAGAGTACTGTTTTTCCTATGATCTTCAAATTGTTGCTCGCTTTTGATCGTCTTACTTGGCTTACATGTTTTATCATCAAGCACCAGTTCATATCATGTATTAATTTTGTTTAATTATAATTACTTAAAATTCTGTAGAAAATATTTAGAATTGTTTAGTTGAGAGGTTAAATCAGTGGTGGATTTGATTATATTCATAGTGCAATATAATCAGTAGAAATGGTAACTTAGTGATTCTTACCGGAAACACACAGCTTTCGTGCCTTTATTTTCAATCAGAGTTTAAGTTTTTGTATGCGTTATATTTTTTTACACAATCAGAACATTTATAAAGTAATAAGTAATTACATACTAAGCTTTTAAGCTTTTATAAGACATTAACTTATAACCTAATAAAAGTAATAACTGATAAGTTATCGTAAGTTAAATTACATTTGTAATGTAAAAAAGTTTTACAATATGATGCAAATAAATATTTTCTTTTTTCTTCCCCTTTCGTTACGATTAGATCCTTTGGACTTTGGGAATGAGGACATGCTAGCTCAGCTGTAGTTTAATTTTCGTCAAGGCGATCGGAATATAACCCGCCTTTTGTGGGATCCACATGCTTTTTTGTTTACTTTAACATAAAATTTGCGTGATTTTAAAATTGTAAAATATCAGTAGCATATTTAGATTTGATTCCATCTTAAATACAATTTGCTATTCACTAGGCTAAATACTGTAGTGGCTTTCACTTGGGTAGAATTTTTCATTTAATTGCTTCATCTTAGTTTGCTTTCCATCTTCGTGTTTTTGTTGAAATTTTACGCAAGGAAATAATAATAATAATAATAATAATAATAATAATAATAATAATAATAATAATAATAATAATAATAACAAAAACAATAACAACTTAGCATTCTTATTTTCTAATTTCTTGTTTTTTTTTCATTTCTCTTTTTTTAATAGGGATTTGTTTCTATCAGTTGTCCATTTATTAAGAATTTTGGGTACTCTATTCCATTTTCTTGCTTTGTGGGATATTTATTTATCTACCACAGGACATGCGTTAGAACGTTACGAAGAGAAAATTAGTGTAATATTACACAATCGCGTAGAATAATTTAAGGTATTCTTATTCTACTTTTTGACTCATTATTTTGACTCTACGCTTAGACTCCGTGACGCTTAACGGCTTAAGACTCGATCTGTTTTACATTTCTTTATTTAATTCACTAAAAGGTTGAGGAATATCGAAGAACACAATAGTAAAATAGGTGGAATCCGAGGTAAATATTTTCATATAACATAGGTGGAATCGGAAAATAATAGTGGTAAATTTATTATAAACTGCAACGTAATGGACTCTTAACTTTGTAGCGGGAGTTGGTAGAATTTCTTTTTTGTTGTATTTGTGACCTCATCGTGTTATCGCTGTTGTTATGTGCTTTGTCATAGTCTAAAGTTCTTTTTAATTTCTAGTATTATTATATATAAGCTGGCTTGGCTCACTTGGCCAACCTAACTTTAGTACTTTTTCCTTTGTTAAATTGACTGTAGCAGAAATGGGTAGATAGGTATATAATTATATTAAATGAAGCAAACTGAAAGACGATTATTAAATCGCTAAATAGTATGGTTAAATACGTCTTTTTGTTTATATTAAATTATATTATTACCATAGATAAGCGATTTAATAAGATGAAAATGTATATAATTTACTATGGTTAAGTCATAAGTGATTGAAATTTTTATACAAAATACATGTCATGTATTTATTAATAATTTTTCAATATTATTTAAATATATGTGTGTGCGCCCATGCTCAAAAACTCTTATGGTGCAATTATTATTGGGTGCACCTCTACAAGTCAAATTGACGGTTCAAATTCTACTCCAGACGGTCTTATTTTCTGTATGGAGAATAGATATATATGTAAAAATCACTAAAATTTCGAAAAGAGTATAATTTTAAACATATAATTTTAAAAGTGCAATAAATTCATCATAAAAGACTTAAATTAAATCCGTAAATATAAATTCATCCGCTTCATTATAATCCCGAATCCGCCTCTAAATCGAAGCCGCGTGAAGGAGTAAAATATTAGGAACCGAATCTCCATTATCAGCCAACAGGGAGGCAGGAGGCCACGCTATATGCAACAAATGATGACAAGAACTAAGAAGATGCCAATTGCCATGTTTATGATGTTTTGGACTTTTGGTGTCTGTCCCACCAAGGAATTCGTGCACGGCATGATAGAGTAATGCTATCATTTGTTCGGGTCATTTAAGCAAAGTTCAATTAAATAATGCATTTACTAGCTTATAATATTTCGAAAGGATAAGATGGTAAGTCTAAGCCCGACCCGTCAAATATTGAGTTAGTATTACTATTTCTATGCCCTTTGTCTGTAGAGCCACCAAATACTCTTTTTTTTTTTTTTTTTGCTTTTCGATCCATAACTATATTTAATAATAATCTCACTTTCCCCCATCCGAAAAGGCAAAATAGAAAAAAGAAAATCAATATTGTGTAACTTTTTTGGTTTAGTTACCTCCGCTTTCTTTTTTATTTTCTTCTGTTTTGTTAATATATACTCTGTGATTTTATTAAAGAATATCACAAGAATGTATGCACGCAAACTTAATAAATAGACATAATTGTTATTCCTTGAATGGCGTTCCAAGGATTTAAAATAAAATAAAAGAAGTCACATTTCAATCACTATAGTTGTGTTGTTAGAACTATGTCATCTGGAAATCTTGATACCAGAGCTTTACGAAACCATGGAAATTAACTTTAAGATTGGAGAAAATATAAATATTATGTCCACATCGAATTATTGCTCCTTTATTTTCGTTTGTTTTTTAAATGATAAAGTCAATTTTTCTTTATATTGATACTTATATAAAATGGGCACGAATTTGGTAACAACTGTGAATATTACAAAAATGGGCACGAATTATATGCCAGTATTTTGTATACACCAATCCACACAGATAGCTTTTCTTCTTTCTTTTCAATCCCTTTTAAATTATAATGTTTGGAACTAACGTACCATATTCATATAGAGAAGTAAAATATGTTATTGTGAATTGAAGAGTTTTCACTTTTCAGCATGTCCAAACCTTTTTTAAAAGCAATACTTGTTAATTGATCTTTAACTTACTAACGTTGCTGTTTTCTATAATCCAGATACTGTAAGAACTTCACAAGGTGAAACTATTTTTAAATGGAAGCAGAGGCAGCAACCACAGATGTACCAGTGGTACAGGTTTCAGAAAAGATAGAATGCAAAGACGATCCTATTAAGGTAATGCTCGTTACTTGTTTTTTACTTCACTGTCAAGAATTTCATTTTCTTAAATGGCTGTGGTTGATATTGATATTTATATGGTATCAATGTTGGAGCTGGTAAGCTGTCCATATTTATAAATGGCTGTGGTTTGATATTGATATTTATATGGTTTAAAGTGATTTTAAGCTCATAGTTTTAGATGTAAAGGTGGCACCGGAAAAAAAAACATGAATTTACCAGATTGTTGTCAAATGTTATGCAATAAATAGTCTATGACAATCTTAATATTTTCTACTCACTGCATATAATGCATTAACTATGGGAGATCAATTTACTTGATTTCGACTAAATCATTTTTCTATTTTCCCCAGCTTAAAGCTCAAATATTATGCTTGAATGCACTGGTTAAGAAATTTCCTTATCTTCTTTTGGGGTAAATCTTATTACAGGTGCCCAATGGCGAGGCAGAAGGACAGAAGGAACATGAAGAGTCTGCTTTTGATGGAGAGTTCATAAAAGTAGAAAAGGAAGCTTTGGATTCGAAAGATGATTCACATGCTGCAGCTGAAACTTCTCCTGCAGAAGGCAAAAAGTCTGAAGGGGAGCACAGCTCAAGTATTTCATCGGCTAGCAGAGAATATCTGGAAGCACAAGAAAAAGCTAAAGACCTTGAGCTTGAATTGGAAAGAGTTGCTGGGGCATTAAAAGACATCGAATCTGAAAATGTGAAGTTAAAGGATGAATTGTCGCTCACAAAAGAGAAGATGCAGGAAACTGATAAGAAATTTGAAGGGCTTGAACTTGATCACAAGAAATTGCAAGAGCAAATTGTAGAAGCAGAAAGTAGATATAACACTGAGCTTAAAGCATTACAAGAGGCATTGCAAGCTCAAGAATTGAATAGTAAGGATCATGTTAATGTTAAGGAGGCATTCGACAGGCTTAGCCTCGAGTTTGAAAGCTCAAAGAAAAAGATGGAGGAGCTCGAGCACGAGCTGCTGACTTCTGCAGCTGAGGCCAAAAAGTTTGAGGAGTTGCACAAACAAAGTGGCTCACTTGCAGAATCAGAGACAACGAGGGCCTTAGAGTTTGAGAGATTGCTGGAGTTGTCGAAGCAGAGTGCAAAAGAATTTGAAGACCAGATGGCTTCTTTACAAGAAGAACTCAAGGGCCTAAATGAGAAGATTACTGAAAATCAGAAGGTTGAAGAAGCACTCACATGTACAGCTTCGGAGCTTTCTAGAGTTCAAGGAGAGCTAGAGATCTCAAAATCACAAGTACAAGATATTGAGAGTAAACTTGCATCAAAAGAAGCTCTTATAGATGAATTAAGCCAAGAGTTGGATATTAGAAAAGCTTCTGAATCTCAGGTAAAAGAGGATTTTTCGGCTCTTGAGCTTCTATTATCATCCACTAAAGAAGATCTTCAAGCTAAAGTATCTGAGTTGGAAGACATAAAGTTGAAGCTTCAGGAGGAAGCAGATTTAAAGGAACAATACGATGCTAAACTGAAAAGCCAGGAGACACAACTCTCAGTGTCGCAGGAGGAGCTGGCCAAACTATCTACAGAGAAAGGAGCACTTGAAGCTGCTGTAGCCGAGCTAAACAACACTGTGGTCCAGATGAAGGAATTATGTGGTGATCTAGAGGTGAAATTGCAGCTTTCAGATGAGAATTTCAGCAAAGCAGATTCTCTTCTTTCTCAAGCTTTAGCAAACAGTGCCGAGCTAGAACAGAAGCTGAAATCGTTGGAAGAGCTTCACCATGAATCTGGAAATGCCTTAACTACTGCCAACCAGAAAAATGTTGAGCTTGAGGACATGCTACAAGTCTCCAACACTGCGGTAGAAGAAGCAAAATCACTACTTGGAGAAATGGAGAAACGCTGTATTGCAGCTGAAGAAAAGAATGTGGAACTAGAACAACAAATAAATCTGGTGGAACTGAAAAGCAATGATACTAAGAGGGAACTAGAGCAGTTCTCTGGGAAAGTTTCTGAACTAAATGCCATTCTTGAGAAGACCCTGGAAGAAAGGAAACAGTTGGATACTAAATTGCAGGAGTTCGAGGAGAAGATAGCTCATTTGGATTCTGAGTTGGTCAAATCAACTGCTCGTAATTTAGAACTTGAAGCGGAGCTTAAGACTGTCGCTGAGAAGTGCACTGAGCATGAGGGTCGGGCCAACATCACTGATCAACGCAGCCGTGAATTGGAGGACTTGATGCTGGTATCCCACTCGAAAGTAGATGAAGCAGGCAAAAAGGTTAGTGACTTGGAGTTATTGCTCGAAACAGAGAAATATAGGATTCAGGAGCTTGAAGAACAAATAAGCACATTAGAGAAGAAATGTGTGGCAGCAGAAGTAGAATCAAAGAAGCACGCTGACAGGGCATCTGAACTTGAAGCAGAAGTAGAGGCATTCCAAATGAAATCATCAAGCCTTGAGGTTGCTCTGGAGGAGACCAAGGAGAAAGAAAAGGAATTGAGTCAATGCTTGAACAATGTGACAGAGGAGAAGAAAAACTTAGAGGATGTCTACACGAATTCAGTTGAAAAACTAGCTGAAACAGAAAACCTGCTTGAGGTCCTGCGTAATGAATTGAATGCCACTCAACAGAGACTGGAAGGTATTGAGAACGATCTTACCGCTGCTGGGTTGAAAGAGAGTGAGGTGATGGAAAAGCTAAAGTCAGCGGAAGAGCAGCTTGAGCAACAAGGAAGAGTTTTGGAGCAAGCAACAGCTAGAAGCATAGAGCTAGAGTCATTGCACGATACACTTAAAAGGGATTCGGAGCTCAAAATCCAAGAGGCCACTGGCAAATTTGTTACAAGAGATTCAGAGGCACAAACGTTGAATGAGAAACTGAGGGCTCTTGAAGATCAGCTAAAGAGTTACGAGGAGCAGATTGCTAAATCTACTGAAAGTTTTTCGGCTGTTAAGGAAGAACTGGATCAGGTGTTGGCGAAGCTGGCTTCGTCTGAAACTGATAATGAAGACCTCAAAAAGAAAATCTTGGAGGCAGAGAGTAAAGCTGCAGACATTTTATCTGAAAATCAACAGTTAGCGGAGACGAATATGCTGCTTAAGAACAGGGTGAGTGATCTTGAAGAACAGTTAAACTCAGCCCATGCAGAAAAGGAGGCCAGTGTTCAACAACTAGTTTCTCATATGAACACTATCACAGAACTGTCAGAGCAGCATTCTAGAGCCTCCGAACTTCAATCGGCAACTGAAGCCCGCATCTCAGAAACAGAGGCAAAGCTGCACGAAGCCATTCAAAACTTCAGCCAGAAAGAGTCAGAAGGTATAGAGTTATTGGATAAGCTACAGTCTCTTGAAGCTCTGGTGAAAACATATGAAGAGCAGGCTCATGAAACAGCTACTCTGGCTGAAACTCAAAAGGTGGAACTAGAGCAGAGCTGCAAGAATTTGAGTGATCTTGAAAGCGTCGTTGAAGAGCTGAAAGGGAAGTGTACCGAACTTGAAAAGGAGAGAGAAGGACTAACTCAAGAGAACTCAGAGCTAAAGGGGAAAATGGCCTCAAATGAGTCTAAACTCAATGATTTAGAAGCCAAAGTGTCAGCTGCATTTGCCGAGAAGAATGAAGCAGTTGAAGAGCTTACATCCTCAAAGCAAGTTATAGACAACTTAAAAGAGCAGCTTACCTCTGAAGGCCAAAAGCTACAACTTCAGGTTAGTGCCTACCTAAACTTTGAAACGATGTTTTCATACTATGCAACGATTACTGCAGGAGGTATTTTACATCTGACAACTTACTATTCTTAAAAATTCACTGTTTACAGTTATCATCCATTTTGGAGGAAAACAACTTGCTCAATGAAACACATCAAACCTCCAAGAAGGAGCTGCAAAATGTCATTGCACATCTTGAAGAACAGTTGAAAGAACTCAAGTCAAGTGAAGATTCTCTGAAAAGTCAATTAGAAGTTTTCCAGGCTGAGATTCATCACAAGTCTGAATTGCAAAGCCGTATCAAGGAGCTTGAAGAGCAATTAGCTAGTGCTGAGGCTCAACTGGAAAAGGAGGTAATGTAATTTTTAGACAGTTCAATACACAACCAAGTATCCTTCCTTAATAGTACTACTATTAACTAAATTATAACCAATTCTGTAGCATTTTTCAAATATT
Organism: Nicotiana tabacum; assembly: GCF_000715075.1. Classification (NCBI taxonomy): domain Eukaryota; kingdom Viridiplantae; phylum Streptophyta; class Magnoliopsida; order Solanales; family Solanaceae; genus Nicotiana; species Nicotiana tabacum. Next base: position 162,087,847 of record NC_134089.1, on the reverse strand, counting down.
AGGTTGTCATCCCAGTAAATGTTTCTGGTTTTTCCTCTTCTTCTACCATGGCATAACAATTAAACATTTACATTTTAAGCTTGATTACTAATTCACATTTGAAATGTCCAATAATACAGAAAGAGGCTATGTCCAATAAGGGCTTAGAGCAGGAGGCAACTCTGAAGAGTTCATCAGAGGAGCTGCAAGTCAAAAGCAAAGAACTCCTACTTCTACAAAACCAAGTTAAGGAACTTGAGGAGAAACTGCAGCAGGCTGATGCTACATTGAAGCATAAGGTCAGTTTTTTTCTTGAAGCATATTTGCTGGGATGGGGTATCTTGAATAGTTGAATGGAATCTGCATTTTTTAATTCTACCATTTCACATCTTTAATCGCCTCTAGTTTACAAGAATTAAAAAACATGGCATATACAAGTAACCAAAATGAACAGGGACATCTCTTAATCTTATATCTCGAGTCTTTTAGATGACTGCTTGCCTAAAATTATTATGGACGAGAGCAATGTAAACTATGTACTAATAACTGTGACCATAGCGATTGTGAAATAGCTCGAAAGATCAATGAGTTGTAATAGCTTTTAATTCAAATTGCAGGATAATGTAGAGGTGAAATCTAGGGATATTGGAGAAATGCTCCCAATTCCAACGAAGCGAAAGAGCAAGAAGAAGACGGAAGTCTCTTCAACTCAACCATCATCCAGTGAACAACAAGTTCAGCATATCGAAGGATCTTCTGCCATGACTCTGAAATTTATTTTGGGTGTTGCTCTAGTTTCAGTGATCGTGGGAATAATTCTTGGTAAAAGATATTAGTATCAAGGTGTTCGAGTTTTGGTCTTGTTTTGAGAATGGGTTATTCTTTTTTATTTTTGGGGGATACATTTGTTTTCCCCCTTTGTGATTTTTGAAAAGCAGTTGGATTTTTATTGTTGGTATCTTACTTGATAGTTGGGGGCTAAAAGTTTGTTGGGGAACTGGTTTTCATGTTTCCCTCAACTTAATTGATTAATGTAGTAATCATAAGTTGTATTTAGTTTTGGTCATGAATTTGTTTATTTAAGAAAGCATCGATTGTTGAAGATTTCAAGATTCCAGCTTTTGGCCAAACTTTTATTCTTGCTCAAGTCCGGAAAGTTGCAGCTTTTTGTGATATGTGTGTCATTTGCTTTAATTAAATCCCGAATTGGCAAGTGATAATCTTCCACATAGGTAATTTACTAAGGGATCGTTTGGTTGCTGGATAGAGTTTTGAAAGATTTAGTTCGGTAGGAATTAGTTATGCACGGGTTTGTTGTGCATGGTTTAGTTATAAAAGGATTCGTTAGTAATGTATAGACTAGTAATTTATGGATTGTAATATTTGGTCATTTAATTGTTTAATCCATGTATTACTAATACATGTATTAATATTTCACATTCTACCTTGCGTAAATTATACTCCATAGATTTATTGTATAACTTATCCATATATTGCTTATATCTCTAATGGAAAAGGCAACAAAACGTGACATTAGTTATGCTAACTTTTTTACAAAGTAACTAAAAGGCTGCCGAACATGGTATTAGTCATACTACTCCTGATACTATATGAGTAATTTACCTGTAACCAGCTACCAAACGACCCCTAATGGAAAAAGGAGAGTCAGATATACAAAAGGACAAAAAATTTCTCAGATCTATTGCAATTATTTCTTAAAAGAATAATCTTCAAGAATGACAAATACAAGTATAGACTTCTCGGAAATAGGACCAAAGTGAACAAGAGCAATTCACTTATTAGGATGTCCAAAATTCTATAGCACAATGCCATTAGAACATGATCCAACGGTTCAAATTGAACTTCAAAAAAGCATCTTAATCACACGGTTGCCATGCAGAAGCAGTCAACAAAGACAAATCTTTCCATCCCAATTTCAAACACCCATTTTCTTCAACCAAAGTATACCCTTTTGGAAACATCCCTAGTAACAAACTAGCTTGAGCAGCTGGAGTACCCGATAACGAAACGGGTAAAAACCCGATTCGTTTCAACTCATCACCCCACCTCTCTACTGGTACCTCCCCTGTCCTCTTGGGCCCACCTACAGCTACAATATTCCTAATCTCACAACCAAACAATTGCTGCTCCACCGTATGCCTTTCTACACTCTCCACACTCAATCCATCCCCTAATGAATCAAACAAAGCCGAATAATAATGCAACGCCTCAACGAATCGGCCCAAAAAATTCCCCCCGTGACTTAGGTCCTGTTCAACGATCGTGATCAATTTGGGTTGTAACAAAGTTAGTAATCTGAACGTCCCTAAATCACTCCCGGTTATATCGTAAAGGCAATGGTGCATCCAATTGACTATTATAGTCTCGCCCATTTTCACCCCGAGTTGACTCAGGTCCGTTATATTTCCAATTTTGCCCTCCAGCGGTTTAAACTCAAACGGCAATCCGAACGAGTTAGCGAACTCCGTGAGTCTCCGACCGGTGGATTCCAGCAACTCCATGGAGGATCCGACGCCGGTGATCTTAACGGACCGGAGTTTCCTTGATCGAGAGGAGAGAATTTGGAACAATCCTGGCCATTGAAGTCCTTGCATGATATCGAGATCGATGACGTGGACGTGATCTTCGCCCTCCAATGCTTGGTATATAGCTTGATTTGCGGTGTAGTGAGAGAATTTGATGAGAGGACTTATCGTATTATAAGATTGAAGAGCGGTGAAGAGCTTTTGGGAGTGTGTTAGGGTTAGGGTTTTGAGATTGAGCGGAGAGTAAAAACGGAGATGTGAGCTGATGATTCTCGCGGAAAGAGCTTCCGCGAAGTAAGCAGCGACCCGTTCGGCCGAAAAGCCGAACGGGGAGGAAAGCTCGGCGATTTCGGGTAATAAATTACTCGCATCGTCGAGATTCTCCATAGCAACGCACTCAGCGCACTGGAGTAGTAATCCGAGAAGGCGAAGACCAACTGAGTCAGTATCGACAGGGAGTTGGTCTTCGCCTTCTTCGAATTGCTCCTCTTCGTTGTTGCGAGGTCGTTTAGTAAGATGAAGAGGATCTTCATCGGAGTGAACAGGTGTAAAGTCAGCAATGGAGCGCTTAGAAGACATAGAAGAAGATGAATTAGAATTAGAAGCAGAAGCAGATACAGAGAATTGTAGACTCTGGAGCATGATCACCAAACTGAGAAAGAGAAATGAAGGAGCTTAGCTATGGAGTTTGTTGTCAGAAAAAGAACATGGCAAGAATGTAAGAATTAATTTGCAGCAGAAAAAATGAGTGGTGAGGAAGGAAAGGGCGTGGTAATGGAGGTGGGGGAGATATGTGAAAAGGGTCATGACTTTTTGGAATTATCGATGTTTGTAAAGCACATTGAAGGGAGCTTTTTGTCTTTAGTGTTTGAATGTTTCCTCTAACATCAAATACTGGTAGTAGTATTATCCTCTACTCCAACAGAAAAGGTTATTAATATTACCATATAATATTCTTTATGTGTTCCAAGAGAAAAAACATGGACTACTTTTGGTTGGAGAATAATATTAGGTGTTGTACGCCTTATTTGGATGGTTGGTATGTATCGTTTCATAATATATTGTATTATATGATATTATATTATATTGTGTTGTTTGATGAATATATTATATTTTAGACAAGAGGGGTTGCTCTGATGGTAAGCAATCCCCATTTCCAACCGAGAGGTTGTGAGTTCGAGTCTCCCAAGAGCAAGGTGGGAAGTTCTTGGAGGGAAGGATGTCGGGGGTCTATTTGGAAACAGTCTCTCTACCCTAGGGTAGGAGTAAGATCTGCGTGCACACTACCCTCCTCAGACCCCACTAAGTGGGATTATACTGGGTTGTTGTTGTATAGATTTTATTCGTTTATCGATATTTTATAATGTCATGCACTAACAATATAAATAATAAACTTGCAATATTATTTTAAAAAAAAAAGTATGATACAAGATAGAAGTATTGTATAGAAATGTAGTGCAAAGGATAAAATAGGACTATTTAATAATAATAATAATAATAAAAGGAAAGATGAGTGAAAAAGATAAAGTAATAATGCGGCCATACTAAATTGGTCGTTATTGTTATATAAAGTGATACTTTTCATCATTACGTAAAAACGGATTTAACGATATGATACAATAAAATTTAAATAATAATCAAAACAAACATTATATTTAAAGTAACAATACGATAAGTAATTACAACCATCCAAACAAGTTTGTAAATTGACTTTATGGTTAATTTAATTAATTTTAGAATACATTTAACTTTTTTGAATTAAATCCAAAATATATCGAAAACGCAGTGAATGACCAAAAACTTAAATTATACTGTAGTATTTTAATTTCTCCATCTGTCATTTTACCAAGAGAGAAAGTAAAATTGGGAATCCATATACTGTCTTTTGTTGACATCGTTAGGCTATTGTTACCTTTATTTTTCTGCTAACTTATTAGGTTGATGTTATGATCATATCATTATCATAGTTGCTGGCTAGTTTGTTTGCTTGTTTGACTAGCATTTAGCCATTCGATTTTTCTTTTTATCAATCTAGGTGCGTTGTCATTTAGTTTTTCTTTATTTCATTTTTTAAGACTCTTTCTACGTGATTTTCATGACACGATTTACAGCTTGTTTCCATGGTTATTACAGTATTGTATCGTATGATTGTTACTTTGAATACGATATTTATTTTGATTGTTACTTAAATTTTAATGTATGTCGTTACGTAACGATAAAATGTGTCTGTAACGACCGATTTGGTGTGATCGCATCGTTACCTTGTCTTTTTCTCTCATCTCACCCTTCATTATTATTAAATAATTTTATTTTATTATTTATCCTTTCTTTTTATATAATAATTTTACCTCGTATCATAATTTTTTCTTTATAATATTGCAGGTTTATTTTTCATATTGTTGGTACATGATATCATGAAACAACGGCAAACAATACAATCTATCCAAATATTATATTCATCAAACGATACAGTACAGTACAATACAATATGATACATATTATGAAACGATACGTAACAACCACCTAAACAAGCTGTTAACAATTCAACAAATTTTACTTAGCTGCTTTAGAACACACAGAACATACGATTTCTCTCTTTTATTTGCTTAGATTTTCGGTTTAAACAAGAAAAGATATTCTTTTACTCTATTAAGCATTAAAAATGTCTTGTTTTACATGAATTAGTTATCCGAATCTGAAAATTTTATAACAATTATTGGCTTTGGTGATATTATACTGTCACAAAAAAACAATGCCAACGTCTGTCTGAAACTATTAAATTAATACATCTTCTGATAGTATTCGGTTTTTGTGAGCATCTAAGAGGCGGCACTAATTGTACGGGAGTGAAACACCAATTATCCTTTATACACTTTTTTTCGTTGTTATCATATTCTTTTCAATTTTAGACTGACTCAACTAAAAATGAATATAAACTCTTTAATTATAATCGCTAATTGCTTTTTGAAAAGAAAAGAAAAACAGAAAAAGCAAAAACATGAGATCAGCGAAAGTTTCGTCGCTTTTGTTGTCGAAAAAATACTACAAAAATCGAGCAATCCGTTTAGGGAATTGGATGCATAATCAAACTATTTTTTAGGGAATTGAAAAGGATTTTAAATTATAAATTTTAGTTTTTAAAATTTGAAATTATATGTGTGACAACATGTTACAATTTGCGTGTAGAATCCAAACAAAGGATTAAAATCAATTGTGAACAAAAATAGGTATAGTGCATGCCCCACCAGCGCAATACCTATTTTTGTTCTCTCCTTTTCATTCAAATACATAACTATAGGTAAGAAATACAAATTTGTTTAGCATGTGCAATGCTGCAGTGCCTATATACATAGTGATAAATAGTACACCTTAGGCCAACAAGACAAGACACATCCAAATTGTACACCGCATGTAATTATAAATAACGTTCAACATATTCCATAATTTTAGGGAAGATATTGATGTATGGGTACAAATTTGACCGACCACGATCAGCGACGAGTACGATAAACGACGGGGTCTCTTTGAGTCGGCGTCCCGAGGGAGACGACCTTAAGGCAAAAAAGAAACTATACGACCCTTGTAATAGTGCAAGCCCATTATGGGACATTAGGAATATTCCGTCGAATATTTTTTGTATTTTGTCTTTTACAAGTTCGAAGAGTTTTCTCTCTTAGTATAAAAGGGGAACAATAACCAAGTAACAAAGGGGCCGGACTTTAGAGAGATTATGATTCTTGAGCGAAAAGAAACTTAATGACCATTTTCTCTTTATCTGTTACTCTTTCTAAAAATTATTATATTCAGCTAAGATTTACCCCTTTATCTTTGATTGATTTTTTCAAAAGAAGGGGAAACAAACTTTCTCTATCTATATCAGTTTATTAAATGAAAAATGGAAACAATGTAGAAGCGATAAGATGTACAGGCAAAATATGTACAGATGACTAGTATATTGCTTTTGCATTAGATTCACGTGGCTGGTTGAGTGTGATCCCTTTCCGGATTGAAATTGAATTAAAGGATATGTGGACCAAAAAGCTGTAGTCCATACAAAGAGTTTTATGTATTTGTTTGAGTAAATTACTTAAATGGTCACTCAATTATTCCAAATTATCTCTTAAAATTATTTTTTTCGTTTGTAACAACAAAGCTACTGAACTATATTTATTGCACTCAGAAGGTCACTCAACTAGATTTTTCAAATTTTGAATTGCCAAATACCTATTTTACCCTCTAAATTTTAAACATTTATCTTCTTTTTATTTTTTTTAAACAAAGTTATGTCACCGGAAAGCAGGGGTACTATCTGTATAGGATCAAATATGCTATGTTAAGTCGTGCAACAACAACAACAACAACTCAGTATAATCCCACTTAGTGGGGTCTGGGGAGGATAGTGTGTACGCAGACCTTACCTCTACCCTGAGGTAGAGAGGCTGTTCCAAATAGACCCCCGGCATCCTTCCCTCCAAGAACTTCTCACCTTGCTCTTGGGGAGACTCGAACTCACAACCTCTTGTTAAGTCGTGCATGGAATATATATATATATAATATAATTGAGCATAATAATGTATATTATAAAAATACCTTTATTTAAATAATTATTTTTATATTACGTGCATGGAATATATATTTTAAAAACTTTATTTTCTTTCATTCTGAATTGTGTAAATAAATTTTTGAATTTTTATTGTTAATACTAAAATTATTATTATTATTAACAAATTATTCTAATTAACTTTTTTACTATGCTCATTATTTTGTTATCCCAACATTATATATGCTTAAATATTTTTTATTTTTTAAATTTATAAATAATATTTATTTATTCTATAGGTAAGTTCATAATGTAAATTAAAAAGGAAAAATTATAATATTAAAAAGTTTTAAAAAATAAAATAAAAAGAAGATAAATGTTTAATTTAGAGGGTAAAATAATATTTGACAATCCAAAATTTGAAAAATCTAGTTGAGTGACCTTTCTGAGTGCAATAGACATAGTTCTGTAATTTTGTTGTTACAAACAAAAGAAAAGTGACTTTAGGAGATAATTTGGGATAGTTAAGTAATCATTTGAGTGATGGACTCGTATTTGTTTCCATTCTTGTGGGACCCCAAATTAGGGGGTTTTGGACGCCTCTCACTATTTGGCCGAATACATTGTTTATGATTTTAGTCGATACATATAAATTATATATTAATTTTACAAAAATATATACATATAATATATTTCTGCCGATCAGTTTTAGCTTAAGCATTGAGTAATAATAGATTAATTAACCAATGGGTGTTGGCGGGGTTTTAACACTTGTGCTTTGTGCCGGACAAGTTCGCTGGACCTAACTTTAGGGCTCGTTAGATACGAGAGATAAGGGATAATTAATTTTGAGATTAAATTTGAGATGAGTTTATCCCATATATGATTTGGATTAAAAAAAAGCGATATAATTAATCCCAAAATTAGCTATCCCGAAAATATATTAATTTTTTTATCCCTATGAAAATGTGAGAAAACTAATAATTAATTATGAATAACTTGTTTCCAATCAAACTAGCCCTTATTTCTTCTCAAGTTGCTTATTCGTTGGAGTATTTACTCAACGAAAAGCCTTGTTTCTTCAGAATGTAGATCTCATTAGTATCGTTAAAACTTACCATAATTTTCAATTTGAATTTCCTATGTCGAAATGTCTTGATCATGGTTTTGAGTAAGAATGTCTTTCCAGCAGCCAGTGAGTAGTGAACATTTGCTCCGTAAGGGGAAAGGTTAGAGGCGGATCCAGGATTTAATGTTTATGGGTTCCTGCAATGATTTCGAGTAAATTTTTAATAGTAATTGGGTTCACATTTAAATATTTATAGATATTTAATGAATTTTTAGAACACATTTATACTGTTTGGACAAAAACTACTAGGTTTACGGAACCCATATATAACATGCTAGATCCGCCCCCGGGAAAGGTAAAGATTTGTTCATTCTTATTAGAAGCAACGAGGGTTACAGGCCATCATCTGTTCAGACTTCAGACTCATTAATTGACAAATTAACTTCAGCATGTTTTCCCCTATGATATTTTTTCATAAATAATAAAAACGGATCTACACATCTTAAGTTCCTTTTTATAAATAATAAAAACGCACGTACAAGTAGCTAAAACAGTAAAATCTCTGTTTTAAAAGGCAAAATTGGGATTCATTCTAAGCTCGCCCCGGGACGGAGCACTCGTAAAACGCCTTTGGGCTTATGTGTGGGGCTTAGCTCCATGAAACTTACGCCTCGGCCGTCGGGGCTTACGCTCCAGATGTCGCACCCCCTTTTTTCGCGAAATCGGGTTTATGACATTTGGGAGGACAACTCGTTCCCTTTTGGGAATTAGATTTTTTTATTTGAAGAGCCGCCACCTAATAATTAAGTGCATTAGGACACTAGGAAGAATTTGTTTAGAAAAATCAGAGTTTGGGTAAGGGCTGGAAATTATCTCGAGGGAAAGGTGTTATGCACTCCTCAAGATCCACTAGTGTGGTTTCCGGTCATGCTACAATTGTGACTTAAGTATAAACACTAAATAAGCAATTAAGTGTTTCAAATATGATGGGTTGTCATATTGTGATTGCAAATAAGTCAAAATTTGAAGAAACAAGGAAGTTAAAATTTGAGAAAAAAGAGTTTGAAATTTTGAAAGTAATAAAATAAACAAGTAAAGGGAAGGGGGGGTCCTAGGTTTATAAATAATATGGATCACATCAATGCAATACCCGGTAATCACTCCTCAGAAGAGGGGTTACACGTGGTATTAGCGCATCAGTCATCATATCCATATCTACCCTTTCCCACCCCGTTGAGGTATTTAAACGCGGAATGGTTTCGTTGCTTATTGCATGATAGTACCCGCCCCAATCCTATCAGTCCCAGAGGCATTTGGGACTACTAGGCCTAAAGGGAAGGGAAATGTGGGTTTTGTATGGTTTAAAAGGATAAAATTCTAAAGCGACAAACAAAAACACATAAGGCAGATTATGGGAAACACATAATAATTTAAAAGGCTCAGATGGACCTCCTCACTTAAAGACAGATTGTTTAGCATGTCTTGCAGATACTGGTTATGGTCTGAATTAAACTTAAACGTTAAGGAGGCAGACTGGTCTATTACACATTTCAGATGAGAAACCGGAATCAGACCTGCCTGCTGGTTGGAATTAACAGAGTCTGATTCAATTAGCTAATTCTACCTTATAGCTTGCCTAAGTGAAACCTACAGGCATGACATCTAATAATGCAGAAGTGTACTGATTTTTACAAGAAGAAGGCCTGTTGATTATAGAAAACATAAGTTCTGCAGACATTGAGTAACGTTACTACTGATTTTAGACTTGTAAACGATTCAGATCAGTTGGTTACTCCTATAGACATGCTTTCTAAGCGTTATTGAGTTTAACCTTTACGAAAATGCAGAAATCCTATATGCATGGTGTTTAAAATGCTGATTTTTATTATTTAAACCTATAAATGTGTTTGCCTAGTGATAGATGCATATGTAAAATTTAGGAAACTCTATAGGCATGTTCTCTGTGTGATAGGCAGAAATGCAGAAACCTATAGACATGGTCTCTATGTATGAAATGCAGAAGTTATAGACATGGTATCTATGTATGAAATGCAGAGGCTATAGACATGGTATCTATGTATGAAATGCAGAGGCTATAGACATGGTATCTACGTATGAAATGCAGAACCTATAGACATGATTTCTATATGAAATGCAGAATCTGTAGGCATGGTTTCTATATGAAAAACGCAGAAGTGCAGGACTTGTAAACATGATTTCTATATGAAAAATGCAGAAGTGAAAACAAGACATGGTTGCAGCAGTAAATACCAATGAACATAATATCTACCCTTATGCATACATGAGTGACCCTCCCCTTTTCACTAAAACCCCATAAGTTATTACAAATTATTACAGCCCAGAATGAATAAAGAAAAATAAAACAAAATTACATCATAAAGCTAAAAATCCCAACCAAGGAGAGTCTGATTCAGACTTCTGTCTGAAGCATGAAGTAAACCAACTCCAAAGATCAAATTCCAAAGCCTTTCTCCTATTCGGGATGTGTCAGAGTTTCCTAAGAGTCTCAAGTGGACTCCGGACAGTGCTTACACCCAAATATATTACAGAATTGGATTATAGTGCAGTATGGAAGGGCCAACCCTCAAATGTCCAAGTTCAGAGGGAGCTCAAGGTCCCAAAGAAAGTCTCATAGGAGGGGGTCAGAACTTAGAATCTAAGAGAGAGTGCAAGTATATAGAGGAGATTTTGGGGAAAGCCAAGACAGGCTGGTGGTCATTCCCAGCAATTGGAAGTGTTGGCACACCCCAACCAGCATGTTAGCCACATTGTTTGGGAGTTAGGATCCATTAAAGGATCAAGTCCAAACATGAGCAACAATTTGGATGTTGCCATTCTTTGAACTTTAACTCAAACACATAGAAGGGAATAAGGGTATGCGGAATTCACACAGCAACAGATGCAAAGAGACAACATATTCAATACAGAACATAAACAACAAAGTAGACAAGATTGTTGAAATGTAAAGCAAACACATAGGGATGAAGCTGAAAGTTAAATTAGAACATACCAGTTTTAGGGAAATAAAGAAGAGAAGAGCAGTAGTAAAGACAAATTGCAAACACGAAGCCAGAAATTTCAGAAGAGAGTAGAGTGTTGAATTGAAAATGTAGGAGTATTGAAATTGAAAGTGTTCAATAAGTGTTGTCAGAGTATTGAACTCAAGGTCTTAAAGAGTATTGAATTGGAAGTGTGTAAAAGTGCAGAAGGGTTGTGCCCTTTATAGTGCAGAAAGCAAGTAAAAAAAGTAAGAAAATAGTTTCGAAATCAATCACATAAGGTCTCCCTTCAATTAATGGATTCTGATTTCAAACGGGCAAGATAATTAAGGAAGGAGTTTGATCAAAATCTTTTCCAAAGTAGCACAAGAAGGGTAAATACACATAAGTTATTTAAGGCAAAAGTCCAGTGGTACATGGTTTGTGCAAATAAGGAAAGGCGATCACTCAACAACCAGTAAAATCAAAATTGCAGGCTTTGTTCGAAGGAACCAAGTCAGGAAAAATGAGGAAAGGGTTTTACTTAAGGAAAATCAGTAACAATCTATCAAACCTTATTAAGAGGAATTCAAGTTGACAAAAACTTTTGAAGTAAAAATTCCTCATATAAAGCATACAGACATATCGAACAAGAAAGAACTATCATGCGAAAAAGCCTAGTATAGAAGAGTTCTTGGTCATAACAAAGAGGCTCAAATCCAGTACATAGACTCAGAATGAGTTTGAGAGTGTCCAGGGTCCCAAATAGAACCCTAATTCAAAACACGAGATCAAACTCGCCAAAACCCCCCCAAATCCCAGGGTTTTCAACTCGAGTCAGATACAGAGAAGAGAAGACAAACAACTGAAACAGGATCAGAGGTCTCTTTCAGGGATTCATGTGAAAACAAATAGATAAAATAGCAGGTTCAAGGCAAATAGAATGAAGAACTGATTTGAAGCATAAAGAACACGTTTTAAGAAAGCTTGAAACTTAAACAAGTTTCAGAAGAGAAACGAGATAGTATAGCACTTAAGAGAACAATAGTGGAAACATGTTTAACAAAGAACTCAAACAAAATTCAGAAGAAGGCAACTAAAGACCTAAAAGCTTAGTAGAAAATAAAGTAAAGGAACATATGGGTAAACGAACACATAAGATAAACATGTGAAAGCATGATATAGAAACCGGTAGAAGAAAGAACGGAGCACAATAGAAGGACATGCAAAATAAAGGCAAACATAAGAACACAGGAGAAGGACATGCGAGGTAGAAAAGAGAACATAAAAACATAGCATATACAAATTCACACAAAGAGAAGAAGAAGAGGAGTTAGAAAACATTTTAAAACCTTTTCAGAGACCCTAAATCGAAGAGAAGTAATTTTGAAAGAAAATTAGGGAAAACGTTTAAGAACTCAAGTAGAGCACAGACATAGCATAGATATAAGAAAACAACAAGAGAAAAACCTCGAATAGCTTAGGGTTTCAAAGAAACCCTAGAAATGAGAAAGGCTTGGAAGAAGCTCCGGTCTTGAGTCGGAGAGGTCAAAAATAGGCTTCTGATGCTTGAATACGTTGGAGCCAGGCCGGAGAGGCAATACAACTTGTAGAGATATGAAAGGACACCATCGAGGTCGGACCTCGAAACTTCGAACACCAAGGATTTAATGGTGGAGGAGGGTGAGTACAGGCCATCCATGGCCTGAGAAGCCATGGGTTCCGGTGAGATTGCGGTTGAAGGGAGGTGAGAGAGGCTAGGGTTTCAGGAACCTTCGAGAGAGTTTGAGAGAGGGAGAGTATTCAAAGGCGGATAAGAGATGGAAATGAGGGGATTAGGGTAGGGTTAGTGAATTGAAAAAGGTAAGGGGTAATCGTGGTCGTTGATCTAAATGATCAATGACCTGGATTGAAAGAAAGGGCCAGACGGGTTAATTGGTTGGGTCGGGGTCAGGTTAGATTAGAATTGGGCCGGTCCAATTGGGTTTCAAAATTGGGTCAATTAGTGGGGTCAATTTGGCTATGATTGAAATATAAATGGGCCAGATTTTAAATAGCCAGTTTTTCCCTTTTTATTTTATAAAAAATAGTAAAATATTTTTGAAAGTAAATTAAAGTACTGGATCAGTTAATAATATATAAATATTGATTTAAAAATGTTGGAACCAATTTTATAATTATAAAAATGCTATTAAATCTTAAAGTAGGCTAGAATTGCAATTATATGCAATTTAGCTTTAAAAATACCAAATAAATTTGTAAAAATATATAAAAATTATATTAACTATATTTTGGTATAAATATGATAAATAAAACAAATTATCCACCAAAATGATAATTTTGGGAATAATTATTTGTTTTTATACTGCTAAAATGAGAAATAAATTGATTAAAAAAATCTTTAAAAATTGGGAAAAAATACTAAAACACTTGGCATGCTTATATATGCGTACATATGTTATTTTGAAAGTATTTTGTATATGAAAAATACATAGAACATGCCCAATGTACTGGGCTCGCCTAATAAAACTTTATGCAATTGCGTGTAACTAACCGTGTAAATCCTCAAATTCTCTTAATAAATCATTGACTATTCAAAATTATTATTTTTAAAAAAAATAAATTATTAAGTTGAGACTACTTTATGTCATAATTAAAATAAAAATTATTGCATGTTATCTACTAAGACTGCTACGATGGTAAATTTAAATAAATCTTTCATTTAAAACGTATTTATTTATTAATTTTTGTTATGTCTTTATTATATAATAGTCCATAATATTTTTATAATTATTTTCCTAAATATTTTTTTTTCACATTTACGAGATACAATATTTATTAATTTAATAGCTCAGTATTAACTAGTAACTATTTACAAATAATTAGTTATCATGGTATTATATGGTGAATTATGTGTCACTTTATTAACTTGTTGAAATTTAAAAATAAATTATGCTAGAGAATCGTATTTAAATTGTGAATTATGTTTTTATATAAATTCTCTTTCAAATAGAAAGCATATTAAATAAAAGGATTATTTAAAAAAATCAAATTATAATATCGAAATTCTTTCAAGATTCATTACTCCTTAAGAGATACATATAAGATTTCATATCGAATACATTACTTTTGATGTTTGAGTTGTAACGACGTTGCAACTAATTTACATATTATGATATATGTCATACTTTTCGTATTATTCATAGTTGAATTATAATTCATAAATATTTTAAATAGATTATTTGTTATATTTTTGTGATTTTAATGTAATTCTGTAATTATTTTTTATTTTACACTATTTTAAAATTCTTAAAATTTATAAAATTTAAACATCCATGGGACTTATGTCTCATATCTCAGGGCTTACGCCTCGCCTCACGCCCCGCCTTTTAAAACATTTAGTAAAATTACATCCAGACATCCCTTTATCAAGCTAGCAAGCTAAATAAAGGCAAGAACACAAACTCAAATAATTTAGTAGGCGTTTGGACATAAGAATTGTAAAATTTGAAAAAATGGTGAAATTTTTTTTCAAGTGAAAATGGTATTTGAAATTTAGAGTTGTGTTTGGACATAAATTTCAGTTTAGGTTGTTTTTATAGTTTTGTGAGTAATTTGAGTGAAAATTTTGGAAAACAGCTTTTTGCAGTTTTTCAAATTTTCTAAAATTTCCAAAATGCATTTTCCAGTGAAAATTAGAAATTTTATGAACAAGCGCTGATTTAGAAAAAAAGTTAAAATTTTTTGGAAAAATTTTCCATCAAATTTTATGTCCAAACGAGCACTTAGCCTAACAATTTAATGATGCTATCCATATCATATTGCGTTATTAATAACATCAACTTCAACTAAGTGGTGCTATTAACTGGAATTATTTCTTCCCTTTTGCCATTTGGCATATTTGGCTCAACATAAATAATAACAATCAAAACAACATGGACTATCCTATTAATATTAACCATATCATCCAAAAAGCAACAGAATTTATGCTTCTCACTGAAAAATGCCCTAACACGTACCAAAATCCCCATACAGATTAAATAGAACAAGCCACCTAGAGGGCGGTTCAAACTAAATATCGACGCTAGTTTTAAAAATCATAACGAAAAAACTGGCCTTGGAGGAGTAATCCGAGATACCTATGGGAATTGGATAGTTGGATTTGCTAAATCTACCAGGCTAATGGCTCAGTACAAGCAGAAATGAAGGCACTCATTGAGGGGCTAAAAACATCACAAGAATGGGGAATGTTCCCGCTAGAAATAGAGACGGACTCCACGGAGGTGATTCATTCAATACAACAAGGGAACAAATTATATAACAACATTATTGATAAATGCAGGTTGTTCATGCACCAGCAGAAGGTGATCCTCCAACATACCTTCAGGCAAGGGAATAAGATTGCACATCACTTGGCAAAGAAGGCAAGGCAGAAAGGGAAACAAGTTTTTGTATTATCACTATGTTATGTAAACTCTCTAGTAGAAAGTGATCAAGAGGAACTCTATGTTTGTATTAAGACTTTATCTTATGATGCTTTTAATATCCTAGCAAGCTTAGGAAATCAAAGTGTCCTTAGTGACACAAATTATGAAGATTATGTACGCAATAACTATTTATTAATATATAATATTCCTGTTTACTCAAAAAAAATCATGATATTTAGTACTGACTATTCATTTTACACTCCGGAAACTTGAACATCACTCACTTCAATTAAGAGACCTCTGTGAGGTGAATTCCACATTAATAAAACACGAGAGATATTGTGTATATAAATACACAAGCCTTAGACCTTAGTGGCACATTTTAAAGTCATATAGGCCTAGGCCAAAGCTGATAGTATTATTAGTGGGGTGGGCTGTTAGGTTCACCATAGGCAGAATAGCCTGACATACACTTATACTTGTTCGTGTTTGTCATCTCGGTCCCTGTACTTAACATAGAGCCCGTTTGGATTAGCTGATTTGAAGTAGCTGATAAGCATTAGGTGCTGAAAGGCACTTTTAACTGCTGAAACTGATTTAATAAATAAGCAGTTACGTGTCTGGGTACAAGTGCTGAAATTGATAATAAGTTGCTGCAGTATTTGATAAAAAAGTGCTGATAAACTATTTTTGTTAAAATGACTTAAATAACCTTAGAACTATTTACACTTAAGGGCGTAATTTTTTCAAAATTTTAGATTCCAGATCGATTCAAATATAAAATATTCTATTTGTCATTTTATTTTAAATACAATTGTGCTTAGATAAGATAATTTTTATGATAAATATAATTTATTTTATGATAAGCATATAATCATAAGTTATAATAATTAATAAATTGACAAAAATGTCTTGCTAAAAAATATACCTAAATAGGACAAATTATTTGAAGAAAAACAAACATTGTCTTCGTCACCACAACACTTAGAAAACAATACACCAAAAATTTGATGTCATCATTTATTACATACAGTTCAAAGATTAATACACAATTACATAGATATAAGTATGCAAGGGAATAGAGAATATGCCTATCTTAAATAGTCAATAAGAATTGCGGACTTGAAAAGGTGGGGGAGGGGGAGGGGAAGGGAGGGGAGGGGGGGTTTAGGTTGAATACTTGAGGCAGTGAGTATCGATGCAGGAGTTTTGTTCTACAAATAAATATTTTAAGGATAAACTAATAAAAATCTTGGTCAAACTTAAAGTGCTTATAAGCTAAAAATAAGCTTTTGGCTTATTTTTTTAACTTATAAGTACTTGGCTTATAAGCACTTTTAACTTTACCAAACGCATAGATAAGCCGAAAAATGCTTATAAGCTAGTTTGACCAGCTTATAAGCTTAGCCAAACACCCTCATAATTTCATCCAGACACATGAACTCAGTCAAAAACATGTGTTCTAAACCCCTCCGGCATTACATGTTGATCACTCACCCAAAGAAATTATCATGTCCACATCAGATAAATTAACGTCACATCTTTATTTAATTAAAATATTACTTTTTATATATATTACAAATCCATCCCCATCTTCCTCTGCTGTCAACGACCCTTATCACAGTAAAACAGACCAAAAATCACAGAGTCGCCTCCAACGTTTTGCTCTCTTTCCTCCTTTCTAAGCACAATCTTAAACCCCAACTCATATATAAAACTCTTCAATTTTCATAAAAAATTTCTATCTTGCTTAATCTCCTTACTCTCACTATTTTAAGTAAAATTCATATCAGCATGATAATCTTGGAATTTACGGGCTTCAACAAAGTAAATCCTCAAGAACAGAGACACAAAAGGCGGGCCAACAACAAACGAGCAGTGTACCTCACAAGAATTTAGTTTGAAAGTATAGTTATAAAAAAGGGGCAAACAACCACTTTTTGGAGAACAATATACTTTCAATTTTTATACCGCAAAATCCTTTTTTCTTCTCCTACTAGCAGCGTACCTAATGAGGAGAAAGGGAGATTAGAGAGATAGCATTTGATTTAGTTTGAAATGAACCTTCATATGGGAATTTTGATGCAGTACTCTATTTTCATTTTCAATATGATCTTAATTAAGAAGAAAAAATCGGGATGGTATGGGGGCAGAAGGGAGGGGGGGGGGGGGAGGGGGTTTTAAGAGACTAAGGAGGTGGAGAAGCAGATGGGAAAAACGGGAGACAAGGAAGGGGTTCAAGACAAGTTGGGCCGAAAGAAGGTAGCGCAATTATTTTACTCTTTTTTGCTTTTTATTGTTATTTTTATGATTTATAATATTTCTAAATTAAAATTAGTACATCCACTCTGCAATTTAGAGCGTGTAACCACTTATTTTTTTGACTCAGCAAAACAAATACTACCACATAAGCTCAGTCAATGTCAAAGGAAGTTTAAAATACATGTTTTGACTGAATATGAAACTATGCTAGGTACAAGGACCGGGTTGACAAACACAAACAAGTGACCGAGTTTTCTTCTGAAGAACTAAAAATTGATTTCTGCAAGCACAAATAGAATATGCACTATTTGGGAATTACATATTGCAATCCAACTATCAAGCAAACTAGATATGCACAAATCAGTTCACTTGGATCAATAGAGAACCAGTTTGGATTGACATTATTCTATGGTTCCCTCGACACGTCCATTGGATATTAATGGAACAGCACAAGTAACGCAAAGAAAGCGATTTAATTTTATATGTTTAACTTGTATACAAAAATGGTGTTCAACTTCTTGACAAAGTTGATTAAATGACCTACAATAAAAAATACTTTTATAGGGATTACGAGTAGTCATTTTCATTTCCATCAAAGCAATTTCAAGATTAGTCCACAAACCTCTCACAAAAAGCAGATACTAACTAAAGATAAAACCAGATCTATCATTTCGAATCCAATGTTGTTTAATCAAAACAAGAAAAAACAAATTCCTTGATACCCAGAAGAGAAAATTACCAAATAAACAACTCAAAACCTAAGCTTGGTAAGTCAACTTGGCTTAGCTTCTATAGCAGCAGACACCTTTTTGTCACCTGACTAAAGGGTTTCAACAGTAACAGCTTCCTTGAGCCTCAGCACAATTTACTACTGTCTAACAAATGATCCCGTATTAATAACATCAAATTTAACTATGCAGTGCTAATAGCTATACTGTAAATTGCACTTGCTATAATTTTAAAAACATGTTCATTCAGTATTAGGAATGAGAAAGCATCTAAACCATTACTTTACAAGATCTACTATAGAGTATCCTAAAACATGGAAATGACAATATTGAATGTAGCAGGAGACAGGTAGCAAGGTGCAACTGATATAAACACCATGCTGTTTAATACTGACAATTCATTTATGCTTCGGAAACTTGAACACCCCTCACTTCAATTTTAAGAGAGAGTTCACCATATGAAGCAACCACATATACACAAACAAAAACATACAACAACACCAACAACAACAACCACCACCCAGTGGAATCCCACAAGTGGGGAAAAGTTGTCTGAGCCCGGGAACAAAAACATACGAGCAGAATGCCGAGGTTACTTCTTTTCAGGAACTTAAAATTGATTTCTTTGAGCCCAGCCAGAAAATGCACTTTCAAATTATTACATGTTGCAATCCACCTATCAAGCCAACTAGATAAGAAATCAGTTCGCTGAAATCACAAGAATCAGTTTGGATGGACATTATTCTATGCTTTCCTTGACACGTCCATTGAATATTAATAGAACAATGCACGCAACGCCTCAGAAAGCAATTTAATTAACGAGTTCGTGTTTGTTTCTTTATATCTTTAGCTTAAATGAGTAAATGACCTATAACAAACAGTGAATATAACTTAAATCTTAATTTGTTGGTCTAAAGAAATGATAATACAGTGAATAGTATAAAATCTACAGTGTATATAACCTAAATCCATTACGAGTGGTGATGTTCATTTCCAGCAAAACAATAGAAATGTCAATCCACAAACCACTTATCAAGCAGAACATCAATATATAGAAAACATTAGTCTCGTGAACAACAATAACTAAAGATAAAACACAGATCTATCATTTCAAATCAAATGTCGTTTAAACAAAACAAAATCAAAGCAAAATACTCAATAATCAGAACAGCAAAATTACCAAATAAAGAGCAAAATCAACTCAAAATCTAAGCTTGGAAAAGAACCAGCGATTTTTCCCAGTCTTAAATCGCTCTTCAAACTTAGCTTTCGCCTCTTTAGCAGCAGTAACCTTCTTATCACGTGACTGAAGACAATCAACAGTAACAGCTTCCTTCAAATCAACATCCAATGTGTAACGCGTAGGCATAATGTGATTGTAATTAACGAGCTTAATGAAAGTCTTAACCCGTGATTTCTTCGCCTGTTTTTTGTCAGAATCCTTACGAATCACTTTCTTTGGGTATTTCGATACGCCGACGACCAAACAGTGACCGTACGGCCTGTCACGTGTCCCATCGTCAAAGGCTCGAACAATCACAGCTTTCCTCCCGGCGTAGCGCCCTTGGAGTACGACTACGGCTTTGTTTGGCTTAAGGAATTTCACCATTTTTGCGATTTGGTAAAAGCTGTGAACGATGGATAAAAACCCTATCTAGGTTTTTGTTTGTTTATATATATGGGAGAGGATAGCCAGCAAATGAGACCCTAAGTTTTATGGGCTTTTGGGCCTTGGGTTTAAGTAATGGACTTGGGTTTTATAACAGTTGGACATCGAGTCGGGCGAAGTGCACAAATAGCTTAAGACCCCTATTTAAAGAATAATCAAAATTTATAAAAAATTTAAAGTATAGTTGCTCAAAATCGAGGAGGATATGGAGGTGAAAAATTAGGGTAGAAGGGTAATAGGCCGTAGTGTGTTATTCTGATCTGTTCCATGTTTATGAGGGCTAGCCGACTAGTACATTGTCTTCGATTCTTAGAGTGTTAGTATTATGGTTGTTTTTAGTACTATCTTCTGCTTTGATTTTCTATTACCTTGTTGTGTTAATGCTTGTTGCTATTTCTATTACTTTTTTGATTTTCCCAGTTCATACATTGCTGGTATCATTTCCTGACCTTGTTATTGATATTTACTTGTTTCTATTCTTCATCTCGAGCCGATGGTCTTTCTAAAACAACCTCTCTATCTCTCTAGGGTAAGGGTAAGGTCTGCGTACACATTACACTCTTCAAATCCTACTTTTGGATTCTATTGGATTGTTGTTGTTGCTCAAAATCGAATTGCTAGTCTAGATTTTTTAAATTAAGGTCAATTTTATACTTAAACTAGATATGTGTTGCCCGGGCAAAGGTTCGGGCCCGACATATATTGTTTATGGAATATGAAATA
The DNA here is from genome assembly GCF_000715075.1 of Nicotiana tabacum. Classification (NCBI taxonomy): domain Eukaryota; kingdom Viridiplantae; phylum Streptophyta; class Magnoliopsida; order Solanales; family Solanaceae; genus Nicotiana; species Nicotiana tabacum. Next base: position 162,066,905 of record NC_134089.1, on the reverse strand, counting down.
TTCTGATACACTTTACTTTAATTTAATAAAAAGTGAAGAAGCCATGTAAACTAAGATATGACCAAGCGAGAACAATTAAAAGTAACACAGGAATGTCAAAAATATGAGATTTCCTTGAGGGAATGTACGTAACACAGGAATATCAAAAATATGAGATTTCCTTGAGGGAATGTACACCAGTAAAGAGAGGAAGCACACAAAGTATCATATCCAATTTAATTTGCAGAACACAAAATCATATGCATCGATAAATCTAATCTAGCACTCAAGACATGCTCCAGAATTGGCATCAGTTAGCCTCGCCCTCTGTCTATTTTCCTGCAAAACATTTAAAAGAGCATATAAATTATCAATATTCCATAAATAATTAACTTTCATTAGCTACATGCTTGAAAACTTTTCGCATTTATAAGCTTGTTTAATATATATAGTTAGTCATTCTTTGAGTATTATGCAGTCCATCTTTCTTTGCTGCATAAATATATTTTTTTTTTTGGTAATTAAAATTATTATTAATCACCAAGGAAAACATTACAAATCATAGCATAGCAATTTCAGCTATCTACAATGATTACCCTAGATCTAACACTGTATGTTCCTTCTAACCCTATACATGTATAATCTAATAAACTCAAATCAAAAACACTATGACTACTTTTCTTCTTATTTTTTTTTTTGTCAAAAGTATAAATGTGGTATGAGCCCCTTCACTTTCTTTTCTGCCCCAAAGTAATATATGCTCACAACCTCCCTTGCCAGTGCTTCATGTTCTCTACTTGCACCCTTAAATATTCGAGTATTCCTTTCTCTCCATAGCACATGTATGTATTCAGCATACATCATTTTAAGTAGCATTGCTAAAGATGTCTTCCCTTTCAAGTGATGAATGATGAGCTGGAAGAACTGTATCCAAGTGTTAGGAACAATGGAGTGGACTTGAGCCCATTGAGATAACCTGTTCCATAATCTGTTGGCATATGAACATTCTGCAAACAAGTGTTCTCTTGTTTCCTTATCAGCCTGGCACAACACACATATCTCATCCATATGGAGACCCCATTTTTTCAGCCTGTCTTTTGTTAGCAATCTTCCATGGTTCTGTAGCCACATAGTAAATATGGCTTTAGGTCTAGCATTGTTCTGGAATATTAAGCATCTCCAATCCATCTTAGAGTGAATTGGTATCAATTGTAAATATATGTGCTTAATAATACTCTTTTGCTCATCAAGTGGCTTGTGAAGTTGATTGATTATCTATTTAGCTTCAAAAATCTTCCTGATCATCCAACTTGCACCATGAGGGATACTCATATCATCAATCCTTTGCTGCTTAACATAATAAGCATGGATCCATTTGATCCACAATTTATCTTGCTTATGAGTTAGATCCCAGTAGGTCTTGGCAATTGCAACATTATTCCACACCTGCAGATTGATAAGGTTAAGTCCCCTTACAGATTTAGGGAGACATACCTTTTCCCAAGAAAGCAATGATTTTTTGGTAAGCACATTTCCACCAGACCATAAGTAACTTCTGCAGTAAGCCTCAATTAATTTGACAACCTTAACTGGAAGTGTAAACAACTGAGCCCAATAAGATTGTATTTCGAACAGCACTATTTGGACCAACTAAGCTCTGCCAGCATAGGATAATTTTTTTGTTGTCCAAGATGTTATTTTTGCTACCATTTTTGTAATGAGGGGCGGCCACTGAAGAATGGATAGCTTTTTAGTATCCAGTGGAACCCCTAAGTACTTAAAGGGTAATTGCCCCTCTGTGTAACCAAGAGCTTGAATGATAGCTGCCTTTTGCCTAGGATCTATGCCCCCACAATAGACTGCACTTTTTGACAAATTAGCATGTAATCTTGATGCAGATGAGAATGTCCAGAAATAGTGGTGGAGCCTTTGCATTGATTCTAGGTCTCCTCTAGCAAATAGTAAAAGGTCATCCGCAAAACACAAGTGAGTGATACCAAGCTTGCTGCATCAAGGGTGATATTTGAATTGTTTATCTTGGTTCAATCCTTTGAGTAGTCGACTCAGATACTCCATAGCAATAGCAAATAAGAATGGTGACATTGGGTCCCCTTGCTTCAAGCCCTTAGCTGCATTAAAAGGCTCTGCTGATTCTCTATTTAATAAGATAGAGTAATTAACTGTTGTCACATAAGCCATTATCCATTTTATAAATTTCTCAGGGAAAGCCGGTCCCTTAAGAACCTGCTCTACGTATACCCATTCTACAGAATCATAAGCCTTCTATATATCCACCTTTATCATGCATCTAGGAGAAATATGCTTCCTGTTGTATGACTTGACCAGCTCATGAGCTAATATTATGTTGTCTGCTATTCTTCTCCCTGGACTGAAGCCTGCTTATGAGTCAGTGATGATATGATTCATAACTTTTTGCATTCTTCCAGTTATGACTTTGGCAATCAACTTTTACAATATTGTGCAACATGCTATGAGTTGATAGTCCTTTACGATCTGGGTTGGCAACTTTTGAGGGAAAAGTGACAGTGGTGCAATTTATGGCCTTAGGATCCATGTATCAAAGAATTCCTTCACTGCTTCACATGCATCTTTCTTGATAATGGGCCATGATCTCTCGAAAAACAAAGCATTGAAACTATCTGTCCCTGGTGATTTACAGTCCCCAATTGCATTCAGTCCTTCATAGATTTTAGCCTCTGTAACACTGGGCACACAAATCTTTCTGTTGCATATGTGATAGACAAGGACCATTCCTCCTGACCAATCTATTGACAACTGGTAAGTTAGATGCTGCTGTTCCCATCAAAGATTTATAAAAGTCAACAAATTCAGCTTTGATTGTTTTTGGATCTTGTAGTTTACCACCTGTTAAGGAGTTGAGCTCAAGAATTTGCTTCTGAGTTTTCTTTTCCTTCATTATGGCTATGAAATATTTGTTGTTTGAATCACCCAGTCTAATCTAAGTAGCCCTAGACTTTTGTTGCAGTGCACTTTCCTCTATCAATGACCACTTCTCCAATTGATGTAGGCATTCTTTCTCCTAATCAGCTAGAGTATCAGAATACTGGCTCTGCATTATTTCTTGAATCTCTTTCAGATTTTCTCTGGCTTGTGTAATCTTCTCTGAAACTCCTTTAAATTCTGTTGAGTTTAGTTGCTTGAAGATTGGCTTCAGTTGTTTCAGTTTAAAACCACACATTCCTCATCTTTCTAATTGCCATAGTTCTGGCCCATCCTTGTGCTACAATTTGATTAAATTATTCATGATCTGCCCAGATGTTGAAGAACCTAAAGGGAACTTTAATATTGCTCCTTGGTACTCTCAGTGGTATAAGCATAGGGTTATGGTCTGAAATGAATGGTTCCCCATAGGTTACATTCAAGTGCCCATACTGCATTATCCACTCATCATTTGCAATTGCCCTATCAAGTCTGCTCCATACTCTGTCATCCACTCTTTGATTGTTAGTCCATGTATAATAATCTACTTTCCAAGGTATTTCAGTTAGCAACAGATTATTGTAACATTCTGAGAAGTCCTTCAGTTCAGCTATAGTTATAGGATTACTATGCCTATCCTGAGGAGTTAGCACAACATTAAAATCTCCACATATAAGCCAATGTATCTTATCTTGGGAGCCAGATGTTCAAGTTGAGACCATAAAGTTTTTCTTTGATCTACTGTATTGACCCATATACCACTATGAGCATACAAACCATACCATTCAGTTTACCTGTCACCTGACAATGAATAAGTTGGACTGCCTTTGCTATGTGCTGAACTTCATAGCTTTTGGCATCCCACAGAATCCATATTCTCCCATTGATTGCTTCTGTATAGTTAGTTAGTCTATCCCATTTAGGTTCCACCTTGCTAGCTATAGATTGTGCTTTATTTTCTTTGACTCTAGTTTCTACTAAACCAGCTAATCTAATTTGTTTATCTATGAGATACTGCTTAAGTTCTTTCTGTTTGTACCTCTTATTGATACCCCTAACATTCCAAAATAGCTATATCATTGAGATACTATGAGTTCCCCTCCTATATCAGGAGGTCTAGTGTTTTCTTCCCTTATTCCTTTTGTAGGTAAAGCTTGAAAACCATTCTTGGTCACTATCACTGTTGCATAAGTTTGATTCTGTTGCCTGTCTTACCCATATGCTATTTCCTGTTGTCTGCTTGATTCAGGTAATTTCTGACTTGAAGTGGATCCTTTTGCTCGCACATGAGTCCATCCTGCTTGAATGTTCTCAGCAATTGCAATTTCAAGATTCTACTTGCCCCTTTCATTGGTTCCACTCTGCTGTAAAGGTTGTTGTTGGTTCTGCATTTTCTCCACTGATTGCTGGTTTGCTTTTGGCTTCCATGCTTGAACCACCTTAAGTTTGGCTCTTTGCAATGAGCCATTTCTCACTTCATTTTTTTTGCTTGTTACAGTCATGACCAATTTGTGAACACTCAGCACAAAATTCCGGTCTCCATTCAAATTCAATCTGCTGTTGGAATTTTCTACCAGAGGGATCTTTCATTGTTATTTCAGTAGGCAGCTTCTTTGTGACATTTACTTCTACCAGAATTCTAGCATATGACACCCTGGTTTGTTTTGCTGTGTATTGGTCTACAAATAATGGATTACCAATAGTGCTAGCCATTTTAATTAGAGTATTTGTGCCCCAGCAGTTCATCGGAAGTTTTAAAAACTTCACCCACAGTGGAATTTCTGTCAAAAATTCATCATTGAAATCAAAATCTAGAGTCCATTGTTTTAGAATAATTGGCTTGCTTTTGATGGTATAAGGTCCTCCGTACAACACTTCCTTCAAATCTTCTAGGTTCTGAAATTAACGATATAATATCCCTCTTCATGAAGAAACAAATTTGGTTCAGCCACATTGTTCCAAACTTGTGATATGTATTTGCTCATATGATTGTACCTAGGCATTTCCCCAATTATATAGACAATAAGAGCTTTCTTCCATTTCTCAGTTTCACACTCAATTTCAATTTTATCTATGTTGACGACAAACTGCCCATTCTCAATTTCAGGCGCAATGTAAGTTAGGTGCATGCCATTCTCAATAGAGCTATTTCCAGCAAAACGAGTTGTTCATGGTGCTGCAGGTTTTGTCAGAGCCTTGTCATTTGCATGTTGTTCTCCTCCCTCCGCCCTAGTTAGCGGAGTATCTCTTGATTCTCTTATCTCCCCCGTAGAAATTTCTCGAATAACAGGATTTAGGGTCATATTTGGTTGATTTGGTGTTGCATGTGGGCTTAAGATCAATTTCTTGTGTACATCTGGATTGGCACTCTTCACCCCCAAATCGATTGACCTAGTTAGGAAAGGTTGCCAATCGGTGTTACCACTTGCTGCGATCTTCCTCTTTCAATGGTTTCAGCAATTATAGTTGCGCTAACAAAGCTACCTACTGTCACGAGGGGTTGTTTTGCAGGTCGTCCTCTCTTCCTAGCCATGGCTATTCACAGATGACGCACGATAGCGTATCATGCGTCGGGAGACTTTCAACGACCCTCTTCTTTTTTAAAAATTTCATTTCTTGAAGATAATAAATTTTATTTCAATTTTTTGTCATGTATCATTGCAGATGTAAGTATCATTTGCGCACCTATATATTTTCAAGAAGTACAAGTATTCAAATGTTGCGGAATAGGCATTATTTCCATTATCAATAATGCCTGGAACTTTTTCTTATCCCTTCTTTTTTCCAGTTTCTCCGGTATTTTTACTTTACCCCCTGTCTATTATTAGATCATGTCTCAGAGAGCAGATAAAGTATTATGATAAAATAATTTAATTTTTTACTTGAATTTGCTTACCCTTTTCTCAAGAGTGTGAGCCTGCTGAATATTAGTCATATGTCTAAGATCTGCTGAACAATCATGTCTCTTTGTATAAGCAGCAAGAGCGTATTGATTTGTTGATCTATTAGATTTTTATCTTTCTAAAATTATAAAATACAATGATAGATATGTTAGATCTTTTCATGTTTTAAATGTATTTTATAATTTTAGAAAGAGAAAAATATCTAATAGATAACCAAATCAATGCTCTTGCTTCTTACCAAGTAAGATGAGCATGTCATACTCATAAGTAATAAAAAATTAAAATTTTGACATGGAATACACGCCTTTTTGCCTTGTAAATATCTGTGATTTGCAAGTCGATTTTGCTAAGATATATATTCCCCCAATGATTGCAAGAGTCGAAAATTTTCAATCAAAATAAAGAATAGAACAAACTATGATATCCTCAAGTGAAATTATCATTGGCAATGAAATACTAAAATGGGGGACCAAATACCTCTCAATGTAATTTTTGCAAAGTCACTCGATCCCCAACTTTACATCTCTTTATTTTTTAATTTCAATGTACCATAATGGCTGAAACAACATCAATGCACCGGTGAAGGAAATTAATGCAGATTTAAGAGCAAGAAACATTGAGATTCTAAACTTCTTTTTGAATAAAAGAGTGATATTCCAACATTACATTGTTATTACCAAAAAGTCACAAAAGAAAACAAAGTGAATGAGGCTTCAAAGAAATCTTTGCAATTTTATTTTCTTTTATGTTACTTTCTCACGTAAATTTTTTTTTCTTCTTTTAGGATTGCTTATAGTTTAATTGGACTCATTATCTTCTTATATAAATGCCTACCACAAATTTAATTTGTCATTCTTGTTTTTTTTCCTTTTTATTATGTTCTCTGACTTTGTATCTATATTGGTGTGTTACTGATCTAATAACTTTGAATTTTTTTCACAATGATATCTTTTTTAGTTTTGAATCTCTGGTTCCTTCTTCCTAATGGATTATGAGGACTCTAGGACTAAGAACTCTTAGAAAGAAGGATTACCGTGTTAGGATCGAAAAAATCAGGTGTTATGCGGAAGCTAGTAACGCAAATCTTGAACGACGATAAGACCGACTACAAAAGATAAATCTACCAAAAGAGACACAAATATTTAACGTGGTTCGGTCAACTGACCTACATCCATGGGGAGATGAGCAATCCACTATAATAAAAAAGAGTACAAAATATCGAGAGAACAACCTCACGAAGAGGCAAATACAAGTGACACACTAACACTTGTCCCGTAAAGTTCTCCCCCTAAACACGACTCTCAAACCTCATATGGCTACATTATGGATGCTACTGAATAAGAATGATGGATCTTCAATTTATAGAGCTCCAAACAAGAAAAAGGGACTAGCCAAATATGGAAGAATTATATTTTCCTTCTAGAAAAAAAACTCAATTATTGTAAATATGTTGTCCTTTCCTTCATGAGATAGGAAAACCAATTATGGTAAGAAAATCTGGACAAACACCTAACAATTCTCCCCCTTGACCTAAATTTTCTGATAAAATAAACTTGATCCACCTTCTTCACATAGCCTTCAACAGGTCGCATCTCCAAATCTCCACTACAAAGTTTGTCTCAATGTGTGTAGCACTCCGGTCAAATTTCTCAAATAAAAATCATGATTATCGTCAAATAGGTTGCGACTAGAACTAAACCATGTCATAAACCTTGCTCTGATACCACTTGTTAGGATAACAAAAATCAGGTATCATGCAGAAGCTAGTAATGCAAACCTTGAACGACGATAAGTCCGACAACAAAAGAGAAATCTATCAAAAAAGACACAAATATTTAACGTGGTTCGGTCAACTGACCTACATCCACGGAGGAGATAAGCAATACACTATAATAAAATAGAGTACAAAATATCGAGAGAACAACCTCATGAAGAGGTAAACACAAGTAACACACTAACACTTGTCCCGTAAAGTTCTCCCCCTAAACACGACTCTCAAACCTCATATGGCTACATATTGGATGCTAATGAATGAGAATGATGGATCTTCAATTTATAGAGCTCCAAACCTTTTCCTACAAGAAAAAGGGACTAGCCAACTATGGAAGAATTATATTTTCCTTCTAAGAAAAAAACCTAATTATGGTAAATATATTGTCCTTTCTTTCATGCGATAGGAAAACCAATTATGGTACAATGATGGAGATAGTGATCAACATCAAAATGATCATCATGGTGTAAATGTTATGGATGCTTCAGTTTATGAAGTTGTGGTTGATTAGCAACCCGTTCTTGCTCAAGTAACTACTTCGAATGCTCCTGAAACCTCTCTTAGAAGATCTACAAGGGAGAAGCAAAAATCTATGCGCTATCCTCCTGATGAGTATGTACCTTTGACTGACATGGGAGAACCTAAGAATTATAATGAAGTCATGCAATATACTCACAAAGATCAGTAGATCGAAGCCATAGAAGATGAGATGAAGTCACTCCATGAGAATGACACAAATGAGTTAGTGCAATTGCCTAAAGATAAGAGAGTTTTATCTAACAAATGGAAAGATAACCATACCTCTACGTCTAGGTACAAGGCGAGGTTACTTGGTAAAGGTTTTAGCCAGAAGAAGGGAGTTGACATTGATGAAATTTTCTCCCCTATTGTGAAGATGGTGGTTCTAGGCTTAGCCGCAAGTCTAAATTTAGAAGTTGAGCAGATGGATGTCATCACTGATTTTTTTCATGGAGATTTAGACGAATATAATTATATGGAGCAGCATGAGGACTTTGTAGTTAAGCTTGCAGATAAGCATGCGTTTTGCAGAAAATTGGCAGGCATGAAGCCTGTCAATAGTTCCTCTTCTTAAAGACACATTTGGCCCCTTGGCTGGAGGGGGAGTTTGTTGGGCACATTCTCATGTTGTCCAGCCAAAGGCCCAATGGTCTAATCCTATTCTTTTTTGGTTTCCATTTCTATTCGGAATTTGATTCAGTGTTTATTCCTATTTTGAGTGGGTTTTGGCTTTAAGAGAAAGCACCACTCATGATCTATAAATAGAACAACCTCGAAGAATTATTCTATGCTCATTGGTACAAGTCTTTAAAAGACTTAAGCACATAAGAGTAATTTTTTAGAGAGCTTTCATCAAGAGAGAAGAGAGGAGAAAAATATTTATTTTTGTTGCAAATTTTATTCCAACCAGCCAACTTCAAATCACGTTTTTTGATTCGCTAACTATTGGATTGGGCTGAAATTTTGACTGATTATTCATAACACCTTGGTTTGATTTGAACGGTAGAGATCAGATTTGGAGGCCCGTATATCTGATTTCGAGCCTCGAACAACAACTTCGTTTTTGTGGATTCTCTTCTTTCTTCAATTGATTAGTTGTTGCTCTTGTTGCTATTGTTGCTCCGTGTTTGGTACTTGTTGTGTAGCCAATTTAGAGAACTTTTGTTACCCTCTTATTGTTATAGTGTAGTTTTTAGATCTTTGTGATCCCGTGATTTTTACCTTTAATTTGAAGAGTTTCCCACGTTAAAATTTGGTGTTCTTTATGTTCTTTATTTTCGAGTTTGTCTCTTTCTCGACATAATATACTGATACCGTACTGGCTTACCCTTATTAAGAACAGACTTTTCTAAGTTAAAATATTTAAAGCTCCGTAAGTCGGTATATACTGTTAAATGGAAGTATGTGTTTGTCATCAACTTGATGCTCTTCCCTCTTTCTGTAAAATACAGAAAAGTTTTCTTGCATGTTCTGTTAAGAAGAATCAATTAAGAGCTAATTTTCAATAGTGAAGAAAAACTAACCCATTTTAAGTAAATACCAAGATCATTTAACTATTTTGCTGCACAAATCTTTCACAAAAATTATGCGTCGCATAGACGATTTTGTTACTAATCAAAATTAGTTTCTTAATTGGTAAAAAGAAATGCTAAATTTCCTTAAGTAAAAAATGCAAGAACTTACAGCAAAAGATGTCACTAGGTCGATACAACCTCTGCATAACAGCAAAATTATTATTCAATCTTATGACATCAAGCTTTATTTGGCGACCCTCTTCCTTGAAAACATATAGCTAGATCAATATCAACCTTCAAGACAGATGCAAAGCAAATTATTGTATAATAAAAGCCAAAATCGCATGATAGAGATAATGGGAGTGAACATGACATCTTAAGTTGGAGGGTAGAAAACAAAACTGAAACTACAAGAGGGGAGGGTGAATTGCTTATTTTTAAAATTAATTATTATAAGTTGACTAGTTTTCCAATTAGTCAACTAGATGTAATGGCGAGGTATTAAGAAACACAGAAGTAAAATGCAGGATTAAAGACACCGAAGTTTTTATACTGGTTCGGATTTAATGTGAATCCTAGTACAATCTCATTGGGTTGCAAGAGAGTTCTCTTTCAGTGATTGAGTTTCCTGAGTACAAAGTGAATGGTGTAGTTTACACCAATTGCTCAGTTTCTATATCACTCGTCTTTTCTTGATACAATGCCTCGCCAGTATTTTTCTCTCTTTCTTCTCTAACTTATTACACAACAGATCTAGAAGAGCTACAATATTTGTTTACAGTAGAACAAAGAGAGGGTAATTGGTTCGATCAAAGTATAAATCTCTAAGTTCTAAGGTTGTGTATAAATACTTAGTATGTGGCCATTACTGAAGATATTTGCCAACCCAAGAGATTTGATCTTTGGAAAGAGATTGATTCTTTCTAAGAATAAGGTTAATTTTCGTTACTCTTCCTTGATATATGGACTTTGACAGCTTTCCATCTTCTAGCCTTGATAGCGATGGATTTGCTCCTTAAATCTGGGTCTTTCCATCTTTAATACTTCATTTCCTTTTTAATTCTTCAGGCAATCTCTAATTGATTTTCTCGTTGGATTCTCAGCGCTTCTTTTCCTTTTAGACGCTTCAATCAATCTGCTTCTTTTCCTTTTAGATACTTCAATCAATTTTTGATTGATTTCTCCTTTCAGCTTTGATTATTTCTCTTTATGCACTTCTATCCCTTGAGTCCCTACACCAAAAACAAATATATTATTTTTCATCATTTGTGATGAACCGGCCGGTCATATTAAGAATTTACGCCCCAATCCCCTATTAACTACTTTCCCCGAGTTTATTTATTCTATTTTAATTTGCCGGGATGTTCGGTTTTGAATTTCGGAGAGTTTTGGGACACTTAGTCCCTAAATTAGAGTTTAAGTATTGAAAAGTTGACCGTAGTCGGAAAAGTATGAAGACAATTTCAGAATGGAAATTCGATTATTCCGTTAGCTCCGTTGGGTGATTTCGGGCTTAGGGGCGTGTTCGGATTGTATTTTGGAGGTCCGTAGCTAATTTAGGCTTGAAATGCCGAAAGGTCGAATTTTGAAGTTTCCGGTTCGATAGTGAGATTTTGATCCCAGAGCTGGAATGGAATTCCGGAAGTTGGAGTAGCTCCGTAGTGTTGAATGTGACATGTGTGATGACCCAAAATGTCATCTTTAAATTAAATAATCATCACGATATTTTAAGACCTTAAAAAGCAGTATCAATAATTCCTCGACTTGCGTGCGCAATCCATATAATTTTTCAGAAGGTTTTTATGTGAAAAATGGATTAAATTGTGAACTAGAACTTTAAAACTCAACTAAGTTGACTTCGGTCAACATTTTGAGCAAACGAACCCGGATAATTTTTTTGACCATTTCGATAGTTCCGTATCGTGATTTGGGACTTGGTCATTTGCCCGAAATCGAATACGGAGGTCCCTAGATCAAATTATTGCCATTTAACGGAATCTAGAAATCTAAGGCTAAAGATTTCTTAAGTTTGATCGGAGATTTGACTTTTGAGAAAAGACCACAGAATGGAATTTTGATGATTCGAATAGTTTTGTGTGGTAATTTTGGACTTAGGCACATGTTCGAATTTGGATTTGGAAGTCTATAGGATAATTCGACGCATTTGGCAAAAGTTGAAAAATAGAAGATTTTTGGAAAGTTTGATCGAGGGTTGACTTTTTAATATCGGGGTCGGAATCCAGTTCTAAAATTTTTACAGCTTCGTTATATCATTTATTACTTGTGTGCAAAATTTGAAGTCAATCGGATTTGATTTGATAGGTTTTTGCATTGAATATAGAAGTTGGACGTTCTTAGATTCATTAGGCTTGAATTGGGGTGTGATGCACGGTTTTAGCATTTTATGATGTGATTTGAGGTTTCGACTAAGTTCGTATGATGTTTTAGGACTTGTTGGTGTATTTTGTTGAGGTCCCGAGGGCCTCAGGTGGATTTCGGAAGGTTAACGGATCAATTCAGACTTGTATTTATCTGCTGAAATTTTCTGGGCAGTTTCTGTATTTTTTGCACGTGTGGATCCAGATACTATATTATATTATAGCACATGAGTTGTCCGTGCAACACGTGAGTTGTCCGTGCAACACGTGAGTTGTTCGTGCAGATCCAGATACTATATTATTATAGCACGTGAGTTGTCCATGCAACACGTGAGTTGTCCGTGCAGCACGTGAGTTGTCCGTGCAGTTTATAGTGCTTGGGCTGAAGGAGCCCCTCCAGAGTCTGTACACCCCCAGTGAGCACAGGTACCCACTGAGTGCGAGTGCCGAGTGCTGAGCGACTGGGAGGAATGAGTAAATGTGAGGAATGAGTGATTGTGAGGTTGGAGTGAATGGGAGGACAAAGTGACTGTTATTGTGAGAAAATACATTTACTTCATTACTATTCCATCGCAGATGTCATATCACTGTTTTGAAAATTATTGAAAGATATTACTTACTGCTCAGTCAAATTTGATATTTAGTTTATTGAGTACGTACTGATGTGACTTAAACTTTTAAATTGAAAGTATGACTACTCTTATTTGAAAGTTATTGAGATAATTGTATTTGCATAGCTCGTCACTACTTCTCAGTTCCTTATTTATTTTTGTTACTTACTGAGTTGGTGTACTCACGTTACCCCCCGTACCTTGTGTACAGATCTAGACACTTCTGGTCGCGGCGATTGCGGAATGAGGAGTCAGACTCAGGAGACTATTGAGGTAGTTGCATGGCGTTCGCTGACCTTAACTCTCCTTTCCTTTCATGTTGTACTGTTCTATATTCCAGACATTGTTTTATCAGTCGGATGTTGTTATCATTTAGATGCTCATGCACTCAGTGACACCGGGTTTTGGGGATGGATTGTTTAGTACTTTTGGATTTATATTCTATTCTTAAAGGTTTTATTTAATATTAACTACTTCTGGATTTAAAGGTTTTGTTGAGTTGAGGCTTGCCTAGTACCATGATAGGCGCCATCACGACAGGTGAGATTTTGGGTCGTGACAACATGTGTGCAAAATTTCAGGTCATTCGGATGAGGTTTGATAGGCTTTTTGATCGAAAGCATATTTTTAGAGTTTTTGGGATTCTTAGGCTTGAATCCGATGAATAAAATAGGGGTTTTGATGTTGTTTTGAGCGTTCCGAAGGTTGGAACAAGTTTGAATGAAGTTGTGGGATATGTTGGTAGATTTGGTTGAGGTCCCTGGGGCCTCGGGATGATTTTGGATGGTTGACGAAGAATTTTGGAGTTTTGAAATTGCAGCTTAAGCTGGTTTTCTATCATAACCGCACCTACGGTTTGGGTCCCACAGGTGTGGCGCCGCAGAAGTGGCTTTGTGGTCGCAGAACGGAATGGGAAAGGTCAAGCAGGAGCCGTAGAAGTGGTAGGTTCTCCGCAGGAGCGGTACCGCATCTGCAGATAGGGAGTCGCAGATGCGGAAGTTGGCTTTAAGTGAGAAGTCGCAGATGCGGCCCTTGTTCCGCAAAAGTGGGACTGCAGATACGGTAACAGTTGGGCAGAAATATGAAATTTCGAGGGTTTAGTTTCAAAAGTTGGAAATTCGATTTGGAGCTCGAGAGAGGGAAATTTTGGGAGGAAATTGAAGAGGAGATCAGTGGGTAACAATTATTTAACCCTTTCTAGTTATATTCCATCAATCTATAGTTAGTTTCATCATTTAATTTCAGATTGGAGATGAAAATTGGGGAAAAGTTGGAAGGAAGTTTTTAGATCTAAAATTCGACTTTTGATTGGGAATTTGACCTTAGATTTGGATAATTTTGGTATACATGAACTCGTGAAAGTATGAGGACTCTGAAAATATAAATTTTACCCGATTTCGATACGTGGGTCCGAGGGGCGTTTTGGTCATTTTACTTAATTTCGCGTATTAGCTTAGAATTTCTTTGTAGAATCAGTTACTTGAAGTGCTATTTACATTATGAAATTGAATTGAATAGATTTAGGCCATTTGGAGTTGAGTACTCGTGGCAAAGACGTGATTTCAGGTTGATTTTGAGCCTGTTCGTGGTAAGTGGCTTGTCTAACCTTGCGTGGGGGATCTTCCCCTTAGGATTTGGTATATTTGATATTTGAAATGCCTTGTACGTGAGGTGAAGAGTGCATACTTGAGCTAATTGTTGAAAACCCTATTTTCTTTAAGTAATTTCAATTGTGTTCCTTTTTCCTGCTTCATTTGACTTGCAATTTAAATTTGCTGTTAGCTTAGAAAAAACATGTCTAATTGACTTAACTATTTATTTCCTTAAACTGGCTTAATTGAATTATGTGAAGCATGTTAGATTAGAATTACCTATTTACTTGATACAAAATTGAGCTTAATTGAGTATTCTTGTGTTGCTGCTGTGTGTTTTACTTTGGGACTACGGGATGGTATCCCGGGAGATCCCCGGTACGTATTTATGATTTAAACTAAGGTGTGGGATACCGAGAGATCCCTGGCACATATATTGAGGATACCAAGAGATCCTCGGGTTAGCGAGAGATCCCTACCACATAAATTGAGGATACCGAGAGATCCTCGGGATACCAAGAGATCCCTAGCATATATTGAGGATACCGAGAGATCCTCGGGATACCAAGAGATCCCAGGCATATATTGAGGGTACTAAGAGATCATTGGGATATTGAGAGATCCCCGGTTATTTCCTTGTGATTGTTTTTTTGCCTCTGTTTCAGTTATTGATTTCCTTGTTTTCCTAGATTAAATTCTTAGTGTTAGTTTTCGATTGTACTGCTTATCTTATACTGTCATATCTTATATTTTTATTTTATCTCAGTAGGGACCTGACCTTCTTCATCACTACCCTACCGGGGTTAGGCTTGGCACTTATTGAGTACCGCTGTGGTGTACTCATGCCCTTTCTGCGCATGATTTTCATGTACAGATCCAGGTACCTTGACTCAGATTTACCATCCTTGAGGCAAGGCTACCCTTCAGAGACTTCGAAGTATATCTGCCGCGTCCGCAAACCGAGGAGTCTCTCTCTATTCTCTCTTGTAGTTACAACCCTTCTGTATTTACTTGTTTTAGACTATTCTGGAGTTAGAGCACTGTATAATATCCTTAGCTTGTGATTCATGGGTTTTCGTGTTTTGGGAGAGATATATATTGGATTTGAGAGTTATATTTTGTATGCCAAGCAGCACTTTTAAAACACTGTTTTATTACATTATTTCTATTTTAAATTGTATTCTTCCGCAAATTGGTTTATCTTCCGCGTTTTAGGCTTACCTAGTCGTATAGACTAGGTGCCGTCACGATGGTTCACGGAGGGTGAACCGGGGTCGTGACATCATTAAAATTAAAACCTAACAATCTCTCTCTTTTTAATGATGACAAAAAATAATATATGTAAACATCAGTTAACTTTCCTGTATTTTACTCCCCCTCAATGAGTGCAATTGACTCCCCCTTACTAGGTGCCATTGAATTGGGAATACTTACTTTAGTTGAATTCCATTGTAGTATCTATAGTAGTCGACTCCCCCTGCAATTAATATGCCAGCACGAATATATGGATATCAGCCTTTCTCCCCTTTTTTGACATCAGCAAAGAATGGATAAAAACAACAATACACTAAAGCATAGTAGTAGCAGGAAATGTATTATATGCATGCAAAGTTATAGCATAACAAAAGAAAAAAAATCATCCAACGACTGGTTATCTAGTCCTAAAACAGCACAACAAATTTTCTTTTTGAAACTTCCACACTGACGATGCAGGAAACAAGTAAGAGTGTTGCAAATCGCCTCCTTCAATTGTTCAAAGCTAGCATTGGCTAAGACAGTCACTCTATCAAGCCCGTCGTGTACTTCCTTGAATGCCTTGATTGCATTTTCCCTAACTCTAAGAATGGCAACCCTTATCTTGGAAACATCAGACCTTGTCTCTTTGGCAATTGCATGAATGTCCCCAACAGTGGACTGAGTAGCAGCAATAAGATCTCTAATGGTGGTCAGCTGGTCGTCAATGACAGTCAGTTTCTCAACAAGGTCAGGATTACTAAGGCTGTGATGGGAAATAGAGGCTTTGATTTTGGGATCAGGCTGAACATGCTTGACTTCACCTTCTTGTTTCTTAACTTAGGATCCCTTCACACACACATATCCCATACTAGTAAATGCCCTAGAATTGTAAGATTTTGAAATAGAGACGAAGGGATTGTTTGAGATAGAATATTATGAGCTTCCAGAATGTGAGTGATAGACATGCCATAGGGCAGACTGGTGGGATCATCAACATTTTTAATCATAAAATTTATGACCCAGGAGGATAGTTTGACCTTGAGTTTGGTCACAAGACAATAGACAAGAAAAGTGTCCCTTTGGGAGAAGGTGGAGAAAAATCCAGTACGAGGAAGCACAGTAGTTGCAACAATGTGGGATAGAACATGAGTTTCAAAACTAACATCACTTGGACCTAACTGATTCAGAAGGGATTCAGAGGGGCACTCAGCAATACATCGTTTGTCTTGATCAAAGGTGATTTCAAAATCATCAGGCCAAGAATTTTTGAAAAGCATGGGAAAACTAGAACACCTACACTGGAAGATTGAATCAAACATGACACAATCAAGAACAATGCGCTTTCCTAACACTATGGATTCCTAATTGTCAGACTTACTAGAGCGAAGATTTGCATAAAACATTCTCACTAGGGGTTTATAGACTTTAGGATGGGGAGCAGAGAGAAATTTTGACCAGCCTTGATAGACAAACAAATCTTTTACCTTACAGTTTATGGCTTCCATGTCATCAAGGTTTACTACTCTGCCATGAGCAACAGGCTTGTCCTTCAGAGCAATGAAGAAATCCTTGTTTGGAGAATCTCAGAAATTTAGGCCAGACTCTAAAGAGCTTGAGAGATCAAATTTCGATTTCTTTGGAGTAAAGGACTCATGAGGTTCTTCTAGGGGTCTTTTTCCCTAGGGCATTTTCTCCTAAGGGATGAGAATGATATGAGAATTCCGCCTGAGAGGAAGGAAAACCCTCTGAGTGATCGAACCCTAGGTCTACCTGTTCTAGAGGTTGGGAAGGGGTTTGAACGAGTCCTTTTTCTGGTGGAGCCAGAAGGATTCTTAGAGTGTTTATCCATGGAAGAAGATACTGGTTGAGGAGAGTTTTGATAGGGTTTCTAGGTAATGAGAATAATGGAGATTGAAGAAGGGTTTCAGAGATTAAAATAAAGGGCTTCTGACGATTGAGTACAGGAAAGGAGAGGGCGTCAGTTTGACAGATGTGATGATTGGTTTTCATTTCTTGAACGCTGCAATTGACGTGAAAATAGAAGGAATTCGGAGGTGCTATTAATGACTATAAAAGGACAAAATTTAAACATTAGTCATATAAAATATAAAAATATCACATAGGTCCTAATATTAACGATCAATGAAAATAATACCAAGTAATTCTCTTAAAAAGCAAAATCTTTCTTCAAGTAAAGGTTTGGTAAAAATATCAGCAAATTGATCAGCAGTTCCAACAAAAGACATTTCTATATTTCCCTTAAGAACATGATCTCTAATGAAATAATGCTTGATATATATATATATATATATATATATATATATATATATATATATATATATATATATATATATATATATATATATATATATATATATATGCTTTACCCTAGAGTGATGCACAAGATTTTTTGAGAGACATATAGCACTAGAGTTATCACAAAAAAAAATTGAATAGGTCTAAAGATGTCACGAGCCCGATTCGCCCTCCGCGAACCATCATGACGGCACCTAGTCTCTACGACTAGGTAAGCCTAATTTGTGGAAGAAAAACCAAAATTTGCAGAGATAAACAATTTAAAACAGAAATAAAGTAATAATAGTATTTAAATGTGCCACTCAGCATACATCATGTTTAACTCTCTATACCAAGCCTAAATCCAAGACCCGGAAACCCATGAATCACAAGCTAAGAAAAGAAATACTACATAGCTCTAACTCCGAAATTTCTAATAAAGAACTAAAAAGTACAGAAGGGCTAAATACTAAAGGCAGGAATAGAAAGGGACTTCTTGGATTGCGGACGCGGCAGATGTACCTCGGAGTCTCTAAGCAGTCGCCTCCCTCAACGATAGTAGGCCTGATCTGTGGTACCTGGATCTGCATATGAAAAACATGCGCAGAAAGGGGCATGAGTACACAACAATAGTACTCAGTAAGTGTGTACAATATAAGGGTTAACAGTGTGGAATAAAACAGTATAAATAAGTGCAACAGTAAGAAATAACATAGAATTGACAAAATAACAACAACTAGATCTGAGACAAAACAAGCCACGAAAAAAAAATACAGCTCAACACAGAGATAACAACCGGGGCACCTTCCAGGATACCGTTCTATAGTCCTAATTACAACTGTCCAGTGGATCTCCTGGAATACCGTCCCGTAGTCTATCATATATATGTCCGAAGGATCTCCCGGGATCCCGTCCCGTAGTCCAACTATCAATGCGCGGGGATCTACCGGAATCCCGATCCGTAGTCCCAAATGTAAATACCCAAGGGGATCTACCAAGAATCTAACCCGTAGTCCCAAAGTAAACAAACAAGGGGGAGCTACCAGAATCCCACATCCGTAGTCCCAAAATAAATACACAGCAACAACAGGAAGATATCCAGAAATGAAAAAATTTCATAATAACGCAACAAGTGATTCTATCCTAGCATGCTGCACATAATTCAAGTAAGGTAGATTGAATCAAATAAAGCTAATTAAGTCACTTAGACATGCTTTCCTAAGCTAACAACAGGCTTAATAGTGCAAGAAATAGAAACAGGAAAGGAAACATACTAGTAATTACCTAAGAAAACCGGATTTCCAACAATTAGCACAAGTACACACTCGTCACCTCACGTACAAGACATTTCAATTACCAAATATACCAATCCTAAGGGGAAGGTCCCCCACACAAGGTTAGACAAGACACTTACCTCGAACCGGCTCAAAATCAACCTGAAACCACGCTCTTGCCACGAGTACTCGACTCCAAATGGCCCAAATCTATCAATTCCATTGCATAATATAAATAACACTTCAAGTAACTGATTCTACAACTAAATTCTAAGTTAATACGTGACATTATGTAAAATGACCAAAATGCCCCTCAAGCCCACATCTCGGAATCTGGTGAAATTTACATTTTCAGAAACCTCGTGCTCTCACGAGTCCATACATAACAAGAACAATAAAATCGGAGTCCAATTGCCCCCTCAAATCCTTATTTAAAGGCCTCTTAAACTCAAGCCCTAATTAACCATTTTTTCCCCAAATTTCTCACTACTAATTAAGTCTTTAATCACATAAAAACGAGTTATGAAGTCAAGGATGTTACCTCCAAGCGATTTCCCTTTGTTTTCCTCAAGAATCTCTCTCAAAAGCTTCAAACCCGGATGAAAATGGTGAAAGAATCCCTCAAATTCGCGAAGGCAACTATTTATATGTTCTGCCCAGCGATTTTCGCATATGCGGTCGTGGGACCACATCTGCGGTCTCGCTTTTGCGGAAAAATAACCGCATCTGCGATTTTTGCTAAAGAGACCAAAATACGCTTCTACGGCCTATTAGCCGCTTCTGCGGCGCTGCATCTGCGGTCCCCAAACTGCAGATATGAAAATACCAGAAGCAGCAAAGAAAGGCAGATGCAACATTTCCTCAAACTTCTGGTTAACCATCCAAAATCACCCCGAGGCCCCGAGACCTCAACCAAAGGCATCAACATATCCTAAAACCTTATTCAAACTTGTACCAATCTTCAAAACACTTCAAACAACACCAAATCAATCAAAACATAACGGATTCAAGCCTAAGTTTCAAAAATCTCCCAAATTTCGTTTTTGATCAAAAATCCAACCAAACCACCTCCGAATGATCTGAAATTTTGCACACACATCTAAAATGACATAACGAAACTACTGCAACTCTCAAAATTCTATTCTGACCCTCGGATCAAAATCTCACAATCGAACCGGAAACTTCCAAAATTCAACTTTCGGCATTTCAAGCGTAATTTAGCTACGGACCTCCAAAACACAATCCGAACACGCTCCTAACCCCAAAATCACCCAACAAAGCTAACGGAACGATCAAATTTCCATTCTGAGGCCGTCTTCATAGTGCTCCGACTACGGTCAACTTTTCAACACTTAAGCTCTCATTTAGGGACTAAGTGTCCCAAAACTCTCCGAAAGTCAAAACTGGACATCCCGACAAATCACATTAGCAGAAATAAACTTGGGGAAAACCGTTAATAGGGGATCAGAGTGTAAATTCTTAAGACAACCGTCCGGGTCGTCACATCTTCCCATACTTAAACATTCGTTCGTCCTCGAACAAGCATAGAGACATACCTAAAGTAGTGAAAAGACGAGGGTAACGGCTGCACATATCCTGCTCGGTCTCCCAGGTCGCCTCCTCGACCGGCTGGTCTCGCCACTGAACCTTTACCGAAGCAATGTTCTTTGACCTCAGCTTTCTAATCTGCCTATCCAATATTGCCACTGGCTCCTCAACATAAGATAGATCCTTGTCCAACTGAACTGAACTAAAATCCAACACGTGTGACGGATCCCCGTGATATATCCAGAGCATCGAAACATGGAATACTGGGTGAACTCCAGCCAAGCTGGGAGGTAAGGCAAGCTCATAAGCAACCTCCCCAACATGCCTCAATATCTCAAAAGGGCCAATAAATCTCAGACTCAACTTTCCTTTCTCTCCGAATCTTATGACGCCTTTCATAGGCGAAACCCAAAGTAGAACCCACTCTCTAACCATATAGGAAATATCACAAACCTTCCGGTCCACATAACTCTTCTGTCTGGACTGGGTTGTACGGAGTCTATCCTGAATCACCTTAACCTTCTCTAAAGCATCCTGAACCAAGTCTGTTCCCAATAGTCTGGCCTCACCCGGCTCAAACCAACCCACTGGAGATCTGCACCGCCTACCATATAAAGCCTCATACGGTGCCATCTGAATGCTGGACTGATAGCTGTTGTTGCAAGCAAACTCCGCCAATGGAAAGAACTGATCCCAAGACCCTCCAAACTCAATCACACATGCACAGAGCATATCCTCAAAAATCTGAATAGTGCGCTCGGACTGTCCGTCCGTCTGAGGGTGAAATGCTGTACTCAACTATACCCGAGTACCTAACTCATGCTGAATGGCTCTCCAGAACCGTAATGTGAACTGGGTACCTCTATCTGAAATGATGGAAACTAGAATAACATGCAGACGAACAATATCCCGGATATAAATTTCCGCCAACCGCTTCGAGGAATAAGTAGTACATACAGGAATAAAATGAGCGGATTTGGTCAGCCGATCCACAATCACCCAAATGGCATCAAACTTCCTCAAAGTACGTGGGAGACCAACTACAAAGTTCATTGTAATCCGCTCCCACTTCCACTCCGGAATCTCTATCTGCTGAAGCAATCCACCCGGTCTCTAGTGCTCATACTTCATCTGCTGACAGTTGAGACATTGAGCTACGAATCCAACTTTATCTTTCTTCATCCGCCTCTACCAATAGTGTTGCCTCAAATACTGATACATCTTCACGGCACCCAGATGAATGGAATATCGTGAGCTATGGGCCTTCTCTAGAATCAACTCTTGAAGCCCATCAACATTGGGTACACAAATCCGACCCTGCATCCTCAATACCCCATCATCATCAATAGTCACATCCCTAGCATCACCGTGCTAAACCTTGTCCTTGAGGACAAGCAAATGAGGGTCATCATACTGTCGCTCCCTGATACGATCAGATAAGGAAGACCGAGAAACCATGCAAGCTAGAACCCGACTAGGCTCCGAAAGATCCAATCTCACAAACTGGCTGGCTAAGGCCTGAATATCCATCGCCATGGGCCTCTGATGCTGGTAAATAGGCCAAACTCCCCAAACTCTCTACCTGGCGACTCAAAACATTGGCTACCACATTGTCCTTGCCCGGGTGATACAACATAGTGATATCATAGTCCTTTAGCAACTCTAACCACCTCCTTTGGTGCAAATTTAGATCCTTTTGCTTGAACAAGTGCTACAAGATCCGATGGTCAGTATAAATCTCACAAGGCACACTGTATAAGTAATGGTGCCAAATCTTCAGGGCGTGAACAATGGCAGCTAACTCAAGGTCGTGAAAAGGGTAGTTCTTCTCATGTATCTTCAACTGTCTAGACGCGTAGGCAATCACCCTACAGTCCTGCATCAACACCGCACCGAGGCCAACCCTTGAGGCATCACAATAGACCGTATAAGACCCCGAACCTGTAGGCAGTATCAAAATTGGGGCTGTGGTCAAAGCTGTCTTATGCTTCTGAAAGCTCGCCTCACACTCCTCCGTCCACTGAAATGGAGCACCCTTCTAGGTCAACCTGGTCATAGGGGTTGCAGTCGATGAAAACCCCTCCACAAAACAACAGTAGTAACCCGCCAAACCAAGGAAACTATGGATCTCTATAGTTGAGGATGGTCTGGGCCAACTCTGCATGGCCTCTATCTTCTTTGAATCCACCTGAATGCCCTCACTCGATACCACGTGGCCTAAGAATGCCACTAAATCCAACCAAAACTTACACTTCGAGAATTTAGCATATAACTTATTCTCTCTCAAAGTCTGAAGCACAGTCCTCAGGTGCTGCTCATGATCTTCCCGACTCTGGGAATACACCAGAATATCATCAATAAAGACAATTATGAACGAGTCAAAATACGGCCGAAACACACTGTGCATCAAATGCATAAGGCTGTTGGGGCATTGGTCAGCCCAAATGACATAACAAAGAACTCATAATGACCATACCGAGTCTTGAAAGCAGTCTTCGGGATATCTGGCTCCCGAATCTTCAACTGATGGTAACCTGAGCGCAAATCAATATTAGAAAACACCCGTGCGCCCTGAAGCTGGTCAAACAAATCATCAATACGAGGCAAAGAATAACGGTTTTTCACTGTAACCTTGTTCAATTGACAATAGTCAATACACATACGCATAGAACCATCATTTTTCTTCACAAACAAGACAGGAGCACCCCAAGGTGATACACTAGCCGAATAAAACCCTTATCAAGCAATTCTTGTAATTGATCCTTCAACTCTTTCAACTCAGGAGGAGCCATACGATATGGAGGAATAGAAATGGGCTGAGTACCCGGCAACAAATCAATGCCAAAATCAATATTTCTATCAGGCGGCATACTTGGAACTTCAGTTGGAAACACATCGGGAAAATCCCATACTACTGGAACTGAATCAACCGAAGGGGTATCAATACTGACATCTCTCACATAAGCTAAATATGTGTCATACCCCTTCTCAACCATACACTAAGCTTTAAGAAAAGAAATAACTCTACTGGGGGTGTAATCTAAGGTGCCCTTCCACTCAACACGTGGTACAGTTGGCATAGCCAGCGTCACAGTTTTGGCGTGAGAATCAAGAATAGCATAATGGGGCGACAACTAGTCCCTGCCTAAGATAATATCAAAATCGACCATGCTGAGTAACAATAAATTGGCTCTGGTCTCAAAACCACTAAGAGCAACCAAACACAACCGATAAATGCGGTCCACAACTAGAGAATCTCCCACAGGAGTAGAAACATAAACAGGGGAACTCAAAGAATCCCGAGATACACCTAAATGTGGAGCAAAATAAGAAAAGACATAAGAATAAGTAGAGCTTGGATCGAATAGAACCGATGCATCTCTGTGGCAAACCAGTATAATACCTGTGATGACAGATCGGAGGCAACAACCTCGGTACGAGCAGGAAGAGCATAATATATGACTTGGCCTCCCCTTTGAGGGTGACCTCTACCTCCCCGACCTCCACCTCTAGCTGGATGCGCAAGTGGGGTAGCAACTGGAGCTGTAACAATAGCTTGAGAACTCTGCTGGGCACGCTGTGGCTGAGAAGTCTGTAGAGGTGCACCCCTCCCAAGTCTGGGGCAATCCCTCACCATATGGCATGTGTTGTCACACTCAAAACAAGCTCTGGGAGGATGTGGTAGCTGTGACTGGCTCGGGCTAGGTCTACTGGACTAACATATGAAAGCACCCCGCACAGGAGGCGCGCTAGATACCGGTGGTGCATAATATGGCTCCTGAGGTCTAGGAGGAGCTGGAATACCACTGGCTGCTGGAAGAGCTGAATGAACAGGGTGACTCATATAACCCCTACCATGAGGACCTGCAACTAGGGTACGAGAACTAGAATAATGGCCTGACTTTCGAGACCTCTTAGCCTCCCTCTCCTCTTTCTCTCTAGCATGCATACCCTCAATACTCCTAGCAATGCTCCCCACCTGCTGATAAGAAATATCCATCTCCAACTCACGAGCCATGCTAGATCTGATATTGGGAATAAGGCCCTTAATAAATCGGCGAACTCTCTCGCGAACAGTAGAAACCAAGGCTGGTGCATGCCTAGCCAAACTGGTGTAACAGACAGCATACTCTGAAACAGTCATAGCACCCTGGCGCAAATGCTCAAACTCTGCACGCCATGCTTCCCTAAGGCTTTGAGGAATATACTCCCTCAGGAACAGATCTAAAAACTGAGCCCAAGTCAGTGAAGCAGCCTCATCTGGGCTG
Source organism: Nicotiana tabacum (assembly GCF_000715075.1). Classification (NCBI taxonomy): domain Eukaryota; kingdom Viridiplantae; phylum Streptophyta; class Magnoliopsida; order Solanales; family Solanaceae; genus Nicotiana; species Nicotiana tabacum. The sequence goes on along the minus strand of NC_134089.1, from coordinate 162,042,056 downwards.
TCTAACTCATAGGTGTGCCACCACTCATAGGCGGCTCCTCGAAGCTGGAAGGTAGTGAAATAAACCACACTCGATCTTAAGATACCCATGGTACGAAGAATGCGGTAACACCCATCAAGGAATATAGAGCATCCTCCAATGCTAGAACACTGAATACATGAGGTTTGTACTTCTTGAACCTCTCAAGCCTTAACTGCTCATCCTCGGAAGCAGCTGCCCTGTCCTCAGGCTGATCTGGCACTGCAGGCGGTACAAGAATAATCTCAGGGACCTACTCAACATACACTCACTGCTCAGGAGTGCGGGCGGCGAGAGTCTGTGTTCCTCCCTCGGTCTGTGATGTAGCTGCAGGAAGGGGAAGCAACCCTGCCTGAGCTAAAGTGGTGTACATGCTCATGAACTGTGCCAAAGTCTCCTGAAGAGCTGGAGTGGTAGTAGCAGTAGGCGTGTCAGGTGCCTGGACTCCGGTTGGATACACTGGTGGTACCTCGGCGGCAGCTCGCGCAGGTGCTCTGGCTGCACCACATACATGTCCTCGGCCTCTACCCCGGCCCCGACCTCTGGCGGCTGCAGTAGGGGGCGCGGGTGCCTGATCATCTCGAGTCCTCACCATCTGTGGGAGAATAGAAAACAGAAGTTTAGAATTGTAATGTCAAAAATATCGAACGACAAGGAAATCAAATGAAGGGGAATTTTCCTAACAATTACATAGCCTCTCGTAGATAAGTACAGACGTCTCCGTATCGATCATCGAGACTATAATAAACCGGCTTGTGATCCATGACTCCTATGAATCTAGAGCTAGGATACCAACTTTTCACGACCCCGGTTCGCCCTCCTGAACCATCCTGACGGCACCTAGCCTCTACGACTAGGTAAGCTTAATTTTGCGGAAGAAAAACCAAAATTTGCGGAGATAAATAATTTAAAACGGAAATAAAGTAATAATAGTGTTTAAGTGTGCCGCTCGACATACACCATGTTTAACTCTCAATACCAAACATAAATCCAAGACCCAGAAACTCATGAATCACAAGCTAAGAAAAGAAATACTACATAGCTCTAACTCCAGTATTTCTTATAAAGAACAGAAAAGTACAGAAGGGCTAAATACTAAAGGCAGGAATAGAAAGGTACTCCTTGGTCTGCAGACACGGAAGATGTACCTCAGAGTCTCTAAGCAGTCGCCTCCCTCAACGATAGCAGGCTTGATCAGCGGTACCTGGATCTGCACATGAAAAATATGCATAAAAGGGGCATGAGTACACCACAATGATACTCAGTAAGTGCCAAGCCTAACCTCGGTTGGGTAGTGACAAGGAAGGTCAGGGCCCTACTGAAGTTGAATACAATATAAGGGTTAACAACGTGGAATAAAACAGTATAAATAAGTGCGACAGTAAGAAATAACATAGAATTGACAGAACAACAACAACTAGATCAGAGACAAAACAAGCCACGACAAAAAAATACAGCTCAACACAAAGATAACAACCGGGACACCTTCCAGGATACCGTCCTGTAGTCCCAATTACAACTGTCCAGTGGATCTCCTGGGATACCGTCCCGTAGTCCATCATATATATGTCCGAAGGAACTCCCAAGATTCCATCCTGTAGTCCAACTATCAATGCGCGGGGATCTACCGGAATCCCGATCCATAGTCCCAGATGTAAATACCCAGTACTAGGCTGGGGGAATCTACCGGGTGCATTCCCGTAGTTCCATATAACTGTGCAGGGGGATCTACCGGAAATCTAACCCGTAGTCCCAAAGTAAATATGCAGGGGGATCTACTAGGAATCTAACCGTAGTCCCAAAGTAAATAGACAAGGGGGAGCTACCGAAATCCCACATCCGTAGTCCCAAAATAAATACATAGCAATAGCAGGAAGATCTCTAGAAAAGGAAAAATTTTATATTAAGGCAACAAGTGATTCTAGCCTAGCATGCTGCATAGAATTCAAGTAAGGCAGGTTGAATCAAATAAATCAAATTAAGTCACTTAGATATGCTTTCCTAAGCTAATAACAGGCTTAATAGTGCAAGAAATAGAAACAGGAAAGGAAACATACTAGTAATTACTTAAGAAAATCGGATTTCCAACAATTAGCACAAGTACGCACTCGTCACCTCACGTACAAGGCATTTCAATTACCAAATATACCAATCCTAAGGGGAAGGTCCCCCACACAAGGTTAGACAAGCCACTTACCTCGAACCGGCTCAAAATCAACCTAAAACCACGCTCTTGCCACGAGTACTCAACTCCAAATGTCCCAAATCTATTCAATTCAATTGCATAATGTAAATAACACTTCAAGTAACTGATTCTACAACTAAATTCTATGTTAATACGTGAAATTATGTAAAATGACCAAAATGCCCCTCAAGCCCACGTCTCGGAATCGGGTGAAATTTACATTTCCAAAACCTCGTGCTCTCACGAGTCCATACATAATAAGAATAATAAAATCAGAGTCCAATTGCCCCCTCAAATCCTCATTTAAAGACATCTTAAACTCAAACTCTACTTAACCATTTTTTCCCCAAATTTCTCACCACTAATTAGGTCTTTAATCACATAAAAATGAGTTATGAAGTCAAGGATGTTACCTCCAAGAGATTTCCCTTTGTTTTCCTCAAGAATCTCTCTCAAAAGCTTCAAACCCGGATGAAAATGGTGAAAGAATCCCTCAAATTCGCGAAGGCAACTATTTATATGCTCTGTCCAGCGATTTCCTTATTTGCGGTTATGGGACCGTATCTGCGATCCCACTTCTGTGGAACTAACGTCGCATCTGCGACTTTTCACTTAAATGGCAATTTTTCGCATCTGCGACTCCCAATCCGTAGATGCGGTACCGCTTTTGTGGAAAAATAACCGCATATGCGGTTTCTTCTGAAGAGACCAAAATATGCTTCTGCGGCCTATTAGCCGCTTATGTGGCGCCGCATCTGCGGTCCCCAAACCTCAGATGCGAAAATACTAGAAGAGCAAAGAAAGGCGCTACAACATTTCCTCAAACTTCCTGTTAACCATCCGAAATTACCCCGAGGCCCCCGGGACCTCAACCAAAGGTATCAATCAACATATCCTAAAACCTTATTCAAACTTGTACCAATCTTCAAAATACTTCAAACAACACCAAATCAATCAAAACATATCGGATTCAAGCTTAAGTTTCAAAAATCTCCCAACTTTTGCTTTTGATAAAAAATCCAACCAAAATTACCCAACGGAGCTAACGGAACCATCAGATTTCCATTCCGAGGTCGTTTTTACACTGTTCTGACTACGGTCAACTTTCCAGTACTTAAGCTCTCATTTACGGACTAAGTATCCCAAAACTCTCCGAAACTCAAAACCGAACATCCCGGCAAATCATATTAGCAGAAATAAACTTGGAGAAAGTAGTTAATAGGGGATCGGGGCATAAATTCTTAAGACGATCGGCCGGGTCGTCACAAAAGAAAAATTCATAGTCACCCAATTGATAAGACATCCATAGTAATTGTGCACAACATTGTCCAATGGCAATATACTTAGCCTTAGTTGTGGATAGTGCAACTGATCCTTGCTTTTTACTGTTCCAAGATATCAGTGCCTTTCCGAGTAACTGACATGTTCCACTGGTGCTTTTTCTGTCTTCCTTATCACCTACAAGATCAACATCTGAAAAACCTTCTAATTTAAAAATGTTAGAATGTGGATACCATAATCCATGAGAAATAATTCCAATGACATATCAAATAATTCTTTTTACTGCAGTCAAGTGAGATTCTTTTGGAGCTGACTGAAACCTGGCACATTTACAAACACTAATCATAATATCTGGTAGACTGGAAGTTAGATAAAGAAGATAACTAATCATTCCACGATATTTAGTTTCATCAATAGTTTTTCCCTGTTCATCTTGTCAAGATTTGTTGAAGGACTCATTGGCGTGCCAATGGCTTTAGCATTACTCATACTGAACTTTTGGATCAACTTCTTTGTGTATTTTGTTTGACATATGAATGTTCCTTTTTCAAATTGTTGAATTTGAAGTCCAAGAAAGAACGTTAACTCTCCCATCATACTCATTTTAAACTCACTTTGCATAAGATTTGAAAATTCATTGCACAAAAGAGGATTAGCACTACCAAAAATAATATCATCAACGTAAACTTGAATAATGAGATTATCTTCTGATGATCTTTTAATAAAAAGAGTAGTGTCTACTTTACCTCTTGTAAATTCGTGATCAAGAAGAAATGAGCTGAGTCTTTCGTACCATGCTCATGGAGCTTGTTTCAGTCCATACAGTGCTTTGGTCAATTTGTACACGTGGTAGGGAAACTTTGAGTCTTCAAAACTAGGAGGTTGTTTTACATATATTTCCTCCTCAATGAAACCAGTTAAAAAGGCACTTTTGACATCCATATGAAAGAGCCTAAATCTTTTAAAGAATGCGTATGCAAGAAGAATTCATATTGATTCCAATCAAGCTACTGGAGCAAAAGATTCGTCGTAATTGACTCCTTCCTGTTGTGAGTATCCTTTAGCTACTAATCTAGCCTTGTTTCTAACACTTTACCATCCTCATTTAGCTCATTTCTGAACACCCATTTGGTTCCAATTATAGGATCATTTTCAGGCTTAGGCAGCAATTTCCATACTTGATTTTTGTCAAATTGATCTAGCCCTTCCTGCATTGCTTGTATCCAGCTTGAATCTTTTAGAGCTTCCTCTATTTTCTTTGGTTTAATTTGAGAGATCAGTGCTATGTTTGCTTTCTTCTTGAGAGTGCCCCTGGTTTTTATTCCTTCGCTTGGATCTCATATGATAAATTTTTAAGGATATTCTGGTTCATTTCTCCATTCATTTGGATGAGTTGTACTTGTATGGGGAGTTGACTCCTCTGGAGATTTTGATTGACTATTCTAATCTCATTAGTTGACTCTGTTACACCATCAGGCTTATTAGTCGACTCTTGAGATTTGCTTGTCTCCTGAATTTCTTGAATCTGATCTTCATCACCTGCAATAATTCCTTTCTCGGCCAAAGTGTTATTCACATCAAATATAACATGTACTGATTCTTCCACACATAGTGTGCGTTAATTATAGACTCTAAAGGATCTACTATTTAATGAATAACCCAGAAAAATACTTTCGTCACTTTTTGGATCGAATTTTCCAAGATTGTCCTTACCATTATTGTGAATGAAACACTTGCTTCCAATTGGATGAAAGTAACTAATATTGGGTCATATACCTTTCAATAATTCATAAGGAGTCTTCTTCAAAATGGGCCTTATGAGACATCGGTTGAGAATGTGACATGCTATACTTACTTCTTCTGCCTAGAAGTGATTTGGCAACGAATATTCTAGTATCATAGTTCTTACCATATCTTGCAAAGTCCTATTTTTCCGCTCAACGACTCCATTCTGTTGGGGTGATCTTGGGGCAGAGAAATTGTGGGTGTATCCTTGATTATTACAGAAATCTTCAAATGCTCTACTTTCAAATTCTCCTCCGTGATCACTTTGAATTGTTGTAATCAAATATCCCTTTTCTCTTTCAACCTTCTTATAGAATATCTCAAAATATTTCAAAGCTTCATCTTTATGAGATAAGAAAATCACCCAAGTAAAACGTGAGTAATCATTAACAATAACAAAAGCATATCATTTCTCTCCTATGCTAGCAGTTCTAGTAGGTCCAAGTAAGTCCATATGAAGCAATTGCAAAGGCTTTGAAGTAGATACAATTTTTTTCTTTTTGAAAGAGTTTCTAGTTTGTTTTCCAATTTGACATGCATCACAAATATGATTTCTAGAGAAATTGACTTTAGGCAAACCAATAACTAAATCATGCTTGAAAAGTTTTTCTATCAAATGCATGATTGCATGACCAAGTTTCTTATGCCATAACCATGGATCATCGGATGTGGATGTTAAGCAAATATGAAAATCTATATTTTCAAAGCCATCAAGAATATAAACATTTCCATACCTTTTATCTAGGAGGATTATTTTACCTGTCTCATATTCAATAACACAACCTGTTTTCTTGATCTTTACTTCATACCCTGAGTCGCATAGCTAACTTATACTCAGAATATTGTAGTTAAGTTCATCAACAAGATAAACCTCAGTGATATCACAATTATTATTGAAAGGAACTGTTTCGGTACCGACTATTTTTCCTTTTGAGTCATCATTGAACTTGACACTTCCTCTATCTATTTTTGTAACTTCCTTAAATAGGTTTTTGTCACATGTCATGTGACTGGAACACGCACTATCTAAGTACCATTTTCTTTTGTGACTCCTCCTATGATGTTCCTGCAAAACATAATTATTATTTTCTTTTAGGTACCCAAGCTTGCTTGGGTCTTGGTTGGTTAGTATTACTCGACTCAGGATTGTTTTTGGGTTTCCAAATCCATCCTAAAATATTTGATTTATGAAATCGACAAAAGGAATATTTATGTCCACTTTTGTTATAGTAGTGGCAGGTAACTCCCGATACATTTTTGGATCTTTCATTAGTGTTAGTACTAGTGGACTCTGTTCTGGCTGGTCCTTCTCCAGATGACTTGTAAGTCTCCTAGTTCGACCTGACAGAACTATGACTGGTGGATTTGCGCATGCCATTGAGTTGCATTTGCAATTCCTCAAACTCTTCTTAAAGTACTTCTTTTTCAATTTCACATACTTCAAGTTTGAGTTTCTAGTCTTTTACTTCTTTTTTTAGCCTCTTTAGTTCATTCATCAATTTTTGAGACTCTTTCAAAGTAAGGTCAAGAATATTCTGCAATTCATTACACCTTTTGCAGTTATAAGATCTTACCTTGCTTGTTTTATCTCATGCCATGAAACAATTTTAATTGTCATCTTTGCATTTATCGTTTAAAGTGTCCTCATCTGTCCAACACCATGAGAGTTTGTTCATGTCGTTTTCCAGAATTGCCATGAAGCAAATATTTGCTATATCTTCGTGTTCTGAACTTTCTTTAACACTCCAACTTCCAAATAATTTGTTCTTGTTGAAGCCTCTGGAAACTTTTCTTTTAAGATCAGGACATTAAGCTTGAACATGCCCAAATCTTCCACACTCATAGCATTTGCCATCATTTTTGTCTTGTTCATTATATTGCCTGGTTCGCCTGGGTGTATCCTTCCTCTTCTTGCATTTTGTATCTCCTCATTAAACCATCCATATTCCTTGATACCATGGCAATTTGTTCTTGAAGAGTTTCAGGGTCATCATCAATATCATTTTCTGCCTTTTCAGTCGTGGCCTTGAATGCAACTGGTTTCTTCTTTTCTTCCTGGTTTATTTTCTTGAAATGAGTTTTCTCGAAAGCTATGAGTTCTCCTCGAAGTTCATCGTATGATAGTTTGTCCAAATCTTGTGATTCAAGTGTAACCACTTTTGTCTGCCAAGTTGTGGGTAGACTTCTAAGAATTTTCCTAACTTGATCACCACTTGAGTTTGGTTTGCCAAAAGCTTTTAGATCGCTAATGATTTTGCTAAATCTGGCAAACATCTCTTCAATAGGTTCTCCTTCTTTCACATGGAAGAGTTCGTAGTCATAACGAACATGTTGATATGTGTCATGACCCAAATTCTATATTAGGCCGTGATGGCACCCAATACCATTGTTAGGAAAGCCAATACTAATTAACTAGTGAATTCCAATTTAATTAATTAGTAAGTGGTGACTTCTCTTTATTTGATAAAAATTTAGGAGTTTAAACTTTAAACATAAATAAATGGAAGCAATAAATACGAATCATAATCATATAAGTAAGCCAAAATTATAAGTATACTAGAGTGTGTGCCAAGACCTGGTGTCACAAGTATGTGGGTAATCAAGTAGAATATACAAAACCATACGATCCTACTGTCTGGAAAGGAATAGACAGGAAAATAAAGACATAAGAGAGACTCTAGCTGCTGTAGAACGGCTCAAAATGGGCAGCTCACTGGGAAGTCTCAAGCTGGGGAGTCAAGTCTACGCGCCGGACTGATGGCCAGATGCACCTGCCTCAAATACTGCACAATCAATTATAGAAGTGTAGCGTGAGTACATAAAAAATGTACCCAGTAAGTATCTCGTCTAACCTCGAAGAAGTAGTAACGAGGGGTTGACTCTGACACTTACTAGGACTAACAATATAATAATATGAAGTTTCAGTTTCTTAAATCATAATGTACGTAGATAACAACAAGCTCAAACAAGAATAATAACTAGAAAATCCTTCCATCATATTTAAAAAGTCAAGGTACTTTATTTACTTGAAACAAGTGATCTTTCAAGCAACAAATCATACAAACTATAATGAGTTCTAGTTCTATTATCACACACAAATACTACCGAGGACGTTCGGCCCGATCAAACATAAAAGTAAACTGTGCACCGCCGAGGGTCGAACGACGCGAACCGTAGATGCATCTATTCACCCCGCTGGCGAATCATACATGTGACGCGGTCAAAACATAATCCTTGCCCGCGAATCATACGTGCGGTGCGTTCAAACATAATTTTATCATTTAAATCATAACCCTTTCTTGATTCTTTTTAAAAATGAAGACAATTCAACTTGAAGCCTTTAAATCATTGTAAGTCCTCAACTTAATTCCTTTCGTTACAATTAGCACATATAATCAAATAATGGTGTCCACAAAGTATGGTGTAAACCTAAAACTACCCGAACATAATAGAAATAGAAGCTACGTACGGACTCTCGTCACTTCGTACGTACATAGCCCCCACAAGTAACCACATATTAATTAAGTTCACCTATGGGGAATTTTCCTCTTACAAGGTTAGAAAAAAGACTTACCTTGCTTCCTAGACTATTCCAAACTTAAGAATGCCCTCAAACTCTCAAATCAGAGCCGAACAATCCGAAACTATTCAAATAGTGTAAAAACCAATCATTATAGGTTCACAAGTTCATATTCTAGCTATTAAAGTAATTGCCCAACCCCAAAGGCAAGATTCCTAAAATTCACCCCCGGGTCCACGTGCTCAGATTTCGGAAATTTTTGAAGTAAGTTGTTACCCATGACTTAAGGAGCATAAATATATGATTAACACTAAGTTTCATGGTCAAATTCGTGGTAAAAATCTCATTCTTGTCAAACCCTAGGTTTTTCATCTAACCCATGATTTCTACCAATTTTCATGTTGGAATCTACCCAAAAATTATGTATTGAACTCACAATAGGTAGGAATTACTTACCTCCAAAAGCTAGGTGGAAATCCCTCTCAAAATGGTCCAATAATCGCACAAAGAGTGAGAGAAAATGAGTGAAAATGGCTTAAGTCCCGTATTAAATGAACCTCACTGCCCCAACATTTTTCGCACCAGCGGTGCGTGGACCACACCTATGGTCCCGCTTCTGCGGACGAGGGTTCGCTTCTGCAGAGTTGGGATGGGCCGAATGGGGCCGCACCTGCAGATGGGTACCTACTTCTACGAAAAAGGAGTAGCATCTGCAAAACCTGGGCTCTTCTCCTTGGGCCGCATGTGCGATGCTCCAACCGCACCTACAAGCTCTCACCTGCAGCTGACTAACTGCATGTGCAGTTATGACAGTAGCTGGAGCTTCTGCTCTTGCTCAAAATTTCAACTTAGTCTGAGCCTCATCCGATTGATGCTCAGGGCCCCGCCCGAACATACCAACAAGTTTGGAATCATAAAATGGACTCGCTCGAACCCTCAGAACGCCCGAAACAACATTAAAACTAAGAATCACACCCTAAAACCAATTGAATCAAATTTATGAACTTCAAGTTCTTCAATCTACTTCCAATTTGCCGAAACATACTTATACTACTCGGATGATACCAAATTTTGCGTGCAAGTCTTAAATGACATTACGGAACTATTCCCAATCTCGGAATTCTGTTTGGACCTCGATCACCAAAACCAGCTCCAAATCAAATTTAAAGAACTTCTAAAAACCTTCAAGAACCAACTTTCACTATTAAGCGCCAAAATGCTCTCGGGTCATCCAAAACCCAATCCGGACATATGCCTAAGTGTTCCGATTTCAACCCAAACTCTTTTAAATCCCCAAACAACCATCCCCGCAAGTCATAAATCAGCAAAAGCAAGTACGGGAAGTCTTATTTAGGGAAACGGGGCTCTAAAAAGTAAAATGACCAATCGGTCATTATATTCTCTACCTCTTAAACAAGCGTTCGTCCTCGAATAGGTTTAGATTCATACCTAAAGTGCTAAATAAGTGTGGATACTGCTCCGCATGTCCTTCTCGGACTCCCAGGTCGCCTCCACGACTGGTTGGCCCCTCCATTGAACCTTTACCGTGAAAATCCTCTTGGATATCAACTGGCAATCCTGTCTAGCAACAATAGCAACTGGTTCCTCCTCATAACCCAAGCTCTCATCCAGCTGAATAGTACTAAAGTCTAACACATGAGACAAGTCGACGTGATAACTCCAAATCATAGACACGTGAAAAGCTGGATGAACCCTGGAGAGACTGGGAGGTAAAACAAGCGCATAAGCAACTTCCCCAACTCGCCTCAACACCTCATATGGGCCTATAAACCTTGGGCTCAACTTGCCCTTCTTCCCAAATCTCATAATACCCTTCATCAGCAAGAATTTCAAGGGAACCTTCTCGTCGACCATAAATGATACATCCCACACCTTCTGATCCACGTAACTCTTCTGTCTGGACTGTGCTGTGCGCAGTTTCTCCTGGATCAACTTTACCTTTTCCAAGGCATCTTTCAGCAAATTTGTACCATATGACTTAGCCTCGCCAGGCTCAAACCACCCGATGGGAGAACGACATCGCCGACCATATAGAGCCTCAAATGGAGCCATCTTGATACTGGACTGATAACTGTTGTTGTAAGTAAACTCGGCCAAAGGCAAGAACTGATCCCACTGTCCTCCAAAGTCAATCACACATACTATCAGCATGTCCTCTAATATCTGAAATGTCCACTCCGACTGCTCGTCGGTCTGAGGATGAAATATTGTGTTGAGCTCTACACGGGTCCCCAACTCATTCTATACATCTCTCCAGAAATGCAAAGTGAACTGAGGGCCCCTATCTGATATGATGGAAACTCGCACATTATGCAACCAAAATATCTCCCGAATATAAATTTGGGCCAACTTCTCTAAAGTATACGTAGTCACAACCGGAATGAAATGTGTCGATTTGGTCAACCTATCGACAATGACCCAAACTGTATCAAACTTTTGCAGAGTCTGTGGAAACCCAACTACGAAGTCCATAGTAATGCGCTCCCATTTCCACTCAGGTATAGTCATATACTGAAGTAGGCCATCTGGCCTCTAGTGCTCATACTTGACCTGCTGGCAATTTAGGCACCTAGCTACATACTCCACTGTGTCTTTCTTCATCGACCGCCACTAATAATGTTGCCTCAGGTCGCGATACATCTTCGTAGCACCTGGATGAATAGAATATCGTGAACTGTGTGCCTCCTCTAGAATCCTCTCCCTCAAGCCATCAACATTAGGGACACATAAGCAACTCTAGAGTCGCAGAAGACCATCATCGCCAATCGAAACCTCCTTGGCACCCCCTGTAGTACCGTCTCTCTGAGAACTGCCAAATACGGATCATCAAACTGCCGAGCCTTGATCTACCCCAATAATGAAGATTGGGCGACAACACATGCAATAACTCGGTTGGGCTCTGAAATGTCCAACCTCACAAGTCTGTTAGCCAAGGACTAAATGTCCAAAGCTAGTGGCCTCTCCTCTACTTAAATGAATGCCAAGCTACCCATAGTCTCTGCCTTCTTGCTTAAGACATCCACTACCACATTTGCCTTGCCTGGATGATAAAGGATGGTGATGTCATAATCCTTCAGTAACTCAAGCTATCTACGCTGCCTCAAATTGAGATGCTTAAACAAATGTTGTAAGCTGCGATGATCAGTGTAAACCTCATATGACATTCCATATAGATAATTCCTCCATATCTTAAGAGTATGAACAATTGCGGCTAACTCTAGATCATTCACAGGATAATTCTTCTCATGAATCTTTAGTTTACATGAAGCATATGCAATAACTCGCCCCTCCTACATCAATACATAACCTAAACAAATGCATGAAGCGTCGCAATACACAATATACATCCCCAAACCAGAAGGCAATACTTGAATCGGTGTTGTAGTCAAAGCTATCTTGAGCTTCTGAAAGCACACCTCATAATCATCGGACCAAAGAAATGGAGCACCTTTCTGGGTCAATCTAGTCAAAGGTGCTGCAATGGATGAAAAGCCCTGCACAAACCGGTGATAATAACCTGTTAACCCAGGAAACTCCTGATCTCAGTCATCGAAGTGGGATGTGGCCAACTCTAAATTGCCTCAATTTCTTAGGATCCACCTTAATACCCTCTCCTGACACAACGTGTCCTAAGAATGCCACAGACTCTAGCCAAAACTCACACTTGGAGAACTTAGCATATAGCTTCTATTCTCACAATGTCTGAAGCACCACTCTCAAATGTTGCTCGTGCTCCCCTAGGCTACATGAGTAAATCAAGATCATCAATGAAGACGATAACAAAAGAATCAATATAAGGTCTGAACACCTGATTCATCAAATCCATATACGCCGCAGGGGCATTAGTCAAGCCGAATGACATCACTAGAAACTCATAATGGCCATATCTAGTACGGAAAGCAGTCTTCGGAACATCTGAGACCCAAATCTTCAATTGGTGGCCCCGATCTCAAGTCGATCATAGAAAACGCCTTAGCACCCTGCAATTGATCAAACAAATCATCGATATGCAGCAGCGAGTACTTGTTCTTGATGGTGACTTTGTTCAACTGGCAGTAATCAATGCACATCCGCATGGTCCTATCTTTCTTCTTCACAAATAATACTGGCGCACCCCAAGGTGATACACTTGGTCTGACAAACCCATTTGCTATTAACTCCTCAAGCTTCTCCTTCAGCTCTTTCAAAGCCATACGATACAATGGGATCGATATAGGCTATGTACTTGGAGCCAAATCAATACAGAAATCAATATCACGATCTGGCGGCATGCCCGTAAGGTCAAAAGGAAACACATCGGCGAACTCCCAGACTACTAGCACTGAATCAATCGTCGGAGACTCTGCGATGGTGTCCTGAACATATGCTAGAAACACCAAACAACACTTCTCGGCCATTGAGCCTTCAGGAAAGAGATAACCCAACTAGATACACTGACGGAGGAACCTTTCCACTCCAATCTTGGTAACTCTAGCATCGCTAAAGTAACAGTCTTGGCATGACAATCAAGGATGACGTGATATGGGGATAACCAGTCCATGCCCAGGATGACCTCAAAGTCGATCATATCAAGTAACAGAAGGTCCGTTCTAGTCTCGTAACCACAGAATGTAACCACACAAGACCGGTAGATCCGATCCACAACCATAGAATCGCCCACAAGAGTGGACACATAAACAGGAGTACCCAAAGACTCATGAGAAATATCCAGGAAATGAGAAAACAGAGATGACACATATGAATAGTTAGACCTAGATCAAATAATATTGAAGCATCCCTATCACAGATAGAAATGATACCTGTGATCACGGTATCTGTGGACACTGCATCTGGTTTAACCAAAAAAGCATAGAATCTAGCTGGAACGCCCGCTGGCTGAACAATAGCTTGCTGACCTCCTCCTGCCTAGCCTCTACCTCTAGGACGACCCCTACCAGCCTGTCCCCCACCTATTGGCGGTTGGGCGGCTAGTGCTGCAATCTGGGCTGATGACCCTGCTGTACTATCTTGGCCCAAAGTCTGGGGCAGGTCCTCTTTATATGACCCGGATCTCCACACTCGTAATAACCTCTCGGTATCTTAGACTACTGACCCAAAATCTGACCCTAATGGCCTGAATACCCACTAGAAAGCGCTGAAATAGGGTCACGCTAGAGCACCCCGAGGAGGTGGTGGTGGTGCTAGATATGTGGGCATGCTAGGATGACCCCTCCCAAACTGACCTCTACCCCTAGCTGGGGCACCTCTGAGCTCTCTAGGGAATCATGTCCTCTTGTCTTGCTGCATCTGCTCTCTACCCCTGTAGCGATAGCCCTCAATCCTCCGAGCAACCTCCACCACTAGCTGATAGTCAGTACCTATCTCAATCTCTCAGGCCATGCTAGCCCGAATACCAGGGTGCAACCCTACAACAAATCTCTGCACTCTCTCTATGTCTGCAAGAAGTATCATAAGTGCATGTCGAGACAACTCCAAAAATCTTCCCTCATAATCGGTCACAGATAACTGACCCTGCTCGAGCTGCTCAAACTGACACTGCAACTCTTCTCTCTAAGAAGGTGGAATATACCTATCCAATAGAAGCCATGTAAACTAATACCAAGTCATGGGAGGAGAACCCGCTGGTCTGCCAAGAAGGTAAGACTGCTACCATCTACGGGCCCTGCCCTGCAGCTAGAAAATGGTAAAATCTACTCCATGGGACTCCAATATCCTCATGTTGTGCAGTCTGTCCCTACACCCATCAATAAAGTCCTGGGGGGGGGGGAGGGGTCCTCATACCGCTCACCCCCGAAAATAGGAGGGTGTAGCCTAGTCCATCTGTCTAGTAGCTTCTGTGGATCATTGTCCGTAGCTAGTCTAGGCTCAGGCACTGTTGCGACAACTGGCTGGACACTATCCACGGGTAGTGTATCCAGATTCTGATATATGGAAGTTGCGTGCCCAGGGGCTTGAGCAATAGGGGTCTATGCTCCCCTTCCTACCTTAGATATGGCTGGGTCTGCTGGAAATAAACTAGCATGAGTCATAGTGTCCATGAATCGCAACATACGGCCCATGACCTCGTGAAAGCCCGATCATGTCATGAAATCTACTGGAGTTGGCTCTGGAACAAGCACCTCACCCTGCTCCTCGATGACGGGATCCTTCACTGGGTCTACTAGTGGTGCTACCGGGGGCAGCTCTGGGATGCCCTCGTCCCCTACCTCAGGCCGGTGCCCTCTCTTGGCCTCTAGCAACGAGAGGAGCAACTCCTCCCAGGTCTAGAATGTCCGTCGTATGCGTCCTCACTATCTGTGAGAGAATAGAAGGAAATTTAGTATACCATCAACTGCACGATATGAGATGAATAAAGAGTAGTTTCCTAACACCCTATAGCCTCTCGAAGATAAGTACAAACGTCTCTGTACTGATTAGCAAGAATTTACCAGGTTTGCCCATAATTTGTGAGACCTACATGAACCTACCAAAATTCCATATTAGGCCGAGATGGCGCCCAACACCATTGTTAGGCAAGCCAACACTAATCAACTAGTGAATTCCTGTTTAATTAATTAGTAAGTGGTGACTTCTCCTTATTTGATAAAAATTTAGGAGTTTAAACTTTAAGCATAAATAAATGGAAGCAACAAATACGAATCGTAATCATGTAAGTAAACCAAAATCATAAGTCTACTAGAGTGAGTGCCAAGACCTGGTGTCACAAGTATGTGCGAAATCTAGTAGAATATACAAAACCATATTATCCTATTATCTGGAAAGGAATAGATAGGAAAATAAAGACTTAAGAGAGACTCCATCTGCTGTAGAATGACTTAAAAAGGGCAGCTCACCGGGTAGTCTCAAGCTGGAGAGTCCAGTCTACGCGCTGGACTGATGGCTAGATGCACCTGCCTCAAATCCTGTACAATCAAGTACAGAAGTGTAGCGTGAGTACCTAAAAATATGTACCCAGTAAGTATCTCGTCTAACCTCGAAGAAGTAGTGATAAGGGGTTGACTCTGACACTTACTAGGGCCAACAATATAATAATATAAAATTTCAGATTCTTAAATCATAATGTATGTAGATAACAACAAGCTCAAACAAGAATAATATCTGGAAAATCCTTCCATCATATTTAGGAAGTCAAGGAACTTTCTTTACATAAAACAAGTGACCTTTCAAGAAACAAATCATATAAACTATAAAGAGTTCCAATTCTATTATCACACACAAATACCACCGAGGATGTTCGGCCCGATCCAACATAAAAGTAAACTGTGCACTTCCGAGGGTTGAACAACGCAAACCATAGATGCATCTATTCACCCCGCTCGTAAATCATACATGCGACGCGGTCAAAACATAATCCCCGCTCGCGAATCATACGTGCGACGCGGTCAAACATAATTTTATCATTTAAATCATAACCCTTTCTTGATTCTTTTTAAAAATGAAGACAATTCAACTTGAAGCCTTTAAATTATTGGAAATCCTCAATTTAATTCCTTTCGTTACAATTAGCACATATAATCAAATAATGGTGTCCACAAAGCATGGTGTAAACCTAAAACTATTCGGACATAACAGAAATAGTAGCTAAGTACAGACTCTCGTCACTTCGTATGTACGTAGCCCCCACAAGTAATCACATATTAAATAAGTTCACCTATGGGGAAATTTCTCTCTTACAAGGTTGGAAAAGAGACTTACCTTGCTTCTAAGCCTACTTCCAAACTCAAGAATGCACTCAAACCCTCAAATCAAAGTCGAACAATCTGAAACTATTCAAATAGTGTAAAAACTAATCATTATAGGTTCAAAAGTTCATATTCTAGCTATTAAAGTGAGTACCCAACTCCAAAGGCAAGATTCTTAAAATTCATGCCCGGGCCCAAGCTAAGTGCCCCCATTCCAAAAATTTCAGAATGAAGTTGTTACCCATGACCTAAGGAACATGAATATATGATTATCACTAAGTTTCATGGTCAATTTCGTGGTAAAAATCTCATTCTTGTCAAACCCTAGTTTTTTTATCTAACCCATGATTTCTACCAATTTTCATGTTAGAATCTACCCAAAATTTATGTATTGAACTCACAATAGGCAGGAATTACATACCTCCAAAAGCTAAGTGGAAATCCCTCTAAAATGCTCCAATAATCGCCCAAAGAATGAGAGAGAATGAGTGAAAATGGCTTAAGTCACGTATTAAATGAACCTCACTGCCCCAACAATTTTTGCACCTACGGTACGTGGACCACACCTGCGGTGCCGCTTCTGCGGACGAGGGTTCCCTTCTACGGAGTTGGGCCGGGCTGGCTGGGACCGCACCTGCGGACGGGTACCCACTTCTAAGGAAACGGAGTTGCATATGCGGAACCAGGGCTTCTCTCCTTGGTCCACATTTGCGAGGCTCTAACCGCACCTATGAGCTTGCACCTGCGGCTGACCAACCGCAGGTATGGTTATGACACCAACTAGAGCTTCAACTCTTGCTCAAATTTTCAACTTAGTCCAAGCCTCGTTTGAGTAGGGCCCCACCCAAACATACCAACAAGTTTGGAATCATAAAACGAACTCGCTCGAATCCTCAGAATGCCCGAAACAATATTAAAACTAAAAATCACTCCCTAAAACCAATTGAATCGAACTTATGAACTTCATGTTCTTCAATTTACTTCCAATGTGCCGAAACGTACTTATACTACTCGGAATGATACCAAATTTTGCGTACAAGTCTTAAATGACATTACGGAACTATTCCCGGTTTCTAAATTCCATTTGTACCTCGATATCACCAAAACCCCCTCCAAACCAATTTTAAAGAACTTCTAAAAACCTTCAAGAACCAACTTTCACTATTAGGCGCCAAAATGCTTTTGGGTCATCCCAAACTCAATCTGAATATACTTTCAAGTCTGAAATCATCATATGAACCTATTGGAACCGTCAAATCCCAATTCCAAGGTTGTTTACCTAAAATGTTGACCGAATTCAAACTTGGCCTTTTGGCTAACCTTTAGGAACCAAGTGTTTCGATTTCAACCCAAACTCTTTCAAATACCGAACTAACCATCCCCGCAAGTCATAAATCAGAAAAAGTAAGTACGAGAAGTCTTATTTAGTGGAACAAGGTTCTAGAAAGTAAAAAGACCAGTCGGTTCGTTACATTATGTGTTTCTTTCACTTTATCGGTTCCTTCATACGTAACTTCAAGTTTATCCCACATCTCTTTGGCTGTATCGCAACTGGAGATTTTCTTATATTCCTCACCACTTATAGCATTATAAAGCAGATTCCCTACCTTATTGTTAACTTGCACATCTGCCATTTGCTCATCTGTATAATCATCTATATCTTCAGGATCAGTAGGTGGTTGAGCGGCGGCCGACAGAGGGTAGTTCCCCTTCTTGATAACTCTCCATACTTTGACGTCATAGGACTTTGCGTATATTTCCATATGCACTTTACAATGAGAGAAATATTGTCCATTGAAATACGGTGGCCTCACTTGCGATGTTCCTTCTTGGAAGAGTGCTCTAATAACAACTTGATTTTCCATGATCTTTTCTCACAAGCTGTTAAGCAAAAGAAAAAATATGAGCCTTGCTCTGATACCAATTGAAAGTATGCGGGGGGGGGGGGTCAATTGCTTATTTTTAAAATTAATTATTATAAGTTGACTAGTTTTCCAATTAATCGACTAGATGTAATGGCGAGGTATTAAGAAGCACAGAATTAAAATACAGAAGTAAAGTGCAAGAATTAAAGACACCAGAGTTTTTATACTGGTTCGGATTCAATGTGAATCCTAGTCCAATCCTCTTGTGTTGCAAGGGAGTTCTCTTTCAGTGATTGAGTTTCTTGAGTACAAAGTGAATGGTGTAGTTTACACCAACTGCTCAGTTTTTATGTCACTCGTCTTTTCTTGATACAATGCCTTACCAGTATTTTTCTTTTTTTTTTCTCTAACTTGTTACATAGCAGATCTAGAAGAGCTACAATTTTGTTTGTAGTAGAACAAAAGAGGGTAATTGGTTCGATCAAAGTTTAAATCTCTAAGTTCTAAGGTTGTGTATAAATACTTAGTATGTGACCGTTGCTGAAGAGATTTGCCAACCCAAGAGATTTGATCTTTGGAAAGAGATTGATTCTTTCCAGGAATAAGGTTAATTCCCATTACGCTTCCTTGATATATGGACTTTGAAAGCTTTCCATCTTCAAGCCTTGATAACGCCGGATTTGCTCCTTAAATTTGGGTCTTTCCATCTTTAATTAGTTTCCTTTTTAACTCTTCAGGCAATCTCTGATTGATTTTCTTGCTGGATTCTTATCGCTTCTTTTCCTTTTAGATGCTTCAATCTTTGATTGATTTCTCCCTTCAGCTTTGATTATTTCTCTTTATGCACTTCGATCCCTTGAGTCCCTACACCAAAAGCAAATATATTATTTTTCATCATTAAAATTAAAACCTAACAAAACTACGAATAAAAGTTCTAAACATCAATTTGTACAATTTTAAGATGCATATAGGCAAAGATACAATTTTCCTCTCTAATTCCAACTTTTCAAAATGTTAGCTCATTCATCTATCAAACAAAATTTTTTATCAGAGAGAAGAAACTTGAAGAATAAAAAGGGCAAATGATGCTACTTTAAAATTCAGAAATAACACATCAAAAAATAAAATGTGATAGCATTCATAAAACAAAGAATATACTAAATGAAAGTTGTACTCCTTCGATCCAGCAAAACTCGAAAAGGGTATTGCTTCATCTATTACAGTAACAAAATAGAAAATGTTAAAACCATCATTAAATCCGAGTCCATTTCTTATAAGGTCACCGGAAGAAATTGTTTATGAAAGTCACTTTTCTTTGTTTTGTAACTGGAACATCATTATATTTTGCCAATTGTAACTCAAAAGTCACTCTACACTTTTAGGGCATATTAAATATCATTTTCATATTTTATTTTCGACCCAAGCATTTAAAAGATTAAAATCACCCATCTAACCATGACCCAACCGACTGAAGGGAAAATTGAAAATTGCTTTAACTTGATTAATTCGTAACAAATTGAATTAAGAAATTGTAACTCATTAAGTGATAATAGATAAATGTGGATCCGTTTTTAAAGTATATAAAGAAATGCGTGTAGAGAATTAGAAATTATTGAGTAAATGATGAATTGGGTTCTCGCCAGTTGGAGTAGAAGGAGTTTATCCCACTCTACTATGCTGAGCATAAATTTCCCTTGCAATTCAACCCACTTTGATATCAATCAATAAAAAAATTCTGATAGAAATATGGCTGGGGAATAGAATAGACGACAAAGCAACTAAGTAATAAAAGAGAAGTAAGAATGAGATGCAATTTTCATCCATATAGTCTTAGGTGAGACAGAAATTCATGAAATAAGCAAATGTAAATAAATTCAGATGGAGAAAGAGAAGAATAATTCATGAACCATAGGAAGAAAGCAGGAATGGAACATTCCAGCATCTCTATATTTTGTTTGATGATGCAATGCAAGGCGAAGGAAGCTAAGGGAGGCTTTTAACACACGCTCTTCACTTAAGCAAATAATATATTAATTTGAAATACCAATTATGTCTTTGGTCGACCACCTTCCCTTTTCTTTATAATAGAAAAATCTGAGGCTAGGATTTGGTCGAGCCCAATTTCAAACTCATATATCTGAATTTGAACTTAGGCTTTTTGGAAATTTTACATCCTATAGCAAAGGTTGATACTTTATTTATTATAAATAAATACCCTTTTAAAAAATTATCTCCTATAGCTACCTTTTAATTTTTATAGCAAAATATCTATTTACGGTCACTTCCTACCTTTAAGCTATTAAATACGCTATGTATTATTTTTCTCTCTCCCTCTCTCTTCCCTCTCTCCTCATTTCTCTTTCCTCTTTCTTCTCTTTTCCCCCCGGGTTTTTCCTCCCTTGTTTTTAGAAATCCTAGCAGGGGATGTGTTCCGTCAATGATAGATTCGGCCAGTGACCACTTCCCCCCTTCCTTGTTGTGTCACCCCTAACCCCCTCCTCCGGCCGGCGATTTTTTTCACACAGCTGTGTTACACATTCTAATTTTTTTTTAGATTTTGCATTGATTGTTCATGTTTGCCTTGTGAGATCTAAAAAAGTTCTGTCTCTAGTTTCTGTTTGATCCTTTAAATTGGTGCTTCTTCAACAACTGCCTTCATATAACCCACGGCAACGCCCCACATGGCGGCGGCCTGGATATCGGTGGATTGGGGACGGAGTTGGGGGCTGTGGAACTTGAAGAGTCTGTTACCTTTTTTTTCATTATATTTCAATGTATCTTGCTATATTCCATATATTTTATTGTATTCATTGTCTTTTGTTTTTTCTACCTTTTCAATATATTCTTTGTATTTAACTGTATTCAATGTAATTATATAATTTCAAAGCTTCACTTTATTTCACTATTTTGTCCAACAGTATGTATTTAATGTATTGTAGAATGTATTCATATATATTTTTAATTAATATAATTTATGTATTCAGATGTATATATGTATTCAAATATATATGCAATGTGTATTCATTTGTATTTGCATTATAGACGACCTGTTATACTTCATGTATTCAATGCATTTTTATGTATTTAACTATATTCAATGTAATTATATAATTTCAATATATAAATCTATTTGTAAAGACACCACTAAAAAATATTTTAGTAAAGATACCACTAAAAAAAGAAAGGATGGATTGAATCTCTGAAGATTGCTTTGTTTTTGGGGTATTTTTCGGTTGAAAATATTTTCTATAACTGAAAATACAAATTTTTTGTGTTATAATTGAGTTTGTTGAGTTATATTAGGAGTCTATCGCGTTAATTGATTCACTTACCATTTTAAACAGCTGAAGTTCTTTTTTTCCCGCAAATTCTGTTGCTATATTCACGAATACAGCTCGCGAATACAGTCGAATACATTCTCTACTTAGCTTGATTCCCCTATTTTCTATCGAGTTTTGCTATTGTATTTATGAATATAGTAGCAAAAATACATCGAATACAGTTTATAACAACTGAAAACATAGCTATAGGAAGTAATTTAGTAAATGGTAGCTATAACAAGCTAATAATCACTAAACATAGTTATTTCTAAAAATTTTTCTTTATAATTTTGACTTATGTGCTGGAAGTTAGGCTTTAGCAGAGCCCAAAATTGACCCAAAAGCTGGAGAAGAAGAAGAAGAAGTAGCCGCAAGAGGTTCGGTCTGAAGTTCGTCAAAACTGGTTATATATTCAATAGTTTTTAAAAATCTAATATATTTTAAATAAGGGTGACTTTACAGGTGGCGATCTGGTGTTATTCTATAATTAAGGCTGGTGGATATTGTTAGTGGGCGGGTTATAGTTGGCCCTAATAACGCATTTCACAAATAGTTTTGGGTTAGGCCGAGTAGCTTCTGGTGGTCCGAAGTCATAATAATACTTTAGATATGTCACGACCCTAAAACGGACCCGGTTGTGATGGCGCCTATCGTGAAATTAGGCCAGCCGTCACAAACCCCAAAACCAACCAAACAATTATAATAAGGCATTTATAGTCATTAATAAGTCAAAATCCCAACATGTAAGATAGAATAGAACAATGCGGAAACAAAACACGGCCCGACATCGGGGTGTCACCAGTCATGAGCATCCACAACTCGTCTAGGAATATGAAAATACATCATAGTCTGAAACAAAGCTAATACAAAGCTGAATAAAGATAGAAAGGAGAAACACTGAGCTGCGAACGCCAAACAACTACCTAGTCAACTCCGAAAGCCTGTTGGAAACCAAATCAACACTCGCTATCATGACCCGAGACTCCTGTATCTACACATAGGGTGCAGGGACTAATGTGTGTATGTCAATTCATTAAGTAATAAAAGTAAAGACAACTGAGTTGTAAGAAAATATGTAAACCACAACACAACGCTACAACAAAACAATATAAGTCCAAAACAATGCAGTAAAGCAATAACACTCGTAAAAACATCTCAATTCAGTAAAACCTTTTTAAAACAACTTTCAATAGTTTCAAGCGAGTGATAAAAATAGTGAGAAAAGAATAGAAATATCAACAGCCCCTCGGGCAAAACATATACCATAACTGCTGTGAGCACATGATTTTTGCCTCACGAAAACTGCTCCAAAAATAAATCAAAAAAATAAAACAAAATTCTCTTAGTGTGCAATTTTAGAATTTATGTGGCATTTATTAATTAATTGTGTTTTGTCCGTAAATGTTTACTTTGTTATAGTTAAATGAAAAAAATAAAATAAAAATACATGTTGCATGCATATCTAGGATTTAATTATGCATTTAAGAATTAATTAAAAAATAAATCACAAAAATATGCATTTATCTTATTTTTAAATGTGCCATTGTGTGATTAATGTTTTGTCTTGTATGTTAATGGTTGTTAAAGGGTGATTAATATTTTGTAAGGTTAATTTTGTTTTTATAATTAAAATTAGGAATTTAATAATTAAGGAATAAAATTAGAAAATGAAAAGAGTTGAATAATAGGCAAAACGGATCTGGGCCAAGAATTTTTAAACAAAATCAGGCCCAAACGTTCAAAAGACCCGGCCAAGTCCAGTCTGCATACAACCAAATCCAAACGACGCCGTATTCGCACTTCAAATCTGGGCCATTGATTCGTTTCAATCAAACGGTCCAGTTCAGCCTTTGCATAAATGAAACGATGGCGTTTTAGGCAATCAGATCTGAACCGTTCATCTATCTTGATCCAACGGCCCCAAGAACTCACCAAGACCCGATCCACTTCACCCCCGGGCCAACCCTTTCCCCCAACTTAAACCAAACGACATCGTTTGGTTAAGTGAGCTGATCCTGACCGTGGATCATGTTTGATCTGACGGTCAAGATCAATCCACCCCACCCCTATAAAAGCCTAAATCCTACCCCATCCCCCCACACCAAATACCCCCTCCCTCTCCTGTTCATCATTGTCTTCAGACGATACCCCCAAAACCCTAGCCTCCCTAACTCCCCTCGCCTGAAACCCGGCGGCAACGATGCCTCCGGTCACCACCTTAACACCCCTGAACCCCCTGACCATCCTCTATCCGAATATGATAACCACTGAGCTCGAATCCTCCTGGAGTTTCTCGAATCTTCATTTGAAGATTCGAGCCAAACTCAAATCCAAACCAACCAGGCCATAATCAACACCATAGCATACCCTGACCGGCCTCGTTATGGATCTGTTGTTCGTTCACTTCGAATCTTCCTGGAACTGCTCGAATCTTCATTTGAAGATTCGAGTAAAACCTAACCCTACCCCAATGTACCTCAAACTCACACCAGTTATCCACCTGACCTCCCTCGTGCTTAAAACACCGCTGGTTGGGTTCGAATATGTCTGTAAGTGTTCGAATTTTAGATCACAGAATCAAGAATCCTAAAAATTTCAAATTGTGGAATTTGCCCAAATTAAATGAGGGATTGAGGTCTAAGAGACTTTAATCGAGGTATTCTCAATTAGGAATACTTCGAATAAAGTCTGTTCAGCCTCAAAAGGTCTGAGTCCAAGTTGAGCCTGTGTCCGTATAAATTTGAAAATTCAGAGGTATTTTTCCTACTTCTTTTTGTATCCTATGTGTATATTGTTGCTTGTTTCAGTAGTCTGTATAATTTTCCTATCTTTTATTTGATTTTGTCTCATACCCGTTTATTTGATCAAATAATGGCATTGTCTCTGTTTGTTGTGATTGTTTACAATGTGTGTAATCGACTCGATTAAGTTCGTCGATTAGTTGTTTTGTAAATTCTTGTTTCCATTAATGCTGATTGAAACAATTTGTAAAGGATTTTATGTTACCATCAAGAATATTTTTTTTGTGAAATTAGGGATACATTCGCGTGACCTAATTACATTTTTTAAAGGCAGTTCGGATTATGCGTTCGCAATTTTGAGCAAAAAATTTTAATAAAAGGAAATTCGTCGGAGGATATTAAATTAATTTTGTATAACCCGAGATGTGCAGTTCACTATTTAGTCATACAAGAGTGACGAATTGTTCTTAATTTTATTTTAATTTTGAACATAAGTTTTTTTTTTATAAAAAATATAAAAAAGAATTCTCAATCTTATTGTGTACACGTATGCGTGACACAATTCTTTACATTTATGAAAAATGTATAATACGAATATACGTGCGCGTGATTCGTTTTCAAGGAAAGTCTATAATTATAAACAATCTGAACAAAAGCGGAAATAAAATCAGGCAACAAAAAAAAATATATTTAGTAAATCGAGATACTTAAGCCAAGTATAAAATGGTTAAGCGACCATGCTAGAACCACGGAATTCGGGAATGCCTAACACCTTCTCCCGGGTTAACAGAATTCCTTATCCGGATTTTTGGTTCGCAGAATGACAAACAGAGTCATATTATCCTCGATTCGGGATTAAAACCTGTGACTTGGGACGCCATAAAATTCCCAGGTGGCGACTCTAAAACAAATAAACAGATCCCGTTTTGACTGTCCTTTAATTGGAGAAAACTCCTTCGCACCATCGCCGGGGGCGGAAAAAGGAGGTGTGACAGCTCTGGCGACTCTGCTGGGGATAAAACCCAGAACCACTGGTTCAGGGTTTAAGAATTCGAGCTTAAAATAACTGTTATAGTTGGCTTTATTTATTCTCTGATTTTTACATGTTCATGCTTAAGGTGCTAAATGTTGCTTTTTACCGCTTTAATATTATCTGAATTGTGTATATAAAACTGCTACGAAACCCTTCTTCTTTCTGAGTCTTTTGAATTTATGGTGCACACGTGCGCGTGGCCCACCTTTCTGTTAGAAGTCATGCCAAATAAGACGAAGTTGGGACAAGTAACTAGGCCGGGTAGACTTTCGTGCTCCCGGTACGTTGCCTCCACTTTGGCTCAAGCTGTCTACTTGGGTAAGCCATGTCTAAAACAATATGCCTCAGGTTTTTCACTTAGAATAACTCAGCTTCATGCCGGATCCCTAGTAGGAACGTTTGTTTGCATCACGTTCATCTGACTTTGAAGGCTCAACACAGGGGTTGGGTCTGTCTAGGACAGGTGAACCCGAAATGAAAAGACCATCCTGATGCATCCTACTTGCTACTTGTGCATTCATTTGCCTTGGATTTGCTTGTTGACCAGCTTAATTGAAAAAAATATCATTGTGAGAGCCGAGGAATAAAATGGTTGTTTTAGAAAATTCCCAAAAATAGTTTTAAGTTTTTTTTTTTAAAAAAAGAAGAAGTGTTAAATAAATAAAAAAATATATATATAAAAAATGTTTTTTTTATTATTTATGAGTGTCCGTTTTCAAAATGAGTCTTGATTTTGTTAAAATTAATCGCAGATACAAAATGAGCGCCACCCAAAACCCACCATCCGCAAATGCAGATGAGTTTCTATTTCGGCTTCAGATGTGGTGGCATGAGTTAGGAGAAAATGGTCAAAAACGGGTCATTAAGCATTTGGGAACTCTCACAGATATTATGAAAGTTAAACCACGTGATGACTTGATTGCGGCATTAGTAACTTTTTGGGACCCTGTTCACAATGTCTTTCGCTTCTCTGATTTCGAGCTTACTTCTACATTAGAAGAGATAGCTGGATATGCCGGTTTTGACGGAGATTTAAGAAACCAAAGTCTTACATTCCCAAAAGCTCCCTCAGTGCATCGATTCTTTGGGCTCCTTAACATCAGTAATCAAATCAGAAAAAGCAACGTTATCAACGGGTGTTGTTCTTTCAACTTCCTATATTCAAGGTTCGGAAAGCCAGATGGATTTGAAATTCATGAGAAGGGTCTTACTAACAAGCAGAACAAAGACACTTGGCAGATTCACCGTCGCTTCGCTTTCATGGTGGCTTTTCTAGGAATCATGGTCTTCCCAGACAAAGAACGAACAATTGATATTCGCACAGCGAAAGTCGTACAGGTCCTCACTACCAAGGAAAATCACACCCTTGCCCCGATCATTCTCTCCGACGTTTATCGGGCATTGACTTTATGTAAATCAGGGGCAAAGGTCTTCGAAGGGTGCAAAATTTTGTTGCAAATGTGGATGATTGAACATCTCCAACATCACCCCAAGTTCATACAGTATGGTCCAAGCCATGATAATTTCATCGAGAGTTATGAAGAAAGAATAAAAGATTACAAGTCACCAGAAGGGGTCGAAGCCTGGGTATCTCATCTAAGATCTTTAACGGCAAGTCAAATTGAGTGGACTTTGGGATGTCTCCCGGTAAGGGAAGTGATACACATGTCAACCTCGAATAGTTATTTGCTACTATTGGGATTGAGAAACATTCAGCCATATGCTCCACAGAGAGTTCTAAGACAACTAGGGAGATACCAAGTGGTTCCTGATGATGAAGATTTGAGTATGCAAGTAATCGAGTTACACCCTGAAGCCACTCTTCCCGAGGCTTTAATTCAGCAGATGTGGAATGGATGTCGATACTTGAAAGATGATACTCAAGTTCCAGACACTACAAAGGGCGAGATAAATCCAGGATATGCAAGGTGGTTTGAGAAATGGCCCCGCGTGGATGATGCACCAGAACCCGATCTAAGTAAAAAGACCCCATGTTCAAACCTTTAACGATAAAATCCAAGAGCGGCTGATTTGGGGAGAAAAGGAAAAGGGGTACAAAGCGACTATCCATGCCCTAAAGAAAAATCTGAGGAGCCTCAGTTTGGAGAAAGATTTGCAAGCACAAGAAGCAGAAGGCGAGAAGAAGAGTCTAGCTTGTGAGAATAAAAATCTTCACGCTCAATTTCAAAAAATGAAGAAAGCTTTTGAAACACCAATGAGGAGTTGGAAGGATCAAAAAATCATCGCCAATCTTTTGGAAAAAATGCAAGATTGTGATTCCATTTTGGCAAAAACCGAAAAGGCGTTGAGCAAAGCTAAAGAAAGAATCCAACAATTAAACGAAGAGGCCAGATCTAATAAGGAACACCAAGTAAGGCAATCCGAAGAAGACAGGGCACAATTCAAGAAGGAGAAAGACCGTTGGATACATTCAGAAGCCCAACTTCATGCACAACTGGAAGAAGCGAGAAGATACAACAGAGAACATTAGCACGCAGACATCGACAAAGAAATAGCATAGGCAAGACTCGATCAGGCCAGACTCCGAGCTCAATTAGAGTCAGCTTTAGATCGTGAAGACCGTATCAGAGATATAGCCACCACTCGCCAACAACAACTGCAAAACCAAGACCAACGTCTCCAAGATTTTAGGGCACAAATCCATGATTTAGTGGTTTACACCTCTCAAAGTTATGTAAACTGCCAAGGGATGGATTATGAAAGGTTTATAGAGCACGCACCTATTTTTGCCCGTCATCTGGCAATGGAGTTAGAAAGAATGTATCGTACGCTGGGAGGTCATCCGGGTCAAGCCCCACCATGAGCAGATGATCCAATGATTGAAAACAAAAGCGGGGAGTGGAGCATGTTTACAACTATTGAGAGTTATGTCTTTTGTTTGATGTGGGTTGTGTCGAGTTTTAAACCATTTTTACAATGTTTTTCAAATGTAATGTCTGTTCCATCTTTGTAAAATAAATAAAAGTGTTGACAATTGCTTTACGTCCAAACTACGCAAGGTCTGATTCATGCTGGGGCATGATACGTAGGCAATCTCTATAAGATTCGACCACATCCACAATCATAAAAGAATAAAATAAAGAGTGAGTGACAATAAAAAGAAAGGCCAAGAAAAGCTGGGATGACACAAGTAGCCGAGCAAATGCATGATAGAAAAGGGTTATTTGTCTAGGAACATTGCATCTCAACGTGTAATTATATATGTGTTAAAACTCTCAAAACTAACAAGTTTGCTCATTTTCAAAATTCAAGCAGTTAGTTTCTCTAAGAGTATACTGGCATATTATCATTATCACACGAGATCAAAAGGACCAATACCCGAAAGTATGTCTATCCCAGATGTTGACACAGGTATTGAGATAGAGGAGATGGACGTCGGTAAAATGAAAGAAGAAATGCTTAAACTCAAGCAGCAAATGGCTGAGATGTACCGGGCCTGGTCCACAGGGCAATCACCCTCATCTTACCCAGCTAACCCTGCTCCATCACTAGCCCAAACTCAGGATAATCTTACCACTGAACTACCCCCAAATTTCCCCATCTACCAACACTACCGAGGCACCACCTCTCAAACACCGCAGTCTCCACCTCCTAAACCAGTTCCATACCTTCCTCCACCAGTAACTCCTGTTTTCGTAGCACCTCCCTCGGCTACATTCCACAAATCTCCTAGTGAGCCTATATTCCAGGCCCAGGACAACCAATACTACCCCCCGGAGCCTACCTTCAAAGCCTCCGAAATCCATTCATCTACTCCTCGTTTTGACCTCCCAACCGAAATTGACAAGCCAGTCAAAAATGCTGAACAAAAAGAGATGTTCAGGAAGGTCAAAAGCTTAGAACAATCGTTTCGAGACATGCGAGGGTTAGGAGGACAGGTCAGTGTGGCCTACAAGGATTTATGCTTGTTCCCAAATGTGCAATTGCCAGTTGGTTTCAAGATGCCCAAATTTGACCTATACAATGGGCACGACGATCCAGTAGCCCACTTAAGGGGTTTCTGCAGTAAGATGCGAGGAGCCGGGGGAAGATACGAATTATTGATGGCTTACTTCAGTCAAAGTTTGAGCGGATCAGCTTTGGAGTGGTATACACGTCAGGACCATGGGAGATGGTACACCTGGGATGACCTGGCACAGGCATTTGCTTACCACTTCCAATACAATCTGGAAATCATCCCAGATCGACTATCTTTGACAAAATTTGAGAAAAAACACAATGAAAGTTTTAGAGAGTATGGTTTCCGGTGGAGGGAACAGGCAGCAAGGGTGGATCCTCCTATGAAGGAAAGTGAAATGGTAGACTACTTCCTACAAGCCTTGGAGCCAACTTACTATGCCCATTTGGTTTCAGCGATAGGAAAATCATTCAACGAAGTAGTGAAGATGGGAGGTATGGTGGAAGAAGGCCTCAAGACAAATAAAATCATGAGTTATTCGGCTATTAAGGCGACTACTCAAGCTATTCAAGGCGGAGTAGGAGGAATTGGAAGAAAGAAAAGGGAGGAAGCAGCGGTGGTTGATTCAGGAACTTGGTCGGGATCCGGAGGTTAACCTCATTACTACAATCAACATCGATCCCACCAATCAACTTACCACCACAATTCACCCCAACACTACTATCACTCGTCAGAACCTCATTTTTCTATCAATCATTTACAAGCATACAATCAACCACCTGCCTACGCTCATTGGCGTGCCCCTGTCATACCAAGTACTTACCCACGAACTTACCCCGGACCAGGTTTCAAGCCTAATCAGGTATTCAGGGGTGAAAGGGGACAGAAAAAGAAAACCTTCACTCCATTGGGTGAATCCTACACTAGTCTGTTCCACAGGTTGAGACACCTAGACATGCTAAGGCCGATATAATCCAAGCTGCCCAATCCTCCTCAAAAGAATCTGGACTACACCATAAGCTGTGAGTATTGTTCTGGTACACCAGGCCATGATACAGAAAAGTGCTGACATTTGAAGAATGCAATACAAGAGCTGACTGATACTAATAAAATTGAAGTTCAAACCCCTAAAGCTCCCAATATCAACAGAAATCCAATGCCAGCCCATCAGGAGGCCAATATGATAGAAATAGTACGGGCTGATGGGGAAACAAAGAAGCCATCGCAAACCGTCATGATGATCAGGTCTCATGAAACCAAGTCAGATGAACAGTTAACAGAGGAGAAGTCGGTGCCTAAGCAGAACAAAAATGGTGATGAACCATCTGTGGTAGTTGAGAAGGGATCTTCGAGCAAAGTTGCCACAAAGCAAGAAGGATCAAAAGTGATTGTACCAGGGGTCGCCAGCAAACCCATTGTAGTCGTGGAAGGATACTATATAGATCGGGTCATTATCAAGCCGGTAACCCAGTTACCAGTAATCAACAACAAGGCCATTCCATGGAACTACGAACGGGTGACGGTAATGTACAAAGGAAAAGAAGTGAAGGAAGAAGTCTGTGAGGCGCAAGGCTTGACTCGCTCGGGAAGATGTTTTATACCTGAGGAATTAAGAAAAACTAAAAATCCAACACCAATGAAGAAAGCTGTGACGGAAGAAGAAGCGGAAGAATTCCTGAGAAAGATGAAACTCCACGACTATTCTATCGTGGAACAATTGAAAAAGACACCCGCTCAAATTTCATTATTGTCATTGCTGATCCATTCTGACGAACACCGTCATGCTTTAATGAAGATCCTAAATGAGGCACATGTTCCTAACAAGATCTTCGTGAATCACTTGGAAAAATAGCCAGCAAAATCTTTGAGGCAAACAGAATCACATTTTCTGATGATGAACTGCCTGTGGAAGGTACTGAGCACAACAGAGCTCTTTACCTCACATTGAAATGTGAAAACTCCGTAGTAACCCGGGTGTTGGTTGACAACGGGTCAAGCGCAAACATCTGCCCTCTCTCCACTCTAAGCAAGTTGAAAATCAAAGAGGAGAGGATCCAGAAGAATAGTATTTGCGTACGGGGGTTTGACGGTGGAAGTAGAGATTTATTTGGCGACATAGTGCTGGAGCTGACAATAGGGCCAGTTGAATTCACGATGGAGTTTCAAGTGTTGGATATGATTGTTTCTGGGCCGACCATGGATCCATGCCACTAAAGCAGTCCCGTCAACACTACACCAGGCAGTCAAGTTTGAATGGGATCAACAGAAAATAGTTGTGCATGGGGAGGACAGTTTAAATGCTCACAACAGTGCCATTGTACCGGTCGAGGGAATAGAAAGTGACCAGGGACCATGGGTCTACCAGGTCTCTGACACAATGTCGGTAGAGAAAATTCCAGAGGGGAAATACATTCCAAATCCAAAGATAACCTCTGCATCAGTCATGGTAGCCTATGAAATGTTAAAGAACGGTTTTATACCCGACAAAGGGTTGGGCTCATCTTTGCAAGGCATTATACAACCAGTATCTCTCCCCGAGAACTGGGGAACTTTTGGTTTAGGATTCGTATCCACTCTCACAGACATGAGAAAAGCCAAGAAGCCAAAACAGAAGGCATGGGTCCTTCCAAAGCCAGTCCCACATCTATCAAAATCTTTTGTCAAGTCCGGTACCAAAAATCACCCGATAACAACAATTCCTAATCCATGATTAATCCTGATGAGGAATTAATTGAAAGATTCGAAAAGCTGTTTGACAATGTGAATATGGTGGAAAGCGGTGAAAGTTCTAGCAACGCAGAAGTTCAATTCGTTGGGCCAGAAACAAGGCTTAATAATTGGAAAGCCACTCCTCTCCCCATTCGAAAGGAGTCTTGGTAGTTTATTTTGATTTTCCTTCAGTTTGTTTGGGTTACCTCAGGGTTGTAATCCCAATGTTTATCTTATAGTTTGTTTGAAGTGTGCAAACCTTGTTATCTTTCATCATCCAATAAAATACAGTTTCCCTTTCATTATCATTCCTGATAGTTTTCTTTTCTTTTCTTCTTTTTCTGTACAGTTCTTTTTACGCTGGCTCTAGTGATATGGCATGCATGAGGAATCCTCAGCCCAGTCTTAAAAATCAATCTGGTTCCGAAATAATAATTCAAGAAGTATATTGTGATTATGAGTCAGAATATGATGAGGATGAGGCTTTCGAAGAGATTAGTAAAGAGTTAATTCATTTTGAAGAAAAAAACCAAACCTAACCTGGGTGATACCAAAGACATCAATATAGGGGGCACGAATAATATCCAAGAAACTAAAATAAGTGTCCACCTTGAACCAAAGATCCGAGAAGAGTTAATTAAAACACTCATCGAATTCAAAGATGTTTTTGCATGGTCATATGACGACATGCCAGGATTGAGCACTGATTTAGTGGTTCACAAATTGCCCACTGATCCAATGGTTCCTCCTGTCAAGCAAAAGTTGAGAAAGTTCAAGCCGTATATGAGTGTGAGAATTAAAGAAGAAATCACCAAACAGTTGGAGGCAAAGGTCATTCGAGTCACTCGATATCCTGTTTGGTTGGCTAATATTGTTCCTGTGCCAAAGAAAGACGGCAAAATTAGAGTATGCGTCGACTACCGCAATCTCAACAAAGCAAGTCCGAAGGATAACTTCCCATTGCCCAATATCCATATTTTGATCGATAACTGTGCCAAGCATGAGATATGATCTTTTGTGGATTGTTATGCCGGGTATCATCAAATTCTAATGGATGAAGAAGATGTAGAGAAGATGGCATTCATCACACCATGGGGAACTTATTGTTACCGGGTAATGCCCTTTGGTTTGAAGAACGCCGGGGCAACTTACATGAGAGCAATGACCACGGTGTTTCATGATATGATACATAAGGAGATTGAGGTATACGTGGACGATGTGATCATAAAATCGAAGCATCAAGCCGACCACGTTGGGGATTTGAGGAAATTCTTCTTGAGACTTCGCAGGTACAACCTCAAGCTTAACCCTGCCAAGTGCGCATTTGGTGTTCCATCTGGAAAGCTGTTGGGATTCATAGTCAGTCAGCGAGGCATCGAGCTAGACCCATCAAAGATCAAAACCATCCAAGAATTTCCACCTCCAAGGAACAAAACTGAAGTAATGAGTTTGTTAGGGAGGTTGAATTACATCAGCAGGTTTATTGCTCAACTCACGGCAACCTGTGAGCCTATTTTCAAATTGTTGAAGAAAGATGCTGCGGTCAAGTGGACTGATGAGTGTCAAGAAGCATTTGATAAGATAAAAAGATACTTGTCAAACCCACCCGTGCTGGTTCCGCCAGAGCCAGGAAGACCTTTGATTCTTTACTTGACGGTCTTGGAAAATTCCTTTGGTTGTGTATTGGGGCAGCATGACCTCACCGGCAGAAAAGAACAGGCCATCTACTACCTTAGCAAGAAATTCACAGCTTATGAGGTTAAGTACACTCATCTGGAAAGGACATATTGTGCCCTAACTTGGGTAGCTCAAAAATTGAAACACTATTTGTCATCCTACACTACTTACCTCATTTCGCGTCTGGATCCGTTGAAATATATTTTTCAAAAACCTATGCCAACGGGGAGACTTGCAAACTGGCAGATATTGCTCACAAAATTTGACATCATCTATGTGACTCGGACTGCAATGAAAGCCCAAGCATTGGCCGATCATTTAGCCGAAAACCCGGTCGACGAGGAGTACGAGCCATTGAAAACCTATTTTCCCGACGAAGAAATAATGCATATCGGTGAGATGGAGCAAATTGAAAAACCTGGCTGGAAACTTTTCTTTGATGGGGCCGCTAACATGAAAGGAGTCGGGATAGGAGCTGTAATTATTTCTGAAACAGGGCATCACTATCCTGTTACGGCTTAACTTCGATTTTATTTCACCAATAATATGGCTGAGTACGAAGCTTATATTCTGGGGTTAAGACTAGCCGCAGACATGGGCATCCAGGAAATCTTGGTCTTGGGAGATTCGGATCTTCTGGTACATCAAATTCAAGGAGAATGGGAAACACGAGACTTAAAGCTCATACCATACCGACTATGTCTGCATGATCTTTGTCAGCGGTTTCAATCAGTGGAGTTCCGGCATATTCCAAGGATCCATAATGAGGTTGCCGATGCATTGGCTACCCTGGCATCAATGTTGCACCATCCGTACAAAGCTTATGTGGATCCACTGCATATTCAAGTCCACGATTAGCACGCTTACTGCAATATGGTTGAAGAAGAATTTGATGGCGAACCATGATTCCACGACATCAAGGAGTATATCAGAATGGGGATATATCCAACACAAGCCACAGGGGATCAAAAGAGAACCATTAGGCGATTGGCAAATGGATTCTTCTTAAGTGGAGGAGTTTTGTACAAAAGAACACCAGACCTTGGATTATTAAGATGCATAGATGCTAGACAAGCTATGGCTGTCATGTCTGAAGTACATTCGGGAGTTTGCAGACCCCACATGAGCAGATATGTGTTGGCAAAGAAAATTCTCCGAGCTGGTTACTATTGGCTTACCATGGAGCGAGATTGTATCAGTTTTGTGCGCAAATGTCATCAATGCCAGATACACGGGGATTTGATTCACTCTCCACCATCCGAGTTGCACACAATGTTGGCACCATGGCCCTTCGTCGCTTGGGGCATGGATGTCATTGGACCAATTGAGCCAGCAGCATCCAATGGGCACAGGTTCATTCTGGTAGCCATTGATTATTTCACCAAATGGGTTGAGGCCAAAACATTCAAATCAGTGACCAAGAAAGCTGTGGTCGATTTTGTTCACTCAAATATCATATGTCGATTCGGAATCCCAAAGGTGATCATCACAGATAACGGTGCTAATCTTAACAGTAACTTAATGAAGGAAGTATGTCAACAGTTTAAGATTATACATCGCAATTCTACCCCATATCGGCCCAAGGCGAATGGAGCAGTCGAGGCAGCCAACAAAAACATCAAGAAGATACTTCGAAAAATGGTAGAAGGTTCAAGACAATGGCACGAAAAATTACCATTTGCGTTGTTGGGATATCGCACTACTGTTCGCACTTCAGTAGGAGCAACTCCTTATTTGTTGGTATATGGCACTGAGGCGGTAATTCCTGCAGAAGTTGAAATTCCTTCCCTTCGGATCATCGCCGAAGCTAAGATTGATGATGATGAATGGGTCAAAACCCGTTTGGAACAATTAAACTTGATTGATGAAAAACGATTGGCAGCAGTATGTCATGGCAAATTGTATCAAAGAAGAATAGCAAGGGCATACAACAAAAAGGTGCGTCCCCGAAAGTTTGAAGTGGGTCAACATGTGCTGAAACGTATTCTTCCACATCAGGTTGAGGCAAAGGGCAAATTTTCCCCGAATTGGCAAGGACCATTCATTGTGACCAGAGTATTATCCAATGGTGCATTATGTTTAACAGATATTGAAGGAAAATGCATAGACATGGCTATCAATTCTGATGCGGTAAAGAGATATTATGCATGATTTTTTGGTATAGTTATTAAATGTTTGTATTCGGCATTATTTCGAAGATTGGAATGACAAAGGCAATTTATTCTGCTATCCAAACACTGTACCCTTTGCTTCCCCTTTGAGCCACATTCGTTTCTTTCTTACCCTCTCTTGGAATCAATGAAAATCAAATAAAAAAAAGAAAGAAAAATAGAAAATCACTATTATTGAGTGAACTACGTTTGACCCGATTCCTCAAAGAGGATACGTAGGCACCTCACGGCTCGGTCATAGGGTGTGTAATATGCATAATGTGCATAAAAGGAAACATCAAGAGACCCCAATCAAGAAACTGGGGTAGGAATTGTATTGGTAATAAGAAAAATGATTCCAAGAGTTGTAATTTTAAACCCATATCAAAATTGTTTAACTTTTGATATCTTTCCATTCCAACCACATACCAAAAGACCTTTCGACCAATCTTAGAAAGAATGCCGAGTCCAGCAAATGAAGATGATTCATAAACACTCTGGTCCAAATAAGAAGAAGTAATGAAAATGAGAGAGTCTTATAGGTGAAAACCCTCACGGGCACCATGAGACGACGGAAGCTGAGAGAAAGTAAAATGAGAGAGTCTTATTGGTGAAAACCTTCACAGGAACCATAAGGCGAAAAGGAATTAAGAAATGAACAAATGAGGAAGGTTTGTCGTTGAAAACTCTTTAAGATACTGCAAGTCGAACAAGGTCTGTAAATTGGCAAAAGTAAAATTGGGTTGTGGAAATTTTAGGAAAACAAAATGAAACAATTGAAAAGGAGATTGGTTAAAAAGACTGGGTTGATTAATCCAAAATACATACCCTGATCATTGGGGCCAGTAACTCCAATCAGATAAGTTCCTTATTCCTTTCTCCAACAGTCATCCAAAATTGGATTTTTCTTTTCATTCTATATTGTCGAAATCGTCATGTTTCGTCACTAATAATCTTACTCTTCTAAAGATTTTGAGGTAAGTTTTGTTCCAAACAAATAAAAAGGAATGTCAAGGTATACTACCAAGATTCAAGATTGCATAATGCAAAATACGGCCATGAAAGGCGGGAAGTAATAGGATGAAAATAAGATATGGGTGTGAGAAAGTTGAATCAGAAAAGTGGTTCAGTAATGTCAGGAGAGACATATGATTACAATTGAAAGGGTTTGAAGTGAAAACAAAAGTTGGGGATCCTATAGTTAAGGATCAATTACAAGGACAAAACAGTCTTTTCAACCACTCCAAGGCAGTAAAACAAGACAAAGAGAAACCCCCCCCTCAGCGAGAACGCCACAACTAACCACCCTGCTTTAAACTAACAAAATTTTCTTTGATTTGAAATAGGGGCAAAAACAACATTTATTTCAGGAAACACACGGTGAGGGAAGTATTAGCAATCAGACGTCCACATGGAAAATAAGGAAAAGCAGTAAAATATTAGCAATCAGGCGTCCACCCGGAGAACAAGGAAGAACGATGAAGTATTAGTAATCAGGCGTCCACCTGGAGAACAAGGAAGAGTAATGGAAGTATCAGCAATCAGGCGTCCACCTGGAGAACAAGGAAGAGTAATGGAAGTATCAGCAATCAGGCGTCCACCTGGAGAACAAGGATGAACAGTGGAAGTATTAGCAATCAGGCGTCCGCCTGGAGAACAAGGAAGAGTAATGGAAGTATCAGCAATCAGGCATCCACCTGGAGAACAAGGAAGAACAGTGGAAGTATTAGCAATCAGGCGTCCACCTGGAGAACAAGGAAGAACAGTGGAAGTATTAGCAATCAGGCGTCCACCTGGAGAACAAGGAAGAGCAAGGGAAGTATTAGCAATCAGGCGTCCACCTGGAGAACAAGGAAGAGCAAGGGAAGTATTGGCAATCAGGCGTCCACCTGGAGAACAAGGAAGAGCAAGTGGAAGTATTAGCAATCAGGCGTCCACCTGGAGAACAAGGAAGAACAGTGGAAGTATTAGCAATCAGGCGTCCACCTGGAGAACAAGGAAGAGCAAGGGAAGTATTAGCAGTCAGGCGTCCACCTGGAGAATAAGGAAGAGCAGTGAAAGTACTAGAAGTCAGGCGTCCACCTGGAGAACAAGGAAGAGCAGTTGAGGTATCAGAAGTCAGGCGTCCACCTAGAGAACAAGGAAGAGCAGTGAAAGTATTAGAAGTCAGGCGTCCACCTGGAGAACAAGGAAGAGCAGTTGAGGTATCAGAAGTCAGGCGTCCACCTGGAGAACAAGGAAGAGCAATGGAAGTATTAGCAGTTAGGCGTCCACCTAGAGAACAAGGAAGAGCAATGGAAGTATTAGAAGTCAGGCGTCCACCTGGAGAACAAGGAAGAGCAACGTGAAATATTAGCAATCAGGCATCCACCTGGAGAACAAGGAAGAGTAATGGAAGTATTAGCAGTCAGGCGTCCACCTGGAGAACAAGGAAGAGGAATGGAAGTATTATAAGTCAGGCGTCCACCTGGAGAACAAGGAAGAGGAATGGAAGTATTAGAAGTCAGGCGTCCACCTGGAGAACAAGGAAGAGCAATAGAAGTATTAGCAGTCAGGCGTCCACCTGGAGAACAAGGAAGAGAAATGGAAGTATTAGAAGTCAGGCGTCCACCTGGAGAACAAGGAAGAGGAATGGAAGTATCAGAAGTCAGGCATCCACCTGGAGAACAAGGAAGAGGAATGGAAGTATCAGAAGTCAGGCGTCCACCTGGAGAACAAGGAAGAGAAGTTGAAGTATTAGCAATCAGGAGTCCACCTGGAGAACAAGGAAGAGCAAGGGAAGTATTAGCAATCAGGCGTCCACCTGGAGAACAAGGAAGAGCAAGGGAAGTATTGGCAATCAGGCGTCCACCTGGAGAAAAAGGAAGAGTAATGGAAGTATCAGCAATCAGGCGTGAACAAGGAAGAACAGTGGAAGTATTAGCAATCAGGCGTCCACCTGGAGAACAAGGAAAAGCAAGGGAAGTACTTGCAATCAGGCGTCCACCTGGAGAACAAGGAAGAACAGTTGAAATATCGGCAATCAGGCGTCCACCTGGAGAACAAGGAAGAACAGTTGAAGTAATCAAGGTCATGAGCCCCCCTGTAGAACAGAATGGCAGTTTATTTTGACATTGCGGGTTGAAGTCAAAAACCCGCCCATATAAGAAAGGAGTACACTTAGAGTCAATAAAGCAGAGGAGTCCAACCAAATCCCCAGCGGAAAACAACAAGAGTCCCAAACAGAGAGAGGAAATACGAGACACAATGAAAGGAAATACGGAACAAGTCAGAAGCAAAAGGATGCCCAAGAGTCACCAAGACATCAAAGCAACAAGAAACGCAAGGGCATGATCTAGATAAGATTTTGTAATTCATATACCATAGTCTAGTTTATCCTTTTGTTTTTCCTTTAAAGCAAGGGTGTAATAAGGAGGTCAGCAAGCAGTAAAAGCAGCACGCAACAACAGAAACATCACAGTCCCATGGTAGTCCCAGCTACCAAAAAATTCCCGAACTACATAGACCTGATTCCTTTTTAGCCAAGGATATGTAGGAAGCCTTTGAAGCAGAGGTTCGGTCAAATCTTTCAAAAAATGCTTCCCACGGAGTATTCGAACATGCAAAAATCGCTCGTATCCGCTCACTTTATCTTTGCACGAAAACTCTTCGAGTTTTCGCACAAAGAGGGGCAGCTGTGAGCACGTGATTTTTGCCTCACGAAAACTGCTCCAAAAATAAATCAAAAAAATAAAACAAAATTCTCTTAGTGTGCAATTTTAGAATTTATGTGGCATTTATTAATTAATTGTGTTTTATCCGTAAATGTTTACTTTGTTATAGTTAAATGAAAAAAATAAAATAAAAATACATGTTGCATGCATATCTAGGATTTAATTATGCATTTAAGAATTAATTAAAAAATAAATCACAAAAATATGCATTTATCTTATTTTTAAATGTGCCATTGTGTGATTAATGTTTTGTCTTGTATGTTAATGGTTGTTAAAGGGTGATTAATATGTTGTAAGGTTAATTTGTTTTTATAATTAAAATTAGGAATTTAATAATTAAGGAATAAAATTAGAAAATGAAAAGAGTTGAATAATAGGCAAAACAGATCTGGGCCAAGAATATTTAAACAAAATCAGGCCCAAACGTTCAAAAGACCCGGCCAAGTCCAGTCTGCATACAACCAAATCTAAACGACGCCGTATTGGCACTTCAAATCTGGACCATTGATTCGTTTCAATCAAACGGTCCAGTTCAGCCTTTGCATAAATGAAACGATGGCATTTTAGGCAATCAGATCTGAACCGTTCATCTATCTTGATCCAACGGCCCCAAGAACTCACCAAGACCCGATCCACTTCACCCCCGGGCCAACCCTTTCCCCCAACTTAAACCAAATGACATCGTTTGGTTAAATGAGCTGATCCTGACCGTGGATCATGTTTGATCTGACGGTCAAAATTAATCCACCCCACCCCTATAAAAGCCTAAATCCTACCCCATCCCCCCACACCAAATACCCCCTCCCTCTCCTGTTCATCATTGTCTTCAGACGATACCCCCAAAACCCTAGCCGCCCTAACTCCCCCTCGCCTGAAACCCGGCGGCAACGACGCCGCCGGTCACCACCTTAACACCCTTGAACCCCGTGACCATCCTCTATCCGAATATGATAACCACTGAGCTCGAATCCTCCTGGAGTTTCTCGAATCTTCATTTGAAGATTCGAGCCAAACTCAGATCCAAACCAACCAGGCCATAATCAACACCATAGCACCCCCTGACCGGCCTCGTTATAGATCTGTTGTTCGTTCACTTCGAATCTTCCTGGAACTGCTCGAATTGAAGATTCGAGTAAAACCTAACCCTACCCCAATGTACCTCAAACTCACACCAGTTATCCACCTGACCTCCCTCGTGCTTAAAACACCGCTGGTTGGGTTCGAATATGTCTGTAAGTGTTCGAATTTTAGATCACAGAATCAGGAACCCTAAAAATTTCAAATTGTGGAATTTGCCCAAATTAAATGAGGGATTGAGGTCTAAGAGACTTTAATCGAGGTATTCTCAATTGAGAATACTTCGAATAAAGTCTGTTCAGCCTCAAAAGGTCCGAGTCCAAGTTGAGCCTGTGTCCGTATAAATTTTAAAATTCAGAGGTATTTTTCCTACTTCTTTTTGTATCCTATGTGTATATTGTTGCTTGTTTCAGTAGTCTGTATAATTTTCCTATCTTTTATTTGATTCTGTCTCATACCCGTTTATTTGATCAAATAATGGCATTGTCTCTATTTGTTGTGATTGTTTACAATGTGTGTAATCGACTCGATTAAGTTCGTCGATTAGTTGTTTTGTAAATTCTTATTTCCATTAATGCTGATTGAAACAATTTGTAAAGGATTTTATGTTACCATCAAGAATATTTTTTTTGTGAAATTAGGGATACGTTCGCGTGCCCTAATTACATTTTTTAAAGGCAATTCAGATTATGCGTTCGTGCAATTTTGAGCAAAAAATTTTAATAAAAGGAAATTCGTCGGAGGATATTAAATTAATTTTGTATAACCCGAGATGTGCAGTTCACTATTTAGTCATACAAGAGTGACGAATTGTTCTTAATTTTATTTTAATTTTGAACATAAGTTTTTTTTATAAAAAATATAAAAAATAATCTCAATCTTATTGTGTACACATATGCGTGACACGATTCTTTACATTTATGAAAAATGTATAATACGAATATACGTGCGTGTGATTCGTTTTCAAGGAAAGTCTATAATTATAAACAATCTGAACAAAAGCGGAAATAAAATCAGGCAACAAAAAAAATATTTAGTAAATCGAGATAATTAAGCAAAGTATAAAATGGTTAAGCGACCATGCTAGAACCACGGAATTCGGGAATGCCTAACACCTTCTCCCGGGTTAACAGAATTCCTTATCCGGATTTCTGGTTCGCAGAATGACAAACAGAGTCATATTCTCCTCGATTTGGGATTAAAACCGGTGACTTGGTATGCCATAAAATTCCCAGGTGGCGACTCTGAAACAAATAAATAGATCCCGTTTTGACTGTCCTTTAATTGGAGAAAAATCCTTCGCACCATCACCGGGGGCGGAAAAAGGAGGTGTGACAACTGCCCCTCGGGCAAAATATCAACAGAACCAGCCCCTTGGGCTACCTCACAATCACTCGTATCAACCCCTCAAGAAATAACATGAAACAACAACAACCTCTCGAGCAATATCACATCTCACACTAGGTACTCGCGCTCACTAAGGGTGTGCAGACTCCTGGAGGGGCTCCTACAACTCAAGCGCTATCACAAGCCATCTTGTGGCATAAAAA
Source organism: Nicotiana tabacum (assembly GCF_000715075.1). NCBI lineage: Eukaryota > Viridiplantae > Streptophyta > Magnoliopsida > Solanales > Solanaceae > Nicotiana > Nicotiana tabacum. The sequence continues at coordinate 161,999,810 of NC_134089.1, read as the reverse complement.
ATTAGGCCCTCAGCCTCTCATATATCACAATTCAGTACACATGCTGCGGCACGTAGCTCGATCCCATAATAATCTTCACAACTCAAGCCCTCGGCCTCACTCAGTCAGAATCCTCTCAAGCAACTCGGGCAATAGTAAAACATGGAGCTCAACCCAAAATATCATTTAGAATATAAAAAATGGATTAAACCTGGTTGAGTTATGAAAACAGTAGAATACAGCATGACTAAGTATAAATATGAAATCAAAACAGTGAGGAATAGTAGTAAAATCCCCTAAAGGTCCAAAAATAGTTGGCACGAGGCCCAAATATGCCATTCATCCCAAAACATGATAATACTTTCCAAAACATAATGCTATCAAACAAGTTTTAATCTAATACACGATTTAACAGTCATACGGGACGGACTAAGTCACAATCCCCAATGGTGACGACCCCACGCTCGTCATCTAGCGTGTGTGTCACCTCATAGTAGCATAACGATCTAAAATCTGGGGTTTCATACCCTCAGGATAGCATTTACAATCATTACTTACCTCTATCCAGTCCAAATTTGAGCGCGCAATGCCTTTGTCTCTTGACTCGGCCTTCGGATGCTCCAAATCTAACCAAAAACATATTCATACCATCAAAATATGCAAAGGGAACAAAGCCCACTCGAAAATAATCAATTTACACCAAAAATCCTGAAATTAGTCAAACCCGAACCCCGAGCCCACATCTCAAAACCCGGCCAAACTCTCAAAATCCGACAACCCATTCAATTACGAGACTACCCATACTAGTTTCACAATTCCAACTCCAAATCGGCTTTCAAATCCCAAAAATTCATTTTATGAAGTTCTACAATTTTTCCAAAATTTTCATCCCAAATCTATACTCAAACGATGAATCCAATGTTAGAATCATGTATTTTAGCCAAAATTGAGTTAGAATCACTTACCCCGATGGTTTTCTTGAAAATCCCTCAAAACATCGCCAAAGCCCGAGCTCTCTAGGTCAAAATATAAAATAAATTCCCAAATCTAATATTTATAGTCACCTCTCGGATTCCAGTTACTGCTGACCGTAGTAAAACCACCGCTGACCGCAGAAAAACCACTGCTGCCGCGCTTCTAGTGGCAGTACAAATAAGCCTTAATAGTTTGGCCATAACTTTATCTAGAGAGGTCCAAATTATGATTTCTTTACCTTTCTGGAAACTAGACATGAAGGTCTACAATTTGTGTTTTTGAATCATCTCAAAATTCTCTGTAGATCAAAAGATAGAGGATTCCGAAGTTGGACCAACGAACCTACAGATTCTCCTCCTAGACCGCCCCAGCGCTCCTTTTTCCGCCCCAGCGGTAAATTTAAGTACCATAACCATTTCCTAAGTTCCGGTAATTCCCAGACTAGCTCAAAACTCACCCGAAACACACCCGAGGCCCTCGAGACCTCAACCCAAACATACCAACACCTCTCATAACATCATTAAAACTTAGTCGAGCCTTCGAATCACTCAGAACAACACCAAAACACCAAGTCAACTTCGGATTCAGGCTTAAGAACTTAGGAACTTTAAAATTCCACAAAAAATGCCGAAACCTATCAATTCAACTCCGAATGACCTGAAATTTTGCACACATGTCACAAATGACACTACTGACCTATGCCAATTTCCGAAATTCCATTCCGACCCCGATATCAAGATTTCCACTACCAACTGGAAGGCGCCAAAATTTTAATTTTGCCAATTCAAGCATAAATCTACCCCAGGCCTCCAAATTACGTTTCGAACACGCTCCTAAGTCCCAAATCACCTAACGAAGCTATCCAAACTGTAAAAACCAAATTCTGAGATCGTTTACTCACAAGTCAACTTCCGGTTAACTTTTCCAATTAAATGGCCAACTTAAGAGACTAAGTGTCTCATAAAACTTCAAAACTACTCCCAAACCCGAACCAACCAACACGATACAATGAAATGTAGCTGAACAACACTTAAGAAAGCATAAATAAGGGAAATGGAGCGGTAACTCATGAAGCCACCAGCTGGGTCGTTCATCCTCCCCCTCTTAATCAAACGTTCGTCCTCTAACAAGTCAAGAAACATACCTGAAGCCTCAAATAGGTGAGGATATCTGCTCCGTATCTCCCGCTCAGTCTCCCAGGTAGCCTCCTCCACGGGCCAACCTCTCAACTACACTATCACCGAAACTATATCCTTTGACCTCAACTTTCGGACCTGCCGCTCCAAAATAGCCACTGGCTCCACATCATAAGTCAAATCATCATCTAACTGAACCGTGCTGAAATCTAAAACATGAGACGGATCGCCAATATACTTCTGGAGCATAGAAACATGAAACACGGGATGCACACTCGATAAGCTGGGTGGCAAAGCAAGCTTATAAGCCACCTCTCCAATCCTCTGAAGTATCTCAAAAGGCCCAATGAACCGAGGACTCAATTTACCCTTCTTCCCAAATCTCATAACATCCTTCATGGGTGAAACTTTCAGTAGAACCTTCTCCCCAACCATGTAGGACACATCCCGAACCTTTCTGTCAGCATAACTCTTTTGCCTGGACTGCGCTGTATGAAGCCGCTCCTGAATCACCTTCACCTTGTCCAAAGAATCCCGCACTAAGTCTGTACCCAAAAGTCTAGCCTCACCCGGCTTAAACCAACCAACTGGAGATCTACACCGTCTCCCATATAAAGCCTCAAATGGAGCAATCTGAATACTCGACTGATAACTGTTGTTATAAGCAAACTCTGCGAGCGGTAGAAATTGCTCCCATGACCCTCCAAAATCAATGACACAAGCGCGCAACATGTCTTCTAATATCTGAATAGTGCGCTCAGACTGCCCGTCCGACTGAGGGTAAAAAGTTGTGCTCAACTCAACCTGAGTACCCAACTCTCTCTGCACGGCTATCCAAAACTGCAAAGTAAACTAAGTACCTCTATATGAGATGATGGAAATGGGGACACCATGCAAGCAAACAATCTCTCAGATATAGATCTCTGTCAACCGCTCTGAAGAATAGGTAGTACACACAGGAACGAAATGCGCAGACTTGGTCAGCCGATCCACAATCATTCAAATAGCATCGAACTTCTTCAAAGTCCGTAGGTGTCCAACTACAAAATCCATGGTGATCTGCTCCTACTTCCACTCCGGAATATCCATTTGCTGAAGCAAGCCACCCGGTCGTTGATGCTCATATTTCACCTGCTGACAATTGAGACACCGAGCTACAAATCCCACAATATCCTTCTTCATTCTCCTCCACCAATAATGGTATCTCAAATCCTGATACATCTTCGCGGCACCTGGATGGATGGAATACCGCGAGCTATGGGCTTCCTCCAGAATCAACTCCCGAAGCCCGTCTACATTGGGCACACATATACGACCCTGCATCCTCAATACTCCATCATCACCAATAGTCACATCTTTGGCATCGTCATGCTGAACCCTGTCCTTATGGACAAGCAAATGAGGATCATCATACTGACATTCTCTGATGCGATCAAATAAAGAAGACCGAGAAATCACACAAGCCAATACCCGACTGGGCTCCTAAATATCCAACCTCACGAGTCGATTAGCGAAAGCCTGAACATCAACTGCAAGAGGTCTCCCCCAATAGGAATATACTCCAAACTCCTCATACTCATCGCCTTCCTACTCAAAGCATCAACCACTACATTGGCCTTCCCCGGATGGTACAAAATAGTAATATCATAATCCTTTAGCAGCTCCAACCATCTTCACTACCTCAAATTGAGATACTTTTGTTTGAACAAGTGCTGGAGGCTACGATGATCAGTAAACACCTCACAAGGCACACCATAAAGATAATGCCTCAAAATCTTCGATGCGTGAATAATGGCAGCCAACTCCAAATCATGAACATGGTAGTTCTTCACATGGGGCTTCAACTAATGAGAAGCATAAGCAATAACTCTACCCTCCTGCATCAATACACACCTAATACCAACTGTCGAAACATCATAATACACGGTATATGAACCTGAAGCTGATAGCAAAACTAACATTGGAGTTGTGGTCAAGGCAATCTTGAGCTTCTGAAAGCTTGCCTCACACTCATCCGACCACATGAAAGGAGAACCCTTTTGAGTCAACTTGGTCAAGTGTGATTCTATAGATGAAAATCCTTGAACGAACCGATGGTAGTAACCCGCCAAACCGAGGAAGCTGCGAATCTCTGTGGCTGAGAACGGTCTGGGCCAACTCTGAACCGCCTCTATCTTCTTTGGATCAACCTGAATACCCTTACTGGACACCACATGCCCCAAGAATGCCACTGAACTGAGCCAAAACTCACACTTGGAGAACTTTGCATAAGGCTTCTCCTCCCTCAATCTCTGCAACACAACTCTAAAATGCTCTGCGTGCTCCTCTTGACTACGCGAATACACCATAATATCATCAATGAAAACTTTGAAAAACGAGTCGAGATAAGGCCGAAACACACTGTTCATCAAATTCATGAATGCTACTAGGGCATTGGTTAGCCCAAAAGATATGACCAAGAACTAATAATGACCATATCGGGTCCTGAAAGTTGTCTTAAGAATATCCGAGTCCCTGATCTTCAGCTGGTGATACCCTGAACGAAGATCAATCTTGGATAACACTCTCGCTCTATGAAGCTAGTCAAATAAATCATCGATACGAGGCAAATGATACTTATTCTTGATTGTTACGTTGTTCAAATGCCTATAATCAATGCACATCCTCATCGTGCCATCCTTCTTCTTCACAAATAGAACAGGCGCACCCCAAGGCCACATACTAGGCCGAATGAACCCCTTATCAAGGAGTTCTTGAAGCTGCTCCTTCAACTCCGCCGGTGCCAAACGATACGGTGGAATAGAAATGGGCTGAGTGCCCAGCACCAGGTCAATACCAAAATCAATATCCTTGTCCGGGGGCATACCCGACAAGTCTGCAGGAAACACATCAGGAAAATCCCTCACTATATACTGGGAGTCCCTGCTCTGACATCCCTCACAAATGCTAAGTATGAAAGATAACCTTTCCCAACCATCTGTTTGGCCTTCAGAAATGAAATCTCCCTAATGGGAACAAGATCAGTTGAACCTCGCCACTCAATCCGTGGCCCACCCGGCATAGCCAACGTCATTGTCTTAACATGACAGTCCAATATAGCACGACATGGAGATATCCAATCCATGCTTAATATCACGTCAAAGTCCACCATACACAACAACAAAAGGTCCACTCGGGTCTTCAAACCCCCAATAGTCACCATACATGACCGGTACACACGGTCCATAACAATAGTATCACCCACCTACGTAGATACATGAACAGATGAAACAAGGGACTAACGGGGCGTATCCAAATAATGAGAAAAAATCTGATGACACAGATGAAAAAGTGGAATCGAAATCAAATAACACAGAGGCATCTATGTGGCAGACTGATACAATACATGTAATCACAACATCTGAAGCAATAACATCAGGTCTAGCTGGGAGTGCATAGAAATGGGCCTGGCCACCACTTGATCGACCTCCCCCTCTGGGGTGACCCCTAGCCGATTGTCCTCTACCCCTAGCTGGGTGGATGGGTGGTGAAGTAACTGGTGCTGAAGTCGATGGCTGACTCCTATGCTGAGATAAAACCCCAAGACGGCGAGGACATTGCCTCCATATGTACCCCAACTCTCCACACTCATAACAACTCCCTGGTGCTGGAGATGGGGACTGAAGGGAACCCTTAGCACCAGAATGACTAGCAGATGCACCTGGCATAGAAGAGCCCTGAACTGATGGAGCACGGGATGAACTCTCAACTAGAAGGGCACTGACTGATGAATGAACCTGATGAGAACTGTGAGAACCATGGCCCAATAATGCCCCACGATAACCTGAGCGGACCGACTGAGCATGCCTGAATGGACGACCTCTGCCGTACTAGAAACTGAGCTCTCGAAGGAGCACCACCGAAACTACTAGATCCCCGAGGCCTCTTGGCCTCCCTCTCATCCTGCTCTTGGCGATGAACTGACTCAATCTCACAAGCGATATCAACAACCTCCTCAAAAGTAGTACCTGATACCCTCTCCCTAGTTATGAGAATCCGAAGCTGATATGTAAGGCCATCAACGAACCTCCTGACCCTCTCTCTATCCGTCGGAACCAACCAAACAACATGACGAGCTAACTCCAAGAACCTCATCTCATACTGTATCACAATCAAATCACCTTATCGCAACTGCTCGAACTGTCTGCGCAGCTCCTCCCTATGGGATTGTGGCACATACTTCTCCAAAAAGAGAACGGAGAACTGCTGACAGGTAAGGGACGCTGCACCAACAGGCCTACACCTCTCATAAGCCTCCCACCAAGTGAAGGTAGCTCCAGAAAACTGAAAAGTAGTAAATGCTACCCCATTGGTCTCCAGAATACCCGTTGTACGAAGAATCCTCTGATGCTTGTCCAAGAAACCCTGGCATCCTCGCCCTCTATACTACTAAAAGTCGGAGGCTGAAGTCTACCAAACCTCTCCAATATGTGCTGCTCGTCCTCTAGTATAACAGGAGCTATATAGTCTTGAGCAACTGCAACCGGCTGGGCTGGATGCGCCCCCGACATCTGAAGTCTCTGTACGACCTGCTCAGGTGTGCGAGTGGCGGGAGTCTAAGTGCCTCCCCCTGCCTGAGAAGTAGTTGCAACTGTAGTAACTGAGACCGCCTGAGCTAGGCCAGTGCATACTGATAGAATCTGGGCCAGGGCCTCTTGAAGGCCTGAAATCACAATAGGCACAACTGGTGGTGCCGGAACATCCACAATTGGGATCATGGACTGGGGAGGCTGATGGATATGCAGGTGCTACCCTAGCTACTATGCGGGCTAAACCCCTGCCCCTACCACGGCCTCGACCACGTCCTCGGCCTTTGGTGGCCCCAGCTGGTGGTACTAGTGGTTGTCCATCCTGACCGGTAGCACGTGTCCTCACCATCTCTGAGAGAATAGAATAACAGAAGTTTAGATACTAGAATCAATAGATTCGCACGACAGGAATTCAACGATATGAAGTTTTCCTAAAGGTTCTACAGTCTCCCGAGGATAAATACAGATATCTCCGTACTGATCCGCAAGACTCTACTAAACCTGCTCATGACTTGTGAGACCTAATTAACCTAGGCTCTGATACCAACTTGTCACGACCTTAAAATGGACCCGGTCGTGATGACGCCTATTGTGAAACTAGGCCAGCCTACACAAACCCCAAAACCAACCAAACAATTATAATAAGGCATTTAAAGTCACTAATAAACCAAAATCCCAAAATGTAAGATAGAAGAGAATAGTGCGGAAACAAAACACGGCCCGACATCGGGGTGTCACCAGTCATGAGCATCTACAACTCGTCTAGGAATATGAAAAGACAACATAGTCTGAAACAAAGCTAATACAAAGCTGAATAAAGATAGGAAGGAGAAGCACTGGGCTGCGAATGCCAAACAGCTACGTAGTTAACTCTGAAAGCCTACTGGAAGCTAAATCAGCACTCGCTATCATGATCCGAGACTCCTGGATCTGCACGCAGGGTGCATGCAGTAATGTGAGTACGCCAACTCAGTAAGTAATAAAAGTAAAGACAACTGAGCAGTAAGAAAACACGTAAACCACAACATAACGCTACAGCAAAACAGTATAAGTCCAAAACAATGCAGTAAAGCAATAACACTCGTAAAAACATCTCAGTTCATTAAAACCTTTTTAAAACAACTTTCAATAGTTTCAAGCGAGTGATGAAAATAGTGAGAAAAGAATAGAAATGTCAACATCCTCTCGGGGAAAACATATACCACAACCGCCCCTCAGGCAAAATATCAACAGGACCAGCCCCTCGGGCTACCTCACAATCACTCATATCAGCCCCTCGGGCAATAACATGAAACAACAACAGCCCCTCAGGCAATATCACATCTCACACTAGGTACCCGCGCTCACTGGGGGTATGCAGACTCCTGGACGGGCTTCTACAGCCCAAGCGCTATCATAAGCCATCTCGTGGCATAACAAATCAGGCCATCGGTCTCTCATATATCACAATTCAGTACACATGCTGCGGCGCGCAGCCCAATCCCATAATAATCCTCACAACTCAGGCCCTCGGCCTCACTCAGTCAGAATCCTCTCAAGCCACTCGGGCAATAGTAAACCATAAAGCTCAACTCAAAATATCATTTAGAAATCAAAAACGGAGTAAAGACGGCCGAGTTATGAATACAGTAGAATACATCATGACTAATTACAAATATGAAATTAAAACAGTGAGTAATAGTAGTAAAATCCCCTAAGGGTCCAAAAACAGTTGGCACGAGGCCCAAATATAGCATTCAGCCCAAAATATGATAATACTTTCCAAAACATAATGGTATCAAACAAGTTTTAATCAAATACGTGACTTAACAGTCATACGTGACGGATTAAGTCACAATCCCCAACGGTGCATGACCCCACACTCTTCATCTAGCATGTGCATCACCTCATAGTAGCACAACAATGTGAAATCCGGGGTTTCATACCCTCAGGATAGCATTTACAATCATTACTTACCTCTATTCGGTCCAAATTCTAGCCCGCTATTCCTTTGCCTCTTGACTCAGCCTCCGGATGCTCCAAATCTAACCAAAAACAGATTCATACCATCAAAATATGCTAAGAGAACAAAGCCCACTCGAAAATAACCAATTTACACCAAAAATCCCAAAATTGGTCAAACCCGAACCCCAGGTCCACGTCTCAAAACCCAACCAAACTCTCAAAATCCAATAACCCATTCAATTACGAGACTACCCATACTAGTTTCACTCAATTCTGACTTCGAATCGGCTTTCAAATCAAAAAAATTTATTTTATGAAGTTCCACAATTTTTCCCAAATTTTCATCCCAAATCTCTACTAAAATGATGATTCTAACATTATAATCATGTATTTTAGCCAAAATTGAGTTATAATCACTTACCCCGATAGTTTTCTTGAAAATCCCTCGAAAAATCGCCAAAGCCCGAGCTCTCTAGGTCAAAATATGAAATAAAATCCCAAATCTCGTATTTATAGTGCACCTCTCGGATTCCCGTCACCGCTGACCGCGCTAAAACCACCACTGACCGCAGTAAAACCACCGCAGACCGAGGAAAAACCATCGTTGTCGCGCTTCTGGTGTCTGTACAGACAGGCCTTAGTATCGTGGCCATAACTTTCCCTACAGATGTCCAAATTCTGATTTCTTTACCTTTTTGGAAACTAGATACGAAGGGCTACAACTTTTGTTTTTGAATCATCTCAAAATTCCTTGTAGATCAAAAGTCAGACCAATGAACCTGCGGATTCTCTCTTGGACCGCCCCAGTGGTAAAACCACCGCCCCCAACGGTAAATTTAAGTACCAGAACCATTGCCTAAGTTTCGGTAATGCCCGGACTCGCTCAAAACTCACCCGAAACACACCCGAGGCCTTCCGGACCTCAACCCAAATATACCAACACCTCTCATAACATCATTAAAACTTAGTCGAGTCTTCGAATCACTCAGAACAACACCAAAACACCAAATCAACTTTGGATTCAGGCTTAAGAACTTTGGAACTTTCAAATTCCACAAACGATGCCGAAACATATCAATTTAACTCCGAATGACCTGAAATTTTGCACACATATCACAAATGACACTACTGACCTACTCCAATTTCTGTAATTTCATTCTGACCCCAATATCAAGATTTCCACTACCAACCGGAAGGCGCCAAAATTCCAATTTCGCCAATTCAAGGCTAAATCTACCACGGGCCTCCAAATTACGTTCCGAACATGCTCCTAAGTCCTAAATCATCTAACGAAGCTATCCGAACTGTAAAACCAAATTCCGAGATCGTTTACTCACAAGTCAACTTCTGGTTAACTTTTCCAGCTAAATGTCCAACTTAAGAGTCTAAGTGTCTCATAACACTCCAAAACTACTCCCAAACCCAAACCAACCAACACGATACAGTGAAATGTAGCTGAACAACACATAAGAAAGTAGAAATGGGAGAAACGGAGCGGTAACTCATGAAACCACCGGCCGGGTCATTATAAGATATGTCACATATCATGCGATTCATCTATGGGAAAAAAAAATGACAATGTATAGCCGCTATTAAAATAATAGTCGAAAAAGTAACATATATATATATATACATTTTGTATGTTATATACAAAAAATATACAAATTTTACACTTTTTTTCGGCTACCAAATATAAATAGTTTTTGGCATGGACTAAAGTGAAAAAAGCCCTTCATATATGTCACGACCCAAATTCCATTAAGGATCGTGATGGCGCCGGACACCACTGTTAGGCAAACCAACACCAAGAAGTTAATTAAATTCTCATTTTAGTATTTTTGAAATTATTTATTTTCCTTAATTTAAACAATAAATAATGAATTCCATTGAGTAAATAATGATGTCTTCAAATGTTTACATACTAAATACTCCCATAGTTCTCCCAAAACTCGATGTCACAAGTGCATGAGTAATTTCTAGAAAATAAAATATAATACCACAATTATCCAAAATACAAATTGGACAGGAAAGAAAATAAAATACTCTAAAGGAGACTCTGTTGGATGCGGGTCATCTCGAGAGATGCAGCTCCCTAAATCTCCGTATCAACCATGTTGCTGCGCCCAACGAGACCACTAGACATACATGTTCCTGTGCAACAAAATTGCACAACAACTGTAGTATGAGTAAGAAAATAATGCGTACCCGGTAAGTATCCAGTCTAACCTCAAAAAGTAGTGACGAGAGGTCGACTTCGATACTTACTAGTGGTCCAATAATATCATATACAATAAAGAAGTGAATAAATATGAAATAAAGTAAATATATGAAATAAACATATATAAAATACGTGGTACAATTCCCTTCTTTACAATTTTAATCAAGCTCTCAATTAGCAAGTTCCCTCCGTATCCGGAGCATATATATAAAGATATCGTGGATGTCATCAAGAGGTTGTCATAATTCAAATGAAGTTATTAAGTTCCTTTTCTATAACTTCAGCTTAGAGATGCTTAAGATTTTGTTTATACATGCCTTTCTTTTGTATGCTGTACGCGTATGTGTGTGTGTGTGTGTGTATGTGTGTGTGTGTTTGTGTTAAGGATATGTATTTCACATACTGTAACCTGAAGTTTTTTCTCACAAACATAAAAGTCAAATGCGCACTACCGAGGGTCGAACGGCGCGAACCATAGATGCATCTATTTCTCCGCTCGCGAATCATACCTGCGACGCGGTCCCTGCTCGCGAATCGTACATGCGAAACGTTCAAATATAAATTTAAGAAATTACCCCTCTCGCGAATCATACCTGTGATGCGGTCAAATATAAATTTAACATTTAAATCATATCTCTTTCTTGATTTTATTCATAATATTAGAAATTCAACTTGAAACTTTTAGGGAAATTTCCCTGCTTGCGAAACATACATGCGACACAGTTGTCACACCTACTTTTTACCTACACCCCTTTAAAGGGGTATAAGGGAGTTTTTTTCAATTTAAGTGGCAATCGAAACGGGGTTATTTATTTATTAAATTCAGAGTCGCCACTTGGAATAATTTTATGGTATCCTAACCCACCGGTTCAAATCCCGAATCGAGAAAAAGATTGACTCTGTTTTACAGTCCGCGAACACAGAAATTCAGGTAAGGAATTCTGTTAACCCGGGAGAAGGTGTTAGGCATTCCCAGATTCTGTGGTTCTAGAACGGTCACTCAACTATTATATTTGGCCTATTTACCTGATTTTAATACATGTTTTAGGCTATGGTTTAATTTTAACTTTATAACCGCTTTTATGTAAATATTTTTCAAGAAGATTCAACATCATCTAAAACACATCTTGAACCATGTCACATAAATATACCCGCGGTCCACGACACATTTTATGTAATGTTGTTGAGATTTGGATTTGGATCACATAAATGCACACCCGAGTTTAGGGAAGTAATTTTTAAATAGCGCGCCTAAAGCAACTACGCACTTTCAAGTTTGCGAGGGCCATGTAAATTCAATTGATGGCACACCCCGACTTTAAAAGAGTTGGCGTTAATTACATGAGGGCCATGTGTTACTTAATGAAAATGGCACACCTCAAATTGTCTATAAAAGCTAGCTAGTTTTGTGAGGGCCATGGGCTTAGGGGTTTTATATGGCATGGCACGCCTCAAATTATTCCAAAGGGTTTTGAAAGAAATTAAGTGAGGGCCACTGGTTATCTAATTTTATTTGACGGCACGCCTCGAGTCTAATTAAAAGGACATGGCTAGTTGATTAAAGAATGTAAGCTAATTCCTATTTATGTTATGTCAAACTTAAGCTAATAATTTAATAAAACATTAAACTAGTAACAGACCAACCCTATTATATTATGGAGTGGCTAGGTTGGTCCAAATCTCACGTCTTGATGCCTATTACAGCGGGCTCAACGTGCAAAACAACTGGGCTCCAAATGAAGCCTGATTGTGAAAGGGGGCACGTAATTGCGATTGAGCCGCTGGTGATAGCCCAAAACGTGGTTCAACAAGTATACTTGAAGCCGATTATCATTCAAGAAAATTCTGGAGTTGAACAAGTGCTAACAACCCTCTGTCAAATGTAAAATACGTTCAGAAATCAGTGCATGCATTCTATGGCAACTATAATTTCAGGTTGCACAAATTACCCATCATCTAATATCAAAACTTAGTGACCATAAACTCATGTAATATCTGATTCAAGCCAACCCGTTTAACTGGATCATACTAACTTAAAATTCTTAAGGAAGAAGAAAGAAACCAATAAAAACGAACTGACTTGGGCCTGCGAATTGTCAAATCTGAAATCAGGCTTAATTCTCTTGAAAATCCCCTTTCAGAAATTTGAATGGCTCAGAACACACACAAAAGAAGAACCAGTGATAAGCTATGAAAACATTGAACTATGTTTCAAACCATACAGATGTAAATTTGAGCAAAATTACTGGAAAATGACTTAAACCAAATTCAGTAAGCTTATGATCGGAGTTGACATGAATTTGACCTTATGAAATCACAAAAAAACCAAACAGTTTCAGCCAGCTGAATTACCAATCACAGTCCATAATTATTACACATTATAGAGTCTAAAACAATCTCAAATCGGATACATCCCAATAAATCCAAGTCTAAACCTTAAAATAAAATGAAATGCACAAAAGAGCTATACTAAGATGAACCAAAAAATCAAATTCAAATTGAACAAGCAGCAGAACATTAGTGTCGATCATTTTCTTCAACTTGAATTACAGGGATTCACACTTTCACTTCACATGACAAGAGATCCAAGGCGTACCTGATTATAACAATTCACAAATGAAAAATGAGTTGGAATTCAAGGAGAAACAACAGCAATAGCCAGTAACGGAAATAGCCACACAACAACAATTTAGCTTTTGAACTAGATTCAACCCAGAATCACTACCACTTTGACAGCTTTTTTTTATAAAAAATCTCACTAAAAGGGAACTAAAAAAAATAGAAACCAGCTCTAAACCCAGCAATGGAGCAGTGAATACCACAGCAAAACCCAAATCAAACTCTACAATACCCAAAACTCAATCCATTTTAACCCAGAATGCAAACCATGAGCTTTCAGAGATCCGGAATTCAAGGTTGCTTCCCAAATTTTAAAGAAGAGGCAGCCCTTTCAGTTTTTACGATTCTTATCTCTTCAAAATCTGACTTGAATAGCAAGTCTTGGTGCCTTTATAGGCAAGGCATTAGGGCAGCTTAAAGATATCAGTCTTTGCATTTTGCCCCTTTTACAATTTTGATTTTAGCTCACATACCCCTAATGTAAAATTCAGAATTTCAAAATAGTCCCAACCCCCCTTTCCTGGAAGCTTCCTATTCAGTTACTACATATTTCCTCACCTAGATTTCATAATTTGACCCTTGAAACTCTGTTAATTACCCCCCCCCCCCCAGGAACTCAAATGGGTTATGGGTCAAGTTTGACCCAACACTTAATAGGCCCTTCGAAGGAGTCGAGAATGGCCTCAAGGCCCAAACAATATCAGAAGTTCGTTTGGAAATTTAAAGAGAAATAGAAGAGAATAACTGCTTGAATGTTTTTTCCATAACTAAAAACTAAACTCAAATGACTGATTTCCTTTTAAACTAAAATAATGAGCTACAATTAAACTATATATTTGAATTAACAAGAACCAATTATACGACTGGAAAAACAAACCAGAACTTAAACGGGCAATATGCACAAGCTAAAACAGAATTCATGAGAATTTCTACAAGAAGATTGGAAGGCTTACGGAATAAGTACGACCACCACATAAACAAAGAAACCTATGTTCAGTGTTTTAATATTTCAACAAGTTTAACCCCAGAAATCAAACTAAAGAAAGAAAACGGACAGAAAAGAGAAGAAGCAGAAGGATATGAGTATACGAACAAACAGAAGACGAAGACGAAATGGTAAAACAAAAGTACCTAGGTAACCGCACGGACAAAACTTGGCAACCTCAGGCGACTTCGACTTGACCCGAAACTGGTATTACCCACATGTTCTCTTTGAGAACAGACAAACAATACTAGTTTCAAGCCGCATCGTTCGTAGAAAACTTGACAGCTTGCCAGATTTCTTCTCTTCGTTTTTAGATTTGAATCTGACCTGATTTGGTGAGGATTTGGGGAAAAATGGTGGTGGATTGGGGCTGAGGGAAGGGTGATGGTTGCATGGCTTGATTTTGGTGGTATTTGAGCTCCGCCGCCGGCCGGAAATGGCGAAGAGATTGAGGGCGGCGCTAGGGTTTGTTGAGGAAGGTGAGAGACAGGGAGGAGTTTTGAACTGGGCTGTATCTGAAGTATTTCAGACACTCTTAAGTGAGAATAGAGATGTATTTTGGATTGTTAGATGAAACAAGATGAAGGGCTCGGATTTGTTGAGGCTACACTGAACTCGAAACGACGTAGTTCCAATCCCGTACTGCGTCGTTTCGAAGGCCTGGTTGACTGACTCCTTGGACCGGGTAAAATAGCGGGTTTTGGGCCTGGGTTAAGCGGGTATCCGTGAGGGGAAATTGGTTTTGGGCTAGGAAATTTCGAATTTTGGCCCAAATCTGATTTTTCATTCTTTTCCTCTTTTTCAAATTAATTCCTTTTATTTTTCAACTCCTTTTTTATTTCTTTTTAAATTAAAAATTAAGATAAAACCTAAACTAATTCCTAAATCAAATTAACCCTACCATATTGAATTAATTAAATCTAACTAATAATTACCACAATAAATTAAAATCCAAATTGAAGGGAAAACTACCAAAATTCAAAACTAAAATTAAAAAGTGCAAAACAAACTATTTTTTGTGATTTTTTCATTTTTATAGAACAACTAATTTGTTAATTAATCCTAAAATGTAGGCTTAAATCCTAAATGCAAATGCAACCTATTTTGTATTTTTCATTAATTAGACAAAGTTAAAATGCGCAGACAAATGCAAACAATTAACGAAAAATGCGACAAAAATCTACAAAATTGCAAATAATAGGAAAAATTATTTTGTTTTGAATTTGTGGGAGTAATTCATATAGGGCAAAAATCACGTGCTCACAGCTGCCCCTCTTTGCTCGAAAACACAAAGAGTTTTCGTGCAAAGATAAAGTGAGCGGATACGAGCGATTTTTGTCTGTGTGAATACTCCGTGGGAAGCATTTTTCGAAAGATTTGACCGCACCCTACTTCTGAGGTTGTCTAGATATCCTTGGCTATAAAGGAATTAGGTCAGTGTAGTTCGGGAAGTTTCAGTAGCTGGGACTACCATGAAGCTGTGGTTTCACTGTTGTTGTTGCTGCTACTACTACTGCTTACTGACCTCCTTATTACACCATGACAAAATAAAAGGAGCTAGGCTAAACTATGATCTATGAATTACAAGAATCCTATCTATATCTTCAAACTTGATCTTGCAGTTCCTGTTGCCTTGTTATCTTGTATTTTCCAAGTGGAGTTCCTTTAATTTGAGATGCTTTCCCTTTTCTTCAGGTGGACGCCTGATTGCCAAGCTTGAATTGTATTCACGTGCTCTCTAGATGGGCGTTTGATTGCTGAACTTGAACTGTATTCCCGTGCTCTCCAGTGGGCGCCTGATTGCTGAACTTGTACTGTATTCCGGTGCTCTCTAGGTGGGCGCCTGATTGCCAAAACTTGAACTGTATTCCCGTGCTCTCCAGGTGGGCGCCTGACTACCAAAACATTGAACTATATTCCCGTACTCTCCAGGTGGGCGCCTGATTGCTGAACTTGAACTGTATTCCCATCCTCTCCAAGTGGGCGCCTGATTGCCAAAACTTGAACTGTATTCCCGTGCTCTCCAGGTGGGCGCCTGATTGTTGAACTTGAACTGTATTCCCGTGCTCTCTAGGTGGGTGCCTGATTGCTGAACTTGAATTGTATTCCCATGCTCTCCAGGTGGACGCCTGATTGCTGAACTTGAACTATATTCCCGTGCTCTCCAGGTGGGCGCCTGATTGCTGAACTTGAACTGTTCATCTGAAACTGCTGCCTTTGAACCTGATTACAACAAAACAAACAAAACAAAAGAAATTTTCCTGCCTCAGTTTGGTGCTGGGCGTATCTATGAGTGTTAATTGAATCATGTCACCAAATATCTCTATGAATTTGAAAGCTAAATCCCATTATCCAGGAGGGTCCTGGCAACTCTTAATTAAACAACTGTTTTAAATCTACATTATATCTTCCAAAGGTGTGATTTCCGCTAAATCTTGTTATCTAAGAGGGTCTTAAAACTACACCCCATTATCCAGGAGGGTCCTGAAAATCAAAAATCAAGTCTTATCTTAAGAGTGACAACTTTTACAACTGAATTATACTACCCTACAACAAGACTTATTCTAACTCTTGTTCTCTAATGGAAATCTTAAAGCTAGGTCCCATTATTCAGGAGGGTCCTGACAACTCCTAATTGGATCCTATCTCAAACATGCAAACTGTGAAGCTAACTTATATTCCTTTGGGGTACATTTATGCTAGATTTTGCTACTCATGATTGTTTGGAATTTTAAACTAGGTCCCATTTTCCAGGAGGGTCCTGAAAATTTACGGCCAAACCTGTCTGGTGCTCGCTTTTCCCCTATGGAGGATTTCCCTGAACAAACGAAACTTTCTGCCCCTATTTCAAATCAGAGAAAAATCTTGTCAGTTTAAAATGTGGTGGTTAGTTTGTGGCATTCTTGCTGAAAGTGGCCCTCCCGCTGTTGTGCTTTATTTTGACTGACTTCCTCAAGCTGGCCAAGAACCCCTTTGACTTTCCGACGGACTTCCAACCCCCACGACCTTGGATGACCCGAGTGTTCTATACCTAAACCATTGTGTTACATCTCTGACCCATCTGTTTGAACCTCTGCATTTCCCACGAAATCACTCAACCATTTCATCGATGGAACTTCTACTGACCTTTTATATCCTATTTCACATCATACTATCTCGAGCAATGCCTTGACCGCCCTGTGCCTTGTGCAACCTCGAAAGTTGGTACTAAGCTTTGAAATCCCTTCTTATTTTCTTAGACAGAACTGACATTGGAAACGCCTTAGAGAAATAAACTCAAAGGAAATGAAGTGCAATGACTTTCAGAGTTAAGGATAAGAAAAATCCAAAGCTGGAAGACTATCTGAAGAGGAAAAGGGAAAGAGACTTATCTGAGTGGAGAAGCTGGCACCAATGATCATGACATGCATTTTGGATTAATCGGCCCAATCTGTCCAACCAATCAACTTTCAATTATCGTACTTTGTGCCCCGAGATCTTCAAAACCCAATTTCTTCACCAAAACCTTGTCCTTGTTCGGCCTGCGGTGCCCCAAAGGGTTTTTACCAACAAGCCTCTCATTTGTTCATCTCTCAACTCACTTTCTCCTTACGGTGCCCGTGAGGGTTTTCAGCAATAAGACTCTCTAATTTTGATTTTTCTCAACTCCCGTCGCCTTATAATGCCCGTCAAGGTTTCACCAAGAAGACTCTCTCATTTTTAACATTTTTCTGCTTGAACCAGAGTGTTTCCCCTGATGTGAATTACCTCTCCTTACTTGACTTGACATTTCTCGAAGACTGATCGGAAGGTCTATCTTTAGACCGTAATGTGAGCTTTTTGATAGGGTTAGAAATAAAGGGTATCAAAGGCTCAAAACAATTCAAATGGGTTCAAAATTACAACTTTTGGAATCAGATTTCTTGCAACAACCACTACTTCTTCCCCAGTTTCTTTGCTTGGGGACTTTTGGGATTTTATTTTGATGGGATCGAACCGTGAGGCTGCTTACGTATCCTTAAAAGGAATCAGGTTGAACGTAGTTCATGTCATAGAAATTGCTTTGTTGTGATAATTTTCTTTCTCTTTCTTTTCCTTTCTTATTCTGTTGTTTTTCTTCTTCTTTTTTTCCTTTCTTTTTAGTGTTTTCTTTCTCTTTTCTCTCTTCTCGCATTTCTGAATTTTGCCATTGATTCCGAAAGAGGGGTATGAAGGAAAATAAATAAGGCTCAACGGGGTAACAAGGGATAAAATGTTTAGATAACAGAACAAAATGCCTTCGTCATTCCAATCTTCAAAACATGGCAAGTACAAACAAACACAATTTAAACAAAGACAAATTATTCCAAATAATCTTTGATTCTTTTACATTATTTTCTTGTTTTGTTATCTGGAAAGTATATAGTGACAAAATAAAATACAGCTTCCAGAACCCACGTCTTCGTGTAAAAAGCAGAAATTTTTGTTAAAATAGCACGATCTGGCCAGTTTTCGGACTGGTCATTCAAAAATAGCCAGCGTTTACCAAGTCAATGAAAATAGCCACTATTTTGCTACAAGAGAGACCAGTCCAGCATAATATACTGGAGTTCGGTGCACCTGTGTATGAATTTCCAGCATATTATGTTGGACTAGTATACTTTGCTGGCTCCAGTATAATATATTGGAGACTGGAGCATCGGTGCTCCAAACTCCAGTATATTATGCAGGACCGGTATATTATACTGGAACTTCAGTATATTATGCTGGAGTATTTTTCTGGATTTTGAACAGTATTTTCATTCAGATTTATCTTTACATGAAAAATGGTTAAATTTTGACTGCCTTTGAAATTGTGGCTATTTTTGAATGACCACTTGTAAATCTAGCTATTTTTGAATTTCTCCCAAAATTTTTGAGTTGGTTTTGGGCTGCTCTTTTCGTGTAAACACAAGAAGTCCAATTACAATTTGGTTCGAGCAAAACTTATGTAACACAAAATACAAAGTTAAAATAGCACGGGCTAGCCAGTTTTCAGAATGGCCATTCAAAAATAGCCAGCATTTGTCAAGTCATTGAAAAATAGTCACTATTTTGCTGCAACAGAGATCGGTCCAGCATAATATATTGTAGTTCGGTGCACCTGTGTATGAACTTCCAACATATTATGCTGGATCGGTATACTTTATTGGCTCCAGTATAATATATTGGAGATTCGAGCGTCGGTGCTCCAATCTCCAGTATATTATGCTGGACTGGTATATTATACTGGAACTCCAGTATATTATGCTGGAGTATTTTTTCAGATTTTGAATAGTATTTTCGTTCAAATTTATCTTTACATGAAAAGTGGCTAAATTTCAATTACTTTTGAAACTGTGGCTATTTTTGAATGACCACTTGTAAATATGGCTATTTTTGAATTTCTCCCAAATACAAAAAGAAAGAACTGGCTTTGGTTAGCCGAAATTACACAGGATGGAGCTTTTCAAAACCACAATTTATATTTGAAAAATTAACCCAAATAGCCGCCCACCAATTGTTTAAACTAAAAATAGCCGATGGAGGTATAATATATGCATAATTTATGAATTATATGTGTATAATTATCTATAATCAATGTCTAAACTATGTATATAGTTAGAAAAGTAAATAATGAATATGGCCGGCTATTTGTGTAAAGATCACTTTATGGGGCATTTGCATCTATACCCACTTTTGGGTCACGTTTTAACTTGTACCCGCTTTGCAGAAAAAATTACAAGCGTACCCACTTTTTTGCGTAATTTCAGCATACGAGGTTGAAGTAGCAAAGACAATCACACAAAACTTCAGCATTCTAGTAGACGAGCCTGAAGTAGCAAGTGTGTTGAACCAAGTGTGCTGAAGTTTTTGTTTGTAATTGCTGAACTTAAGCATAGTAGTGAAGTTTTGTTCTCTATTTGCTTCAGTTTTTGTTTGTAATTGCTGAACTTAAGCATAATAGCTGAAGTTTTATTCTATATTTGCTAAAATTTTTGTTTGTAATTGGACTAAATAAGCTGAAGTTTTTTTGTCCAGGATGCATTAGTTTTGTCATTAAACTTTTTCAAAAACTTCAGCAGAAGATACTGAAGTTATTTAGTTCATTTATAAAAACTTCAGCACTAAATAAGCTAAAGTTTTTTTTTGTCCTGGATAAGCTTTTTCAAAAACTTCAGCAGAAGATGCTGAAGTTATTTAATTCATTTGCAAAAACTTCAGCATTAAATAAGCTGAAATTTTTTTATCCCGGATTTATTAGTTTTGTCATAAAGCTTTTTCGAAAACTTCAGCAGAAGATGCTGAAGTTATTTAGTTCATTTGTAAAAACTTCTGCACTCTATAAGCTGAAATTTTACAAAAAGCTTTCTAACATACTAGATAAATAATCAGATTGCCAACAGTATCTAAATCATAAATTTTGGAAACAATAAACGTGAAAAGAACAGATTATTGTCATGAAAAGAATCACTAAGTGTGACCTTAAACTTCCCATACGTGGAAATATTCACAAATTATTGTCTACTAACTTACGTAATTATTTATAAGTTATTTTTAAATAATCTGATAAACATACTTATGGCAATCTTCTCATGAACTGAAGTTTCATAGCAGCACCAACAACAACAAAAGAAAGAAGAAGAAGAAGAAGAAGAAAACGAAGGAGGAGGAGAAAGGGGGCTGAAGTTGTTTAAAAAGTGGGTACAAGTTAAAACTTTCTTTTAAAAAAATGGGTATAAATTAAATGGGGGAGACCAAATAAAGCGCCCCGTACAATTTTTACTATATTTTGCCCATACTAAAAAAAAATTTCGAAAAAATAGTCTCGCGTCGGAATTTTAAAGAATGCTGATCAGAATTTCGAAGCAGCAGGACAATCAACAGAATTTTCAGCTACATTCATTAATTTTGTGACCAATTGCACAAAAATATGACCATCATCGAAATTTTGTGATGACCCCCATAACTTATAAAATTATAGCAACTGTTAGAACTCTAACGGATCACCATAAGACTTGTCCAAAAAATTCTGACTAAAGTAAATTCTGACCAAAGATTATTTCCCAAGCTTTTCTTTCGGGATCAAAATGCAAACAGTGGCACCAAATAATCCTATTTGTGCAAATCACTCTTTGGGTTATGTTCACAGAATCCACTTAAAACCAAACGGGCCTAATTAAATATATCGAACTCTTACACACAAGTATACTCGGGTATTATCATTTTTATCCGTACTCGAAACTATTTATATTTGGTAATCGAAAATACATATATATATATATATATATATATATATAAAATTTATACATTTTTTCGATTATTACTTTTACAGCGGCTATACAATGCCATTTTTCCTAATATATTCAACCAAAAAAGTGGGTCTGTAAACCAAATTGGACAAACTCAAACTTCAATAGGATCTGAGGTTTCTCAATCATTGTCTAAAACGATGTCCAGTCCAAGATAAAGGATTACAAATAGGGATCTTTACGTAAATAGTCGACCGGATTTATTATTTATTTTTTCTAACCGATATAGATTATGTACCAATTATATATATGTTATACATGCTTATACATATATTATGTATCTGTCGCAAAAGAATATTTGTTTACCCCCATAGATTGTAACGATCCGGCTGGTCGTTTTGAGTTTTAACGCATTTTCGGCGGTTTGAGGCTATGAGTAGCTTCACTTTAGGTATTATAACTTGCACGCATGGTCAGAATTGAATTTCGGGAAGCTTGGAGTTGATTTGGAAAGAAAATTCTCATTTCGGAAGCTTTAAGATGGAAGAATTGACTAAGATTGGATTATTGAGTAAACGACCTCGGAATCAGGATTTGAAGGTTCCAACAGATTCGTATGATGATTTTGGACTTGGGTGTATGTCCGGATCAGGTTTTGGATGAACCGGGAGCGCTTCGGCACATATTGTGGAAGTTAGCCTTTTGGAAGAATTTCATAAATTTAGGTTGAAGTGCATTTCAATGTTATCCATGTCCGTTTGGGATTTTGAGTTTGGGAATAGCTCCGTATGGTGATTCTGGTGTTGGGAGCGCGTCCGAAAGTGAATTCGGAGGTCCATAGGTTATTTTGGGGTGATTTGGCGAAAGTTAGAAATTCAAAGGTTTTAAGAAGTTTGACCGGGAGTGGGATTTTTATATCGAGGTCAAATTCTATTCCGAAAGTTGGAATAGGTCCGTAATATCGAATATGACTTGTGTGCAAAATTTGAGGTCAATCGGACGTGATTTGATAGGTTTCAGCATAGAACGTACAAGTTTGAAATTTTAAAGTTCATTAAGCTTGAATCGGAGTGTGATTCATGGTTTTAGCGTTGTTTGATGTGATTTGAGCCCTCGAGCAGTTCCTTGTGATTTTATGGGACTGATTTGTGTGATTTGAATGGGGTCCCGAGGGCCTCGGGTGTGTTTCGGGGTGGTTTCGGATCATTTTAGCTGTGTTGTTGTTACAGATTTCTATTTTTGGTTTCCTTCTTCGCGAACGCGAAGGGAGTTCCGCATACCGGATGGCCTTTTGGTTACCGGTACGTAGCCCCCTCCTCGGCTTGAGTCGTCCGCTCGGGTACACAAGTCTAGAATAAATACCCAGGTTTTTTAATCTAGAAAAACTCAGCCTCATGCCGGATCCCTAGTAGGAACGTTTGTTTACATCATGTGCATTTGACTTTGGAGACTCAACACAGGGGTTAAGTTTGTCTAGGACATGTGTACCCGAAATAAAAAGACCATTCTGGTGCATCTTACTTGCTACTTGTGCATTCATTTGCTTCGGATTTGCATGTTGACCGGCTTGTAGGGGAAAAACTTAGGGAAAGTCAATAAGAAAGCTGAGAGAGATAATTTCCTGTTTTGAAAAACCGACGTCCCAAAATATACTGAAACTCTGCCGAAATTTTGAAAAAAAAAGAAATTTTTTTGTTTTGTTTTGAAAAAAAGAGAAAAAAAAGAGTTGGTTTTTGTTCTGTCAAAATTGCCCGAACTACGCCAGTTTGATTCTCACCGGATGTGGGATACATAGGCAACCCCAATTGGGTCTAACTTCTCTTTTTGCAAAATATCCCAAAAGAACCAAAAGTCTTATTGTTTTTTGTGGTGAACAAGCAAGGCGACGCCATTCTTGTCAAAATTAGCCGAATGTCCCTAAAAGGACGCCGGAAGGCTGTTTTTGCAAGAACAGTCGCCTTTGGTCGCTTTTTCAAATTTTTGGCCGGTTATCAAACACAACCTTAAAATCTTCTCAGGGAAGTGCTGAAAGGCTGTATTTGTAAAGCCGGGTTTTTATTTTTGACATGAAAAAAAAGTGTTAACTTTGTTTTTGGAGTCAAATGAATCATGATTTTGCTTAACCACCCTAATAAATGTGCAGAATGAGCACGAATCATAATTTATCAATAACAGTCATGAACAAGATCCCTTTGGAGTTACACATGTGGTGGAACGATATGGGTAAATCAGGGCAAGATACGGTCAATCTATACTTGGGAGGT
Source organism: Nicotiana tabacum (assembly GCF_000715075.1). Classification (NCBI taxonomy): domain Eukaryota; kingdom Viridiplantae; phylum Streptophyta; class Magnoliopsida; order Solanales; family Solanaceae; genus Nicotiana; species Nicotiana tabacum. The sequence goes on along the minus strand of NC_134089.1, from coordinate 161,975,893 downwards.
GCTAAAGATTAATCCTAAGGGAGACATCATAAAGACATTGGTTACATTCTGGGACCCAGCCCACAACGTATTTCATATCTCAGATTTTGAACTTATTCCAACCTTGGAAGAAATAGCTGGATATATTGGGAGTCCCAAAATTCCTCTGAGACACCAGTACTTGATTGCTCCAAGGGCCGTAGTCGTACACATGTCCCTAGATTCATTAAAGATAAGTAGGGGGTCCACAACCCAGATCTGACAACTGATTTTTGTACTCTGCAGTTTATATACAAGAGATATGGTCATATAGGGGGGAGGGGTTAACAATCCAGAAAATAAAATCTGTAGCAAAGGAAACCGCCTCAAATGGGAAGAACACAGGTGTTTCGCATTTATGGTAGTTTTCTTGGGCCTATTGGTGTTTCCCCGAAAAGACGAGAATATCGATATACAGATAGCTGGGGTTGTCAGCACTTTGCTTACTCAAGCTAAAAGTACCCTCGTACCCATGATAGTGTCTGAGATCTTCCGCGCTCTCACAGCCTGCAAAGCCGGAAGAGACTTCTTTGAAGGGTGCAACTTGTTATTACAGATGTGGATGATTGAACATCTATGTCATTGTTCTCAATTCATGAGTTATGGGTCGACAGAGAAGAGCTGCATAGAGGAATTCCATACAAGAGTTGATGGGTTTAGCTTACCAAAGGGGGTCACATAATGGGTATCACATCTCCGTTCCATCAGTGCAAGTCAAATAGAGTGGACGTTTGGGTGGCTTCCCGTAGATGAGATCATATACATGCCAGCTATCGGGCCTCACTTCCTTTTGATGGGTCCCAGGAGTATCCAGCCTTATGCCCCATATCGGGTTTTGAGACAATTAGGGAGATGTCAAATGGTTCCCAGGGATGAAGACATTAGTCGCCATATGGTCGAGATTGGTCCCGATGGTCAGTTTCATGAAGCAACGGTTCGCCAAATTTGGAGCGAGTGTCAATAATTGACGGCAAACACTCGAGTACATGAACTATCCAGGGGCGAAGTTGCACCAGGGTACCTTTCTTGGTATAAAAGGGAAGTTGAGTTTAGAAGGCCGGCCAAAAGGCCCATCTTCAAGAATTTGTTGAGACGTCACAAGAGCAATGAGACTGGCTGGGCAAAGAAAATGAGTACCGAACCACCATAAGCAGGCTGGAAAAGCAAGTCATGGAACTTCAGTTTGAGAATGGGTTGCAAGCCGCCGCAGATGAAGGTGAGAAGAAGAAGTTAACTCAGGAAAATGAATCCCTCAAAGTTCAAATTCAAAAAATGAGAATAGCTGCTAGAAACCCGGAAAGAAGCCGAGTGGATGAAAGGCTTATAAGCAGTCTGAAAAAGAAAGCCCTTGAGTGTCAAGATGACCTAGAAAAGTCTGAGGCCAGCCTAGCAAAAGTCCGTGCACGATAGGCAAAGAAGGTGGAGGAGCGAGCACAGTTTGTGCAACAAATGAAAAGAAAGTATGAAGGGACAATCGCCAGCCTGAAGAGAAAAATAACTACCCTCGAGAATGAGGTAGCCAAGCAGGCCAAGTACTTTAAAGCTGACAGGGAACACTGTTATGATTTGATGTCTCAGATGGAGGAAGAAATACAACAACTGCAAAATCAACATCTCCATGACACTTAGGTGTTGGAAGACCAGAATCAGCAGGCCGGGCGTCTACTTCAGGAAAATGGTAGAATCCGAGAGAGGATCAGAACATCACCGACTACATTGTTGTGAAATACCAAACATGTGAGGATATGACTCGCACCACCTTCTTCGTGGCAGTGATGACATTTATCCGACAGATAATGAGTGACTTGGAAAGGCTTCAAAGGGATCTTGCATATAGGCCCGTGGCGAGACCGAATGATGTCCCACGGGCCCCATGAGCATTTGAGGCATTAATGTATTCATGATTTTTCATTGGAGTTTGTTAGTCTGTTTGCGAGTCTGTACTTTCTTTTGTTGGAGTCTGTTAGTTGGTTTTTGAATCTGTTGTTTTCACCTTTCTATCAGAGTTTGTCGGTCTTGTTTTGAGTCAGGGTCTGTTAAATTCTCTTATCGAGTCTGTTAGTTTTTAGGACGAGTCGTTGTAATCAAAACTGTTTTATTTTATGAAAAAATTTGAAAATCCCAAAATGTGTTTATCATTTACTTTTACACTTATCCCCCAAAGAACTACGCTCAGTCTGATTCATGCTGGGTCATGATACGTAGGCAATCTCCATAGGATTCGACCATAACCAAAAGAAAGAAAAAAACCAAAAAGAAGAAAAAAGAGAGAGGAAAAACAAGAGAAAAAAAGAAAAGGAAAAGAGAGAGAAAATAAGAATCCGTGAGAAGGGAACAATGTCAAAACAAGAAAAAGACATGAGAGAATAAAAACAAAGAGAGATCAAGCAAGGAAAGGCAAGAATGAAAAAGAGAAAAAAAAGAAGAAAAAAGAGAGAAAAGAGAAGTTGCAAATGGGAATAAGGAAAAGCCGAGATAACGCAAGCAACCGATCAAATGCATAATAGAAACGGTTAACTACTTAGGTGCATTCACTCCTCAAATGTGCGGTTGCCTATCTGTTAAAACCCTAATCGCTAACAAGTTTGTTATTGATGAAATTCAGTTCAAGCAGGTAGTTAGTTTGATTGGCATTCTGGCAACTCACTCCTACAACACCCGGTCCAAAAACAAGTTGAACATGACCAACCAGGAACTTGAGGCAAGTATTGTCGATCCGTCAAAAGAGATGGAAGAATCGGAGGTCAATCTGAAAGATGAGTTGTATAAGCTGAAGCAGCAGATGGCTGAAATGTACCAAGCATGGGCAAAAGGGCACCCACCGCGAGTTTACCCTGCCAACCCTGCTTTTATCCCGCCATTAGCTCAGCCCCAGAAACCTCCCACTGTAAACTCATCTCCAGCCTTTCCCCTCTACCAGCAATTCCATGGCACCACTTTCCATACATCACAAGCTCCACCACCCAAACAAGTCTCGTACCCTCCTCCACCAGTCACTCCTATTTTTGTGGCACCCCCACCTGCTGCATTACATCGATCCTCCAGTGAGCCTCTGTTCCAGACTCACGACAACCAGTATTACCCCCTGGAGCCCACTTTCAAGGTTTCCAAACCCTATTCCTACACTCCTCATTTTGACCTCCCTGCGGAAACCGAAAAACCATCTAAAAATCCCGAATAGGAGGAGATGTTCAAGAAAGTTGAAAGCGTGGAACAGTCATTCAGAGACATGCTGGGGTTGGGAGGTCAAGTAAGTATGGCCTACAAAGACCTATGTTTGTTTCCAGATGTGCAATTACCGACAGGGTTTAAGATGCCCAAGTTTGATTTGTATGATGGGCACGGTGATCTAGTGGTGCATTTGAGAGGCTTTTGTAGCAAAATGAGGGGAGCTGGCGGGAAAGACGAGCTGCTAATGGTGTATTTCAATCAGAGTCTGAGTGGATCAGCGCTGGAATGGTATACTCAACAGGATCAAGGAAGATGGTACACATGGGATGATCTAGCCCAAACATTTGCTTGTCACTTCTAGTACAATCTCGAAATTATTCCGGATCGTCTGTCTTTGACGAAACTTGAGAAAAAGCACAATAAAAGTTTCAGGGAGTATGGTTTTAGGTGGACAGAGCAGGCAACAAGGGTTGACCCTCCAATGAAAGAAAGTGAAATGGTGAATTATTTTCTGTAGGCCTTAGAACCTACTTATTACGGTCATCTGGTATCAGCTATAGGCAAGTCCTTCAATGAAGTGGTAAAGATGGGCGGTATGGTAGAAGAAGGGGTCAAGACAAGCAAAATCATGAGCTATTCGGCTATTAAGGCAACCACCCAGGCCATTCAAAGCGGAACTGGGGGTAATTGGAAAGAAGAAGAAAGAGGATGTAGCAACGATCGATTCAGGAGCTTGGTTCAGACCCAGACGTTCACCTCACCACTATCATCAGCCTCGTTCCTACCACCAAACCTATCCCCATACCCCATATATCCCACCACAACACTACTACCCACCACCAGACCCCCATTTTTCTGTCCACCATGCCCAAACATACACCCATCCTCCTGCCCATGCGCAATGGCGTGCGCCAACCCCACAGAATACCTACCCAGCTCCACAAAATGTCTATCCACCCCCAAGAGCCTACCGAAATCCCCCTGGAATAAGTTTCCGGCCTAATCAAGCATTCAAGAACGAGAGGTTGCAGAAGAAGAAAACCTTCACTCTATTAGGAGAATCCTATACTAGTTTATTCCATAGGCTGAGACAATTGGGTATGCTGAATCCGATTGAACCAAAACTGCCAAATCCTCCTCCAAGAAATCTTGATCACTCCGTGAGTTGCGAATATTGTTCTGGTGCTTCGGGGCATGACACAGAGAAATGCTGGCAATTGATAACAGCTATTCAAGAGCTCATTGATACCCATCGGATTGAGGTCCAAGCTCTAGAGGCGCCCAATATCAACCAGAATCCGTTGTCGGCCCATCATGAAACAAATATGATCGAGATAGTGCATAGGGGAGGGGAGCCCAAGAAGCCTTCATAGACAATCATGATGATTCGGTCCAGTGAGGTCAGGCCGACTGAAAAGTCAACAAGTGAGGAGTCAGTGATCAAGATGAAGGTAACAGATAGTAAACCATCTATGGTAGTCGAGAAGGGGTCCTCAAATGGGGTTGCAGTGAAACAACAAAAGGCAAAAGTGGTGGTACCAGGGGTGGCAAACAAGCCTGTCGTAGTTGTGGAGGGTGCTCGCACAGAGCCTGTCATTATCAAACCTGTAACACAGCTACCAATAGTCAACAACAAGGCTGTCCCGTAGAATTATGAGCGGGTGACAGTGACTTACAAAGGGAAAATGGTTAGAGAGGAAGTCTGTGAAACCCATGGTTTAACTCGATCGGGGATATGTTTTGCCCCCGAAGAGTTAGGAAAAGCCAAAACCTCCAAAGATAGCCCAGCGCTGGTGAAGAAAGTTGTGACCGAAGAAGAGGCAGAAGAATTTTTGAGAAAGATGAAAGTGCAAGACTATTCTATTGTGGAGCAGTTGAGGAGGACACCTGCTCAGGTTTCACTGTTGTCATTATTGATCCATTCAGACGAGCACCGTCGGGCTTTGATGAAGATCTTGAATGAGGCCCACGTTCTTGACAAAATCTCAGTAAACCACTTGGAAAAGATAGCTAACAAGATATTTGAGGTAAACAGAGTCACTTTTTCTGATGATGAATTGCCCGTGGAGGGTACTGAGCACAATAAAGCCCTCTATCTTACAGTAAAATGCGAAGGTTACGTGGTTACTTGGGTCTTGGTCGACAATGGGTCTAGTGCGAACATTTGCCCTCTCTCCACATTGAACAAGTTGAAAGTGGATGATGACAGAATTCACAAGAACAGTATTTGCATTCGGGGGTTCGACGGTGGAGGCAAAGATTCAGTCGGTGATATAATACTGGAGCTAACAATAGGGCCAGTTGAATTTACCATGGAATTCCAAGTGCTGGATGTGGCTGTTTCCTACAATCTGTTGTTGGGTCGACCTTGGATCCATGCTGCCAAAGTGGTCCCATCCACCCTACACCAAATGGTTAAATTTGAATGGGACAGACCGGAAATTGTGGTGCACGGTGAGGATAATCTGTGTGCTCACAACAATGCCATTATACCATTCATTAAAGTTGAGGACGACAAGGGGCCATGGGTCTATCAGGTCTTTGACAAGTTGCGTCTTTCCAGATCATTTGTCAGGCGTGGTACCAGAAAGCGCCCAATGACGACGGTTCCCAGTTTAGTGGTTGATGTGGATGGAGATTTGATTGAAAAGTTCGAGAGGATATTCGCCGATGTGAACATATTGGAAGCTGGAGAGGGCTCGAGTAAAGCAGATGTGCAGTTTGTTGGGCCTAGTGCAAAGATTAACAATTAGGAAGATACTCCTCTTCCTACTCGGAGGGAGTTTCAGTAGTTTTCTTTGATTTTCTTTCAGTTTATCTGGATTATTCCAGGGTTGTAATTCAGATTCTATGTTCCGTCCGTTTGGATGTATAAACCTTGTTATCTTTAATTTCAGTGAAATGCAATTTCCCTTTTTCTTCCTTCTTGATAGTTTTATTTTTGTTTTTCTTTTCTTCCGTGTACAGTTCTTTTCATGCTGGTTTCAATGACATAACATGCATGAGGAATTTTCGGCCCAGTCTTAAAAGCCAATCTAATTCTGAAATAATAATTCAAGAAATAGAGTGTGATGATGAATCAGAATATGATGAGGATGAGGCCTTTGAAGAGATTAGTAAAGAATTAAGCAATTTTGAAAAAAAACCCAAGCCTAGCCTGAGTGACACAGAAGCAATCAATTTAGGGGACCCGGATAATATCAGAGAAACTAATAAGTGTCCATCTTGAACCTCAACTTAGGGAGGAGATAATTAAATCGTTACTTGAGTATAAAGACGTCTTTGTATGGTCATATGACGACATGCCGGGTTTAAGCACTGACTTTGTGGTTCACAAATTTCCTACTGACCCGGCATTCCCTCCTGTCAACGAGAAGCTGAGGAAATTTAAAACTGACATGAGTGTAAAGATTAAAGAAGAGGTCACAAAGCAGTTTGAGGCAAAGGTCATTTGGGTCACTCGGTATCCCACTTGGTTAGCCAATGTAGTACCTGTGCCAAAGAAGGATGGCAAGACCAGGGTGTGTGTTGATTACTGTGATCTCAACAAGGCGAGTCCCAAGGACAACTTCCCACAACCAAATATCCACATTTTGATTGACAATTGTGCCAAACATGAGATTGGGTCCTTTGTGGATTGCTATGCAGGCTATCATCAGATCCTAATGGATGAGGAATATGTGGATCTAGGTCTATGTGGGTCATGCCTTTCGGTTTGAAAAATGTTGTGGCAACTTACATGAGGGCAATGACAACCATATTCCACGACATGATACACAAGGAGATCTAGGTCTATGTGGATGATATAATCATAAAGTCTAGAAAGCAGGCTGATCATGTCAGAGATTTGAGAAAATTCTTCCAAAGGCTTCGCGAGTACAATCTTAAGCTCAATATTGCAAAATGTGCATTTGGTGTGCCATCTGGAAAATTGTTGGGATTCATAGTCAGCCGTCGAGGTATTGAATTGGACCCGTCAAAGATCAAAGCTATCCAAGAATTGCCACCCCCAAGGAACAAAACTGAGGTGATGAGTTTATTAGGGAGGTTGAATTACATTAGTAGGTTTATGGCTCAGCTTACGACAACTTGTGAGCCTATCTTCAAACTGTTGAAGAAGGATGCTGCGGTCAAGTAGACAGATGGGTGTCAAGAAGCATTTGATAAGATGAAGGGGTATTTGTTGAACCCACTTGTGTTGGTGCCACCTGAACCAAAGAGACCTTTGATTCTGTATTTGATGGTTTTGGACAACTCATTTGGTTGTGTGCTGGGTCACATGACATCACCGACAGGAAGGAGCATGCCATCTATTATCTCAGCAAGAAGTTCACATCTTCTGAGGTTAAGTACACTCACCTTGAGAGGACATGTTGCGCCCTAACTTGGGTAGCACAGAAGTTGAAGCACTATTTGTCATCTTACACTACTTACCTCATCTCTTATTTGGATCCGCTAAAGTATATATTTCAGAAGCCTATGCCAACAGGGAGGCTCGCAAAGTGGCAGATCTTGCTCACAGAATTTGACATCGTCTATGTGACTAGGACTGCGATGAAAGCCCAGGCATTGGCTGAGAACCCAGTGGATGAAGAATATGAGCCTTTGAAGACTTACTTCCCTGATGAAGAGGTAATGCATATTGATGAGTTGGAACCAGTTGGAGAGCCAGGTTGGAAACTTTTCTTTGATGGAGCTGCTAACATGAAAGGCGTCGGGATAGGGGCTGTACTTATCTCTGAAATAGGGCATCACTACCCTGCTACGGCTCAACTTCGTTTCTACTGTACTAATAATGGCTGAGTACGAGGCGTGTATTTTGGGTTTGAGGTTGGCTGCATACATGGGTGTCCAGGAAGTCTTGGTCTTGGGAGACTCGGACCTTCTAGTACACCAGATCCAAGGGGAATGGGAAACACGAGATTTAAAACTCATACTGTACCGGCAATGTTTGTATGATCTTTGTCAACGGTTTCGATCATTAGAGTTCAGGCATATTCCAAGGATCCATAACGAGGTTGTCGATGCTTTGGCTACCTTAGCATCAATGTTACATCATCCAGATAAGGCTTATGTGGACCCTTTGCATATTCAGGTCCATGATCGGCATGCTTACTGTAATGTGGTGGAAGAAGAACTTGATGGTGAGCCTTGGTTTCATGATATCAAGGAATATATAAGGATGGGGATGTATCCAGTACAAGCCACAAGTGATTAAAAGAGAACAATTCGGCGGTTGGCAAGCGAATTTTTCTTCAGCGGAGGGGTTTTGTACAAAAGGACTCCGGATCTTGGATTGTTGAGATGCATAGATGCTAGACAAGCCACAACTATCATGACCAAAGTATATTCTGGAGTCTGTGGGCTGCATATGAGCGGGTACGTGCTGGCAAAAAAGATTCTCCGAGTAGGTTATTACTGGCTCACTATGGAGCGAGATTGTATCAGTTTCGTGCGCAAGTGTCATCAGTGCCAAGTGCGCGGAGATTTGATTCACTCTCCACCATCTAAATTGCATACAATGTCTGCACCATGGCCTTTTGTTGCGTGAGGCATGGATGTCATTGGACCAATTGAGCCAGCAACGTCCAATGGGCACAAGTTCATTCTAGTGGCCATCGATTATTTCACCAAGTGGGTTGAAGCTAAAACTTTCAAGTCTGTGACCAAGAAAGCGGTGGTCGATTTTGTGCACTCAAATATCATTTGTTGGTTCGGGATCCCGAAGGTAATCATCACAGATAATGGTGCTAATCTCAATAGTCAACTGATGAAAGAGGTATGTCAACAGTTTAAGATTACACATCGTAATTCCACCCCATACCGCCCCAAGGCGAATGGAGCAGTCGAGGTAGCTAACAAGAACATAAATAAGATACTTCGGAAAATGGTAGAAGGGTCCAGGCAATGGCATGAAAAGTTGCCATTTGTATTGTTGGGTTATCACACTACTGTTCGTACGTCAGTAGGGGCAACTCCTTATTTGTTGGTATATGACACTGAGGCGGTGATACCCGTGGAAGTTGAAATCTCGTCCCTTCGGATTGTCGCTGAGGCCGAAATTGATGACGATGAGTGGGTCAAAACTCGCTTGGAACAATTAAGTTTAATTGATGAGAAGAGATTGGCAGTAGTTTGTCATGGTCAGTTGTATCAACAGAGAATGACAAGAGCATATAACAAGAAGGTGCGTCCACGGAGATTTGAAGTGGGTCAGTTAATATTGAAACGTATCTTTCCTCATCAGGCTGAAGCAAAAGGCAATTTCGCCCCAAATTGGCAGGGGCCGTTCATCGTGGCGAGAGTGTTGTCCAATGGTGCTTTGTATTTAACAGATATAGAAGGCAAATGTGTAAAAATGACTATCAATTCTGATGCGGTCAAAAGATATTATGTATGAAAATATGGTATTTTTTATTCGAATAAAAAAAGTAGTTCCCTTGACACTTTTTAAATGCGGAGTATCTCGTTTGGGCATGACAATAAAAATGGTCATTCTAAATCCACAAACACGTGCTACAACGACAATTATTAAGAAACCATAAAAAAGATTCAGTATGTCCGATACTATAATTTACATATACACTTAGTCATTGAATATAGAATAATTAACCCATATAGCCGACCTCCAAATCGCTTAAACTAAAAATAGTCGATCAATGTATAATATATACATAACTTATGGATTACATATATATAATTGTTTATAATCAATGTATAATCTATGTATCTAAAAAATAATTATGGCTGGCTATTTATGTAAAAATTCCTTGAATATATGGTTGAGATATTTACTAGACAGCTCCGTATTGAGTGAGTCCCTACCCTGAAAGCATACAGACAAAGGACATTATATTGCGTTTTGGACAACTATTTCAAAAGGCCTCTTTGGGATTTCTAGCTCATGACCACTTTTGAGAATTTTTCTGAGCCGAGAATCTATTGAAAATAATAGGATCCTTTCCAAACTTTAGTTATGAAATTATACAAAATTTTTTGTTATTGTCCTTGTTGTTAATTACTCTTAGGATTAATGCATGGCCAGATATTGCCCCATTTTATATAAATTTTATGTTGTCTAAAAATGGGTGTTGCATTTAAAATGAGCTTTCTTTGTGGTGTAGTTGTCGTAGAATGATTAATACCTGTTCTGCAGTACTGAATGTGATTTTGTAATTTTGTGGAGTTGTCATTTAATTACCCTCGTACAGTCCACTGATAATTTTATTTGCAATCCTGTTGCTTAGCTTTCTGTTTGGAATTACTTCACTAACTGCAGTTGAGGTGATAATTCAAGGGTGGACCCTGCAACAATTGATGCTTGAGCTTGTGGGATATCGAAACTTTCATTTACTAAGTACTATTCAAGGCTATTCTTGCAATTAATGCTAGTATCTCTAGTTACGATCAAGAAAAATTATGAAACACGGGAAAATTTGTAAAAAAATACTTCAATAGTGTGTGTTTGGCTAATTATTGAAAATAGATTGGCATCTTTTAATATTTCGTTAATAGGAAGCATTTGTAGCCACGCAAATGTTATGACAAATTTCACCCCACAAGTTTCAAAAGTTTTACAGTCACACAAATGTTACGACTTTTTAATGACCACGTATCTCAAAAGTTTTCCTTTCTTTATTAAAGTTTGTGGTAAGTCAAACTAAGATAATCTTTTAAAAAACGGAGGGCGTAGTAATTAGTATTTGACCAAACTTTTAAAACAATACTTTTAAATATATTTTTCTCAAAAGTACTTTAAAAAAAGTACTTTTTGGATTTTTTTTTTGCTTTTCAAAAACAACATATGCTTATACTCAAAAGTACTTTTTTCCTTCTAAAAACTTGGCCAAACCACCTTAACTTTGAGAAAAAAAAAAATACTTTTGGCCAAAAAGAAGTTTGGCTAAACAGGCCATTAGTCTGTAATTACTCTGCCAATACTTGAACATGATTTACTACCTTTATTTTTGTAATAATCCGACCGGCCGTTTTGAGAGTTGTAGCCCCGTTCCCCCATTTACTGCCCCTTCGGGGTAGAGGTAAGGTCTGCGTACATATTACCCTCCCCAGACCCCACTTGTGGGATTATACTGGGTCGTTGTTGTTGTTGTTGTTGTTTGTGCTCTACAACTATTATATGACTTACCACGTTAGTTAGTTCGGGTCCGAAAAGATTTCAAATTGAATTGAGACACTTAGTCTCATAATGGAAAGCTTCAGTTGGAAAAGTTGACCAGATATTGACTTATGTGTAAATGACCTCGGATTTAAATTTTGATAGTTTCGTTAGCTCCGTTAGGTGATTCTGGACTTAGAAGCGTGGCCGGATTGTGATTTGGAGGTTCGTGGTAGAATTAGGCTTAAAATGGTGAAATTTGAAATTTTTGGAAAGTTTGACCGGAGTAGACTTTTTGATATCGAGGTCGGATTGGATTTCCGAAAGTTGGAGTAGGTTCGTGGTGTCATTTGTGACATGTGCAAAATTTGAGGTCAATCGGACGTGATTTGATAGGTTTCGGCGTCGTTTGTAGAATTTAAAAATTTCAAAGTTCATTAGGCTTTAATTGGGGTGCGATTCGTATTTTTGATGTTGTTCGAGGTGATTTGAAGGCTCTACTAAGTTCGTATCGTGTTTTAGTACTTGTTGGTATGTTTGGTTGAGGTCCCGGGAGGCCTCGAGTTGATTTCGGGTGGTTAACGGACTTGGAATTGAATTTGAGAAACAGTTAAAGTTTGGTTTCTACTGGTGTAATCGCACCTGCGGATGTGGAACCGAAGGTACGAGCTCGCAGATGCAGAGAGGGCAACACAGATACAGAGTTTGAGGTGAGGCAACAAGTGGTCACTGGTGCGATGGTTTTCCTGCACCTGCGTGACCGCAGGTGCGGCAGAAGGATCGTAGTACCTATAAAAGCGAATGTTCCAAAATTTCACCATATCTAACATTTTGAGCTCGGATTTTGGAGATTTTGAGAGGATTTTCAAGGGGATTCTTGAGGTAAGTTCCTTTTGTTCATTTTTCTTCAATAATTATGTCTCCCCACTGATTTTCCACATAGTTTGTGTGTTTTGAGGTGTAATCTGAGGGTTTGAAGCTAGGGATTTAGAGAGTTAATTTTGGGGATTTGAGTGGCGATTTGATGTCGGATTTTGATAAATTTGGTATGATTAGACTCGTGGTCGAATGGGCTTTCGGGTTTTGTTTTCTTAGATTTCAAGTCGTGGGCCTGGGCCGGATTTGAGCTGATTTAGGATTTTTGAGTTATAACTTCGTAATTTCTTGTAGAATTGATTCCTTTAGCCCATATTAATTGTATGGTATTGCTTGTGGCTAGATTCAGAATGTTTGGAGGCCGATTTGAGAGACAAAGGTGTATTGGAGTAGAGTTTTTGCTCGGATTGAGGTAAGTAACACTTTTAAACTTGGTTCTGAGGGTTCGAAACCCCGAATTATGTGTTATGTGATTAGTATTGAGGTGACTCATATGCCAAGTGACGGGCGTGCAGGCGTGCACCGTGAGAATTATGACTTGGTTGACTCCATGGCACCGTATAGTGGTTCTATCTTGTTGATATCCGTGTTTTCATCATGTGATAAAGTAATTGAGATGTCAATCATGCTAGAGATCATGTTTAGGCTTTATGCTAGTACAGTTGGGACCCGTAGTGGTCGTTTCTTGCTGTTGACTTATTGATGTCATTGATATTTCGTACTCAGTCACACTTATTCATTCCATATCGTATCTTAGTCTCTGTTATTATTTATTGATATATCATATCATCATGTTCCGGCTAGTTTCATGACATTGTGATCCCGTGAGTGAGGCTGGAGAGATCGATGACTAAGTGAGGCCGAGAGCCTGATTATGAGTGACATTTATGGGATCGGGCTGCATGCCGCAGCGGTTATACTCATTTATGATACCGCTTGGGCTGAATGAGCCCCTCTGGAGTCTGCACACACCCAGTAAGCGTGGTTGATTATATTGAGGGATGGATCTTCCCTGGACATGGATCTTTTCCGAAGCATTATATACTTGGAAATGGATCTTCTGCACGGGCTGGATTGTCCCCACTCGATATTGGATGACTGATAGTTAGCGATGTATATATTCCGGAATGGATCTTGACCGGGCCTTATGGGCCATATACAGTACCGAGTGATTGAGCATTTGAGAGTGTGAGCACATGAGGCTGTTAGCATGGTGCATCACATACAACATATGCATTGACATGTTGAAGTAGAGGAGTTATATTCTTCATATCATTCAGATTTGATCTACTTTACTGTTTTGAGTTATCTATTGAATTTGAAAGCATGCATACGTTTATGTACTGTTATTTCTATATTGAACTGTGCCAGTTAAGTTCGTCACCACCTTTCAGTCCAAAGGTTGGATTTGTTGGTTGTACTCATGCTACATCATGTACCTCGTGTGCAGATCCAAGTGCTTCCGGTCACGGCGGCTGCACTATCGAAGCAGCTGTATGGCGTTCGCAGGCCTTGACTCTCCTTCATTATCTTTATCTGTATTTCAGTTCTTATTACTTAGACATTATAGTAATCCGTATTCTGGTATAGATGCTCATGGACTCGGTGACACCTCAATTTTAGGAGAGATTTTTATTGCGTTGCGGATTTACTTTTTTAAAAAGGTTTTTCTTAAATATTAATTGCTTTCGTATATATTTTCAAAGCTTTTACTGTGCTAAAATGGTTGAGTAGTTGCTTGCCTAGTCCACGATAGGCGCCTTTACGATGGTTGGATTTTAGGTCGTGACAAGTTAGTATCAGAGCCTAGGTTACATAGGTCTCACGAGTCATGAACAGGTTTAGTAGAGCATTGCGAATTGGTACAGAGACGTCTCTACTTATCTTTGAGAGGCTGCCGAACCCTTAGGAAACTTCACATTCTTGAATTCTTGTCGTGCAAATCTGTTGATTCTAGTAACTAAATATCTGTTATTCTATTCTCTCACAGATGGTAAGGACACGTACTACTGGGCAGGATGGACAACCACCAGTACCACCAGCTAGGGTCGCGAGAGGCCGAGGTTACAGTAGGGGCAGAGGTGTAGCTCGTACACCTGCAGACCCACCAGTCGCTCCAGCTCAGAAACAGGTACTAGATATAGTTGAGTTAGTGGGTCCAACTCAGGCACCAACTATGCCCATTGTGATTCCAGGCCTTCAGGAGTGGTTCAGCTCAGTAGAGGAGTCAGCCTATGACTTCAGCACTCGTTGCTTCACCACCGCCCAGCCAGCTCGGGGTAGAGCTCAGTCAGCTAGGGGTCGCCCTAGAGGGGAAGGCCGATCATGTGGCAGCCAGGCCCGATTCTATGCACTCCATGCTAGACCAGATGCTATTGCTTCAGACATAGTGATCACAGGTATTGTCTCAGTAAAGGGTAGTGTGTACGCACACATACCTAGTGTAATTAGATTAAATAATCAATAGACTGATTTTTCCTGGCGAATTCTTTAGTCGCCACGATAGTAAGAGTTTTTTTTGTGACGAGTAGTTCAATAAAGTAGTAATTTCTATGACAAAACCTTTATAGTCGGCACAAAATGTGATAATTTAGAGTCCGTTTGGCCAAGCTGCCAAAAGCTACTTATTTTGAAAAGTACTCTTATTCAATAGTGCTTTTCAACAAATATTTTTGTTCAAAAGTGCATTTTACTTTTGAAAATTATCAGTTTGTGTTTGACCAATTTGTTTGAGAAGTACTTTTTGCAAAATTTAACTACCAAATTGTGTCTGGTCAATCTTTTTAAAAAGTACTTTTGAGTATAAAATTACTATAAAGGACAGTAAAGATTGTTTACAATTAGCATTATTTAAAAAGAGAAATCTTAAATTTTTATTATAAAATAATTTAACTTAGAATATAAAATATAAAGTAATACGTACTACAAAATTTAATCAATATAAAATATAAGTATATAAAAGTAATAATATTGGTAGGAGCATATATGCGTACAAGTTACCTATATGAAAAACATTATTAATTCGTAAGAAAATAACAAACTAGGTAGTAATGCATTATGTCAATTATATTATCTGTATGCACGCAAAAAAAAGTACAAATAAACTACAAAGTGGAGATCATGTAATATTGGTATACTGTAAAAGAAAAAAAAATACCTTATGAAGAAAATGTTTGAATATGGTGATCAACCTTGTTAAATACTTCGATGAGTAATAGGAGACTAAGAAAAGAAGAGACAACAATAGAGAAAATAAGAGATCTATTTATACTAGAGAGATTATTCCAAATAGGAATAATAGAAGAAGAATAAAAATACGGTAAAAATAGAAACGAGAAGAAAAGATGGTAGAGATAAAAAAAGAAAAAGTAAAGGTTAAATTAATAAGGGATAATTTAGGAAATCTAATTTTATGGTAAAGATATTTTTGTCTTGAAATTATTAATTTTTAGCTTCTGTCTCATGAAAGAAGCTAGAATTTGTAACTTATTCCCAAAAGCAGAAAACAACTTCTGTTGCTGCTCAAAAACACTTTTCTGTTTTGGCCAAACACCACGTATTTTCTAATAAGTATTTTTTTTGACAAAAAACTCTTTTTTGCCTCCCGGAAGCTTGACCAAATATGCTCTTAGTGACGACTATACTTAAGTCGCCATGAATATGCATTAAAATTCACAAACATAAGAGCATGTTTGGCCAAATACAGCATATTTCCAAATAAGTACTTTTTTTTTTGACAAAAAAAGTTTTGCCTCCAAGAAGCTTGGCCAAATAGGCTTTTAGTGGCGACTATACTTAAGTCGCCATGAATATGCATTAAAATTCACAAACATAATTTTGCTAAAAAAGTATTCTAGCGATTTTTAGTAATCGCCACGAAAAGTCTTCTAGAACGTGCTGCACTAGAAGTTACAATTCACAATGAATTTGCTGCGACTTAGTTGCCTCCGATTCTTAAAATTAAAAACATTATTATGAATACATTCATACTCATGCAGTAATTTCTGATCACAACTTGTAGAAATAAGAATTGGAAAATCATTCTTTCTTATTGGTTGCGGTCAGTCTCTCTGCGCCAGTGGCAGAACTACAATGGTAGAAGGCTAGTCCGTCGAACACTCTTTGCCGGAAAATATTGTTAGGTGTTTGTCCAAATTTTCTTACCAAAATTGATTTTCCTATCTCATGAAGGAAAGGACAATATATTTACCATAATTAAGTTTTCCTTCTTGTAGAAGAAAATTATAAATCTCCCATATTTGGCTAGTCCCTTTTCTGGTAGGAAAATGTTTGGACT
The DNA here is from genome assembly GCF_000715075.1 of Nicotiana tabacum. NCBI lineage: Eukaryota > Viridiplantae > Streptophyta > Magnoliopsida > Solanales > Solanaceae > Nicotiana > Nicotiana tabacum. The sequence continues at coordinate 161,959,415 of NC_134089.1, read as the reverse complement.
TCTATAAATTAAGGATCCTTCCTTCTCATTCAGAAGCATCCACAATGTAGCCATATGGGGTTTGAGAGTCGTGTTTAGGGGGAGAACATTACGAGACAAGTGTTAGTATGTCACTTGTGTTTGCCTCTTTGTGAGGTTGTTCTCTCGATATTTTGTACTCTCTTTTTATTATAGTGGATTGCTCATCTCCGTCGTGAATGTAGGTCAGTTGACCGAACCACATTAAATGTTTGTGTCTCTTTTGATATATTTCTCTTTTTGGTATATTTCTCTTTTCCGCGTGAACCTGATTTTTCGGTCCTAACAAATATACTGTGTATATAGAGTTCACACTGTTCGATCGAAAAGATATTGAAACTTTTTTGATTAAAATTAAAGAAGATGAAGAGGTAAATCTTAGTCAAACATAATAAACTCCAGATCCATAAACAAACCAGAAAACAATGCATAAGATGAAATAGGGATGATTAATCTCATTGAGGTTTTTTTTATTCCTTATCTCACTAATCGATGGAGATGACTATTTTACATAATCAATGGAAGACTATTTTGTCTTCTTTTTGCTAAGAATACTACACACACAGAGAGAGAGAGAGAGAGAGAGAGAGAGAGAGAGAGAGAGAGAGAGAGCCCCTTTTCTAGGAAGGTTCCCTTCCTATATATAGTTATGGAATCCTTACTATGTTCTCGGGTCAATGCACTTTTCACATCACGTCCGCTTTCTTCGTTTCCTTAGTGTTGTTCTTTGATTTAGCGGGTATTGTGAGTACGGGGTTTGGAGCAAACCATGTCGTCTTCCATTATCTTGCCGCTTGGACAGGATCTCGGCTGGTCGACCGCAACGATCAGATTTTGACCAATACAGTTAGTCCCTCCGTTTGCCGGGGTCATCTCTTGTGGGGCCTGGTAGACGGATTATGATTGTTACATATCTAAGAGAAATATGACTACCTACCCCTTGGGTATGATCTTTAGATTCAAATAATGTACCAGCGCCTTTTCAATATCCTTGAACCATTGCGGCCGTTAGAAACCGAAACATCGTTTAACTTGAAACGTTGTTCGTGGTTGCTGCCATTATGACACATGTTCTCAGGGGATTGAGCTATTTCATGCCCTATCAACTTCGATTGCCGACTCTTGGGTTTCGTGCTTTGTGAATTTAAGTCTCTTATAAATAGAAGGAATGCCCAAATCGATTGACACACTTCTTTGCCTTTACTTGAAAGAACTTTGCGAATGTTCTTTTCTCCTGATACTTTGGATTTTTGATTTTCTCCGATTAACTAGGGATTTTCGTCTTTCCTTTCCTTTATCCCTCTTCTTTACCAAGTTGATACAAATGGCTGGCGATTCTTCTCGCGCTGACCTTCCTGCCACAATTCCGACGTCGGAAAGCGATGTACTTGCCACTGGGGGAGTAGAAGTGGTAGAAGATGAGGAGGTCCCGTCGGTGACTGAGAACTTGCCTCGCCCTGGGAGACAATGGAACGATTTTCACAGTCCCGCCGGGGAGAAGCCGTAACCTGCTTCCTCTGTCATAGATGAAGAGGGGATCGCAGAATTGAAGGCTAGGTGGGGAATCCCTCGCTACGTCGAAATACTGCTTGCGGTGGGGAACGACATAGTTCATTTTGACCGCCCAGGGTATTGCGCGTTCTACACCTACCCCTTTATTGTTGGATACACGCTTCCTCTTCCTCTCTTGGTGGTAGATTTTTGTTGCTTTTACGAGGTATGCCCGACTCAATTTTCTCTGTACCTTTATAAATTTTTCCTTATGCTGCTCAAGTTTGCAGAGCTTGCCGGTCGTGAGATCACTTTGGGGCACATGCTCAATATCTTCGCCCCTCAACTCATTCGTGGCACGATGAGTCACATGAGCCACCGAGGGTCGAAGAGCTTGGTGGTGAAGATGGATGACAAAGCCAACCGTTGCTTCTATGAGAATTACTTCTATATGCGGATCGAGCATCTTGTGGCGTATCCTACGGGGTTCCATAAGAAATGAAACTTCGCACGTAAGTTTTTATTTTTTTGGTCGAGATGATGCTCGGACACTTCCCTTTGGTCAGTACATGAAACTTGTTCTTTTGTTTTTACAACCGTGAAACTACCCCCTGCACCTGTTGATGGCATCTACGAGTGGATGAGTGCCATCTTCCCTCATACAGTAGGGGTCCGCACATGGTCATCCTTTTATGAGAAGTATGGACACAAGCCCCTTACTGGTAAGTAATATCATTTTCGTTTGCTATTCTTCCATCTTCCCTTTTTACTTAGTTTCTTATGTGATGTTCGTCGATATCAGGGAGAGTGCGAAGAGCGAGGGCTCCTCCACTAGATTTTTGTCAGCCTACATTGTCCGCTCGCCCAGCTTCAATGTCTACTGCTCGACCTTCGTCGAGGGCCGCTTCAGCTGAATCTAAGGTCATGGTCGTACGCGTAGAGGCTACCCCTCGAACTGAGACTCAGACCCCTATTTCCTTCCCAGCGGGGGAATTTTCTCGTGCCGAAGAGGGATAGGGGCCGTCAAAAAGGCGACGAGTGGAGTCTGAAACGGCTCCTTCGGCCATGATACATCTAGAGGAAGATCTTCCCTTGACGGGATTTGAGGTGGAAGTTGATTCCATTCCGCCTGTAGAGGCAGAGCCAACTATTGCGTCTGCACCATCGACGGAGATCTCTGCCGCTATGATTGATCGGCAACTCGCCGCGATGGAGGGTCAGACTCCTGAGGCCGCTGTTACTATTTTGGACGGGCCTTCATCCACGGTGCCTAGCCTTGCTTCATCCTCGGCCGTAGAAAGAGGAAAAGCTGTCGTGGTCGACGACTATGAATCTCAGTCTGATCTTGACCCTGATAATGTTAGGATGTTTGAAGAGGGTCTTACCCGTTTGGTGGTTCATGCGGGAGGTCCGTCCCGTATTCTTGAGATCTCATCGGACATTATCTCCTGGGGGACACGGAGGATCGGGTGCCGCAATTTGACATTTTGTGTTCTACCGCTGAGAACAAGGCTCTTCGGAATATTGACTTGATGCATGAAGTGGCTTCTATGGGCTTGAGGGTATGTTTTGCCTTCTTTCATTTTCCTTTTATATTAGCCCAAGTAAATGTGAAGTTTTGAAGACTGACAAAAGAACTCAGACATGGACCAGGTCCATCTTGTGAAGCACAGTCGTGATCAACCCAAACATGTGAGATGCACGTGAAAGAGATAAATCTAACTTATCAGAAGTAATATCTCCTGATCATGATCGAAAAGGTTGCATATTGGATAAGGAGAAAGACTCCTTACACAAAGAGAACACAGTTTAGGAAGAGGATAGAGTTAGAGTATGAGATCAACTAGAACTCTTCCACTATGGAAGAGTAGCATTTGTATCCTAGTAAATCTCTAATTACTAACTCTTTAAATATCAGTGTTGTTCTCTTTTATAGGTAATGCACATACGTAGAAGTTAAACGTGAATTAAGAGAAAATAGCAAGACGATTTCACAAGAAATTTATGTGTGATTCAAGCGTGCAATCATGAAGCTACTTTAACCAGATAAAAAAACCAGTTCCAAGTGTTTGTCTTTTTATTCTAGTTCATTTGTAGTAGGTGATTTTACATTGTATTTTTCAGCTTATTTAGAAGCAATTGTATTAGGTACGTAGAGTTTTCAAGTTAGAGTTAACTTGAAGTTGTCGCAACAGTTGAGGTTGTGTGCCACAACGGGATTAGAGTTAATCCTAGGTTTACAAAAGCGTTTTTGTAAATGCAGTTTTTGGCTCGGTGATTTTAGTGGAGAGTTTGGAAAAATCCTACTGGAAGGTAGGTCGTGGTTTTTTCACCTTTTGAGCCAGATGTTTTTCACGTACAATCTCTATGTTCTTTATTTTCTATATTTATTTTTCCGCAACAGTAGTAGTTGGAACACATAGAAGAACCAGGTCCTTCTATAATAAAGTTAAGGGAAAATTGGGTACCACACAAATCACCCCCCTCTTGTGTGGTATTGAAGTCTATATCATCAATTGGTATCAGAGCAGGTTATCCTTGAAGAGGTTAACACCTTAGGAATAGATCAAGATGAGTGCACCACCTGGAAACTGGGAAGGACAATCCATTGCTAGGCCTTCACTCTTTAATGGCCAGTACTATTCCTGGTGGAAGAACATGATGAGAGACTACATCATAGGAGAAGACTATGAACTCTGGGACATTGTTACTGATGGTCCCCTGGCTACTACAAAGAAGAATGCTAAAAGAGTGGACATGCCAAAGACGAGAGGTGACTGTACTGCTGAAGATTTGAAGAAATGGGAAAAGAAAGCCAAGGCCAAGAAATGGCTTGTGTGTGGACTAGGTCCAGACGAGTACAACAGAATTCAAAGTTATACCACTACTAAAGAGATCTGGGACACTCTACAAGTGGTCCATGAAGGAACTCCTCAAGTAAAGAGATCAAGAGGAACAATGCTATATTCTCAATATGAGAATTTCACCATGAAGGAAGGAGAAACCATCCAAAAGATGTACACAAGGTTCACAACACTAACAAATGAACTTAAGTCTCTTAGAAGAATTATCCTTGAAGAAGACAAGGTTGAGAAAATCTTGACAAGGGTCTTGCCAGTAATTTGGGAAAGCAAAATCACAGGTATTCAGGAATCAAAGAACATTGCTACTCTCAAGTTGGATGAGCTGATTGGAAATCTCACTACCTATGAACTATGAAGGCAAACTATGAAGATGGATTCACACAAGAAGGAAAGAAGCCCGACTCTCAGAATAGCAGAAGGTGCAGACATAGAGGATGATGAAATGGCTATGATCATAAGGGATTTCAAAAAGTACCTAATGAGAGGAAAAGGTTCTTCAAGAGGTGCAACCTTTAACAAACTAAGGGCTCCTAAAAAGCAGACCAACAAGGGCTGCTACAAATGTGGTAAGACAGACCACATGATCAAGAATTTCCCTCAGTGGGAAATTGAATGGAAGAAGGAAAGGGTTGAATGAAGAAATAGGAAGAAGAAATAGGTTCAACCCAAGAAGAACAAAGGATCAACAAAGGCTATGATTGCTGCTTAGGGAGAAAGCTTAGATGAGGATTCAGAAGATGAAACTGGAGATGAACAAACACTTATGGCCATTGGAGAATCAGACGATGAAGAAGAGGTAAGTGTGATTCATCTCAAAGACAAGATTAAATTTTTGTCTAAAGAAAGGCTATCTGAATTACTGTTGACTTCATTGATGAGTCTAAGGTCATAAAAAATGAGAAGGAACATTTGTCTAGGGAATGTGTGATCCTAAAAGCCAAGTGCAGAAATCTGAAACTTAGGGATAGTGAAAGTGATAATAAAAATACTTAGTTGAAGAAACAGGTTGTTGAACTTGACACCACTGTCTTAGAGCTTAGGTCTAAAAATTTAAAACTGAAATTAGGAATAGGTAAGAAGAAAGCTGATCACACAAATCTCACCTTAGAAGAAAATCTAGGAAAAATGAAGGACGAGTTGTACAAGAAAGATGAGCAGATAAGAGTCCTAAAAGAAGATCTAGGTAAGGTGAAGCATGAACTAGACAGAACTTGCAAATGGAATAAGTCCTCTGATGCACTATCCTGGCTACAGGACCACCACAATAGCAATAAGAGAGGACTTGGCTATGGGACCCCAACACCTAAGTGGGATCCCAAAAGCAAGTACATCATACTTCCTGAGAATAAAATCTGCACACACTGTGGCAAGACTGGTCATTACAAAAGTGAATGTAATGCAAAAGAAAAGGCCAATCAAAAGAATAAAACCTTTGTTCAAGAGAAAAATAGGCTGCCTGGATAAGCTAAAAAGAATTTAATTCACCCCTTTGCCTATAGAAAGGGACACAAACTAGTTTGGGTTCCTAAGACTAATCCCTGATTTCGTTTTGCAGGTCCAAGTGAAGGGAAGTAACCAAATATGGTACATGGATAATGGCTACTCAAAGCATATGATTAGAAGTAAGAGCCAGTTCCTTTCACTTGAGGACCTCAAAGGAGGTAATGTCTCCTTTGGATATGGGAAGAAACGTGAGATCATTGGGGTTTGAAAGGTAGGTAAGACAAACTCGCATTCCATTAAGAATGTCTACTTGATAGATGGCTTGAAATATAGCCTAATCAGTGTATCACAACTGTGTGATAGAGGTAACCTGGTAGCATTCACCTCTACTAAATGTTTTGTGATTAATCTTACCACTAACAAGATTGTTTTGCAAGAAAAAAGAGTTAACAATATTTACATTGTAGATTTGTCCACTCTTTCAAAAAATGAACTCACTTGCTTGAGTGTGTTGGACAACGATCCCCTTCTGTGGCACAAAAGACTTGGTCATGCAAGTCTAAATCAACTCAATAAATTAGTCTCCAAGGACCTAGTGATAGGGTTACCTAACATCAAGTTCAAGGAAGAAAAAGCTTGTGAGGCTTGTGTAAGGGGGAAGCAGTTAAGATCCTCTTTTAAAAGCAAGAAAGTGGCAAGCACGACTAGGACGATGGAACTAGTTCGTATAGATCTCTGTGGTCCAATGAGAACATTGAGCAGAGGTGGTAAGAAATATGTGATGGTACTTGTTGATGATTACTCTAGATTTAATTGGGTATTGTTTTTAACATCTAAGGATGAAGCATTTGACATGTTTACTGCCTTTGTTAGAAAAACTCATAAACAACTTGGTAACCAACTCGCATCAATTAGGTCTGATCATGGAACTGAATTTGAAAATGCTAAGTTTGCTGAATTTTATAATGAGCATGGTATAGATCATAATTTCTCTGCTCCTAGGACTCCTCAACAAAATGGAGTAATTGAAATAAAGAATAAGACTCTTGAAGATATGGCTAGGACTATGCTTCTTTCTAGTAAACTGTCCCATAACTTCTAAGCAGAGGATATAAATACTGCATGTTACATCATTAATAAGTGCATGACTAGTCCTCTTGTAGAGAAGACTCCCTATGAGTTACTTAAAGAGAGAAAACCAAATATATCCCATCTTAGGGCATTTGGATGCAAGTGCTTTGTGCACAATAATGGAAAGGAATCCCTAGGTAAGTTTGATCCCAGAAGTGATGAGGGAGTATTCTTGGGATATTCTTCACATAGAAAAGCCTATGAGGTGTACAACAAAAGAACTTTGTGTGTGGAAAAAAGTGTACATGTAGTTTTTGATGAAACTAACATTCTTTCTGAGAGACAGGAATATGAAAATGAAGCTATTGGGCTGGTGAAAGAGTTGAGTGAAGTCACAGCTCAAGCTGAAACTGCACCAAAGGAAGGAGCATGTTCTTCTATCCAGGGCAACTTAATAGGGGAGACTGAACAAAGAAGAACTGAAACCAATCCTCTAATGGAACCTGTCCATGAGCTTGTTCCTCAGTAACAGAACATGGGAGAAACATCAAATAGAAACCAGTTGATTGTGAAACCTTACACGTATCAAAGTTCTCATCCCAATGAGAACATAATGACTGATCCAACCTCTGGAGTTAAAACTAGATCACAATCAAAGAATCTGTGTGCTTTTGATCCTTTATTATCTCTTATTGAACATAAAAATATTGCTGAGGCTTTGCAGGATGCAGGTTGGGTAAATGCAATGCAAGATGAACTCAATCAGTTTGAAAGAGGTCAAGTTTGGCATCTGGTTTCAAGACCCAAGGATAGATAAGTACTTGGCACTAAATGGGTCTTCAGAAACAAGCTTGATGAAGATGGAAATGTTACAAGGAACAAGGCAAGGTTGGTGGTTCAAGGTTACAACCAGGAGGAAGGCATAAACTATGATGAGACCTTTGCTCCAGTTGCAAGATTAGAAGCAATAAGACTCCTAATAGCCTTTGCAGCACACATGGAATTTACTCTTCATCAGATGGATGTTAAAAGTGCCTTTATAAATGGCTACCTAAAGGAAGAAGTGTTTGTCCAACAACCTCCAATGTTTTAGAGAAATGAGTGTCCGAAACATGTGTACAAATTAGACAAGGCTCTCCATGGACTCAAGCAGGCTCCTAGAGTATGGTATGAATGACTAGCCAAATTCCTACTTGAACATGGATACAAGAGAGGTAAAATTGACAGTACTCTATTCATGAGGGAAAAAGGTAAGGATCTTATTTTAGTATAAATATATGTTGATGACATAATTCAAGAAAATCCTAAGGAATCTCACTTGACTGCTGTCAAGAGGATACTGAGATATTTGAAAGGCACTATTGATCATTGCCTTTGGTACCCAAAAGGTAGTATATTTAATTTAGTGGGATATGCTAATGCTGACTATGCAGGTTTCCTGGTGGATAGGAAGAACACCTCAGGTATGACACACTTCTTTGGGTCATGTCTGGTATCATGGGCCTCTAAAAAGCAGAATTTAGTGGCCTTATCCGCTTCTGAGGCTGAGTATGTTGATGCTGCCTCTTATTGTGCTCAACTGCTGTGGATCAAACAGAAGCTGATGGATTTTAGCATTGAAGTTGGTTGTATACCTATATTTTGTGATAAACTAGTGCTATTAGTATGACCAAGAACCCAGTTCATCATAAGAGGACTAAACACATAGATGTTAGACATAACTTCTTAAGTGACAACTATGAGAAAAGATTGTTTACCATAGAATTCTGTGCTACCGATAAACAAATTGCTGACACCTTACTAAAGCACTGAGTAGAGAAAGCTTTGAAAGGAACATGTTAGAATTAGGGATGATTAAGATCACCTAATGGGACCAGCTCAGAATGCACAATGAAAAAAAATGAAAAAAATTGATGATTTTTTTTAGCTAGGAAATCTGGAACTTGTGTAAATACCTAGAATTTTTACTCAGTTTCATAATGTAAATAGTATACTCCTGTTACATGTGTTGATATGATCTCTAACAAAATTTTCTCTATTATGGTAAATTGAGGAGATCAAGAGAATTCTAAATGAATAACTTGGTTCATCAGTATTGGTCATCTGAAAAACGAGGTATGTTTTCTATACTCTGCACAATTAGAAATATAAATATATAAATCATGAGCAGAGTCTACCTATGTTCAAAAACATCAGAAAATCCTATCCGTTTATTTTTTGAACCAGTTCCGTCTCTACTAGAGTTCTCACCACATAAAATGCCTAAAATCTAGGGAAGCTTAACCGTTCATTCAACCTGAAATTTCAGGTTGATTAGACCTCTAATTGACTGTTAAAGGCTACCGTTAGTCATTAAATAGGTCTCTTTATTTAAATATGCATCATCACCCTCTGCCACCCTTACTATTCCAAACAGTCAAAAATCTATTTCACTCTCAATTGTTCTCTCTTCCAAAAGACTAACTCACAAACTCTCTCAAGAAATTAGTTACAATGTCTAACCCTCAAGATAATCCAGGCACTCCTCCACCACCCTCCCCTTCTGGTTCCTCCACACCTCCTCAACCTAGTACAACCCCTCAACCTAGAAGAAGGATAGTAAAAATGCTTGCTCGGAAAATGGTGGCAACTGGTGCTCTTTCAAAGAAATTGAATGAGAAATTGAAGTCAAGACAAGCCCAAGATTTTGAGAACTCAGACGATTCGTTCAAATCTGCGAGTGAGGGCGAAGGAACTGGGTTTTCTGACTTTGAGAAGTCTCAAAACTCCCCTTCTGAGGTACGTTCTACTTTGGCCGAAAATTTAGAAAATAGGTTTATTTTGGTTAGGTTTATCAGGAATGTGAAATTGCTTGACTTAGGACAGAGAGGAGGTAAAAATAAAAATGAAAAAGAAAAAGAGGGAGAGGGTGTATGTAGTTATGTGAGGGGAAAATGGAAAGGAGTTGTTAGTTCTTCACCCACTTCTGAATTGATGGTACTAGCTATCTGTGGGGTTGAACATGCAATTGTGGAAGAATGTGGCAAGAAGTCAAGGGGAAGTGGTTCAGGGGAGGCTGTTGAAGGGTTGGTTAATCTAAGTTCACAAGCAAATGAACCTAGTTCATCTATTGAGGAGACCCTAGCAGACCTTCTAAAGAAAGTAGGTGCTAGTTATGATCCAAAGAAAAGGAAAACTCCAATACCAAAAGCCACCAACACTACAAAACCTTCCAAGAAAAGAAAGGTTTCCTCCCCAACAACTACTGAAATTCCCTTGCTAAAGGGAAGAGCTACAAGAAGTAGGGTGAAACAGAGTGAGAGTGAATTATAAAAGGCTTTGGCTGAAAGCAAGAAGAAGAGGATGGATAAAGGAAAAGGTAAGGTTGCAGATTCCTCTGAAGCTATTGATATTGAGGAGGTGGAACAGGTCCATCAGGAGGAACATACAACAATAAAGGTTTAGACCCCCAAGCCCAAAAAGACCGAGACTTCTTCCAAGAAGTCTTCATCTGTGTCTAAGGCAGTTGAACCTTTATTGGCCAAGAGGACAAGGTCTGCATTGTAAAACAAACAAGTTAGAATTACTGAAGATGAGGAATGGAGTGGTGAAGAAGAGAGTGAGTCTAACGGTGAACAAGACAAGCTGGCCAAGTTTGGCAAAAGAAAATTTTTGAAGGGAAGATTGCTGAAAGACTTGGTGGAACCAGGAATGGTTCGTTTGGTTGATGCCCTAGCTATTCAGAGCAAGAAGGACATGGTCCTTCAGATGGATAGAAGGCTAGCCAGGAATGAAATCATTGAATTCATGGCCAATGTAGAGGTCAAAGATGGCAGAGTCACTAGCCAAGTAAAATGAGTTCAAGTGACCTTTGATGCAAAGAAGCTGTGAGAGATTCTTGACATCCCTGTTGAGGGATATGATGACTACACTAGGCAAAGATGGCCAAGTCTAGATTCCCTTCCTCCTGCCCTTGAAATCACTAGGCGATTTTGTGATGTTGAAGAAGTGAATGAGGCCAAGTTTGTGCAAAAGAGTGAAATGAAGCCACAATACAAAGTCCTCTTTGAGTTTGTCAACAAGTGCCTACTGCCCAGGCAGGAAAGAAGGCACATTGCTAACTATATGGACTTAGTTCTGATGGAGTGCCTTGAAAGTGGAAGGCAAATAAACTGGCCTGCATTCATTATCAAGCTATTGGACATGGTTATCAATGGCTCCAAGGTCCATGCCACCCCTATGGATTTATTCTGACTACTATTCTGGATCAGTGCAAGGTGCCTTTGAAGAAGTGGGAAATGGCCACAAGAAAGGACTACTTTGGCATTAATACTCTGATTGCTTGTGACTATCTAGTCAATACCATTCCAAATGAACCCGGTTCAACCAAAAAGACACCTATAAACAATAAAGTCCGGGCTCTAGTTCAGGAAAGTGAGGACAAAGATGCTTAGATAGCTAGGCTGAAGGCTCGCTTAGCAGAGGTTGAATCTGAGAGCGATGCTCTCAGAACTGAGCATACCAAGGAAAAGGAGAAGAATGATGGGATTCTTCACAATATGCTGAATCTTCTCTAAGCCCAAAACCAACCCTCTAGCTCCCCCAAGCCTTAGGAATTCTAGCCTTTATCTCCTGAACCTATCTAGTACCATCAGTGACCCAGATTAGGGATTTCTTTTTCGTTTTGCTCATGTTTTGAATATTTTTGCTTTCTGTTTGTGGATTGTGGTAGCAACATATTTTCTATCAATGATATCTACTATTTTTGCTCTTGTTGACTGTTATTATTTCCTTGATAGTTTAAATATGTTTGCCTGATTACTGATGATTAATCTATAATTGCACCTACAGTTGCCCTAGTGGCCATGAGTACTTATTAAAATCTGGGACTCACACTTTGTTAATGCAACTTTTCGATGATGCCAAAAGGGGAAAAAGATATTGTGCTTTACATATTCTGCATATGTGATGTTTATAACCTAATTAACATGGTCCTCGATGATAAGTGGACTTTTCTAAACTTTGTATTCATGAATAAGCTGAGTTCTTACAGGGCTTAAGTGAATGAAAAGCACAGAGTTTGTCATCATCAAAAAGGGAGAATTTGTTGGCCCAAGTAAATGTGAAGTTTAGAAGACTGACAAAAAAACTCAAATATGGACCAGGTCCAACTTGTGAAGCACAGTCGTGATCAATCCAAACATGTGAGATGCACGTGAAGGAGATAAATCTAACTTATTATAAGAAATATCTCCTGATCATGATCGAAAAGGTTGCATATTGGATAAGGAGAAAGACTCCTTACACAAAGAGAACACGGTTTAGGAAAAGGATAGAGTTAGAGTATGAGATCAACTAGAACTCTTCCACCATGGAAGAGTAGCATATGTATCCTAGTAAATATCTAATTTCTAAATCCTTAAATATCAGTGTTGTTCTCTTTTACAGGTAATGCACATAAGCAAAAGTTAAACGTGAATTGAGAGCAAAATAGCAAGGCAATTTTGCAAGCAATTTATGTGTGATTCAAGCGTGCAATCCTGAAGCTACTTGAACCAGATAAAAGAACCAGTTCCAAGTGTCTATCTTATTATTCTAGTTCATTTGCAGTAGGTGATTTTACATTTTACCTTTCAGCTTCTTTAGAAGCAATTGTATTAGGTACGTAGAGTTTTCAAGTTAGAGTCAACTTGAAGTTGTCGTAATAGGTTGTATGCCACAACGGGATTAGAGTTAATCCTAGGTTTACAAAAGAGTTTTTGTAAATGCAGTTTTTGGCTCAGTGATTTTAGTTGAGAGTTAGGGAAAATCCTGCTGGAAGGTAGGTCGTGGTTTTTTCACCTTTTGAGCCAGGTGTTTTCCATGTAAAATCTCTATGTTCTTTATTTTTTTATATTTATTATTCTGCAACAGTAATAGTTGGAACACATAGAAGAACCAGGTCCTTGGTACCACAAAAATCACCCCCTTTTGTGTGGTATTGAAGTCTAAAGCATCATCTTATTTTTCTGGACGATATGGTATTAACCCGTCTTTTCATTTTTTAGACGTACATGGTGGAAATTGAGAGCGCTCGTAGGGCTGACATTTGTGCCAAGATTTTCCTGAAAATGTTGGAGAAGTATCGGTGCTATCGCAATAAGTGCCGTGAGATACACGAGCAATTGAAGGCGAACCCTGGTGCTCGATCCCTCGGCGAGGAATTGGAGAAGAGGTACCAATAATTGATGGAGGCTATTTGCAGAAGTAGCGTGCTCGAGGAGCAAGTTCGTGCAAGGAAGAAGAGCTTGAGTTAGGCAAAGGGGTTGCTGCAGAGTGTGAATATCTTCAGGGGAAGCTGAGGTCGATGCAGTCTGAGATGGATCAGAATCTTATCAGTGTTGAGGCGATGAGCGCGGAGTGGATGGGAAAATTGGCCGAGTTGGAGAGAAAGGTTGCCGTGTTGGAGAACATCGAGAGTTCCTGGTCATCGGCTTCGGCAAGGGTGGCGGCCCTGGAGAACACTATCTGTGTCCTCCAATCCGAGCAGGAATCGGAGAGGGCGACGACCACGCTTAGGGAGGTGAGGCTCGAGGAACGCATTGGAGATATTGACCAAGAGGCATCGACCTTATGGTACCGGATTGCTGCACTTGAGGCCGAAAAGGAGCAACTGTTGGCTCAAGTCGAATCTTCCTCCACTGCTGTTCTCCGTCATTTGCATGAGCTTTGGGTTCATGTTGAATCCCAACGTGACATATACAAGAGTTTGTGGGAGGCGGGCAATGTTACTGAGGCCGCATATGAAGTAGAAAGGGCGAGGGAACGAGAGACTCGTGTTAACTCTGGATATGACTTTGCAACGCCAGAAGCTGATAAGGGCGCGAACGATGATGAAGGATTCCCTGGAGATGGTGGTGATGGTACCGAGTGAAAGAACTGTTGTCTTTGTCTGTTTTTTTGTGGTTTATTGTTTTTTTTTCTTGGACTCCGTTGGTTTTAGCCGTATGTAATCTGCGGCTGTTTCTGCAGTAGCTTGTATAAAGAGGAATTTTCCATTGTTATATGCCTTCTGTATTTCTCTTCCTGTTTTGCTCTTCATAGCTTTGGTGCAAAGAAGTAGATTTTCACGTGAAGAGTTCCCGACTTTTAGGGAATTTAACGTCACATAGGTTGAGTAGAGCCTTGATGACGGCTTTAGCTGATGGGAAGATGCTTTCGTACTTGTGTCAAGGTGCTATCCCATCATAGTCCGAATGGTATAGGCTTACATCGAAGTATTATTTGTGGGGATGTTACTTTTGAGCTTATGTCGAAGTATTATCCCGTCGTGAGTCCCAGCTTTCTTCGGCGATGGCCTTTGTCCCTAGGATATTTCAAACTTTTTGTTAGGCGAAGGTCCTTGGCTTTAAGGGTATTATTTTGAACTTTCATAGAAATATTAACCCGTCGCTGTTTGATCGAGGTAAAACTCTTCCTTTTGGTGAACGCCCTTGGCCTCGAGGGTGTTATTTTGAACTCTCATTGAAATATTAACCCGTCGTTGTTCGATCGAGGTCGAACTCTTCCTTTTAGCGAAGGCCCTGTCACACCTCCTTTTTCCGCCCCCGCAAGGGGTGAAGGAGTTTTTCCAATTAAAGGACAATCCAAACAGGATTTGTTTATTTATTTCAGAGTCGCCACTTGGGAGATTCAGGGTGTCCCAAGTCACCTATTTAATCCCGAATCGAGGAAAAGAATGACTCTGTATTACAGTCCGCGAACCAGAAATCCGGATAAGAAATTCTGTTAACCCGGGAAAAGGTGTTAGGCATTCCCGAGTTCCGTGGTTCTAGCACGGTCGCTCAACTGTCATATTCGGCTTGTTTATCTGATTTTATACAATTGTGAGCTCATGTGCAAGTTTGTAACTCTTTACCGCTTTTATTATTATATTTTAAAAGAATGTGAACATCGTTTAAAAACATGTCTTTGGATTGCGTCACATGAAATGCACCCGTAATCCGGAACACATTTTTATTCAGTGTTTTGGGATTTGGATTTGGGTTGCATGAAATGCACACCCGAATTTAAGAAGATGGGATTATTAAACACGCGCCTAAAGAGCCTATCACGTCCTTATTTCTGGGGACGGCCATGAAGTTGTCTAAACGGCTCCTCCCGAAGTCTAAGTAATTAAATGTACATTTATTGAGGGCCCCGCAGTTTGTACCTTTTATTTGGCGAGGCTCGTCTCATTTATTTTTAAAAGGATAATCCTAAAGCGACTACGTTTTCTATTTCGTTTGTCTCTAGAATAAAAGAAGAAAAATACCTAATTTATTTACGTGTTTGAGAGTTATTATTAAAAAAAATTCGAACCTAAATAGTTGACATCGAAGATAGACGGGAACATGGGGGCCAGCACAGGTTTGGGCCCAGGCCCAGCATACCGGGCGTGGAACTGGACCTGGGACATTTTGTTTTTACGTCCGGCCTGCTACTTACTTTTACCCTTTTGGTTTTCACAATAAGGTGGAAATGAATCAACAACTACAAAACTCCTTTTATGACTCTAAATAAACATGCTAACTAAAACAGTTCAAACTACTTGACTAATTAGCTAAAAGCCTTTATACGTATTTGAAATATGCTTTGCAAAGAAGTAAAATGAAATAACAGAATGCTATCATTACATTATTGGTTCTTGTAGAATAACATGCAAGGCATTCTATCCCATATTGCTGCTCGATACTCAATTGTACATAGTCGAGCTACTACATGCTTCTAACAAATGAAAATAACTACCCTTTTACACAACTTAAAATTTCAGAATATACAAAGCTAAACGTTAAAATTTCAGTTCTTCATCTCATATTCATGCTTCAAATTTTCAAACTTACAACAACCATGATAAAGTTGTGTACCTGGTAGAAGAACAGAGATACAGTAGAAAAGAAGTCAGCAGCAGTAGCAGTAGCACAACAGCAGATTCAGCAACACAGCAGTAGCCAAAATAGCCCAGCAATAGATTAAGACCCAACAATGGCTTTAGAAAAACACCATACAGCAACACCAAATGCACCAGAAAATCCCAGCATGCAACCCCAGTACCCAAACAGCAATATAAACCACCACAATATGACCCAAACTTGAGTTTGCAACAAGAGATAAACCAGCAGACTCAGAAGACCCAATAAAACAACACCAGCTGCAGTCCTGATGTTCGAAGGTGCAACAGAAGAGACCTCTTTTATCCCTCAAACTAACTCTTTTAACTCTGGAAAATTAGCTCAACTTTCAGCCTATTTCAACTCAATATCTTCTGACTTATGAAGGTTCAAAAAAACAACAGCTAAGAACTTTTTAGAATTATGAAATCTTAGTGTTCACTCCTCTCAAAATCAGTTCTTAACCTCAAAAATCTGTTTTATGTCCTTCCAAATCAGTCCTTCAAAGTCAGTCCTTCAAAGTTAGTCCCCTTTCTCTTCTAAAAGAGCCTATTTTATAGGCAGAAATCAGCAAGCAATAGACTGCCCTTTTTCTATTCTGCCCATACCCCTTAAAACTAATCAGAAATCGCCCATGATATTCCTGACAGCCTCCCCAAACCGCATGTTTTTCTCTTTTTTAATCAAAGTTATGGGTGTTTAACTTATTTTAATCAACCTCCCCCATGCCATTAACTCTTGTTCCCCACTATCCTTAAATAATATTAGTTTTGATAGTATTTTAATACCCTACTGTCAGCCCAACATTAACTAACCACTTTCTGATCTTTTCAAACCCCAAACTACCCCTTTAACCCCTGTGTATTACTGTCTTACCCTAAGCTTCAGCAAACTGAAATTTGAACTTATGGAAGTTCAAACTCAACCACTGTCCCAGACTGAGTTCTAGCTATTGAAAGAAAAATATCAGTAAAATCAACAAACTAACTAAACATGTTAACAAACACAAACAACATTCAAACAAAAACAGAAAGGAAAAAGAAAACTCACTTTGGAAGCTCAACAGCGAACGACCCAGGCTTGAACTGGATTTGACCATTTGAGGTCGAACAAACTTTAATCGAAGTTTTCTCAACCGAGAATACCTCGATTAAGTCTATTAGACCCCAACCCTCCATTTAAACTGGCCGGATTCCCAAGTCTTTGTGGTCTAGGGTTTAAACAGTCTGGTTTGGGGCTTGAGGGTTTCTGGTTAGATTCGGACCAAACCAAACTTGGTTTGGTCACGAGTGAGGCCAGGGTAGTTATCGCTATGAATCTGGGGTGGGTTGGTGTAGATCGGGGTTTTGTTCGAACCTTCAAACAAAGATTCGAGACGATGGGGAATGATTCGAGGCAAGATGCTAACAGATTCGTGTTCAGGGTGGTTGGGCACATTAGGGGTGTTATTTTAGTGGTCACCGGTGTCGTGGTTGACGGGTTTACAGTGAGAGTGCAGGGTGGCGGCTAGGGTTTGGAACGGGATGTTAGGTTCGTCTCTAAGACGATGGTGAACAGTAGGTGAGGAGGGGTTTGGTTTGGGGGCGTGGTGTGAAGGGGTTAGGCTTATATACGTAAGGGGTGGTTTGATCCTGGCCGTTGGATGAAGTGAGATCGATGGCCAGGATCTTTCACTTAATGTGGAACGGTGCCGTTTGGCCTTGGTTGGGGGTCGGTTCGAACCAGGTAATGGGTCGGGTTTGGAATGGGTAGGGAGATGAAATCCTAGCCGTTGGATTGATTTAATCCAACGGCTCCGATTAAAGGGCCAATACGACGCCGTTTGAGGCGTCTCAAAGCTTGACCAAATTGGACCGGATCTGGGGGGTTGTTTTGGGCCTGGATTTGGGTCCAACTAGGGTGGCCCAATTCCGATTTCCTTTATTTTTTGCTTTCTTTTCTTTTACTTTTTTTCTAAAATTAAAATTCTAAATTATGTTTATAAACTAAATTAACTTATCAAAAATGCTAACTAATTCCTAGCAACATTTATCATACATAATTTAAACACCAATTAAAACAAAATTGCCCAATTTGACATTGAAATGCTAAAAATGCAAATGATGCATATTTTTGTAATTTTTATTCTTGTAAAACAAACTTAATTACTCCTAATTGTAGGATTAAATCCTAGATGCAAATGCGACATATTTTTGTATTTTTTATTGACTTAACAAATAATCACGCATGGACAGATACAAATAATTATCCTAAAATGCCACAAAAATTCTCAAAATTGCACGCAAAGGAAAATTATTTTTTATTTTGAATTTTTTGGGAGTGATTCTTTCATAGGGCAAAAATCACGTGCTTACAGCTGCCCCTCTTTGCCTGAACACACGAAGGGTTTTCGTGGAAAGATAAAGTGAGTGATTTTTGCCCATCCGCGTACTCCGTGTGAAGCATTTTTGAAAAAGGTTTAACCGAACCCTTGCTTCAAAGGTTTCCTACATATCTCTGGTTAGAAGGGAATCAAGTTACTGTAGTTGGGAAGTTTTGGTAGCTGGGACTACCATGGGACTGCAATGTTACTGTTGTTGCATGCTGTTATCACTGCTTACCGATCTCCTTGTTACACCGTGTCAAAAGAAAACAAGAAGTTATGCTAGACTATGAATCATAAGATCTTATCTATCTTCAACTTGTTTTTGCTGCTTTGCTTTTTGTCGGCTTGTGTATCTTCCGCCGCTTTTCCTTTTCGTAAACTTGGGGATGGCGCTGGCCTTTTGGTTTTCTGAATACCAGTTCTCACTATCTTGTTCAGTCAGCTGGGGATATGGCTTCCTTCATTAAACTTTTAGGCGGTTCCTTTGGGGATACGGCTTTCTTCATCAGATTTGTTATGCTGGGAATAATTTGATGTTCAAAGGCCTCTTCTCTCGAGATTTGTCTTATCTTCCTTTCGGCTCGTGTGCTTGAATATGCGCTGGGACCTCATGTTGTAACCTTCTGCTTTCCGGTGAGTTGCTGGCTTCAAGACCTGAAGTGTAAGGACTGAAAAATATTCCTCTTGTTATACAGGTGGGCGTCTATTTATCTAAAACATGAAAGTATTCCTCTCGTTATACAAGTGGGCGCCTATTTATCTAAGACATGAAAATATTCCTCTCGTTATACAGGTGGGCGCCTATTTATCTAAAATATGAAAATATTCCTCTCTTTATACAGGTGGGTGCCTATTTATCTAAAACATGAAAATATTCCTCTCGTTATACAGGTGTGCGCCTATTTATCTAAGACATGAAAATATTCCTCTTGTTATACAGGTGTGCGCCTATCTATCTAAAACATGAAAAATATTCCTCTCGTTATACAGGTGGGCGCCTATCTATCTATAAACATGAAAAGTATTCCTCTTGTTATACATGTGGGCGCCTATCTATCTAAAACATGAAAAGTATTCCTCTCGTTATACAGGTGGGCGCCTATCTATCTAAAAACATGAAAAGTATTCCTCCTGTTATACAGGTGGGCGCCTATCTATCTAAAACATGAAAAGTATTCCTCTCGTTATACAGGTGGGCGCCTATCTATCTAAAAACATGAAAAGTATTCCTCTTGTTATACAGGTGGGCGCCTATCTATCTAAAACATGAAAAGTATTCCTCTCGTTATACAGGTGGGCGCCTATCTATCTAAAAACATGAAAAGTATTCCTCTTGTTATACAGGTGGGCGCCTATCTATCTAAAACATGAAAAGTATTCCTCAAGTTATATAGGTGGACGCCTATCTATCTAAAACATGAAAAGTATTCCTCTCGTTATACAGGTGGGCACCTATCTATCTAAAAACATGAAAAGTATTAATCTTGTTATACAGGTGGGCGCTTATCTATCTAAAAACATGAAAAGTATTCCTCTTGTTACACAGGTGGGCGCCTATCTATCTAAAACATGAAAAGTATTCCTCTCGTTATACAGGTGGACGCCTATCTATCTAAAACATGAAAAGTATTCCTCTAGTTATACAGGTGGGCGCCTATTTATCTAAAACATGAAAAGTATTCCTCTTGTTATACAGGTGGGCGCCTATCTATCTAAAAACATGAAAAATATTCCTCTTGTTATACAGGTGGGCGCCTATTTACCTAAAAATATGAAAGTATTCCTCTCGTTATACAGGTGGGCGCCTATCTATCTAAAACATGAAAAGTATTCCTCTAGTTATACAGGTGGGCGCCTATTTATCTAAAACATGAAAAGTATTCCTCTAGTTATACAGGTGGGCGCCTATCTATCTAAAAGCATGAAAAGTATTCCTCTAGTTATACAGGTGGGCGCCTATTTATCTAAAACATGAAAAGTATTCCTCTAGTTATACATGTGGGCGCCTATCTAACTAAAAGCATGAAAATATTTGAGTTTGTTTCCTCGTTCCTCCGAGAAATTTCGACAAATGGCAGAAAATTTGCTGCCCCCATTTTGGTGATCTTCCTTGTGGCGTGGCTTTCTACCATCATCAACCTTTATTTTCCTGTAGAAATCAAAGAAAATCTTGTTAGTTTAAAACACGGTGAGTGATCGTGTCACTTCCGCTGGGGATAGTTTTTTTTTCTTCATATTCCCTCTCCCTTGCTTTGCCCTCCCAAAACTGGTTGGGGATAATGTTACTTGCTGGGGATGATATTTCTGCTGGGGATGGTTTTTCCATTTATCCCTTCCCTGCTTTTTGTTTCAAAACATGCTGGGGGAGTCTTCTTCAACTCCAAAACTACTCCCTTCGAAATTTTATTTTCCCTCAGTACTGTCGGGGGTAAAATGTTATCATCTGGGGATAACGTTATTGAGGATAAGACTGTTGGGGTTATTTTGCTGCGGATCAACTCTCTCTTTCTCCTTCTCCCCTTCTGTGTTGTCAGACCACCTTGGAACTTGGTCAGTGATCTATCGAAGTTCTGCTGGGGATCCTCTTAGAACTTGATCCATAAGTTCCTCAACCATTATTTTCCGCTTTTCTCCATGTTCCCCTTAACTTTTAGGCCAGTTTGTCATTCGGTCTTGCAACAAACGCCTTTTGTCTTATTGCCTTGTCTTTGGCCTGTCCCCTTCGCATTTTGCTTTGTACCATTTTGGTCACTGGTAGTAAACTCTGAAAAATCCTTCTCAAAACAAATTTCTGGAAAAAGTCTTTTTAGACAAAGAAATGAAAAGATAGGAAAAGAGAAAAATCTTTCTGAACAAATGCTGGGGGAGAAGAAAAGGAAAGACTTATCTAGACGGTATGACTGGTCCCAACGATCATGTCGTTCATTCTGGATTAATCGACCCAGTCTATTTGTATCAATCAATCTTCCTGATGGCCTCATTTGCCGGGCATAACCCGACACCTAACTTTTGCCATATGCGGATTCTGCCGATCTCACCTTGTCGCCTCATAGTGCCCTTCGAGGGGTTTTCACTAATAAGACTCTCTCCTTTCTCTCAGCTCCCGTCGCCTTATGGTGCCTGTGAATGTTTTCACCGATAAGACTCTCTCATTTTATTTTATTTTTCAGCTGGGGATTGGAGCGCTGCCGATATGACTCTCTCTGCTGGGGATTCTTTTCGGCTATCAATTCATTTCCAGTTTATGATCCTCTTCTTTGCTGGGGATTAGAGTGTTGTTCCCTACTTCTGTTTGCATGACTTGGCACTTCTTGGATACCAATCGGGAGGTCTTTTTTGGACATCGACATTGGTTTTGTGTGGGGTTAAAAGAAAAGCTATCAAAAATCCAAAAAAATAACTTTGATGGGTGAAACATTACAACTCTTGGAATCAAACCTCTTTTGAAACCTTAAAACATAACTTCTGCCCCAGTTTTCTTGCTTGGGGGATTTTTATTTTTTGTTACACTATGACCGAGCCGTGAGGCGCCTACATATCCTTCTTTGAGGAATCAGGTCAAACGTAGTTCCCACAATTCCTTTGTTTTTCTTGTGACTTTTCTCTTGTTTCATTTTTTCATTATTATTATTATTTTTCATTAGTGACTCCAAAAGAGGGGTATGAAAGAATAAATAAGGCTCAAAGGGGGAAGCAAAGGTTAAAAGTGTTTGGATAGAAGAAAGAATTGCCTCCGTCATTTCATTATCCAATAAGTACCAAGTACAAACAAATGAACCAATAACTATCATGATCAAAGAAATTACGCATAATATCTTTTGACTGCATCAGAATTGATAGCCATGTCGACGCACCTTCCTTCAATATCTGTCAGACATAAAGCGCCGGTGGATAACACTCTGGTCACAACATAAGGCCCTTGCCAATTTGGGGCGAACTTGCCTTTTGCTTCGATCTGACGTGGGAGGATCCGTTTCAATACTTGCTGCCCCACTTCAAATTTTTTGGGGCGTACCTTCTTATTGTATTCTCTTGCCATTCTCTTCTGATACAACTGGCCATGACACACTGCTGCCAATATTTTTTCATCTATTAAGTTCAACTGCTCCAGTCGAGCTTTGACCCATTCATCGTCGTCAATCCCGGCTTCAGCGACAATTCGGAGGGACGGAATTTCGACCTCTGCTGGTATTACTGCTTCAGTTCCGTATACCAATAAATAAGGAGTTGCACCTACGGAAGTCCGGACTGTAGTGCGATAACCCAACAAGGCAAAGGGTAATTTCTCATGCCATTGTCTAGATCCTTCTACCATCTTCCTCAGTATCTTCTTGATGTTCTTATTGGCTGCTTCAACTGCTCCATTCGCCTTGGGACGATATGGGGTGGAATTGCGGTGTGTAATCTTAAACTGTTGGCATACCTCTCTCATCAAATTGCTGTTAAGATTTGCACCATTATCCGTGATGATCACTTTTGGGACCCCAAATCTACAGATGATATGGGAGTGAACAAAATCCACCACCGCCTTCTTGGTTACCGACTTGAAGGTTTTAGCTTCAACCCACTTAGTGAAGTAGTTGATGCTCACCAGAATGAATCTATGGCCGTTGGTCGCTGCCGGCTCAATAGGCCCAATGACATCCATGCCCCATGCAACAAAATGCCATGGCGCTGACATTGTATGCAATTCTGTTGGCAGAGAATGAATCAAATCTCCGTGTATCTGACATTGATGGCATTTCCGCACGAAATTGATATAATCATGCTCCATAGTGAGCCAGTAATACCCTGCTCGAAGAATATTCTTCGCCAATACATATTCGCTCATATGTGGCCCACAGACTCCAGCATGCACCTCTACCAAAACTGTCGTGGCTTGACCCAAATCTGGGGTTCTTTTGTACAACACTCCTCCACTGAGGAAGAACCTATTGGACAATCGCCGAGTGGCTCGTTTTTGGTCTCCGGTGGCCTGCTCCGGGTATATCCCCATCCTGAGGTACTCCTTTACGTCATAAAACCATGGCTCGCCATCCATTTCCTCCTCTACCATGTTGCAATAAGCATGCTGATCACGAACCTGAATGTGCAATGGGTCAACATAAATTTTGTCTGGGTGGTGTAACATTGATGACAAGGTGGCCAATGTATCGGCAACCTCATTATGAACTCTTGGGATGTGTCTGAATTCCACTGATCAAAATCGGTTGCTCAGATCATGCAAACATTGTCTATATGGTATGAGTTTCAAATCCCGTGTTTCCCACTCACCCTGAATTTGATGCACCAGGAGGTCCGAGTCTCCTAAGACCAAAACGTCCTGGACATCCATGTCTGCAGCTAGTCGCAAACCCAAAATGCATGCCTCGTACTCAGCCATGTTGTTGGTACAATAGAAACGCAGCTGGGCTGTAACAAGATAATGACGTCCTATTTTAGAAATAAGTACCGCTCCTATTCCAACTCCCTTCACGTTTGCGGCTCCATCAAAGAAAAGTTTCCAACCTGGTTCCTCGGGTAACTCCAGCTCACCTACATGCATTACTTCCTCGTCCAGAAAATACGTCCTGTATGGCTCGTATTCTTCATCAACAGGATTCTCAGCCAAGTGATCGGCCAGCGCTTGCGCTTTCATGGCCGTCCTCGTCACATAGACGATATCAAACTCTATGAGTAAAATTTGCCATTTTGCTAACCTCCCTGTAGGCATAGGCTTCTGGAAAATGTACTTTATTGGATCCAAACGGGAAATGAGGTAAGTAGTATATGAGGACAAATAGTGCTTCAATTTCTAAGCCACCCAAGTTAGGGCGCAACAGGTCTTCTCGAGTTGAGTATAATTGACTTCGTATATTGTAAACTTCTTGCTAAGATAATAGATGGCTTGCTCCTTCCTTCCTGTAATGTCGCGTTGCCCCAACACGCAGCCAAACGAATTCTCCAGGACCGTCAGATAAAGAATTAATGGTCTCCCCGGCTCAGGTGGGACCAACACCGGTGGATTTGACAGATACCCCTTGATTTGGTCGAATGCTTCTTGACACTCCGCCGTCCATTCTACCGCAGCATCTTTTTTCAGCAGCCGAAATATGGGTTCACAAGTCGCCGTGAGTTGAGCGATGAACCTGCTGATATAATTTAGTCTTCCTAACAGACTCATCACCTCCATTTTGTTCTTTGGCGGTGGTAAATCCTGGATGGATTTGATCTTGGACGGGTCCAACTCAATACCCCGTCGACTGACGATGAATCCTAACAACTTTCTTGATGGAACCCCAAAGGCACATTTGGCCGGGTTGAGCTTAATATCATACCTTCAAAGTCTTTGAAAGAACTTCCTTAGGTCTGCTCATGGTCTTCCTGACGCCAGGACTTTATGATCACATCATCTACGTACACTTCAATTTCTTTGTGTATCATGTCATGAAACACAGTAGTAATTGCTCTCATGTATGTTGACCCAACATTCTTCAATCCAAATGGCATTACCCCGTAGCAGTAAGTTCCCCATGGCGTAATGAAAACCGTTTTTTCTGCATCTTCTTCGTCCATTAAGATCTGATGATATCCTGCATAGCAGTCCACAAAGGATCCGATCTCGCGCCTAGCGCAATTATCGATCAAGATATGGATGTTGGGAAATGGAAAATTATCCTTAGGACTTGCCTTGTTGAGATTGTGGTAGTCGACACATACCCTGATTTTCCCATCCTTCTTCGGCACTGGCACCACATTGGCCAACCAATCGGGATATCGAGTGACCCGAATAACTTTTGCCTGTAGCTGCTTGGTCACTTCTTCTTTGATTTTCACACTCATATCCGTCTTAAACTTCCTCAACTTTTGCTTGACCGGAGGGTATGCCGGGTCAGTGGGAAATTTGTGAACCACTAGATTGGAGCTTAATCCCGGCATATCATCATATGACCATGCAAACACATCTTTGAACTCAATGAGGGCTTTGATTAATTCCTCCCTGATGTTTGGCTCAATGTGGATGCTGATTTTGGTTTCCCTGACATCATCTGCATCCCCTAGATTGACAGCTTCGGTGTCATTCAGACTAGGCTTGGGTTTCTCTTCGAACTGGCACAATTCTCTGTTTATTTCTTCGAAGGCTTCATCCTCGTCGTATTCGGACTCATCATCATAACCGATCTCTTGTACAATTAAGTCGGAGTCAGATTGAGTTTTTAGACTAGGTCGAAGATCCGTTGTGCATGCCATGTCATTAGAACTAGTAAAAAGAGAACTGTTCAGAAAGAGAAAAGAATAAAACAAAATTAAAACAAGACAAGAAGAGAAAAGTTTTATTAAAAATGCGGGATAACAGGGTTCACACTTTACAAAATAAAAGGAGATTTGGATTACACCCTGGAATAATCCAAAAACAAGAAAGAAAAATCAAAGCCTACTACCAGGACTCCTCCCGGGTAGGAAGAGGAGTAGTTGTCCAATTGTTGGTATTGGCCTTAGGCCCCACAAACTGTATGTCTGCTCTACTGGAACCCTCTCCAAATTCTATCATATTGACATCAGCGAACAGCCTTTCAAAGCTCTAATTCAAATCCCCGTCCATCCCAATCAATGGTCCGAGAATTTTCGGGACCGGTGACCCATTGGAACTTGCTCTAACAAAGGATCTGGAGAGATGCGGAATTGGTTTGGGAAGAACCCAAACTTTCTTCTTCATTTTCCGTGCTCGCTTTACATCTTCCACAGTAGGTTTGAACCCCAATCCAAAGGTCTCTAAATTCTTGGGCAAAGAGACAGGTTGAACAATCCCCTGAAGCTCAGCCCCCAGGCCTTTTTCCTGGCACAAACCCATTACCTAGCATCTCTGAAACTATCATGACGGTTGCGGAATCTATCCTGGGGTGTGGAATGCTTTTACCCTCGGGAATCTTGTTTGCTGACACTGCATCAAAAATCTGGTAAACCCAGGGACCTTTGTCGCCGTTGGTTTCTATGAATGGCACAATGGCACCTCCCATGGTGCACGCAGTGTCTTCCCCATGCAGCACGACATCTTGTCTGTCCCATTCAAACTTGACCATTTGATGCAATGTGGATGGTACTGCTTTGGCCGCGTGGATCCACGGTCATCCCAACAAAAGGTTATAAGATACCGCAACATCCAATACCTTGAAATCCATAGTAAACTTGACTGGGCCGATGGTCAACTCGAGTATAATATCCCATACGGTGTTCGTTCCACTTCTGTCAAATCCTCGTACGCAAATGTTGTTCTTGTGGATTCTACCATGGTCAACCTTCAACTGGTTCAAGGTGGATAATGGACAACTATTGGCACTTGAACCGTTATCCACCAACGCCTGAGTAACTGCCGAATCTTCACATTTGATAGTCAAATAGAGAGCTTTATTATGTTCCGTGCCCTCCACTGGCAAATCGTCATCAGAGAACGTTACCCTATTTACCTCAAAAAATTTGTTGGCAATTGTCTCAAGGTGGTTCACTGAAATTTCATTGGGCACATGAGCTTGATTCAGTATCTTCATTAGGGCCCGACGATGCTCGTCTGAATGGATCAATAGTGACAACAACGAGATTTGGGCCGGGGTTTCCGTCAATTGTTCGACAACGGAGTAATCCTGCACTTTCATCTTTTTCAAGAATACCTCCGCCTCTTCTTCTGACACGGGTTTCTTTGTTACTGCTGGGTTGGACCTTCTCAACTCCATTGGAGTAAAACACCATCCCGATCGAGTCAGTCCCTGCGCCTCACAACTATCTTCCTCCACTTGCTTTCCCTTGTACATTACCACTGTCTCTTCATACTTCCAAGGCACGACCTTGCTATCAATCACTGGCAATTGGAATACCGGCTTTATGATGACCGGTTCCCTGTAGACCCCTTTCACAACAACTACGGGTGCAGATGATGCTCCCGATACTACCAATTTGGCTGGCTCTGGTTTCTTTGTTGCGGTGGATGGATTCTTCCCTAATATCACCACTGGCTTGACATCTTCCCCCTTCAACTGTACCCCTGCTTCCCCACCGGTCGATTTTTCTTTCGGAGTGGCACGGATCATCATCACTATCTGTAAGGGTTTCTTGGGCTCCCCTCCTTTGTGCACCAGCTCGATCATGTGAGCTTCGTGGTGCACTGGCAATGGGTTCTGGTTGATGTTGGGTGCCTCCAGTGTTTGGACCTCGATCTTGTTAGCGTCAATAAGATCTTGTATTGCCCGCTTTAACCTCCAACATTTTTCGGTATCATGCCCTAGCATTCCTGAGCAGTACTCGCAGCTTATCGATTGGTCCACATTTTGGGATGGGGGGTTTGGCCACCTAGGCTCGATAGGACTCAACAAACCTAACTGCCTCAACTTGTGGAACAAGGCGGTATAGGTTTCTCCCAACTCAGTAAAGGCTTTCTGTCTCTGTAGCCTTTCATTTCTAGAAGCTTGATTTCCTCGAAAGCCTGCCCTTGGAGGGTTCCTGTACGCCCTTGGTGGAGGATAGACGTTTTGGGGTGTAGGGTATGTGTTCTGTGGAGGTGCATATGCGTTTTGGGGATCCGGCGCGCGCCATTGCGGGCGAACCGGAGGCTGAGTGTATGTTTGGGCTTGGTGCACGGAGAAGTGTGGTTCTTGAGGTGGATAGTAGTGTTGTGGCGGGCTGTATGGATAATTTGGATTGTGGGGTCTGGGTTTGTTGTAGTATGGTTTGCCGGACCTGGACCAACCACCTGCCTCAACCGTGGCGACTTCTTCTTTCTTTTTCCTCCCCAGCGCACCTCCCGTGCCGCTTTGAATAGCCTGGGTCGTTGCCTTGAGTGCTGAGTAATTCAAGATTTTATCGGACCTCAGCCCCTCCTATATCATAACCCCTATCTTTACTACTTCATTGAAGGATTTTCCAACCGTCGTCACCAAGTGACCAAAGTAAGTTGGATCCAGTATTTGCAAGAAGTAGTCCACCATTTCCCCCTCTCTCATGGGAGGATCAACCCTGGCTGTCTGTTCCCTCCAGCGGAAACCGAACTCACGAAAGCTCTCCCCAAGCTTCTTTCTGGTCCTTAGTAATGTGAGACGGTCAGGGACTATCTTGAGATTGTATTGGAAGTGACCTGCGAAAGTCTGCGCTAGATCATCCCAAGTGTACCACCTGCTGGGATCTTGCCTGGTATTCCATTCCAATGCCGATCCACTTAAGCTTTGACCAAAGTAAGCTATCAGTAGCTCATCTTTGCCGCCTGCTCCTCTCGTTTTTCTACAAAAGCCCCGCAAATGTGCCATAGGATCACCGTGTTCTTCGTATAAGTCAAACTTAGGCATCTTGAATCCTGCTGGGAGTTGGACGTCCGGGAAAGGGCATAGATCTTTGTAGGCCACGCTGACCTGGTTGCCCAATCCATGCATACTCCTAAAGGATTGCTCCAGGCTTTTGAACTTCCTCATTACCCCATCCTGCTCTGGAACCTTATCCGCCTTTTCAATCTCCGCCGGGTCCTCCAAGCGTGGATTATAGGTATGGGGTTCTGGTGCATTGAATGTGGGCTCAGGGGGATAGTACTGTGCATCGTGAGCCTGAAACAACGGCTCACTAGTTGATCTTTGCAGCGTGGCTAGTGTGGGTCCCATAAAAGCGGGAACATTTGGTGGTGGGAAATGTTGATGGGGTGATGGAGCTTGGGAATCATAGGGGTTTCTCCCCTGATAATAGTGGTGATTTGGGAGGCTTGTTGAAGGGCCAGGGTGAGGGTATTTCGGCATATGCCCTAGTGTACGAGTAACGGGTGGTTCAGGGCTCTTTTGTACTTTAGCCAAGGCTAACTGCATCGCATTCATTTCCAATCCGATCCTCTCAATCTTCTCCATTGCCTCTTTCAGCAACTGGCTTACTGGCCTTTCTTCCTCGACACTGTTTTCTGAAGTAGTCATGATTATTGGTACAGGTCCTTTGGATCTGGTTTGATAATGATGTGATGCCAGAACGCTTTAATAACTAACTGTCTGATATTTTTGGAAAACAACAAACTTGTTAGCGTTAGAGTTTAACAGATTTGGTAATCGCACGTTGGGGATGCAATGTTCCTAAGCAGTTAACCATTTCTAACATGTCTTTGCTTCAACCGCATGCGTCATCCCGGCTTGCTTTATTTGTGCCTTTAAAGTGTTTTGGGAACCCTCCGCTTTCCTCTGTATTATTTTTCTTTTATTTTTTTTTCTTTTCTTTTTCTTTCTTTTTTTTAGTGGTGGTCGAATCTTATGTGGATTACCTATGTATCACATCCCCGCGTGAATCAGACCGGGCGTAGTTCTGCCACCAAGTAAAGACACAAAATTCTTTTGGAATCATTCAATTCTTAACCAAAATTTGCTATTACAAACTACTTATCTTAAACAAAGAACATCAAAAATACAGATTCCAAAATGCTTAACCTGACTTGATGAAAAAAAACAACATATGGGAAGATATCGGACCCATAAAGTCAACAAACAAGACTCGAACTAGGGATACATGAAAGATTTCAACTTAGGTGCTCGCGATGCATCGTTCGGCCTTTCCGCGGACTTTGGTGTAAGACCCCTCTGCAAGCTCTTCAACTCATTCATGATCAGGTGGACATAGCCCATGATGGAGGCAAGAAGGGTATCACGAGGTATTTGCTCACATGCTAGGCATCTCATGTAGATGTAGTGCCCAATCTCATCAATCCTACCCCGGATGTTATCCCTTTCCCCGAACAATCGTTCTATTTGCCGGTTCTTTAGTCCCAGCATTTGAGCATTGTCGGCGAGTCGATCCTGAAACCTCTCCATTTGTTCTTCCATGATGGCCATTAAATCATAACAGCGCCTTCTGTCTGCCCGGGCATCTCGGGCTAGTTTAAAGACCCGCTTCTGAAGAGTGGAGTTTGTTTCTCTTAATAGTCCAATGCTTATTTCAGAATCCCTTATGACTTGTTGTAGATGATTTCTCCATGCCATTGTACCTTTGGCCCATCTGACCCGCATTCTTGCTATGCAAGCCTCGGATCTCTCCAAGTCCTCTCGGCTTTTGCTGACTTGATTTCTCAACTCTGCTATCAACCTTTCATCGGAGCGACGTTTCTGTCGGTCGTTGTTACTCTTACTGACTTGGCGAATTCTGGCTTTCAGTGCCTGGTTTTCTTTGGTTAATTTATTCTTTTTACCCTGCTCCGAGGTGACTTGCACGCTGTTCTCAAATATAAGCCTTTCAACTTGTCGCTTCAGCTTCCCGATTTCAGCCCGGTAACCTTCTTCTCTCGCTAACCAGCCCCACTGTTCCTGCAAATCATCCGTAAATTGTTGGACATGAGCTCTTTTAGTAGGTCTCTGATGAGTCTAGAACCTTTTCCCGAACCAAACATCGTACTTTGGGTCTACCTCACCCTTAGCCAGTTCTCGAACCATAGTCTTGGGCTCAAGGAATCTACATTCGTGCCACAACTTTCTAATTTTTCTTTCGGGGAATACGACTCCTGGGCTCAGCTCAATGGCATTATTGCTTAGATCCTCATCAGTGGGAATCACCTGAAATCTTCCTAGCTGGCGCAATAACCGATGAGGAGCATATGGTTGGATGCTGCGCTCTCCAATTCTTATATCGACGATATGGTACTCATCAGGGTTTTGAAGAGCCAAACCTCTGACTAACTCATGCTGGGAACAGGAACAAGTGGGAGGCGAGACATACTTTGGCATTTGTAGACACCTGATTTTTGACCCTCCCCGAGAATTTTCACATTTTTAGCGTGGATATGTGAAATTGGGTCTAATATAGCCATTTTAACTATTTTTACCATGTTTCGTTGCAAAAGGAAAAAATTACAAAAAATATATATATAAATTTTAGTTTATGTATTTCTCATAAACTTGAAAACATACAAAAATTGTACTTTATTTTGGTACTTTACATAATTTCGAAAATTACCAAGAAAATATAGTTCTATTCATTTTAAATTTTGAAAAATACAAAAATGTTACTTTATATTTTATCTTTATATAAAAACGAAAATTACAAAAAAAAAATAAATAGTTTTATTAATATTTCGTAGCTATTTTAATCTTGAAAAATATTAAAAAAGATATAGTTTTGTTTAAATATTAGTCTTATTTTGGTAGTTATTTTGCTTACATAGGATTAGTCGAACAACGTCGTGTTCTTAATCGGGTCCGGGCAAAAGAATAATATTCGGGTTCAAACTACCCGTTGTTAGGCCTAATTTTCGGACCTAGCCCATAATAATCCGAGTCCACCACACATGAGGGGACACACGTGGGGAACACGGACGGAATCCCATACACGGGGAACCCCACCACGCGTGGGGAACACAAGCCTCGAACCCCACCACGCGTGGGGCTCATTTTTCTTGGCATGTGGTATCAAATACACGAACTTGGAAAATTTTGGGGGGACAGTTTTTAAAAAAAGAAAAAGGACTGTTCACGTTCCTTCTTCCTCACCAAAAACCAATGGAAAAACCCTACTGTCAAGAACAAGAAAAAAACCCTAACGGACCCTCACCCAAACCAGCAAAACCACCCAAGCACCACCTCCATCCCATCACCTTCCCGACGCTAAACCACCACCGGACAGACCACCATCGTTCCTCCTCCTAACCCCCTCCATCATCTCTACAAGCTACCAGCTCCCTCCATTGAAACCAGCTCCATACACATCTCGTCCACCACCCAAATCATCGCAACACCCGAAAACCACCCGTCCGTCGAACACCACCCAAACACCGTCCAAACACCACCGTCATCACTAACCAGTCGACGAGCAAACGACCCAAACCATCACCCTCGTCCCCAGCTGCTCGTCGTAGCTGCTGCTGCGTCGTCACTATCCCGTCGCCCCAGCTCCCTCTCCATCTTCACATCAGTCAACCACATCTTCAGCTCCACCAAGACAGCCATGGCTGCTGCACTATCTTGCCCAAACGACCCACCATAGCTTCCCCCTCGCACGCCTGAACCACCAGCGGACACCTCCAGGAAACCACCATAGTCCGCCCCATCACCCTCGTCGACCCACCACCACTGCTCCAGTTGTTCTGTCCAAACACGACAACCAATCAGCCCACGTTATCGCTGTTCCTTCACTGTCGTCGTGCAGTCCGTTGAGGTCGTCTTTGGTTCGTCGAGGTTCGGTACGTCGAGGTGTTTGTCCGAGGTTTCATCATTTTTCCTCGTCGAGTGAGGTCAGGTTCGAGTTCCGTAGGAGGCGCTGTTTGTCGTTCTAGGATTGTCGAGGTTCGAAGGTTAGTGTTCTTCGTCCTTTGTTTCATTTCATTCGTTTTGCATATTATGGTTCGAGGTAAAAAATGAGAATATTCGATATTTATGAATGTCAACAATGCAAATTTTTGTTGTTGTGTTAAAAATGTTTATTCTATGTTTAGTTACTGCATGCTTAAAGTAAATGTGAGCATATGAATGAGGTTATTCTATTTTTCATTTTTACCATGGATATTATTACCGGTTGGAATCGTTGTTTTTTTGTTTAACCTCGGATGACTTCATTGGTAGAAAATCGTAGTTGTCTTAAGTTTGCCCTCAAATAATAAAAACGAGACGAGCTTCGCCGCATAAAACATGTACAAATTGCGGAGCCCTCACAAAAATATAGGTATCAAATACTTAGATTCCGGGACAGGCCGTTTAGCAAATTTCACGGCCCTACCCAAAATAATGATACGCTAGTCGCTTTAGGCGCGTATTTAATAATGTTATCTCCCTAAACTCGGGTGCACATTTATGTGACCCGAATCCAAATCTCAACGAAGTTGAAATGTGTCTCTAAAATCGCGGGTACATTGATTGTAACGTGGTTCGAGATGCATGTCCACGACGTTGCAAATTCCTTGAAAAAAATAAGAATGAGATGAGCCTCGACGAATAAAAACACAAATTGCGGGGCCCTCAGTAAATACTTGTTTAAAAATTACTTAGAATCCAGGAGGGTCGTTTAACGAATTTCACGGCCTCCGCAAAATAATAACGCGATAGTCTCTTTAGGCGCGTGTTTAATAATTTACTTTCTTAAGCTTGGGTGTGCATTTCATTCGACCCAAATCCAAATCTCAAAAAATTAAATAAAATGCGTTCACGATTGTGGGTGCATTTCATGTGACGCAGTCCAAAGACGTGTTTTAAGCGATGTTCACATTCTTGTAAAAACAATAATAATAAAGCGGTTAAAAGTTAAAATTGGCACATTGGTTCATAATTGCATTTAAAATCAGATAAATAAGCCGAATATAATAGTTGAGCGACCGTGCTAGAACCACGGAACTCGGGAATGCCTAACACCTTCTCCCGGGTTAACAGAATTCCTTATCCGGATTTCTGGTACGCAGACTGTAATATGGAGTCATTCTTTTACTCGATTCGGGATTAAAATTGGTGACTTGGGACACCCTAAATCTCCCAAGTGGCGACTCTGAAATAAATAAACCAATCCCGTTTCGATTGTCCTTTAATTGGAAAAAACTCCCCTGCGCCCTCTCGGGTGCGGAAAAAGGAGGTGTGACAGCTCTGGCGACTCTGCTGGGGAACTAATGACCCAGAACCACTGGTTCAGGGTTAAGAATTCGAGCTTAAAATAATTGTTATTATTTGGCTTTATTTATTATCTGATTTTTACGTGTTTGAGCCTAATGTGCTAAATGCTGCTTTTACTGCTTTGATATTATTTGAACTGTACATATAAACTGTGCTGAAACCCCTCTCTTCTCTCTCTTGAGGAGTGCACGCTGGTCGTGGCTTCTTTCTGTTAGTGTCATATACCAAAATAGAACGAGGATTCGGAGGAGTTGCAAATTCGGATGGCCTTTTGGTTACCGGTACACAGCTCCCATCCTCGGCTCGAGTTGTCCGCTCGGGTAAGCCAGGTCTAGAACAAATACCTAGGTTATGAACTTAGTATAACAAAGCCTCATGCCGGATCCCTAGTAGGAACGTTTATTTGCATCATGTGCATTTGACTTAGGGGACTCAACACAGGGGTTGGGTCCGTCTAGGACAAGCAACCTGAAAATAATAGACCATCTTTGGCATCCTATGTGCTACATGTTGTATTTATTCAAGGGTGAATGGGTCATTTGGCGGACCAATAATATTTGCGGACAAATGACACTCCTTATCATGCTGATCACGTTAAATAAGAAAGTTGCACGATTTTTGATAAGCATGTTATTATATTAATTAAGCACATGGGGAACATTGTGGAATTCAAGAAGCCTTGGTATTCCACATGTCCCCCACGCTTCATTTTTGAGAAAAGCACATGAGGAACATTTGTGGAATCCAAAAAGTCTTGAAATCCACTATGTCCCCCATGCTTCATTTTTGGGAAAAGCACATGGGGACCATTTGTGGAATCCAAGAAGTCTTGGAATTCCACATGTCCCCCACGCTTCATTTTTGGGAAAAAGCACATGGGGAACATTTGCGGAATCTAAGAAGTCTTGGAATTCCCTATGTCCCCCATGCCACATTTTTGAAAAATTAATAAATATAAAAAAAAAAATATATATATTAAAAAAAAGCATGGAAATTCAAAAGATTTTGTAATGAAAATTCAAAAAGATTTTTGTATGTTGTCATCATTTTCCACAAATTAGAAAATAGTGAAAAGATGAGAAAATAACAGTGTAGAGATCTAACTATTTATTTTTTTAAAAAAACAAATGTCCAAGTAAGTGGTGAAACTCTGCCGAAATTTTGAAAAAACAAAGAGTGAATGTTTTATGTTTTACGTTAGTTCGTTTGTTTGTTATGAATGAAAAATAATAGTTTGTTTATTTGTTGTGATAAAAAAAATAAAATAATAATAATAATAATAAAAAAAAGAATAGAAAATGAAAAATGGTCTTCTCAAAAATAGTTTATTCGCCCGAACTACGCGGGTTTGATTCTCACCGGATGTGAGAAACGTAGGCAACCCTCATCGGGTCCAACCCCACCTTTTGCTAAAAAACCAAAAACAAATAAATAAAAAAAACAAAAAAAAACATGTCATAAATAAGTCGGGTGATGTCCAACTTCCCCCTTTTTTTTTTTAAAAAAATAGCAAAATATATATGTCAAATTTCTAAGAAGTCGGGTGACGCTGTTTTATCAAGACATAGCCGAATGTTCCCGAAGGGAACTCCGGAAGGCTGACTTTGCATAAACAACCACTTTTGGGTCATATTTAAGATTTGGTCCAGTTGACCCACACAGCCTTAAAAATCTTCGTCCCCGAGACGTTGAAAGGCCGTGTTTGCAATATTGAGTTTTCTAAATTTGAAAAAACGATAAAAAGAGTCATGAATAAGTCAGGTGATGTTGTTTTGTCATAAATAGCCGAATGTTCCCAAAAGGGACGCCGGAAGGCTGACTTTGCATAAACAGCCACTTTTGGGTCATTTTTAAGACTTGGTCTAGTTGACCCCCACAGCCTAAAAATCTTCGTCCCCGAGACGTTGAAAGGCCGTGTTTGCAATATTGACTTTTCTAATTTGAAAAACGATAAAAAAGAGTTATAAATAAGTCAGGTAATGTTGTTTTGTCATAAATAGCCGAATGTTCCCGAAAGGGACGCCGGAAGGCTGACTTGGCATAAACAGCCACCTTTGGGTCATTTTGAGATATGGACCCACACAGCCTTAAAAATCTTCGTCCCCGAGGCGTTGAAGGGCCGTGTTTGCAACACCAGGCTTTCATTGTAATTTGAAAAAAAAAACAAAGAGTCTGCAGTTAGGTGAATACCGTTTGGATTTTTTGAAATAAGCCGAGCCAGCTTCGGCAGTGTCTTAAATCGTTCTTGCCGAAATAGCTTTAGAGTATATTTCAATTGTCGAAAGGTTATTTTCGTAAAAGAACGGACAAGTTTGTAAAGTGTCATAAAATAATCCTTCCCGGCCTCAAAATTCATATGAATTTGGAAGGGGCCACATTTGCAAAAATAACCGTTTGGTTGCATTTGTCAAACGGAGAAAGGGAGTTGGTCATTTGTTTTTGGAGTTTGTAAATCTTTGGGTTGTTTGATTTTGTTTCCAGTTTGTAGGTCATCTTCAAACCTTTGAAACCCAGTTTGTTTTAATATGAAAATTGAAAAAAAGGGTGTTTAGTATTGTTTATCTTTTATTTCCGAACTACGCAAGGTCTGATTCATGCGGGGTCATGATTCGTAGGAAATCTCCATAAGATTCGACCACAACAAAAAAAAATGAAAAAAAAAGAAAAATGAAAAAAAGACAGAAAAATAAAAAAAGAGATAAGAAAAAATCGGAAAAAAGAAAGAAAAAAAGAAAATCAAAAAAAAAATGTTGTTAATAATGAGGACTGACTGAGTCCGTTCCAACCTGTTGGTTTTGCAAAGAAAGTTAAGGTGGTTGGTTTGTGGTAAGCCGGACAATGACACCCAGAATCCTTTACTTGCATCTCATGACGCACACTCTGCGGGGATCAGGCCTGATAACAGAAGCACTCAAATCCTATTGGGAACTTGTTGACGGAGGTTGATGATATTGAAGCTGGCAATGGTCTTGACAATACTAATGCAAAGCTCAGTGGCTAAGATGTCAGTTTTGATAAAGTGGGAGGACGCTCCGTTCCTTGGTTAGCAAGAAAGAGGCATTTGATGGCTTATTTTGTTGTCATTTCTGTTGTTCGGATTATTAAGATTGTAATTCGGATATTGTTTTGTGTCAATGTCTTTCCGCTTATCTTTCCGTTTTGTCATAGCGGTTTGTTTAAGTTTTGTCCAGGTTGTTTAGGATTTTATTCCGGTTTGTTTTTGTTTTTTCAAACCATTTCACCGGTAATCTAATGCAAAATCCGGTCTTCTATTATTTCCAGTTTTCTTTTGTTTAGTCCTTTTATCATTTTTATTCAACGCCGATGCTAGTGACATGACATGCGCACACACTTTGGGCCTAATCTTAAAAGTTAATCATAAAACCCCGAAAAGGTGATCAGACCATTTAAAGGAAATAAGGACGGTTGAGATTATTCAGAGCTCGAGTCATATGGAACTGGGGCAAGTAAAATATGAGGAAAAACCGTTAAAAGCAAGATTCGCCAAATTGGCATGAGGGTCGTTCATGATAATGAGAGTGTCGCCCAACGGTTCTTTAGAAAGGACCAATGAAAAAGCAAATGTTGAATATAATTGTCAAGTCCAGCACCATCGGAAGAGGCTACAAATCGTTGTTTAAATTGTGTTGTTTGCACTTGGCATGTTTTGAAGACTGGAATGACGAAGGCATTTTGTTCTGCTACCTAAACACTTTATCCTTCGTTACCCCTTTTGAGCCTTATTTATTTTCTTTCTTACCCCTCGTTCGGAATCAGTAGCAACGACTAGAAGATGCGAACATGGAAGATAAAAAAAAAGAGAATAGCAAAACAACAAAACGAAAAAAAGAGGAAAAGAAAAGAAAAGAAAAATGATAACAAAAAATATCAAAAGAAAGTCAAAAGAAAATAGAGGAATTGGGAACTACGTTTGACCTGATTCCTCAAAGAGGATACGTAGGCGCTTCACGGCTCGGTCATAGTTTTGGAAAAATAAAAAAAAATCAATCAAAATATCCCCAAGCAAGAAACTGGGGCAAAGGTTGTGTTTGTTGTAAATAAATCTAGTTCCGAAGGTTGTAATTTTTAACCCAGAATTTATTTTGAATTTTTGAGCCTTTTATACCCTTTCTTTCTAGCCTATCCAAAACCCACATTACGGTCCAAAGAAAGACCTTCCGATCAGTCTTCAAAAGATGCCAAGTCAGACAAATGAGAGTCTCACCGGTGAGCATAACATTCTGTTCCACAGCAGAAAGGACTCTAATCCCCGACAGAAAGAGTCATACCGGCGACACTCCAAATCCCTAGCTGGAAAGTGATACAAATGAGAGAGTCTTATCGGTGAAAACCTTCATAGGCACCATAAGGCGATGAAAGCTGAGAGAAAAACCAAAAATGAGAGAGACTTGATAGTGAAAACCCTTCGGGCACTACAAGTCGAATAGGATTGAGAATCAGATGGGGAATTGCCAATTGAAGATCTTGAAAGATGATTGGCGCTAGAGGATAGGCCACATAAGCATGTCATGACCGTTAGAGTCGGTATCTGCG
This sequence comes from Nicotiana tabacum, assembly GCF_000715075.1. Lineage (NCBI taxonomy): Eukaryota > Viridiplantae > Streptophyta > Magnoliopsida > Solanales > Solanaceae > Nicotiana > Nicotiana tabacum. The sequence continues at coordinate 161,921,152 of NC_134089.1, read as the reverse complement.
TTTGATAGGGTTTTATTCATAGTTTCTTTTGTTAAAGAGTCGTCTTTTTCCTTTATCTTTTTATTCTGTTCCCTTTTATCTTTTTTCCTTTCATAGAAAAATTCCCCAATAGAGTCTGTTTGGTCAGAACCAGTGGGAAATGACTTCAAAATAGGCCATCATTAGCTTTCCAATCAGGCAAGATGAGATCTGACTAGTACATCCAAGTGGTATAGTCAGCAAGGAACAAGCGCGCGGCCAGTGTCAAAAGATATCCCCAGCAAAGGGAATTGACAAAAGGATTGACAAGTGCCAAGAGGGTACCCTTGTCGAAATCAAAGGTTATAAACCTCAAGGCTGAAGCCCCTGGACAAAGCAAGGAGAGCAATGAGCATGGTGTGGGAAATTCATATTAGACTAAGGGGTCAGGGAAATGCCAGTTTCCGAGCTATGCCACAAAAGAAGAGGGATATCCCCAGCAGAAAGGGATTATCCCCAGCAAATAATATCATCCTAACAAGTTTTGGAGCGCAGAGCAGGAAAGGAGAAAGGTAAAAGAAATGGCATTGATGCCAAAATGCATGCCGCAAGGGATATTATCAAACTGGGGCAGAAAATTTTCCTTTCATTTAGGAAATTTTCTGGAAGTCATGTACCCATTCGGGGAAGAATAAAGATAACGCCAGTCTCAAGGGAAGTGGTCTTTAAACCAGTGTGCCCCCGACATAATAAGTTTCAATGGAGGAAGTTGTTCCCAAGCAAAGGAATCAGAATCCCCCAGCAGTGTTATCCATGACAACGTTATCCCCAGCTGATAACATTTTACCCCAAACAGGTAAGTAAATAATTCCCCAACAGTGTTATCCCTAGCAGGTTTGAGGAGTCCAACACAAGTTTGGTGAAAATCGGTATCCTTAGCGGTTCCTTTCAGGGTATGTCGGGTTCATCCACCCTCAAACAGGATATGTTGGGTTCATCCGTCCTCAAACAAGATATGTTGGGTTCATCCGCCCTCAAACAGGATATGTCGGGTTCATCCGCCCTCAAACAGGATATGTCGGGTTCATTCGCCCTCAAAACAGGATATGTCGGGTTCAACCGCCCTCAAAACAGGATATGTCGGGTTCATCCGCCATCAAATAGGATATGTCGGGTTCATCCGCCCTCAAAATAGGATAGTTCGGGTTCATCCTCCCTCAAACAGGATATGTTGGGTTCATCCGCCTTCAAACAGGATATGTTGGGTTCATCCGCCCTCAAACAGGATATGTTGGGTTCATCCGCCCTCGAATAGGATATGTTGGGTTCATCCGCCCTCAAACAAGATATGTCAGGTTCATCCGCCCTCAAATAGGATATGTCGGGTTCATCCGCCCTCGAATAGGATATGTCGGGTTCATCCGCCCTCAAACAGGATATGTTGGGTTCATCCGCCCTCAAACAGGATATGTTGGGTTCATCCGCCCTCGAATAGGATATGTTGGGTTCATCCGCCCTCAAACAGGATATGTCGGGTTCATCCGCCCTCAAATAGGATATGTCGGGTTCATCCGCCCTCAAACAGGATAGTTCGGGTTCATCCGCCCTCAAATAGGATATGTCGGTTTCATCCGCCCTCAAATAGGATATGTCGGGTTCATCCGCCCTCGAATAGGATATGTTGGGTTCATCCGCCCTCAAACAGGATATGTCGGGTTCATCCGCCCTCAAACAGGATATGTCGGGTTCATCCGCCCTCAAATAGGATAGTTTGGGTTCCTCCGCCCTCAAATAGGATGTTATTTTCAAAGTTATTGATGAAGACAGGCGCCCACCTGAATAACGAGAGGAATACATTCTGTCTTTTCATTTCTGTTCTAGGTCACCCACCAGTATAATGCGGGCATATCATTTTTCATGTCTTTACTACCAGGCGCCCACCTGTATAACGAGACGAATACTTTTTCAGTCTTTAAATTTCTTGCCAGGCGCCCACCTGTATAACGAGAGGAATGCTTTTATGTCTTAGTATAGACAGGCGCCCACCTGAATAACGAGAGGAATACTTTTTGTCTGTGCATTTCATATTTTAGGCGCCCACCTGTATAACAAGGGAATACATTTTGTGTCTTTACCATTAGGCGCCCACCTGTATAACAAGGGAATACATTCCACGTCTTTACCCATAGGAGATGCATTTCCTCCTAAGTTTGTTTTAGTTTCACCCATAGGAGATGCATTTCCTCCTAAGTTTGTTTTAGTTTCACCCATAGGAGATGCATTTCCTCCTAAGTTTGTTTTTTACCCATAGGAGATGTATTTCCTCCTAAAGTTTATTTTTACCCATAGGAGATGCATTTCCTCCTAAGTTTGTTTAGTTTCACCCATAGGAGAGACATTTCCTCCTAAGTTATTTCACCAATAGGAGACGCACTTCCTAAGGAGACGCACTTCCTAAGTCAGTTTTACCAAAATGAGACGCACATCCTAAGTTAAGTTTACCAGTAGGAGACGCACTTTCTAAGTTAATTTCACCAATAGGAGACGCACTTCCTAAGTAAGTTTCACCAAGAGGAGACGCACATCCTAAGCAAGTTTCACCAATAGGAGACGCACTTCCTAAGAATAATTTCACCAATAGGAGACGCACTTCCTAAGGAGACGCACTTCCTAAGATAAGATTCACCAAGAGGAGACGCACATCCTAAGTAAGTTTCACCAACAGGAGACGCACATCCTAAGTTAAGTTTCACCAACAGGAGGCGCACATCCTAAGTTAATTTCACCAATAGGATAAGCACTTCCTAAGTAAGTTTCGCCAAGAGGAGACGCACATCCTAAGCAAGTTTCACCAATAGGAGACGCACTTCCTAAGCAAGTTTCACCAATAGGAGACGCACTTCCTAAAAATAATTTCACCAATAGGAGACGCACTTCCTGAAAATAATTTCACCAATAGGAGACGCACTTCCTAAGGAGACGCACTTCCTAAGATAAGTTTCACCAGTAGGAGACGCACTTCCTAAGTTTATTTCACCCAATAGGAGACGCACTTCCTAAGATAAGTTTCACCAGTAGGAGACGCACTTCCTAAGTTAATTTCACCAATAGGAGACGCACTTCCTAAAAATAATTTCACCAATAGGAGACGCACTTCCTGAAAATAATTTCACCAATAGGAGACGCACTTCCTGAAAATAATTTCACCAATAGGAGACGCACTTCCTAAGGAGACGCACTTCCTAAGAACAGTTTTTCCCAATAGGAGACGCACTTCCTAAGGAGACGCACTTCCTAAGATAAGTTTCACCAGTAGGAGACGCACTTCCTAAGATAAGTTTCACCAATAGGAGACGCACTTCCTAAGCAAGTTTCACCAATAGGAGACGCACTTCCTAAGATAAGTTTCACCAGTAGGAGACGCACTTCCTAAAAATAGTTTCACCAATAGGAGACGCACGTCCTAAGGAGACGCACTTCCTAAAAATAGTTTCACCTATAGGAGACGCACTTCCTAAGAATAGTTTCACCAGTAGGAGACGCACTTCCTAAGCCAAGTTTTACCAATAGGAGACGCACTTCCTAAGAATAGTTTCACCAATAGGAGACGCACTTCCTAAGTTTAGTTGTACCAATAGGAGACGCACTTCCTAAGTTATTTCACCCAATAGGAGACGCACATCCTAAGTTATTTTACCCAATAGGAGACACACTTCCTAAAGAAAGGTTTCACTAATAGGAGACACATTTCCTAAGTTTATTTCACCAATAGGAGACGTACTTCCTAAGTTTATTTCACCAACAGGAGACGCACTTCCTAAGTATAGTTTTACCATAGGAGACGCACTTCCTAAGTTTAGTTTTACCATAGGACATGCACTTCCTAAAGTTCAGTTTTACCATAGGAGACGCACTTCCTAAGTTCAGTTCTACCAATAGGAGACGCACTTCCTAAGTTCAGTTTTACAATAGGAGACGCACTTCCTAAAGTTCAGTTTTACCATAGGAGACGCACTTCCTAAGTTCAGTTCTACCAATAGGAGACGCACTTCCTAAGTTCAGTTTTACCATAGGAGACGCACTTCCTAAGTTCAGTTCTACCCATAGGAGACGCACTTCCTAAGTTTATTGTACCCACAAGAGACGCACTTCCTAAGTTTATTGTACCCAATAGGAGACGCACTTCCTTAAAGTTTAGTTTTGCCCATAGGAGACGCATTTCCTAAGTTTACTTTTATCCCATAGGAGACGCACTTCCTAAATTAAGATTTCACGCATAGGAGACGCACTTCCTAAATTATTTTCATTCATAGGAGACACACTTCCTAGTTCAAAATCATTAAGGTTTCACCCATAGGAGACGCACTTCCTAAGACTATTTTACCCCTAGGAGACGCACTTCCTAAGTTTAATTTCATGCATAGGAAACGCACTCCCTGAATTAAGTTTTCATTATTAGGAGACGCACTTCCTAGTCTGGCTCGCTCAGGTTATACTTTTGCTTTAGGAGACACACTTCCTAGTTTGGCTTTTTCAGGTTATACTTTATTTCAGGAGACGCACTTCCGGAATTGAGTTTTCATCCTTAGGAGATGCACTTCCTAGTTTGATTCATTTTAAGTTCGACCATAGGAGACACAATTCCTAGTCCAGTTCTTTGAAGTTTACCCGTAGGAGACGCATTTCCTAATCAAGGTCTTTCAAGTTTTTTTAGGAGACGCACTTCCTAAATCGAGATTTTATTCATAGGAGACGCACTTCCTAGTTCTAATCACTGAGGTTTTCACCCTTAGGAGACACGCTTCCTAGTTTAGCTCATTCCAATTCAACCATAGAAGACGCACTTTCTAGTTTGAGTCATTGAGGTTTTTATTTTAGCAAACACATTTGCTAGCAAGAGTTTTGGTTTTACTCATAGGAGATGCACATCCTAGCCTAGTCTTTAGTTTACTCTCATCATTGCATCAGTAGTGTAAGTGAGTTACAATTTTGCTAACGACTCACAAATCATCCCAGTACAAACTGGGTTAGGAAATTTTGTTTGTTTTGTTTGTTTTGGTTGTCAGGGACTCGCCTGTAGAATGGAGTTTGTGGTATGTCAAAGATCGAAGAAGTCAGGAGTCCGCCTGTAGAACGGAGAAACATTTTTCAAGATCAAGCAGTGACCCACTGGAAAGCAGAATGTTACAACAGAAATCCCCAGCATTCAATCCAAGTTAGAAGCTCGCCTCAAGAATGCGAATCGATAGTCTGGGATGATCAACAGAAGCTGGTCACAAAAACAAAAACAAGAAAAAAAAGAGAAAAAAGGAAAAGAAAAAGAACCCAAATTACGGAAGTGGAGAACAAATGTGGTCTGCTCAAGAACTAGCACCTACAACTAGCAAGTATCAAGGTTCAAATCCAAAGTCTGTATGAAGCACCATTCAAGACTCAAGACCAAGTTTCAGAAGACTTAAAGATAGGAATCCTTGTAACTAGTAGCTGATAGGCTTAGTTAGTCTTTTTCAGTTTTCATTTTTGTTGTAATGACAGGACCGCAGACCGGAACCTCAACGGAACGGCACCTCGATCGGCTCTTCACCTCGGTACACTTCACTATCTCTCTCTCATTTTCGAACTATACGTGGCCTGATTCCTGTAAAACCAAGGATATGTAGGCAGCTCAGATACCAGGGCTCGGTCACATTCCCTTCCTTTCCTTAGTGTAGTCCGTCCAAGTAATGGTCGGGTCAAAAACATGTCTAGTCGTTCTTTGTCGGAAAACTCTTCGTGTTTCCAGTCAAAGAGGGGCAGTTGTAGACACCGGATTTTTGACCCTCCCCGAGAATTTTCACATTTTTAGCGTGGATATGTGAAATTGGGTCTAATATAGCCATTTTAACTATTTTTACCATATTTCGTTGCAAAAGGAAAAAATTACAAAAAATTATATATATAAATTTTAGTTTATGTATTTCTCATAAACTTGAAAAAATACAAAAATTGTACTTTATTTTGGTACTTTACATAATTTCGAAAATTACCAAGAAGTAGTCCACCATTTCTCCCTCTCTCATGGGAGGATCAACCCTGGCTGCCTGTTCCCTCCAGCGGAAACCGAACTCACGAAAGCTCTCCCCAGGCTTCTTTCTGGTCCTTAGTAATGTGAGACGGTCAGGGACTATCTCGAGATTGTATTGGAAGTGACCTGCGAAAGTCTGCGCTAGATCATCCCAAGTGTACCACCTGCTGGGATCTTGCCTGGTATTCCATTCCAATGCCGATCCACTTAAGCTCTGACCAAAGTAAGCTATCAGTAGCTCATCTTTGCCGCCTGCTCCTCTCGTTTTTCTACAAAAGCCCCGTAAATGTGCCATAAGATCACCGTGTTCTTCGTATAAGTCAAACTTAGGCATCTTGAATCCTGCTGGGAGTTGGACGTCCGGGAAAGGGCATAGATCTTTGTAGGCCACGCTGACCTGGTTGCCCAATCCATGCATGCTCCTGAAGGATTGCTCCAGGCTTTTGAACTTCCTCATTACCTCATCCTGCTCTGGAACCTTAGCCGGCTTTTCAATCTCCGCCGGGTCCTCCAAGCGTGGATTATAGGTATGGGGTTCTGGTGCATTGAATGTGGGCTCAGGGGGATAGTACTGCGCATCGTGAGCCTGAAACAACGGCTCACTAGTTGATCTTTGCAGCGTGGCTGGTGTGGGTCCCATAAAAGCGGGAACATTTGGTGGTGGGAAATGTTGATGGGGTGATGGAGCTTGGGAATCATAGGGGTTTCTCCCCTGATAATAGTGGTGATTTAGGAGGCTTGTTGAAGGGCCAGGGTGAGGGTATTCCGGCATATGCCCTAGTGTAGGAGTAACGGGTGGTTCAGGGCTCTTTTGTACTTTAGCCAAGGCTAACTGCATCGCATTCATTTCCAATCCGATCCTCTCAATCTTCTCCATTGCCTCTTTCAGCAACTGGCTTACTGGCCTTTCTTCCTCGACACTGTTTTCTGAAGTAGTCATGATTATTGGTACAGGTCCTTTGGATCTGGTTTGATAATAATGTGATGCCAGAACGCTTTAATAACTAACTGTCTGATATTTTTGGAAAACAACAAACTTGTTAGCGTTAGAGTTTAGCAGATTTGGTAATCGCACGTTGGGGATGCAATGTTCCTAAGCAGTTAACCATTTCTAACATGTCTTTGCTTCAACCGCATGCGTAATCCCGGCTTGCTTTATTTGTGCCTTTAAAGTGTTTTGGGAACCCTCCGCTTTCCTCTGTATTATTTTTCTTTTATTTTTTTTTCTTTTCTTTTTCTTTCTTTTTTTTAGTGGTGGTCGAATCTTATGTGGATTGCCTACGTATCACATCCCCGTGTGAATCAGACCGGGCGTAGTTCTGCTACCAAGTAAAGACACAAAATTCTTTTGGAATCATTCAATTCATAACCAAAATTTGCTATTACAAACTACTTATCTTAAACAAAGAACATCAAAAATACAGATTCCAAAATGCTTAACCTGACTTGATGAAAAAAAACAACATATAGGAAGATATCGGACCCATAAAGTCAACAAACAAGACTCGAACTAGGGATACATGAAAGATTTCAACTTAGGTGCTCGTGATGCATCGTTCGGCCTTTCCGCGGACTTTGGTGTAAGACCCCTCTGCAAGCTCTTCAACTCATTCATGATCAGGTGGACATAGCCCATGATGGAGGCAAGAAGGGTATCACGAGGTATTTGCTCACATGCTAGGCATCTCATGTAGATGTAGTGCCCAATCTCATCAATCCTACCCCGGATGTTATCCCTTTCCCCGAACAATCATTCTATTTGCCGGTTCTTTAGTCCCAGCATTTGAACATTGTCGGCGAGTCAATCCTGAAACCTCTCCATTTGTTCTTCCATGATGGCCATTAAATCATAACAGCGCCTTCTGTCTGCTCGGGCATCTCGGGCTAGTTTAAAGACCCGCTTCTGAAGAGTGGAGTTTGTTTCTCTTAATAGTCCAACGCTTATTTCAGAATCCCTTATGACTTGTTGTAGATGATTTCTCCATGCCATTGTACCTTTGGCCCATCTGACCCGCATTCTTGCTATGCAAGCCTCGGATCTCTCCAAGTCCTCTCGGCTTTTGCTGACTTGATTTCTCAACTCTGCTATCAACCTTTCATCGGAGCGACGTTTCTGTCGGTCGTTGTTACTCTTACTGACTTGGCGAATTCTGGCTTTCAGTGCCTGGTTTTCTTTGGTTAATTTATTCTTTTTACCCTGCTCCGAGGTGACTTGCACGCTGTTCTCAAATATAAGCCTTTCAACTTGTCGCTTCAGCTTCCCGATTTCAGCCCGGTAACCTTCTTCTCTCGCTAACCAGCCCCACTGTTCCTGCAAATCATCCGTAAATTGTTGGACATGAGCTCTTTTAGTAGGTCTCTGACGAGTCTAGAACCTTTTCCCGAACCAAACATCGTAGTTTGGGTCTACCTCACCCTTAGCCAGTTCTCGAACCATAGTCTTGGGCTCAAGGAATCTACATTCGTGCCACAACTTTCTAATTTTTCCTTCGGGGAATACGACTCCTGGGCTCAGCTCAATGGCATTATTGCTTAGATCCTCATCAGTGGGAATCACCTGAAATCTTCCTAGCTGGCGCAATAACCGATGAGGAGCATATGGTTGGATGCTGTGCTCTCTAATTCTTATATCGACGATATGGTACTCCTCAGGGTTTTGAAGAGCCAAACCTCTAACTAACTCATGCTGGGAACAGGAACAAGTGGGAGGCGAGACATACTTTGGCATTTGTAGACACCGGATTTTTGACCCTCCCCGAGAATTTTCACATTTTTAGCGTGGATATGTGAAATTGGGTCTAATATAGCCATTTTAACTATTTTTACCATATTTCGTTGCAAAAGGAAAAAATTACAAAAAATATATATATAAATTTTAGTTTATGTATTTCTCATAAACTTGAAAAAATACAAAAATTGTACTTTATTTTGGTACTTTACATAATTTCGAAAATTACCAAGAAAATATAGTTCTATTCATTTTAAATTTTGAAAAATACAAAAATGTTACTTTATATTTTATCTTTATATAAAAACGAAAATTACAAAAAAAAAATAAATAGTTTTATTAATATTTCGTAGCTATTTTAATCTTGAAAAATATTAAAAAAGATATAGTTTTGTTTAAATATTAGTCTTATTTTGGTAGTTATTTTGCTTACATAGGATTAGTCGAACAACGTCGTGTTCTTAATCGGGTCCGGGCAAAAGAATAATATTCGGGTTCAAACTACCCGTTGTTAGGCCTAATTTTCGGACCTAGCCCATAATAATTCGAGTCCACCACACATGAGGGGACACACGTGGGGAACACGGACGGAATCCCATACACGGGGAACCCCACCACGCGTGGGGAACACAAGCCTCGAACCGCACCACGCGTGGGGCTCATTTTTCTTGTCATGGGGTATCAAATACACGAACTTGGAAAATTTTGGGGGACAGTTTTTTAAAAAAGAAAAAGGACTGTTCACGTTCCTTCTTCCTCACCAAAAACCAACGGAAAAACCCTACTGTCAAGAACAAAAAAAAAAACCCTAACGGACCCTCACCCAAACCAGCAAAACCACCCAAGCACCACCTCCATCTCGTCACCTTGCCGACGCTAAACCACCACCGGACAGACCACCATCGTTCCTCCTCCTAAGACCTCCATCATCGCTACAAGCTACCAGCTCCCTCCGTTGAAACCAGCTCCATACACATCTCGTCCACCACCCAAATCGTCGCAACACCCGAAAACCACCCGTCCGTCGAACACCACCCAAACACCGTCCAAACACCACCGTCGTCACTAACTAGTCGACGAGCAAACGACCCAAACCATCACCCTCGTCCCCAGCTGCTCGTCGCAGCTGCTTCTGCGTCGTCACTATCCCGTCGCCCCAGCTCCCTCTCCATCTTCATGTCAGTCAACCACATCTTCAGCTCCACCAAGACAGCCATGGTTGCTGCACTATCTTGCCCAAACGACCCACCATAGCTTCCCCCTCGCACGCCTGAACCACCAGCGGACACCTCCGGGAAACCACCATAGTCCGCCCCGTCACCCTCGTCGACCCACCACCACTGCTCCAGCTGTTCTGTCCAAACACGACAACCAATCAGCCCACATTATCGTTGTTCCTTCACTGTCGTCGTGCAGTCCATTGAGGTCGTCTTTGGTTCGTCGAGGTCCGATACGTCGAGGTGTTTGTCCGAGGTTTCATCATTTTTCCTCGTCGAGTGAGGTCAGGTTCGAGTTCCGTAGGAGGCACTGTTTGTCGTTCTAGGATTGTCGAGGTTCGAAGGTTAGTGTTCTTCGTCCTTTGTTTCATTTCATTCGTTTTGCATATTATGGTTCGAGGCAAAAAATGAGAATATTCGATATTTATGAATGTCAACAATGCAATTTTTTGTTGTTGTGTTAAAAATGTTTATTCTATGTTTAGTTACTGCATGCTTAAAGTAAATGTGAGCATATGAACGAGGTTATTCTATTTGTCATTTTTACCATGGATATTATTACCGGTTGGAATCGTTGTTTTTTTGTTTAACCTCGGATGACTTCATTGGTAGAAAATCATAGTTGTCTTAAGTTTGCCCTCAAATAATAAAAACGAGACGAGCTTCGCCGCATAAAACATGTACAAATTGCGGAGCCCTCACAAAAATATAGGTATCAAATACTTAGATTCCGGGACAGGCCGTTTAGCAAATTTCACGGCCCTACCCAAAATAATGATACGCTAGTCGCTTTAGGCGCGTATTAAATAATGTATCTCCCTAAATTCGGGTGCACATTTATGTGACCCAAATCCAAATCTCAACGAAGTTGAAATATGTCTCTAAAATCGCGGGTACATTGATTGTAACGTGGTTCGAGATGCATGTCCACGACGTTGCAAATTCCTTTAAAAAAATAAGAATGAGATGAGCCTCGCCGAATAAAAACACAAATTGCGGGGCCCTCAGTAAATATTTGTTTAAAAATTACTTAGAATTCAGGAGGGTCGTTTAGCGAATTTCACGGCCTCCGCAAAATAATAACGCGATAGTCTCTTTAGGCGCGTATTTAATAATTTACTTTCTTAAGCTTGGGTGTTCATTTCATTCGACCCAAATCCAAATCTCAAAACATTAAATAAAATGCGTTCCGGATTGTGGGTGCATTTCATGTGACGCAGTCCAAAGACGTGTTTTAAGCGATATTCACATTCTTGTAAAAACAATAATAATAAAGCGGTTAAAAGTTAAAATTGGCACATTGGTTCATAATTGCATTTAAAATCAGATAAATAAGCCGAATATAATAGTTGAGCGACCGTGCTAGAACCACGGAACTCGGGAATGCCTAACACCTTCTCCCGGGTTAACAGAATTCCTTATCCGGATTTCTGGTACGCAGACTGTAATATGGAGTCATTCTTTTCCTCGATTCGAGATTAAAATTGGTGACTTGGGACACCCTAAATCTCCCAAGTGGCGACTCTGAAATAAATAAACCAATCCCGTTTCGATTGTCCTTTAATTGGAAAAAACTCCCCTGCGCCCTCTCAGGTGCAGAAAAAGGAGGTGTGACAGCATTCATAACAGCATTCCTAGGAATCGTGGTTTGTCCCCGCAAAGATAAGAAAATAGAGATAGGCCTTGTAGGGATGGCTGATGTTGCAATCAAAAAAACTAATAGTACTGTGGTCCCTTTGGTTTTGGCCGAAATCTACCGAGCTTTAACTATATGCCGAGAAGGAGGCAATTTCTTCCAGGGATGCAATCTGTTACTCCAGTTGTGGATGCAAGAACACCTCTGTCACCGAGTAGGATACATGAATCACGGGTTGACCGAAAAAACTGTATCAGTGGTTTTGAGAAACGGATGACAGGCGTTGTATTCCCCGAAGGTGTCGAAGCATGGCTTGCACGATTAAGGTCAACAACAGCCAACCAAATTGAATGGGCATTTGGGTGGTTTTCTGATACTGAGGTAATATACATGGCGGCCGAGGAATGTCATATTCTTTTGATGGGAGTTCGCAGCATCCAACCATATGCTCCTCATCGGGTATTGCGCCAGCTAGGAAGATTTCAGCTGATTCCCACTTATGAGGATCTAAGCAAGCACACCATTGAGCTGAGCCCAGGAGTCGTATTCCCCGAAGGAAAAATTAGAAAGCTGTGGCACGAATGTAGATTCCTTGAGCCCAAGACTATGGTTCGAGAATTGGCTAAGGGTGAGGTAGACCCAAAGTACGATGTTTGGTTCGGGAGAAGGTTCCAGACTCGTCAGAGACCTGCTAAAAGAGCTCATGTCCAATAATTTACGAATGATTTGCAGGAACAGTGGTGCTGGTTAGCGAGAGAAGAAGGTTACCGGGCTGAAATCGGGAAGCTGAAGCGACAAGTTGAAAGGCTTATATTTGAGAACAACGTGCAAGTCACCTCGGAGCAGGGTAAAAAGAATAAATTAACCAAAGAAAACCAGGCACTGAAAGCCCGAATTCGCCAAGTCAGTAAGAGTAAATCGACCGACAGAAAAGTCGCTCCGATGAAAGGTTGATAGCAGAGTTGAAAAATCAAGTTAGCAAAAGTCGAGAGGACTTGGAGAGATTCGAGGCTTGCATAGCAAGAATGCGGGTCAGATGGGCCAAAGGTACAATGGCACGGAGAAAGCATCTACAACAAGTCAAAAGGGATTCTGAAATAAGCATTGGACTATTAAGAGAAACAAACTCCACTCTTCAGAAGCAGGTCTTTAAACAAGCCCGAGATGCCCGGGCAGACAGAAGGCGTTGTTATGATTTAATGGCCATCATGGAAGAACGAATGGAGAGCTTTCAGGATCGACTCACCGACAATGCTCAAATGCTGGGACTAAAGAACCGGCAAATAGAACGACTGTTCGGGGAAAGGGATAACATCCGGGGTAGGATTGATGAGATTGGGCACTACATCTGCATGAGATGCCTAGCATGTGAGCAAATACCTCGTGATACCCTTCTTGCTTCCGTCATGGGCTACGTCCACCGGATCTTGAATGAGTTGAAGAGCTTGCAGAGGGGTCTTACACCAAAGCCCGCGGAAAGGCCGAACGATGCCTCGCGAGCACCTAAGTTGAAATCTTTGATGTATCCCTAGTTCGAGTCTTGTTTGTTGACTTTATGGGTCCGTTATCTTCCCATATGTTGTTTTTTTCATCAAGTCAGGTTAAGCATTTTGGAATCTGTATATTTTATGTTCTTTGTTTAAGATAAGTAGTTTGTAATAGCAAATTTTGGTTATGAATTGAATGATTCCAAAAGAATTTTGTGTCTTTACTTGGTGGCAGAACTACGCCCGGTCTGATTCACGCGGGGACATGATACGTAGGCAATCCACATAAGATTCGACCACCACTAAAAAATGAAAGAAAAAGAAAAGAAAAAAAAAAGAAAAAAAAAAGAAAAATAATATAGAGGAAAGCGGAGGGTTCTTAAAACACTTTAAAGGCACAAATAAAGCAAGCCGGGATGACGCATGCGGTTGAAGCAAAAACATGTTAGAAATGGTTAACTGCTTAGGAACATTGCATCCCCAACGTGCGATTACCAAATCTGTTAACTCTAACGCTAACAAGTTTGTTGTTTTCCAAAAATATCAGACAGTTAGTTGTTAAAGCGTTCTGGCATCACATCATTATCAAACCAGATCCAAAGGACTTGTACCAATAATCATGACTACTTCAGAAAACAGTGTCGAGGAAGAAAGGCCAGTAAGCCAGTTGCTGAAAGAGGCAATGGAGAAGATATAGAGGATCGGATTGGAAATGAACATGATGCAGTTAGCCTTGGCTAAAGTACAAAATAGCCCTGAACCACCCGTTACTCCTACACTAGGGCATATGCCGGAATACCCTCACCCTGGCCCTTCAACAAGCCTCCCGAATCACCACTATTATCAGGGGAGAAACCCCTATGATTCCCAAGCTCCACCACCCCATCAACATTTCCCACCACCAAATGTTCCCGCTTTTATGGGACCCACACCAGCCACGCTGCAAAGATCAACTAGTGAGCCGTTGTTTCAGGCTCACGATGCGCAGTACTATCCCCCTGAGCCCACATTCAATGCACCAGAACCCCATACCTATAATCCACGCTTGGAGGTCCCGGCGAAGATTGAAAAGCCGGCTAAGGTTCCAGAGCAGGATGAGGTAATGAGGAAGTTCAAAAGCCTGGAGCAATCCTTCAGGAGCATGCATGGATTGGGCAACCAGGTCAGCGTGGCCTACAAGGATCTATGCCCTTTCCCGGACGTCCAACTCCCGGCAGGATTCAAGATGCCTAAGTTTGACTTATATGAAGGGCACGGTGATCCTATGGCACATTTGCGGGGCTTTTGTAGCAAAATGAGAGGAGTAGGCAGCAAAGATGAGCTACTGATAGCTTATTTTGGTCAAAGCTTAAGTGGATCGGCATTGGAATGGTATACCAGGCAAGATCCCAGCAGGTGGTACACTTGGGATGATCTAGCGCAGGCTTTCGCAGGTCACTTCCAATACAATCTCGAGATAGTCCCTGACCGTCTCACATTACTAAGGACCGGAAAGAAGCCTGGGGAAAGCTTTCGTGAGTTTGGTTTCCGCTGGAGAGAACAGGCAGCCAGGGTTGATCCTCCCATGAGAGAGGGGGAAATGGTGGACTACTTCCTGCAAACGCTGGATCCAACTTACTTTGGTCACTTGGTGACAACGGTTAGAAAATCCTTCAATGAAGTAGTAAAGATAGGGGTTATGATAGACGAGTGGCTGAGGTCCGATAAAATCTTGAATTACTCAGCGCTCAAGGCAACGACCCAGGCTATTCAGAGCGGCACGGGAGGTGCGCTGGGGAGGAAAAAGAAAGAAGAAGTCGCCACGGTTGAGGCAGGCGGTTGGTCCAGGTCCGGCAAACCATACTACAACCAACCCAGACCCCACAATCCAAATTATCCATATAGCCCGCCACAACACTACTATCCACCTCAAGAACCACACTTCTCCGTGCGCCAAGTCCAAACATTACACTCAGCCTCCGGTTCGCCTGCAATGGCGCACGCCGGCTCCCCAAAACGCATATGCACCTCCATAGAACACATACCCTCCACCCCAAAACGCCTATCCTCCACCAAGGGTGTATAGGAACCCTCCAGGGGTAGGCTTTCGAGGAAATCAAGCTTCTAGAAATAAAAGGCTACAGAGACAGAAAGCCTTTACTGAGTTGGGAGAAACCTATACCGCCTTGTTTCACAAGTTGAGGTAGTTAGGTTTGTTGAGCCCTGTCGAGCCTAGGTGGCCAAACCCCCTACCCCAAAATGTGGACCAATCGATAAGCTGCGAGTACTGCTCAGGAATGCTAGGGCATGATACCGAAAAATGTTGGAGGTTGAAGCGGGCAATACAAGATCTTATTGAAGCCAAAAAGATCGAGGTCCAGACGCCGGAGGCACCCAACATCAACCAGAACCCATTGCCAGTGCACCACGAAGCTCACATGATCGAGCTGGTGCACAAAAGAGGGGAGCCCAAGAAACCCTCACAGATAGTGATGATGATCCGTGCCACTCCGAAAGAAAAATCGACCGGTGGGGAAGCAGGGGTACAGTTGAAGGGGAAAGATGTCAAGCCAGTGGTGATATTAGGGAAGAATCCATCCACCGCAATAAAGAAACCAGAGCCAGCCAAATTGGTAGTATCGGGAGCATCATCTGCACCCGTAGTTGTTGTGAAAGGGGTCTGCAGGGAACCGATCATCATAAAGTCGGTAGTCCAATTGCCAGTGATTGATAGCAAGGCTGTGCCTTGGAAGTATGAAAAGGCAGTGGTAATGTACAAGGGAAAGCAAATGGAGGAGGATAGTTGTGAGGCGCAGGGACTGACTCGATCGGGATGGTGTTTTGCTCTAATGGAGTTGAGAAGGTCCAACCCAGCAGTAACAAAGAAACCCGTCTCAGAAGAAGAGGTGGAGGAATTCTTGAAAAAGATGAAAGTGCAGGATTACTTCGTTGTCGAACAATTGAAGAAAACCCCGGCCCAGATCTCGTTGTTGTCACTATTGATCCATTCGGACGAGCATCGCCGGGCCCTGATGAAGATACTGAATGAAGCTCATGTGTTCAATGAAATTTCAGTGAACCACCTTAAGACGATTGCCAACAAAATTTTTGAGGTAAACAGGGTAACGTTCTCTGATGACGATTTTCCAGTAGAGGGCACGAAACATAATAAAGCTCTCTACTTGGCTATCAAATGTGAAGATTCGGCAGTTACTCGGGCATTGGTGGATAACGGTTCAAGTGCCAATATTTGTCCATTATCCACCCTGAACCAGTTGAAGCTTGACCATGGTAGAATCCACAAGAACAGCATTTGCGTACGAGGATTTGACGGAAGTGGAACGGACACCGTGGGGGATATTATACTCGAGTTGACCATCGGCCCGGTCAAGTTTACTATGAAGTTCCAGGTGTTGGATGTCGCGGTATCTTATAACCTTTTGTTGGGACGACCGTGGATCCACGCGACCAAAGCAGTACCATCCACATTGCATCAAATGGTCAAGTTTGAATGGGACAGACAAGATATCGTGCTACATGGGGAAGACACTACGTGCACCATGGGAGGTGCCATTGTGCCATTTATAGAAACCAACGGCGACAAAGGTCCCTGGGTTTACCAGATTTTTGATGCAGTGTCAGCAAACAAGATTCCCGAGGGTAAAAGCATTCCACACCCCAGGATAGCTTCCGCAACCGTCATGATGGTTTCAGAGATACTAGGTAATGGGTTTGTGCCAGGAAAAAGGCCTGGGGGCTGAGCTTCAGGGGATTGTTCAACCTGTCTCTTTGCCCAAGAATTTAGAGACCTTTGGACTGGGGTTCAAACCTACTGCGGAAGATGTAAAGCAAGCACGGAAAATGAAGAAGAAAGTTTGGGTTCTTCCCAAACCAATTCCGCGTCTCTCCAGATCCTTTGTTAAAGCAAGTGCCAAGGGGTCACCGGTCTCGAAAATTCTCGGACCATTGATTGGGATGGACGGGGATTTGAATCAGAGCTTCGAAAGGTTGTTCGCTGATGTCAATGTGATATAATTTGGAAAGGGTTCCAGCAGAGCATACATACAGTTTGTGGGGCCTAATGCCAATACCAACAATTGGACAGCTACTCCTCTTCCTACCCGAGGGGAGTCCTGGTAGTAGGCTTTGATTTTTCTTTCTTGTTTTTGGATTATTCCAGGGTGTAATCCAAATCTCCTTTTATTTTTTAAAGTGTGAACCCTGTTATCCCGCATTTTTAATAAAAATTTTCTCTTCTTGTCTTGTTTTAATTTTTTTTTATTCTTTTCTCTTTCTGAACAGTTCTCTTTTTACTGGTTCTAATGACATGGCATGCACAACGGATCTTCGACCTAATCTAAAAAATCAATCTGACTCCGACTTAATTGTACAAGGATCGGTTATGATGATGAGTCCGAATATGATGAGGATGAAGCCTTCGAAGAAATAAACAGAGAATTATGCCAGTTCGAAGAGAAACCCAAGCCTAATCTAAATGACACCGAAGCTGTCAATCTAGGGGATGCAGATGATGTCAGGGAAACCAAAATCAGCATCCACATTGAGCCAAACATCAGGGAGGAATTAATCAAAGCCCTCATTGAGTTCAAAGATGTGTTTGCATGGTCATATGATGATATGCCGGGATTAAGCTCCAATCTAGTGGTTCACAAATTTCCCACTGACCCGGCATACCCTCCGGTCAAGCAAAAGTTGAGGAAGTTTAAGACGGATATGAGTGTGAAAATCAAAGAAGAAGTGACCAAGCAGCTGCAGGCAAAAGTTATTCGGGTCACTCGATATCCCGATTGGTTGGCCAATGTGGTGCCAGTGCCGAAGAAGGATGGAAAAATCAGGGTATGTGTCGACTACCGCAATCTCAACAAGGCAAGTCCTAAGGATAATTTTCCATTGCCCAACATCCATATCTTGATCGATAATTGCGCTGGGCGCGAGATCGGATCCTTTGTGGACTGCTATGCAGGATATAATCAGATCTTAATGGACGAAGAAGATGCGGAAAAACGGCTTTCATTACGCCATGGGGAACCTACTGCTACCGGGTAATGCCATTTGGATTGAAGAATGCTGGGGAAACATACATGAGAGCAATGACTATTGTGTTTCATGACATGATACACAAAGAAATTGAAGTGTACGTAGATGACGTGATCATAAAGTCCTGGCGTCAGGAAGACCATGTAGCAGACCTAAGAAAGTTCTTTCATAGACTTCGAAGGTATGATATTAAGCTCAACTCGGCCAAATGTGCCTTTGGGGTTCCATCAGGAAAGCTGTTAGGATTCATCGTCAGTCGACGGGGTATTGAGTTGGACCCGTCCAAGATCAAATCCATCCAGGATTTCCCACCGCCAAAGAACAAAACGGAGGTGATGAGTCTGTTAGGAAGACTAAATTATATTAGCAGGTTCATCGCTCAACTCACGGCGACCTGTGAACCCATATTTCGGCTGCTGAAGAAAGATGTTGCGGTAGAATGGACGGCGGAGAGTCAAGAAGCATTCGACCAAATCAAGGGATATGTCAAATCCACCTGTGTTGGTCCCGCCTGAGCCGGGGAAACCATTAATTCTTTATCTAACGGTCCTGAAGAATTCGTTTGGTTGCGTGTTGGGGCAACACGACATTATAGGAAGGAAGAAGCAAGCCATCTATTATCTTAGCAAAAAGTTTACAGTATACGAAGTCAAGTACACTCAACTCGAGAGGACCTGTTGCGCCATAACTTGGGTGGCTCAGAAATTGAAGCACTATTTGTCCTCGTATACTACTTACCTCATTTCCCGTTTGGATCCATTAAAGTACATTTTCCAGAAGCCTATGCCTACAAGGAGGTTAGCAAAATGGCAAATTTTACTCACAGAGTTTGATATCGTCTATGTGACGAGGACGGCCATGAAAGCCCAAGCGCTGGCCGATCACTTGGCTGAGAATCCTGTTGATGAAGAATACGAGCCATTGAGGACGTATTTTCCGGACGAGGAAGTAATGCATGTAGGTGAGTTGGAGTTACCCGAGGAACCAGGTTGGAAGCTTTTCTTTGATGGAGCCGCAAACGCGAAGGGAGTTGGAATAGAAGCGGTACTTATTTCTGAAACAGGACGTCATTATCCTGTTACAGCCCAGCTGCGTTTCTATTTTACCAACAATATGGCTGAGTATGAGGCATGCATTTTGGGTTTGCGACTAGCTGCAGACATGGATGTCCAGGACGTTTTGGTCTTAGGAGACTCGGACCTCCTGGTGCATCAAATTCAGGGTGAGTGGGAAACACGGGATTTGAAACTCATACCATATCGACAATGTTTGCACGATCTGAGCAAGCGATTTCGATCAGTGGAATTCAGACACATCCCAAGAGTTCATAATGAGGTTGCCAATGTATTGGCCACCTTGGCATCAATGTTACACCACCCAGACAAAATTCATGTTGACCCATTGCACATTCAGGTTCGTGATCAGCATGCTTATTGCAACATGGTAGAGGAGGAAGTTGATGGCGAGCCATGGTTTTATGACGTAAAGGAGTACCTCAGGATGGGGATATACTCGGAGCAGGCCACCGGAGACCAAAAAAGAGCCATTCGGCGATTGTCAAATGGGTTCTTCCTCAGTGGAGGAGTGTTGTACAAAAGAACCCTAGATTTGGGATTGTTAAGATGTATAGACGCCGGTCAAGCCACGACAGTTATGGCAGAGGTGCACGCTGGAGTTTGTGGGCCACATGTAAGCGGATATGTATTGGCGAAGAAGATTCTTTGAGCAGGGTATTACTGGCTCACTATGGAGCATGATTGTATCAATTTCGTGCGGAAATGCCATCAATGTCAGATACACGAAGATTTGATTCATTCTCCGCCAACAGAAAGGCATACAATGTCAGCGCTATGGCCTTTTGTTGCGTGGGGCATTGATGTCATTGGGCCTATTGAGCCGGCAGCGACCAACGACCATAGATTCATTCTGGTGACCATCGACTACTTCACTAAGTGGGTTGAAACTAAAACCTTCAAGTCGGTAACCAAGAAGGCAGTGGTGGATTTTGTTCACTCCCATATCATCTGTAGATTTGGGGTCCTAAAAGTGATCATCACGAATAATAGTGCAAATCTTAACAGCAATTTGATGAGAGAGGTATGTCAACAGTTTAATATTACACACCGCAATTCCACCCCATATCGTCCCAAGGCGAATGGAGCAGTTGAAGCAGCCAATAAGAACATCAAGAAGATACTGAGGAAGATGGTAGAAGGATCTAGACAATGGCATGAGAAATTACCCTTTGCCTTGTTGGGTTATCGCACTACAGTTCGGACTTCCGTAGGTGCAACTCCTTATTTATTGGTATATGGAACTGAAGCAGTAATACCAGCGGAGATCGAAATTTCGTCCCTCCGGATTGTCGCTGAAGCCGGGATTGACGACAATGAATGGGTCAAAGCTCGACTGGAGCAGTTGAACTTAATAGATGAAAAAGATTGGCAGTAGTGTGTCATGGCCAGTTGTATCAGAAGAGAATGGCAAGAGCATACAATAAGAAGGTACGCCCCAGAAAATTTGAAGTAGGGCAGCAAGTATTGAAACGGATCCTCCCACGTTAGATCGAAGCAAAAGGCAAGTTCGCCCCAAATTGGCAAGGGCCTTATGTTGTGACCAGAGTGTTATTCAACGATGCTTTATGTCTGACAGATATCGAAGGAAGGTGCGTCGACATGACTATCAATTCTGATGCAGTCAAAAGATATTATGCGTAATTTCTTTGATCATGATAGTTATTGGTTCATTTGTTTGTACTTGGTACTTATTGGATAATGAAATGACGGAGACAATTCTTTCTTCTATCCAAACACTTTTAATCTTTGCTTCCCCCTTTGAGCCTTATTTATTCTTTCATACCCCTCTTTTGGAGTCACTAATGAAAAAAATAATAATAATGAAAAAATGAAACAAGAGAAAAGTCACAAGAAAATCAAAGGAATCGTGGGAACTACGTTTGACCTGATTCCTCAAAGAAGGATACGTAGGCGCCTCATGGCTCGGTCATAGTGTAACAAAAAATAAAAATCCCCCAAGTAAGAAAACTAGGGCAGAAGTTATGTTTTAAGGTTTCAAAAGAGGTTTGATTCCAAGAGTTGTAATGTTTCACCCATCAAAGTTATTTTTTGGATTTTTGATAGCTTTTCTTTTAACCCCACACAAAACCAATGTCGATGTCCAAAAAAGACCTCCCGATCGGTATCCGAGAAGTGCCAAGTCATGCAAACGGAAGTCGGGAACAACACTCTGATCCCCAGCAAAGAAGAGGATCATAAACTGGAAATGAATTGATAGCCGAAAAGAATCCCCAGCAGAGAGAGTCATATCGGCAGCGCTCCAATCCCCAACTGAAAAATAAAATAAAATGAGAGAGTCTTATCGGTGAAAACCTTCACAGGCACCATAAGGCGACGGGAGCTGAGAGAAAGAAGAGAGTCTTATTAGTGAAAACTCCTCGAAGGGCACTATGAGGCGACAAGGTGAGATCGGCAGAATCCGCATATGGCAAAAGTTAGGCGTCGGGTTATGCCCGGCAAATGAGGCCATCAGGAAGATTGATTGATACAAATAGACTGGGTCGATTAATCCGGAATGCACGACATAATCGTTGGGACCAGTCATACCGTCTAGATAAGTTCTTTCCTTTTCTTCTCCCCCAGCATTTGTTCAGAAAGATTTTTCTCTTTTTCTATCTTTTCAATTCTTTGTCTAAAAAGACTTTTTCCAGAAATTTGTTTTGAGAAGGATTTTTCAGATTTTACTACCAGTGGCCAAAATGGTACAAAGAAAAATGTGAAGGGGACAGGCCAAAGACAAGGCAATAAGACAAAAGGCATTTGTTGCAAGACAGAATGACAAACTGGCCTAGAAAGTTAAGGGGAACATGGAGAAAAGCGGAAAACAACAGTTGAGGAACTTATGGACCAAGTTCTAAGAGGATCCCCAGCAGAACTTCGATAGATCACTGACCAAGTTCCAAGGTGGTCAGACAACACAGAAGGGGAGAAGGAGAAAGAGAGAGTTGATCCGCAGCAAAATAACCCCAACAGTCCTATCCTCAATAACATTATCCCCATATGATAACATTTTACCCCCGGTAGTATTGAGGGAAAATAAAATTTCGAAGGGAGTGGTTTTGGAGTTGAAGAAGACTCCCCCAGCATGTTTTGAAACAAAAAGCAGGGAAGGGATAAATGGAAAAACCATCCCCAGCAGAAATATCATCCCCAGCAAGTAACATTATCCCCAACCAGTTTTGGGAGCGCAGAGCAATGGAGAGGGAATATGAAGAAAAAACACCATCCCCAGCGGGAGTGACATGATCACTCACCGTGTTTTAAACTAACAAGATTTTCTTTGATTTCTACAGGAAAATAAAGGTTGATGATGGCAGAAAGACACGCCACAAGGAAGATCACCAAAACGGGGCAGAAAATTTTCTTCCATTTGTCAAAATTTCTCGGAGGAACGAGGAAACAAACTCAAATATTTTCATGATTTTAGATAGATAGGCGCCCGCCTATATAACTAGAGGAATACTTTTCATGTTTTAGATAAATAGGCGCTCACTTGTATAACTAGAGGAATACTTTTCATGTTTTAGATAAATAGGCGCCCACCTGTATAACTAGAGGAATACTTTTCATGCTTTTAGATAGATAGGCGCCCACCTGTATAACTAGAGGAATACTTTTCATGTTTTAGATAAATAGGCGCCCACCTGTGTAACTAGAGGAATACTTTTCATGTTTTAGATAGATAGGTGCCCACCTGTATAACGAGAGGAATATTTTTCATGTTTTAGATAAATAGGCGCCCACCTGTATAACCAGAGATTCTGGGTTCGATCCCCAGCAGAGTCGCCAGAGCTATCACACCTCCTTTTTCCGCCCCCACAAGGGGTGAAGGAGTTTTTTCAATTAAAGGACAATCGAAACAGAATTTGTTTATTTATTTTAGAGTCGCCACTTGGGAGATTTAGGGTGTCCCAAGTCACCCATTTAATCCCGAATCGAGGAAAAGAATGACTCTGTATTATAGTCCGTGAACCAGAAATCCGGATAAGGAATTCTGTTAACCCGGGAGAAGGTGTTAGGCATTCCCGAGTTCCGTGGTTCTAGCACGGTCGCTCAACTGTCATATTCTTGTTTATCTGATTTTATACAATTGTGAGCTCATGTGCAAGTTTTTAACTCTTTACCACTTTTATTATTATATTTTAAAAGAATGTGAACATCGTTTAAAAACATGTACCCGTAATTCGGGGATTGCGTCACATGAAATCCTTTACCGTAATCCGGGGATTGCGTCATATTTTTAACTCTTTACCTCTTTGGATTGCGTCACATGAAATGCACCCGTAATCCGGAACACATTTTTATTCAGTGTTTTGGGATTTGGATTTGGGTTGCATGAAATGCACACCCGAATTTAAGAAGATGGGATTATTAAACACGCGCCTAAAGAGCCTATCACGTCCTTATTTCTGGGGACGGCCGTGAAGTTGGCTAAACGGCTCCTCCCGAAGTCTAAGTAATTAAATGTACATTTATTGAGGGCCCCGCAGTTTGTACCTTTTATTTGGCGAGGCTCGTCTCATTTATTTCTAAAAGGATAATCCTAAAACGACTACGTTTTCTATTTCGTTTGTCTCTAGAATAAAAGAAGAAAAATACCTAATTTATTTACGTGCTTGAGAGTTATTATTAAAAAAAATTCGAACCTAAATAGTTGACATCGAAGATAGACGGGAACATGGGGGCCAGCACAGTTTTGGGCCCAGGCCCAGCATTCCGGGCGTGGAACTGGACCTGGGCCATTTTGTTTTTACGTCTGGCCTGCTACTTACTTTTACCCTTTTGGTTTTCACGATAAGGCGGAAATGGAATCAACAACTACAAAACTCCTTTTATGACTCTAAATAAACATGCTAACTAAAACAATTCAAACTACTTGACTAATTAGCTAAAAGCCTTTATACGTATTTGAAATATGCTTTGTAAAGAAGTAAAATGAAATAACAGAATGCTATCATTACATTATTGGTTCTTGTAGAATAACATGCAAGGCATTCTATCCCATATTGCTGCTCGATACTCAATTGTACATAGCCGAGCTACTACATGCTTCTAACAAATGAAAATAACTACCCTTTTACACAACTTAAAATTTCAGAATATACAAAGCTAAACGTTAAAATTTCAGTTCTTCATCTCATATTCATGCTTCCAATTTTTAGACTTACAACAGCCATGATAAAGTTGTGTACCTGGTAGAAGAATAGAGATACAGTAGAAAAGAAGTCAGCAGCAGTAGCAGTAGCACAACAGCAGATTTAGCAACACAGCATTAGACAAAATAGCCCAGCAATAGATTAAGACCCAATAGTGGCTTCAGAAAAATACCATACAACAACACCAAATGCACCAGAAAATCCCAGCATGCAACCCCAGTACCCAAACAGCAATATAAACCACCACAGTATGACCCAAACTTGAGTTTGCAACAAGAGATAGACTAGCAGACTCAGAAGACCCAATAAAACAACACCAGCTGCAGTCCTAATGTTCGAAGGTGCAATAGAAGAGACCTCTTTTATCCCTCAAACTAACTCTTTTAACTCTGGAAAATTAGCTCAACTTTCAGCCTATTTCAACTCAATATCTTTTGACTTATGAAGGTTCAAAAAAACAACAGCTAAGAGCTTTTTAGAATTCTGAAATCTTAGTGTTCACTCCTCTCAAAATCAGTTCTTAACCTCAAAAATCCGTTTTCTGTCCTTCCAAATCAGTCCTTCAAAGTCAGTCCTTCAAAGTCAGTCCCCTTTCTCTTCTAAAAGAGCCTATTTTATAGGCAGAAATCAGCAAGCAATAGACTGCCCTTTTTCTATTCTGCCCATACCCCTTAAAACTAATCAGAAATCGCCCATGATATTCCTGACAGCCTCCCCAAACCGCATGTTTTTCTCTTTTTTAATCAAAGTTATGGGTGTTTAACTTATTTTAATCAACATCCCCCATGCCATTAACTCTTGTTCCCCACTATCCTTAAACAATATTAGTTTTGATAGTATTTTAATACCCTACTGTCAGCCCAACTTTAACTAACCATTTTCTGATCTTTTCAAACCCCAAACTACCCCTTTAACCCCTGTATATTACTGTCTTACCCTAAGCTTCAGCAAACTGAAATTTGAACTTATGAAAGTTCAAACTCAACCACTGTCCCAGACTGAGTTCTAGTTATTTTCCTAATTGCACTGCAGCTACAAACCATTAACAAATAAATTCAAACAATCAGCTAAATTGCAATGGTTCGATCAATCATGTGAGGCTATATGAATCAGAACATTTGAACATTCAGCCCTGTAAAACTAAACGACGACAATTGTCCAATCGACTATACTAGTTATAACATAATACAACTAATCGATAGACAAATAAGACCAAACAGGGCATCAACTGACTTCAGCAACTTTGCACAAAACAGGGAATCTATATGAATTAACCATTCGACGATATTAATCAAATCGAATATATATCTTACCACACACATTTAACAATGGACAGAAGAACAGTCGACCAAATAAAAAGGTCTTACGAAGATGGAGAAAATTGAAAGAAAAATATCAGTAAAATCAACAAACTAACTAAACATGTTAACAAACACAAACAACATTCAAACAAAAACAGAAAGGAAAAAGAAAACTCACTTTGGAAGCTCAACAGCGAACGACCCAGGCTTGAACTGGATTTGACCATTTGAGGTCGAACGAACTTTAATCGAAGTGTTCTCAACCGAGAACACCTCTATTAAGGTCTATTAGACCCCAACCCTCCATTTAAACTGGCCGGATTCCCAAGTCTTTGTGATCTAGGGTTTAAATAGTCTGATTTGGGGCTTGAGGGTTTCTGGTTAGATTCGGACCAAACCAAACTTGGTTTGGTTACGAGTGAGGCCAGGGTAGTGACCGGTGTGAATATGGGGTGGGTTGGTGTAGATCGGGGTTTTGTTCGAATCTTCAAACGAAGATTCGAGACGATGGGGAATGATTCGAGGCAAGATGCTAACAGATTCATGTTCAGGGTGGTTGGGTACATCAGGGGTGTTATTTTAGTGGTCACCGGCGTCGTGGTTGCCGGGTTTACGGTAAGAGTGCAGGGTGGCGGCTAGGGTTTGGGATGGGATGTTAGGTTCGTCTCTAGGACGATGGTGAACAGTAGGTGGGGGGGTTGGTTTGGGGGCGTGGGTAAAGGGGTTAGGCTTATATACGTAAGGGGTGGTTTGATCCTGGCCGTTGGATGAAGTGAGATTGATGGCCAGGATCTTTCACTTAATGGAACGGTATCGTTTGGCCTTGGTTGGGGGTCGGTTCGAACCGGGTAATGGGTCAGGTTTGGAATGGGTAGGGAGATGAAATCCTAGTCGTTGGATTGATTTAATCCAACGGCTCCGATTAAAGGGCCAATACGACGCCGTTTGAGGCATCTCAAAGCTTGACCAAATTGGACCGGATCTGGGGGTTGTTTTGGGCCTGGATTTGGGTCCAACTAGGGTGGCCCAATTCTGATTTCCTTTATTTTTTGCTTTCTTTTCTTTTACTTTTTTTCTAAAATTAAAATTCTAAATTAAGTTTATAAACTAAATTAACTTATCAAAATGTAACTAATTCCTAGCAACATTTATCATACATAATTTAAACACCAATTAAAACAAAATTGCACAATTTGACATTGAAATGCTAAAAATGCAAACGATGCATATTTTTGTAATTTTTATTCTTGTAAAACATACTTAATTACTCCTAATTGTAGGATTAAATCCTAGATGCAAATGCGGCATATTTTTATATTTTTTATTGACTTAACAAATAATCATGCATGGACAGATACAAATAATTATCCTAAAATGCCACAAAAATTCTCAAAATTGCACGCAAAGGAAAATCATTTTTTATTTTGAATTTTTTCGGAGTGATTCTTTCATAGGGTAAAAATCACGTGCTTACAGGCCCTTGGCCTTGAAGGTGTTATTTTGAACTTTCGTCGAAATATTAACCCGTCGTTGTTCGATTGAAGTTGAACTCTTCCTTTTGGCGAAGGCCCTTGGCCTTGAGGGTGTTATTTTAAACTTTTGTCAAAATATTAACCCGTTGTTGTTCGATCGAAGTCGAACTCTTCCTTTTGGCGAAGGCCCTTGGCGTAGAGGGCGTTATTTCGAACTTTTGTCCAAATATTAACTTGTCATTGCTTGATCGAAGTCGAAATCTTCCTTTTGGCGAAGGCCCTTGGCCTTGAGGGTGTTATTTCGAACTTTCGTCGAAATATTAACCTATCGTTGTTCGATCGAAGGTGAACTCTTCCTTTTAGTGAAGACCCTTGGCCTCGAGGGCATTATTTTGAACTTTCGTCGAAATATTAATTCGTCGTTGTTCGATCGAAGTCGAACTCTTCCTTTTGTCGAAGGACCTTGGCCTTGAGGGTGTTATTTCGAACATTCGTCGAAATATTAACTCGTTGTTGTTCGATCGAAGTCGAACTCTTCCTTTTGGTGAAGGCCCTTGGCTTGAGGGTGTTATTTCGAACTTTTGTCAAAATATTAACCCGTCGTTTTTCGATCGAAGTCGAACTCTTCCTTTTGGTGAAGGCCCTTGGCCTTGGGGGCGTTATTTTGAAATTTCGTCGAAATATTAACCCGTCGTTGTTTGATCGAAGTCGAACTCTTCCTTTTGGCGAAGGCCCTTGGCCTCGAGGGTGTTTTTTCGAACTTTTGCAGAAATATTAACCCGTTGTTCTTCGATCGAAGTCGAACTCTTCCTTTTGGCGAAGGCCCTTGGCCTTAATGGTGTTATTTTGAATTTTTGCCGAAATATTAACCCGTCATTGTTCGATCGAAGTCGAACTCTTCCTTTTGGCGAAGGCCCTTGGCCTTGAGGGTGTTTTTTAGAACTTTTGTCAAAATATTAACCCGTCGTTGTTCGATCGAAGTCGAACTCTTCCTTTTGGTGAAGGCCCTTGGCCTTGGGGGTGTTATTTCAAAATTTCGTCGAAATATTAACCCGTCATTGTTCGATCAAAGTCGAACTCTTCCTTTTGGCAAATGCCCTTGGCCTTGAGGGCGTTATTTTGAAATTTTGTAGAAATATTAACCCGTCGTTCTTCGATCGAAGTCGAACTCTTCCTTTTGTCAAAGGCCCTTGGCTTAATTGTGTTATTTCGAACTTTTGTCCAAATATTAACTTGTCATTGCTTGATCGAAGTCGAAATCTTCCTTTTGGCGAAGGCCCTTGGCCTTGAGGGTGTTATTTCGAACTTTCGTCGAAATATTAACCTGTCGTTGTTTGATCGAAGTCGAAATCTTCTTTTTGGCGAAGGTCCTTGGCCTTGAGTGCGTTATTTCAAACTTTCGTCAAAATATTAACCCATCCTTGTTCTATCGAAGTCGAACTATTCCTTTTGGCGAAGGCTCTTGGCCTTGAGGGCGTTACTTCGAACTTTCGTCAAAATATTAACCCATTGCGAGTTCCTATTTTTCGGAGAGTTAGGTATCTTCTGGGGGAGTCCCAGTTTGCTTGATTTTATTTGCATCGGGGAATGTGATTTCGGAGAGTAGAAAATGGTGTTGCTTTGCTCACACTCGTTTCACCCACCTATTGGAGTTTCCCTGCCTAACCCTTTTGCTTATCGGTCTGGAAGCGTCATTGGTGGGTGGGGCGATGAATTACCCTTTGACCTTGAGAAGTTCCCCCTCGTCGGTACGGTCTTTAAGACCCCGAGAGCGCTCTCTTGGGGCATCTTCTTGGTAAGGGAGAGGGGGTATCGCTTAAGGGTATCATTTCCTAGGGGTTGGGTTTGTCTGGTGGACGATATTTCAGACGTTTTGTAGTAATTTCCCATTCTTCAGTTGGGATGTTTCCTTGCTTGCGCGCCCGCGCGGCGCTTGCGTCCTTATTTGAGCAAACAGCAGAAGGTGGAACTGTGGCGTTGCTCACTTTGATTTGCATTTCAATGATTGATAGGGGCGGTGTTTTCTAAATTCGGTAACCGTATTCAGATCTCTTCCCTTCCTTTTTTGTGCCTTTTTCCCGTGCGGGCTAGGCTCGTTTTGGTTGGTTCATGGGCTGCCCGGCGTGTAGGGGAGGATGTAGGTTGAAACTTCTGCTTGTGTATAGCATCATTATCAAGGTTGGCGTGTGGGGTTTACTTACCGTTCGTTTCAGTGGGTGATCGTGTTTTCGATTTTTGATCTGAAGGAGACTAGGAAGTTTTCACTAAGAAATCCCCACAGACGGCGCCAAATTGTTCGATCGAAAAGATATTGAAACCTTTTGATTAAATTAATTAAAGAAGATGAAGAGGTAAATCTTAGTCAAACATAATAAACTCCAGATCGATAAGCAAACCAAAAAACAATGCATAAGATGAAATAGAGGTGATCAATCTCATTGAGGTTTTTTATTACTTCTCTCACTATTCGATGGAGATGACTGTTTTACATAATCAATGGAAGATTGTTTTGTCATTTTTTTGCTAAGAAGATTACAGGGGAGAGGAAAGAGAGAAAGAGAGAGAGAGAGAGAAAGAGAGAGAGAGAGAGAGCCTTCTCTAGGAAGGTTCACTTCCTATATATAATTATGGAATCCTTCCAATGTTCTTGGGTCAATGCACTTTAAACATCACGTCCGCTTTCGTCGTTTCCTGAATGTTATTCTTTGACTTAGCGGGTATTGTGAGTACAGGGTTTGGAGCAAACCATGTCATGTTTCATTATCTCGCCGGTTGAACAGGATCTCGGTCTGGTCGACCGCAACGATCGGATTTTGACCAATACACACACCAAAACCTCAATGCTTTCGAATAGACTTACATTTAAGTTGTATGGCTGAGTCGTTCTAGCCATAATTCCCTTGAAATGTTATTGCAATAACTTACACAATATTACGCTTACAGTAGGAAAAATAATCCAGCACAATAGCTCATATATTACTTAGCTGAAGAAGAACGAGAATTACTTAATTTTTTTGTCTTTTCTAAAGTTATCCCTGAATTTAATTGAAGAAATGTAATTGTCACGCCCAAACCCCAGGAGGCGCAACCGGCGCTCAATCGAGTGAACCCAACTGAGCAAACCTTATCGAACACTTTCTACCCAACTCAATAAGGTTAAGGGAACCTTACTTCCATTTATTTAGACAATAGGAAAAATGGTACGTGCAACATTGTTAGTTCATTTTATATCACAACCTTAAGCCATAGTTAAGTTTCCAAGATTACATACGGTTACAATCTAGAGAAAACAAGAGTTTAGATTTACAACATTGTTCATAGACCCATCCAACACCCGTACATAACAGTAACACACACAATCGTCTACGGAGCCTCTAAGGATACGAATGACAATAATGACAACGCCGGCAACAATGCCCCGTCTATACCTCAAAAGTGCATAACTCTAACAAAATATGTACGACATAACCCCTTGAAGGAGAAAGGGGCTCACCAAGACTTTGAGAGGAGGATGCTCCGCTACACGTGAACGGCACTATCCGCTATGGAGCCACCTACATTCATTAAAAATATAGCGCCCCCGGCAAAAGGGGTGTTAGTACCATGGAATAGTACTAGTATGTATAACTAAACACCATTTAGTTAGAAAGAATGACCATACAAGAGTAAAAAGAAATCATAAGGACAACAAAGCTTCAAATAAGCACCACGTCAACAATATAAGAGGTTCACATAGTTTTAACATAATTTCTGAAATTTTAGATTGGGGCATTCCATATCGTTGCATCATCATCCACATTACTACCGCTTCCTTGAGCGGAGTCCGATCACGGCCTGATCGGCTAAGCCGTCTTACCAAGACGTTACCCTTATCTTATTCTCACTTTCAGTTTTAATTATCAATACATTACCACCATGTGTGTATAACATGGCGTCGGATCACGGCCCGATCGGCTAAGCCGTCTTACCAAGACGTTACTCTTTTCTCATTAATCGTCTCATTTCAATCTTTATTTCACCTATAACAATTCATAGGCACATAGAAAAGCAATTTAAGTTATAAGCATAGAGAGAAATTCATCTAGTTCGGCATATTAATCACAATGTAACTTTGACTTGACATTTAGGCATTTTGCACATAACTCATGTTTTCCACACATCCTCAATTTACAAAGAATAACACATTAAATACATGGAGAAGCACCTTCCACATACATTTTCACAACATCGAATCATTTGGCGTAGCAAGTACCACATCAATCAAATTTCGGACTTACAAAATTTGTACGGGCATCATGGAGGCTCAATTCCTAAGAGGATGGGGTTTTAGCCATACATACCTTAATAGAGTTTTTCTTAAATCCTTATAATAAATTCCAAAATTTCCTAGCAACCTCGATCAATTTTATGAAAATTACAAGTTGAACCAAGAATTAGAGGCATGAATAAGATTCTAGCTCATTTAAGTAAATTATCAAGCACTAAGTGTGCATAGTGATTTTAGGACCCTTTTGTGAGAGATTTTCATCATCATATACCACAATTGTTATCTTTTTGGTTCACAATCTCCCCATACCCCATTATCTTTTATGCATGCAAGGTTATCAACCCTTATACCCATGAATCCACTTGCTAATCACTTATTTTAATGGAAATTTCGAAATTATAGATGAGGGTACAAGTTCTTACCTCTTAGGGTGAAGACCTAACAATTTCACTTGACAATCTTCAAAGATTTGGGGCAAGAATTAAGTGGGGACTTGATGAAGATCACTCCCTCTCTCTCTAGAACTTCCTTTCTCTCTAAATGCAATGAAATGAAAGAAAAATGGTCTAACAGGGTGTTTTTAATGGGATGAGGTCGAGTTTTAAAAGTTAGAAAATAGGAGCCCCGACACGATTTGCGATCGCATAATGGACATGTGGCCCGCAAAATGGATCGCAAAAATGGTCCCAAAATCTGGACAAACTGTTTGGGTATGCGACAGAAATGCGGTCTGCATACCTGTTCTGCGGTCGCATAATGCACCGCAGAACTGCCCTTCACAAATATTTCAAGGGGATTATGCGATGACTATGTGGCCCGCATATCGATTATGCGATCGCATAATTGGCCGCATAGTTGACCTCAAATTAAACATCACACTGACTGACTCTGCGGTCCGCATACCTATTATGCGACCGCATAATGGACCGCAGAAATGCACTCTTCTGGAAACATAATTTCTTAACTTTTCAGTGCACAGATCAATCCAAAGGATCCGAACCGCGGCGAGCAAGAATTTTATGAATTTCTAACACATGATCCTTACTTGACACCACGAGATTTGGTTTTCGAGTAGAAATTTTCACGGGACCTTACAGTAATAATATCAATTGTGGTGTTTGTTTATATCTTTCGTCTGTTATGTTCTATATGTAAGTATGAGGATTTTAAAAGTTAGTTTTTTCTGTACAATCCAATGTAAATCTTATGTTAACCCCTCAGAATTTTTCTCTTTGATCTGTGTTCTCTAGCTTTAATTTTGAGCTTCCTCGTCTATGTCAATTGGTTTTAAAAGGATTCTTCACTTCACTCTGTTGAATTGGAATCAAGACACTGTGAATGAAGCCAATGTTTATTAAGCACCCAACTTATAAGTTATAACAATGAAATCATACATTTTAAGTTATTCAAGATATATAATTCAACAAAAGAGATGACCAGTTAATTATCTGGTGATGTGAGCGATGAAAGACTCCGTTTGCTCCTTAGTAGCGCCACCATCTTTCACAGACATCTTGATAGCTTGGCTCAACGCTATCGCTCTCTGCCTCATCTCTTCTCCTTCAGGGGAAGTTATCAAAGTCCTCACTCCATTTTCAATTCTATCTGCTTTCACCAAGTCATCTTTGTGTGCCCAATCCTTCACTACTAGGCCAACTTTCAACACCTTTGTTATAAGCACGTCGTTGAATGGATTATCAGAGTGGATTGGCCAAGTTGCCATTGGCACTCCCATTGTTAGGCTTTCCAAGAAAGAGTTCCAACCCGAATGGAATAAATAACCACCTGTGGAAGGGTGTGCTAGAATTTCCATCTGAGGTACAAAATCTCTTGCTATTATTCCTCTTTCTGCTACTCTTTCTTCAAACCCTATTGGCAGCTCAATCTTCGGAACGTCTGTTGTAAAATCATTCCCCTTTTTATCTGCTTCTCTTAGAACCCATATGAACTTTTGTTCTGACCTCTCTAAACCAAGGGCAAGTTCAATAATTTGTTCAAGCGAGAAAGTTCTTGCTGTTCCAAATGAAACATAGATGACAGAATTCTTAGGTTGTTTATCAAGCCATTCAATACATCTGTGGCTTACTATTTTAGGTGAAGCAGAATACTCGTCGTTGTGTAAATAGACAGGATTGATCAAAGGACCAAGATCCCACAATGGCTTCTCGCTTTGTTTAGCGAGTGCATTTAGATACGGACCTTCTATATCTATACAGGTATTGAAGATTTCTCCAGATTTGAACGTCCAATCGCGTAACATCTTTATGAATTCCAGCATCTCTGGCGGATAACAGCTTTGGAATGAAGGAATGTGGTGTTGCAAAGGTAAGAACAAGTCATTGTTTTCTGCTGAACCGCTAACTTGTTGGAACAACGAACAAACAGTGAAAGCAGAGATGACATGAAAAATGTATGTCTCGACATTGGTTATTGAAATCACACCTTGAACAACTGATAGCATTATTGAGTCATGAATAATCACCACTCTTTTACAAGTGGTCAAAAGTTGATGACAAATTGCACATAGGGGCTCGCCTAGTAGTTCTAAGGATGCAAAGTACGACATATAGTTGTCGTCTTCCTTTTCAGCTGTAGTAGCACGAGCTGAAGGTATTGAAAGGTCATGGAATTGTATGTTGGGAAATTGATCAAGGTTTGATCCTTGTAACCGACGTTTCAGTTCTTGATTTCGTGCACCAATACTAACATAGTGGACTGGAATATCATAGGAAGAGATAAGACGAGAAAGGTGAAGAAATGGAGTTTGGTGCCCATATTCAGGAAAGGGCACCATAACCACAGCTACATTACTAGAGTTTGCAGATTAGTACCCAATAAAGTTCTTGCTTCAGATCCTATAAAAACGAGGTAGTAAATGAGAAAGAAATTAGCTCTGCTAAAGAGAATCATTTTAGTTCTCATCGTTATTTGTTGCTTAAACAGACCTCATATTTAAATATTTCTTCGTTATACTTTGGGTCCAAATATATCCTTGTCGTAATACTATTGATTCAAATATACCCTTCTTCTGTTAAGTTTGTCAAAGGTGGATATTCAACCCTACGTGCACTGATATTTGATGAGGTGGATATCACGTGACATGCCATCTCAGTGCCCCTAATCCATATATAAAAAACTAAAATTTGAAATATAATATTTTTCATGGTAGCAGTAATGTGTGGCAATAGTGGTGGAGGGGAAGAAAATTTTAGTGGTGGGAAATAATAGAAGAGAGATAAAATGGGTTAGAGGCGCTAAGGTGGCAAGCCATGTGGCATGGATCCACCCCATCAAATGTCAGTCTCACTTATGATTGAATGTCCAAGGTGGCAAGCCATGTGGCATTGATCCACCTCATCAAGTGTCAGTCCCACGTATGATTGAATGTTCACTTTAAACAAACTTAACGCAAAAAGAGTATATTTGAACCAATAGTATAAATAACATGGGTATATTTGGACTCAAAGTATAACGACGGATATATTTAAACCTTTTCTGATAGTAAAGAGATATACTTGGCCCTTTTCCGAATATTTTTTGATGAATTAAATACTTCAACCTAACTTAGTTGTTTGAAGGAGCAGTTTTTGCGGTAGTAAATGTAAAAGAAACGTCAAAATATGAGAACTTTAAGGCACAAAATGACAAGGAAAATAGTTGAGAGTTATGAAATTAATGAAAACATTAAGGTGCATAGTGGCAAAAAACCTGAGTAGAAAAGATATTTTCGCCGTCTCAAATTATCTGTCATGTTTTCTAAAAATAGTTATCTCAAATTATTTGTCATTTTACTAGTTTAAGATAAAATAAATTATTTTGCGGTAGTAAATGTAAAAGGAACGTTAAAATATGTAAACTTTAAGGCACACAATGACAAGGAAAATAGTTGAGATTTATGAAATTAATGAAGACATTAAGGTGAATAATGGCAAAAAAACTAAGTAAAAAAGATACTCTCTCCGTCTCAAATTATCTGTCATGCTTTCTAAAAACAATTGTCTTAAATTATTTGTAATTTTACAAGTTCAAGACAAATAAATTATATTTTTCTCATTTTACTCTTAATAATAATTATTCTTGAAGATGGAGATAGCACATAAATAAGATAGATATTCAATTAAGAGAGATTATATCTTAAGATATAAACAAGGATAAAAATAGTCCAACCCTCGTTCTAGTTAATATTTCTTAAGGGACATGTTAAAGAGAAACACGACAGATAATTTGAGACAAAAACACTAAAGGATATTGCTCGTCTACGAGAGATATGTTGCTCTACTTTAGACTAGAACAGTATTTTAAAATGCATTTTTGGGTGAGCCCTGGGGCGAGGCACATCAAAAATGTCCCGAGGCGATGGTGTGGGGAGAAATTCTCAAGAGGCATACGCCCATCATTTCGAGGCGTTCGCCCGGGTGTTCGAGGCGTTCGGGGTGTACGCCCGGGTATTTGAGGCGCGTTTTTGTAGTGAGGCGTAAGCTCTAGAGACTTTTTCAAATTAAAACAAAATTTGTTGAATAAGTCCTTTATATAATACCCAAATTCTCAAAAGTCAGCTTGTAATTACTCAAAAGTTTTAAAAAAGAACTGAAATGTATTAAATTTAAAAGTCAAGATCTTTTTTTATTGATTGAAGCCCTAATTTATTGTCTTTTTTTAATTCTTTTGCTAGTCTGCTAATATCTCCCAAAAGTAACGAATATTCAATTATTATTTTTTACAAATACAAAGAGAACTCAATTCTCCTTCGTAGCAGCAAGTTTAAAGTTTAAATTGCATGTTCGTCATCATTTTTGTTTCTTCGTATATAAAATTTTATTTTTTCCTACTCAAGTTGCTTGTGCTTGTAAGTAGCGTATAATAAATTATTTTGATTAGTTTTTTTGTGGAGATGAAGCACATTTATAAAATATATATATATATATATATATATATATATATATATATATATATATATATATATATATATATATATATATATATATATATTAATAATTAAAAAGACTTTCTTAAATATCTCGAGGCTTATGCTTTGCTAAATCATATATAAAACATATTGCGTTACGCCCACATCTTTTAAAACACTAGACTAGAAATAAAGACATATTGAAGCTAATTAAATGTACTATGTTTGATAAAACAAGGACAAAACTTAGAAAAAGACAGTGCGTTTTGGACCCCTCACTTAAAAGGCATCTTCACGGTCTTCGGCATGGGGACTCTTGAAGTTCGAGATAAACGCATGGCCAGACTTACATTTAAGATGACTTTCTTTGTGGGGTTGTTGGCATAGAATATTAATAAATACTGGTAGATGATGTTCTGTATACTGCATGCATATGTAATTATGTCAAATGTGTAGGTCATCAATAACAAAATACTGGAGCATAGAGAGGATAGTGCATACGCAAACTTATCTCACTTTACGAAGGTAAAGAGGTTGTTTCCAATAGATTATCAATTCAAGCAAAACGTAATCCTAGCAATTATAAAAAGAAATGCAGTAATAGAAAAGCCATGCAAGAGATCAAATGTGTAGATGTTGTCATTTAATTACCTACATACAGACTGATCATCTATTTATTTGTTTATTTTTTTTTTGGTAATTAAACAATTTTTATTACCAAGTAAATATGTACAAGTATATTCGTAATTGAGTTTGGACATGCAGCCCCAAACTTCGTACACTCTTTTTTGTATTCTAACAACTCCTAAGGATAGAAATTTAATTTTTGAAGTTCATTCCTTAAGCTACTTTGCCTATTTCCTATACAATGTATCTTCTGTATTATTTGCCTTGTGATAGCTACACTACTTCTCTTTTCCTGTTGAAAAATCCTTCTATTTCTTTCCATCCATATCTGGTAAACAACACTTGTAATACACATCCTGTAGAGCATAGCTTTCGATCCTTTGCCTTTCATATGATCTGCTGTCCATTTGAGTTCGTCATTCTAGCCAGTTACTCTTCGTGCCAATCCTATCCATGTCAACAGCTTCCCCCATACTTTTGCTGAGAATCTACACATAAAGAACATGTGTTGATGACTCTCCGGCTCTTGCTCACAAAGTGGACAATTTGGATTAACTTGTACTCCCCATCTGCTCAATTTGTCTTTGGTATATAACTTCTCCTGTACAGCAAGGTATAATATGAATTTTCACCTTGGACAACCTTTGTTATTACATAGTAATCTGCTCCAATCTTCTTTAGGGAAATATCCTCTCAGTTGATTGTACATTAACCTGATAGAGAATGATTTTGTTCCTAACACCTTCCCAATATCCAACCTTGCTTCATTTATATATTTTCCAGCCTGTAGTATCCTCCTGATTATCCATGAAGCTTGCTTCACTTCTACTTGCCATGGAATCTTCCCTTTTATGTAGTAAACATGCACCCACCTTATCCACAGTTTGTCCTTTTTCATACAAACATTCTAGAGGTGTTTTAATAATGCTGCTCTATTCCATGTGCCAAGATCAGTTATGTTCAGTCCTCCTTTGGATTTAGGCCTGCACATCTTCTCCCAAGCTACCAGAGCTTTTTTACTTGTATTGGTATCACCAGTCCAGAGGAATCTTCTGCAAATACCTTCAATCATCTGTATAATTTTCTTTGGTAGTGAAAAGACCTGTGACCAGAAGTTTTGGATGGCAATTAAAACACTCTTTATCAACTGTAGTCTTCCTGCATAGCTTAAGAATTTGACTGTCCATTGTTTGACTTTTCCCAGCATTTTGTCTAGTAAAGGTTGGCACTGGCTCACAGATAGTTTTTTGAGCTCAGAGGAACTCCTAAGTATCTAAAGGAAGTACACCAATGGCAAAACTAGTAGCTTGAATAATGTCCTGATGTACTACTATTTGAACACCACCAAAATACATGCAGCTTTTACTTTGGTTTGCAACAAGTCCAGTAGCTTTTGAAAAACATTGAAACATTCACATAATAGATGTATAGACATCACATCACCTCTGCATAATAGCAGCAAATCATCAGCAAAACTGAGCTGGACAATGTTTAGTTTCTCACATCTTGGATGATAATTGAAATTAGGTTCCTCCTTCAATTGTTTCATGATTCTAGTCAGGTACTCCATTGCTAATACAAATAATAATGGTGATATTGGATCACCCTGCCTCAACCCCTTTTTGCTTCAAATGGAATAGTAGGACTACTATTAATAGAAATGGAGTAAGATACAGTTCTGAGACACTCCATAATCCATCATATAAATGCTTTGGGAAAACACAACCCAGTTAATACCTGCTCCAAAAAAACCCATTCAATTGAATCATATGCCTTTTGCATGTCAATCTTGATCATGCATCTTGGTGAGACCCCTTTCCTACCATAGCCTTTTATTAGTTCATGACTGAGCAGTACATTGTCTATCAATCCTCTTCTTGGAACAAAGGCTGCTTGACTCTCATCTACCAATGTATTCATCACTTGCCTCAATCTGCTTGTTATCATTTTGGATATGATTTTATATACTGTAGTGCAACAAGAAATAGGTCTATACTCTCTGATTGAACTTGGATTTTTTACTTTAGGTATAAGGGTGACTATTGTGTTATTGATAGGCTTATACATTCTCCCAGTAGTAAAGAACTCCAGTACTGCAGCAACAATATCATCTCCAATAATATGCCAAGTTTTTTGAAGAAACATGTATTAAACTCATCACCCCTTGGTGCCTTCATGTCATTTATACCTCTTAGTGCCTCCATTACATCTTCCTTAGTGAAAAGAGTAATGTGTTGCAACTGATGTCTTCTAGTCAGTGTTGGTCCATTCCTTATCCATCCAGGATGAATAGCTGGTATGCTATTGCATAGCTATCTATTTGGGATTACTTTACTAGTACTCCAGTTGGTATGATAATTCAAGGGTGAAAGATTGAAGAAGGGAATTTGCAGAATTTTCATTGTGTTCGTTCATTGACTGTACATATATTTATACATGTATTTATTGTAAAAGAAAACTGTAAAATAAGATTATGCTATACAGTTGTCTAATTCCAATTGCCTATGTTTATAATAGTGTAACTAAATTATTCTATAATTACAGTTGTGTAACCAAAAATACTCTCTACTATGTGTGAGCATGTGCTCTTCTCGTGTAGAATCCAATGGTTCCTATTATAAGTTCTTGAATATTGAGATCCCTCTACGTGTCAAGTCCATTAGTCAATAATAAAGACAAAAGTGTGGGCAATGATGTAGTTTAATCCGAAACCTAAGTTCCTTGTTTGAAGCCCTTGTTCTTCTTCTTCTTCTTCTTTATTTCTTCATAGATGACTCCGTGCCGACTCCATTTCTCTGATGAGAATCTGTTTAACATCCCCCCTCAAGTTAGACAGTAAAGAAGTTACCCCCAACTTGCAAAGTACTGAATTGTGAGATGGCCCTCAGAGGGTTTTTGGTGAAAACATATGCTAGTGGTGAAGATGAAGGAACATAGCACATGGTAATTAGTCCAGAGAGAAACTATTGCCGGACAAAGTGACAGTCCAATTATATATGCTTCGTTCGTACGTGAAAAACAGGATTGTGTGCTATGTGAATCACCGATTTGCTATCAGATAGCACTGGGACTAGTAGTGAAGGAGTGACTGACAAATCTTCGAGCAAACGGGTGAGCCATGTCAATTCGGCGATGACTCGTCGCATAGATCGATATTCTGCCTCAGCTGAAGACAGAGAAGCAAATGCATGTTTCTTGGATTTCCAAGAAATAGGTGAACCACCAAGAGCGACAGACCTGCGAGTTTTAGGGCAAGAGGCCCACGCATCGCAAAAGGCAACCAATTTGAGGGACGTAGTAGTATTCAAAATGATCTCTTGTCCTGGATCAGAACGTAAGTAGCGCAATACTCGAAGAGCTGCCATGAAATGGGAAATTCTGGGGTTTTCATAAATTGGCCAAGTTTCAAAACCATATAAGGCAAGTCGGTCCTTGTATGTGTTAGGTAATTGAGCTTCCCAACGAGGTGGCGATATATGGTCAGATTAAGAAGAAATTCCCCTTCATCTACTCGTAACTTTGAAGAAGGTTCAAGTGGAGAAGAAACACAAGAGTATTCGGGGATGTCAAACTCTTTGATCAGGTCCAAGGTAAATTTTCTTTGGTACATAATTATCCCCTACCTTTACCTCAATATTTCCATTTCTAGGAAGTAATGCAAATTTGCTAGGTCTTTTACCTTAAATTATGTATTGAGAAACAATTTGAGTGTTGAAATTTCATCTGAATCATCTCCACTAATAAGAATGTCATCGATATAGACGGTCACAATAGAAATCAAAGCTACGTGTCTTATAAAAAATAATGAAGTCATTCATTGAAGAATAACCTTTGAAACTTAGAGCACCAGCAAGCCGAACATACCGCTGCCATGAAGCGTGCTTTAAACCATATAAAGACTTCCTTAGTAAACAAACATGGTTGGGA
Organism: Nicotiana tabacum; assembly: GCF_000715075.1. Lineage (NCBI taxonomy): Eukaryota > Viridiplantae > Streptophyta > Magnoliopsida > Solanales > Solanaceae > Nicotiana > Nicotiana tabacum. Next base: position 161,880,293 of record NC_134089.1, on the reverse strand, counting down.
CTGGGAGGAGATAAACCAGCTGGAAATCTCATATAGAATTCCTCTTGTAAATCACCATGTAAGTATGTTTTACTTACATTTAATTGATAGATTGGACAAGCTTTCTTAGTTTCCACTGCTAGTAAGCAACATATGGTGGTCATTTTAACCATAGGAGAAAAGACTTCAGTATAATCTATCCCTTCTCTTTGTATGTCTCCTCTCACTATTAACTCGACATTTAGTCTCTCTATGCTTCCATCAGAATTGCGCTTCACCTTCTATACCCACTTACAAGGTAAAACCCTTTTTTCATTTGGTAAGGGAACCATATCTCAAGTGTGACTTTCCTTCAAGGATTCAATTTCTGAGTTCACTGCCCTTTGCCATCCAGGATGCACTGAAGCCTGAAAAAAATTAGTGGGTTCTGAGATTTATGTAATAGATTGCATAACATGTTAGTTGTTAGATGATAGGGTTGCAAAAAAGTAGGCATTGGGTTGTGCTGACTTTGTAAGACAACTTGCAGTTAGATTGGTAAGATGAACATTGTTGCAAATATAGTCATTTAGATGTCTTGACCATTTTGACTCTCTAGTTGATTTCCTAGGCTGAGATGTTGTGTTAATGTGAGGATTTGTACTGGTGCTAGGAGAAAATTGGGTGTGAGGTGACTAATTTCTAGGTGAAGAATATGTGCGAGGTGAATGAGTGCTAGGTGAAGAAGAAGAAGAAGTGTGAAGCAAATTGAAACTGCTAAGAAGTGGTAAAAAAAGGCATGATAGGATCAGGAATTGAAAACGTAGGTTCTGAGGGTACATGGGCAGAAGCAAAAAGGAAATTTGTCCTCATAAAAATGAACATTTCTGGAAACTACAATTTTCTTGGTGTCTATTTCCAACAACTTATATCTCTTTTGCCCCAAAGGATAACCCAAAAATACACAAGCCTTAGCTCTATGATCAAATTTACTTTTTCCATTTGATAGAGTAGACATATAACATAAACATCCAAAACTTTTGAGAGAATTATAAGAGGGTGATTGGTTGAACAAAATGAAAAAAATGTGTCTTTCCTTTAAGAACCTTAGAAGGCCGTTGATTGATCAAATGAGTAGCAATTAGTATGCACTCACCCCAATAGGAAATAGGAACTCTTGACTGGAAAAGTAGAGCTCTTGCAATTTTCAAAAGATATCTTTGTTTCCTCTCAACAATCTCATTTTGTTAAGGGGTGTTTACACAAGATATTTGGTGCAGAATTCCTTGAGAGGAAAGAAAAGCAAACTGTTGAGTTCCTTTTCCTAGCTCAAAAGCATTATACGTCCTTAGTTTCAGTATTTTAATACCAAATTACCTCTCTATCATAGTTAAAAAATTCTTTAAGACTTCAAAAGCATTACACTTTCTGCTTTGAAGAAAGGTCCATATCCCTCTGCTATAATCATTCACAATAGTTAAAGAATATCTGAAACCATTACAAGTTGGAACATTGTAAGGTCCCTATGTATCAACATGAATTAACTCAAATACTTTTTTTGACTTGATTTGACTTAAAAGGAAAGAATTTCTAGTTTGTCTAGTTTTAGGACATATATCACAGGACCATTCAAAATCAGAAGGAATGGAAATAAAATTGAGATATTTCATTAATGAAAAGGGAAAATTCACTAGCCCGACATGCCAAAGGTTTACATCATAGATTGTACTTGTAGAAAAGGGAAAAGAAACTGAAACCTGACTGAAAATATTCTGTTTTGGAGACGAAAGTACATTTTCTTCATATCTTTTCTTAGAACTAGCATAATTAAGCTCCAATAGGTACAATCCCTCTTTTGCTTCACCAAAAACTTGAACCCTCTTTATTAAAGGAGCCTACAACATGCATTGAGTAATTAGAATGAGATAATGCAATGAACTTCCAAACAAAACCTATTGACAAATAATAGATTATATCTGAAAGTAGGAACATGCAGTACATTTTCAAGAATATAATCAGAGTGAATAGAAACTCTTCCTATATGAGTTACTTTAAAAGAATTAGGTAGGTTGATGTCTAAGGGAACATGAAGAGGTGATAAAGATATAAAAGCATTTGAGTCAAAACACATACTGAAGCTCCTGAATCTATGATCCATGTGCTTAAATTGTAAACTGAAAACAAGAACTAGAATATTTGATAATTGTACCAGCCACAACATTTTCATTGATTTCTTAGTTTGAGTTTGCTGCATATGTCACCTTAACTTGCTTAATGAGTTGTACCTGTGGAATTTTATCACATACATAAAGTCGTTGCAGCGAAAATTAATTAAGGAACGTACCTTCAGCCATAATTGTTCCAGTGTTATAGAATCACCTTGTAAAACTTTAATAGGAAACCTAAGAGCCTACTAGCCTGTGCCCATCGTAGGATGCCAGACTGATGGAGTCGCAGGCATATTTCTAGGTAGGCTAGGGACTCTTAGGAAAATACTTTAGCCCTAGGGACTTCCTCATAAATTATAATTGCCTTAGGGACTCCTAAGAAAATTATTTATTTTCATCAAAGAAAATACCATATATGCATAACTACAGAATATTATTTGATATATTATTTCCTTTGGGGAACAAGGTAAATATTTTATTACCTTATATATGGGCCACGTTAAAAGTCTCTAGATGAGACGGTAAATTTCTAACATTCTCCCACTTGGCCCACATATTAAAATTAAATAATCCTTTATGAGAGATAAACATATAATATGGCCTTAGACTTTATCACTCAACAATCACTTTAGCTAGAACATATCATCACATGAATCATGGTGGTCATGCCCTTAAACAAACAATTCCTTCCATGCATTACAATGTAAAATATGTTCCAACAAAGTGTCAAACAACTTTATGAATGAACTTAATATAAGTCATTTAGAGTCCAACTTTATTGATCCAATGATCACAAAATGGCACATGAAAAATCAAAGCGTGCACTGTCATGTATATCAAAATAAACGTAATGTCTAGACAAATTGTTAGAGAGCAAAGCAAGACCAAATTGAGCTACTAAGCCCCAAATGGGTTACATGATCCTTGAAAATATTAGCCGGCAGACCTTTAGTCATAGGATCAGCAATCATCACATTAGTACTAACATGCTCAAAACTCACATATTACTTCTTGACATAGTCTCTAACCATCAAGTACTTTATATCGATGTGCTTACTTCGGCTGCTACTTTTATTATTCTTAGAAAAAAAATACTGCAGCTGAATTATCACAATTCTCAATGGCCTTGAATCGGAATCGACAATTATAAAAGCCGAAAATAAAGTTCTTCAACTATAATGCATGTGATGTAGCTTCACAGTATGTTATAAATTCAGCTTCCATAGTGGATGTTGCAACAATTGTCCTATTGAAACTTCTCCAAGATACACCTCCAGCAAGAAGGAAAATATATCCTGAAGTAGATTTACCAGTGTCCACGCATCCACCCAAATCAGAGTTTGAATATCCAATCAACTTAAATGAGTCAGAGTATTTGTATGTAAGCTTAAAATCTTTGATTCCTTGCAATTATCTCAAAACCCTTTTACCAGGTTTTCATTGGTGAAGACTAGGGTTACTTTCATATCTGCCAAGCATTCCTGCCGCAAAAGCAATATCAGATCTAGTACTGACATGTGCACACATAAGGCTCCCAACAAGCGAAGTATAGGGAATGTCTTTCATTTGCTCTTTTTCCAATGCATTTTGCGGACATAGATTCAAAGAGAATTTGTCACCTTTAATAATGGGTAGTGCTATAGGTGAATAGTTCTTCATCCTAAATCTTTCCAGAATTCCTTCAATGTAGGCCTTTTGAGACAGTCCAAGTAATCTTTGGGATCTGTCTCTATGAATCTCTATGCCAATGATATAAGAGGCTTCACCTATATCCTTCGTCTCAAAATTCTAAATAAGGAACTGTTTAGTCTCATGCAACAACCCCAAATCACTACTTGCAAGCAAATGTCATCCACATATAGGACTAGAAAAAATATATTTGCTCCCACTTATCTTAAGGTATATATACACTGATCAATAATGTCCTTTGTAAATCTAAATGAAGAGACAACATTATTTAATATACCATTGGCTAGAAGCCTGCTTTAGCCCATAAATGGATTTATTCAATTTGCAAACAAGGTGACTTTTTTCCTTATCACAAAATTCTTTAGGTTGACGTATGTATACCTCCCCTTCAAGATCTCCATTCAAAAAAGTTGTTTTCACATCCATTTGATGTAACTCTAAATTAAAATGAGCTACTAGTTCCATGATTATTCTCAATGAATCCTTTTTTGATACTGGAGAGAAGGTTTCATAGTAATTAATACCTTCCCTTTGAGTAAAACCCTTGGCTACAAGTCTGGCTTTATATCGTTCGATATTACTATATGAGTTTCTTTTGGTTTTAAAAACCCATTTCGAACCTATAGTGTAGGATCCCTTTAGTAATTCGACGAGATGCCAGACTTTATTTTTAGCCATAGATTCTAACTCTTCTTAATGGCATCATAACAAAGTGTGGAGTTTTCTCCACTCATGGCTTATGAAAACGATCATGGATCATGTTTTAGTCCAATATCATAATCAAACTCTTGGAGATATACAATACAGTTACTAAAAATTGCTGGTTTTCGAACTCTTAAGGATTTTTTTACTCCTACTATTTCATACACTTCTTTAGTGGGTTCAAGTAAAGCAGGTTGATTTTCATGTGGCTCCTCAAATGGCGGTGACTCTTGAACTTGTTGTTGTTCAGATAATTCATGAGAATTTTTCTGAGCAACATTCAAGTTCCCATATATAAAGGTACTACAGGTGATTCCCTTATTTCTTCCAATTTCACCCTTTGAGTCAAACCACTCCTACTCTCTTCATGCTTCTCAAAAAATTTAGCATTTATAGCCTCAACAATTTTTGGAGAATGAGAAGGACAATAAAACCTAAATCCCTTAGAGTTAACCGCATAGCATATAAAATAATCTCTTATTGTTCTTTCATGCAACTTCTTTAGTTGTGGGTTATAAACTCTCACTTCAGTTGGACATCCTCAAATGTGTAAATGATTTAAACTAGGTTTCCATCATTTTTATAACTTAAAAGGTGTCTTTGAGACAACCTTGGATGGAACCCTATTTAAAATATACACAGTATTTTTTAAGGCTTCACTCCATAAGGATAAAGGTAATCTTGGTCTGCTAATAATGCTTTTTACCATGTCCATTAACGTCTGATTCTTTCTTTCTACCACACCATTTTGTTGTGGTGTTCCTGGCATGATATATTGGACAGTTATATCTTCACTTTCAAGGAACTCAGCAAATAGACCCTTAACTTGTCCCTTATCTATGTACGTACCATAATATTCTCCACCCCATAAGATCTTACAATTTTGATATGAGCACTAGTTTGTTTCTCTACTTCTATTTTGTAAACTTTAAAAACATCAAATGCTTCTGATTTGATAAATAGAAAATAGAGATACATATATCTTGAATAACCATCAATAAATGAGATAAAATATCTCTCACCATTCAAGCAAGGGGTAGGAAAAGATCCACATATGTCTGTATGTATGATCTCAAGAAATTGAGAACTCATTTTGGCATCTTTAGTTGATTTGTTGGTCTGCTTACCCTTTATGCAGTCCATACAAGTCACAAAGTTAGAAAAATCAAGAGCTTTTAGAACTCCATTATTAACCAATCTTTTGTCTCTATCAATAGATATGTGTTCCAATCTCTTGTGCCAAAGACTTGATGAGTTCTCATGGATAATACATTCGCTTATTGCTAATTTCTTTGTCATGTAAAGTTAAAATGTTACATTCAAATCTGGGGTCTAGCTCAAGTTTATATAAATTTCCATTCAAATTTTCAAAACCAATAACATTATTATCTTTGAAAAGTTTTACAGAAGGATAATGAAAATTCAAATCATACCCACTAATCAATAGTCCTGAAAGAGAAATTAAATTTCTAGAATATTCTAAAAAATAAAAAGAATTTTCTAAATCTAAGTGAAAACCATCCTTCACAATGAACCTATAAGTCCCCATGCCTTCCACACATGAACGCGTCCTATTTCTAGAATAGACGTGTATTTTTCACTTCCTATCGGCTTCCTCTAAGTTAGAAAGCCCTGCATGATTTTGGCAATGTGAATTGTAGCTCCAGAATCAATCCATCATGTATTATCAGAAATTTCAGTAAAATTAGATTCATAACATAGAAAGGTAAAATTGCCTTTCTTCTCAAGCTATTTCTTGTATTTCGGGCAATCCTTCTTTTAGTGTCCCGTCTTCTTACAGAAAAGGAAAACATCTTTGCCAAAGGTGCTTTTCTTCTTCATGGGAACATTTTTGCCCTTCATTGCATTTCTCTAACCATAAGTCATCATATTAATAATTTCAGGTGTCTCATGCTTCAACCTCGCTTTTTCTTGAACACACATGGTCAAAAGTTTATTGATTGACTATTTATCCTTATGTGTGTAGTAAGAAATCTTGAACGGACCATATTCTGTAGGAAGAGAGTTGAGAATGAAATGCACAGGAAATGGTTCAGACATATCAACCTCAAGAGACTTGAGTTTAGCAGCAATGTCTCTTATCTCCATAATGTGCTCACGCACTATATAACTTTTGTCGAAAGTCATACTTGAGAGCCTCTTCATAAGGGTGCTTGACAATGCCTAGTTAGAGCTTACGAATTATTCATCAATTGCCTTTACGTAAGCTTTAACCTTATCGGTATTAGGGATAGAACCCATAATGCTATGGCTTATGTGTGCTTTTATGAGCATTAAACTTAAGCGATTAGATCGCTCCCTCCGCTCATAATTAGCCTTATCCACTAGCGTACTTGATTTTGTGGGATAAGGTGGTTCTTCCCACGGAGTGCCAGGTCCAGATCCAAGCACCCTAAAGTGAGAAGGACTTTCTCCTTCCATTAAGCATAGTAGTCACCCGAAAGCATTGGAATTTGAGCCTTCTCATTAAAAATATCGATACGAAAATCTATAAAAACTGCAAAACAAGGATACACATACATAAGCTATAAAGTATAATCTATCAAAAGGTGAATCGAGTAAAATACCAATTCTTAGTAAATTCTAGACCTTCTTGTGGGCAGATGTTGCAACCCGTGCATAGATTTACTAACTTTATTAGACTAGTAAACCAAAATACATAAAAAAAATTATCAGTACCTTTGGGCATAAGTGTAACGTCCCGACCATTCATTTAATAAGTTACCATTCTATTTTCTCTATTTTTGTTTTTTATTGTCTTGTTCAACTGTATTATGTGTTATTAGGTTGGTTGGCTCGGGTTCGGAAAGGTTTTGGTAAGGGTTGAGACACTTAGTCTCTTTTGAGTAAGCTTAAGTTGAAAAAGTCAACCAGATGTTGACTTATGTGAAAAAGGGCTCGGATGTGAATTCCGATGGTTCAGATATCTTTGGTAGGGGATTTGGGACTTAGGAGCGTGATCGGAATGTGTTTTGGAGGTTCGGAGTAGATTAGGCTTGAGTTGGCGAAATTGGAATTTTGGCATTTTCCGGTTGATAGGTGAGATTTTGATATATGGGTCAGAATGGAATTTTGAGAGTTGCAGTAGGTCCGTTGTGTCATTTGGGATGTGTGTGCAAAATATTAGATCATTCGGACGTGGTTTGATAGACTTTTTGATCAAACGTGGAATTAGGAAGATTTTTGGAACCTTAGGCTTGAATGCGATGTTATTTGGTTGATTCGATGTTATTTGAAATGTTTTGAAGATTGGTATAAGTTTGGATAGTGGTATATGACTTGTTTGTGCTTTTGGTTGAGGTCCCGGGGGCCTCGGAGTGATTTCGAATGGTTGACGGAAGATTTTTGAGTTGGGTTTGGCACCTGAAGTTTTTCTATTGTTGTTATAACAGCACCTGCGGCTAGGGGACCACAGGTGCGGACTTGTAGAAGCGGAGATGGAGCCACAGATGCGGCCAAGAAGGAGGTCAGCTGGAACCACAGAAGAAGCTACTGGAGCGCACATGCGATAGTACAGGTGCGAGCATTTAATCACAGATGCGGAATGGGCTTTTAAGTGAAAACCACAGATGCGGTGAGTTAGACCGCAGAAGCAGAAAAGGGACCACAGGTGCAGAATCCCTAGGTCAGAAAGTATATATTTCATCCTTCGCAATTTTCAGCCTTTTTTCACCATTTTTAAATCGATTTTGGAGCTTTTGGGGGGATTTTGAAGAGGGAATCTAAGAGAACTTCATTGAGATAAGATTTTTGAACATAAAACTAGTTCCTATGGTGTTATTTCATTGATTAGGCTTGAAATTTATTGAAATTTGTGGGTAATTATTGAAGAAACTAGGGCTTGAGATTGGAGAACTTTGATTAAGGATTTGAGGGGTCATTTGTGGTCGGATTTTGGTACTTTTGATATGGATGAACTCGTGGGAAGATAAGGAGTTTATTGATGTAATTTTTATCGAATTTCGAGACGTGGGCCTGGGGTCGGGTTTTGTTAATTTCGGGATTTGTGTTGTAACTTGATTACTTTCGAGTAGGCTCTATTCCCTTAGCATATTTTGATGGTTATATGCTGATTTTGGTTAGATTTGGAGCATCCGGAGGCCGATTCGAGAGGCAAATGCATTGCGGGATAGAGTTTGGACCGGATAAAGGTAAGTAATGATTGTAAATGCTGTCCTGAGGGTATGAAACCCAAATTTCACATCGTTATGCTACTTTAAGGTGACGCACACACTAGATGATGACCATGAGGTTGTGCACCGTTGAGGATTGTGACTTAGTCCATCCCGTATGATTTTTTTAACCTCGTATTTTATTGAAAGCTATTTGCTATCAACATGTTTTTGGGTAAATGTCATACTTGGGCCTTGTGCCAACTGTTTTGGACCCTTAAGGGATTTTCACTACTATTCCTCAATATTTTGACTTCATATTTGTACTCAGTCATGCTGTATTCTACTGTTTTCATAACTCATCCATATTTACTCTATTTTGACATCTTAAATGATATTTTGGGCTGAGCATCATATTTTACTGTGCTCGAGTGGCTTTGAGCGATTTCTGATTGAGTGAGGCCTAGGGCCTGTGTTGTGAGGTTATTATGAGATCGGGCCGCAACGGTATTGTGCCGATTCATGATTATGAGGCCGAAGGCCTGAGTTGTTATACCATGAGGTGGCTTGATATGAGGCCGAGAGCCTATTTGAGTATGCCACGAGATGGCTTGTTATTGTGCTTGGGCCGTAAGGGGCCCCTCCCTGAGTCTGTATACCCCCAGTGAGCGCGGGTACCGAGTGTGAGATATGATCTAGCCCGAGGGGCGGATACGAGTGATTATGAGATAGCCCGAGGGGCTAGTTCTGTTGTATTTTTCCCGAGGGGCTGATTTATGTTTTCTATCTTTTCTCCTTGTTTTCATTTACTCGTTGAACTGTTAAACATGTTTTAAAAAGGTTTTTACTGAATTAAGGTGTTTCTACGAGCTTTTACTATCTTATTGCATTTCTCTAATTTTATACTGCCTCGTTGTAGCATTTTGTTGTGTTTTACATGTTTTCTTATCGCTCAGCTGCCTTTAATTTTATTACTTACTGAGTTAGCGTACTCACATTACTCCCTGCACCCTGTGTGCAGATCCAGGAGTCTCGGGTCACGCTAGCGAGGGCTGATTGCTTCCAGCAGGCTGTTCGGAGTTCACTAGGTAGCAGCTCGGCGTTTGTAGCCCAGTGCTTCTCCCTCCTATCTTTACTTTCCTTTGCACTAGTTCTGTAATAAATTGTGTATTCTTTTTTCATACTCTTAGACGGATGTTTAGATGCTCATGACTGGTGACACTCCGATGTCGAGCTGTGTTGTTTTCCGCAATTGTTCTATTTCACTCTTTATTTGGGATTTATACCATATTAATGACTTAAATTAAATTATTATAACTGTTTAATTGATATTGGGGGTTTTGTCGGCTGTCCTTGTTTCACGATAGGCGCTATCACGATCGGGTCTAGTTTAGGGTCATGACAAGTTGGTACAAAGCCAAGGTTACATAGGTCTCACGAGTCATGAGCAGGTTTAGTAGAGTCTCACGGATCGATATGGAGACGTCTGTATTTATCCTCGGGAGGCTGCAGAACCTTTAGGAAAACTTCATATTCTTGAAATTCTTGTCGTGCGAATATGTTGATCTGAGTACTAAACTTCTGTTATTCTATTCTCCCACAGATGGTGAGGACACGAGCGACCGGTTAGGATGGACGACCACCAATACCACCACCTGTGGACACTAGAGGCCGATGACGCGGTCAAGGCCATGGTAGGGGCAGGGGTGTGGCCCACATAGCAGCTAGGGCATCACCTGCAGATCTACCAGCTGCCCCAATTCAGGATCAGGTCCCAAGTTATGGATGCTCCAGCAGCACCAGCTCAGGCACCAACTGTGCCCATTGTGATTCCGGGTCTTCAGGAGGCCCTGGCTCAGATTCTATCAATATGCACTAGCCTAGCTCAGGTAGTCTCAGTTACTACAGCCGCAGCTACTTCTTAGGCCCGGAGAGGCACTCAGACTCCCGCAGCTCGTACACCTGAGTAGGTCGTACATGGACTTCAGACACCGAAGGCTCCTCCCGCCCAACCGGTTGAACTTGTTCAGGACTATGTAGCTCCTGCTATGCCAGAGGACGAGTAGCGCAGATTGGAGAGGTTTGGTAGACTTCAGCCTCCGACTTTTAGTGGTACAGAGGGCGAGGATGACCAGGGTTTCTTGGAGAAGTGTTAGAGGATTCTTCATACAGCAGGTATTCTGGAGACCAGCGGGGTCGCATTTATTACTTTTCAGTTTTCTAGAGCTGCTTTCACTTGGTGGGAGGCTTATGAGAGGCGTAGGCCTGTTGGTGCAGCACCCCTTACCTGGCAACAGTTATCTATTCTCTTTTTGGAGAAGTATGTGCCACAGTCTCGCAGAGAGGAGTTGCGCAGGCAGTTCGAGTGGTTGCGTCAGGGTGAGATGACTGTGATGCAGTATAAGATGCGGTTCTCTAAGTTAGCTAATCATCTCTTATTGGTTCCCATAGACCGAGAGAGGATTATGAGGTTCATTGATGGTCTCACATATCAGCTTCAGATTCTCATGACCAGGGAGAGGGTGTCAGGTGCTACATTTGAGGAGGTTGTTGACATTGCTTGCGAGATTGAGTCAGTTCGTCGCTAGGAGCGAGATGAAAGGGAGGCGAAGAGGCCTTAGGGATCTGGTAGTTATGGTGGTGCTCCTTCGAGGGGTCAGTTTCAGCACGGCAGAGGTCGTCCATTCAGACATGCTCAGTCAGCTTGCCTAGGTGGGCGATACACGAATAGATGAAATAAGAGACTCACGGGGTGTATCCAAATAACGAGCAAAATATGATGACACATATGAAAAAGTGGAACCGAGATCAAATAATACAGAGGCATCTCTATGGTAGACTGAGACAATACCTGTAATCATAGCATTTGAAGCAATAGCATCGGGACTAGCTGAGATTGCATAGAAATGGGCCTGAACACCACCTAATCGACCTCCCCTTCTAGGGCGACCCCTAATTGACTAACCTCCACCCCTAACTGGTTGGGTAGGTATTGAAGAAGTAACCGGCGCTAAAGCCGATGGCTGACTCCTCTGCTGATATGAACCCCCAAGACGACGAGGACATTGCCTCCATATATGGCCCAACTCTCCACACTCATAATAACTCCCTAGTGCTGGAGACGGGGACTGAAGGGAACCCCTAGCACCGGAATAACTAGTAGATGCACCTGACATATAAGAGCCCTAAAAGAGCACGGGACGAATTCTAGGCTAGAAGGGCACTGACTGATGACTGGCCCTGATGAGAATTGTGAGAACCATGACCCGATGATGCCCCACAATAACCTAGGCAAGCTGACTGAGCATGTCTGAATGGACGACCTCTGCCGTGCTGAAACTGACCCCCTCGAAGGAGCACCACCATAACTACCAGATCCCCGAGGCCTCTTCGCCTCCCTTTCATCTTGCTCCTAGCGACGAACTGACTCAATCTCGCAAGCAATGTCAACAACCTCCTCAAATGTAGCACCTGACACCATCTCCCTAGTCATGAGAATCTGAAGCTCATATGTGAGAACATCAACGAACCTCCTAATCCTCTCTCGATCTGTGGGAACCAACAAGAGATGATGAGCTAACTTAGAGAACCACATCTCATACTGCATCACAATCATCTCTCCCTGACGCAACCACTCGAACTGCCTGCGCAGCTCCTCTCTGCGAGATTGTGGCACATACTTCTCCAAAAAGAGAATAGATAACTGTTGCCAGGTAAGGGGTGCTGCACCAACAGGCCTACTCTCTCATAAGCCTCCCACTAAGTGAAAGCAGCTCTAGATGACACATATGACACATATGATTTAAAAGCCCATTCCGCATCTGTGATTAAATGCCCGCACCTGTGCTATCGCATGTGCGCTCCAGTAGCTGCTTCTGCGGTTCCAGTTGACCTCCTTCTTGGCCGCATCTGCGGCTCCATCTCCACTTCTGCGAGTCCGCACCCTATGGTCCCCTAGCCGCAGGTGCGGTTATGACAGCAATAGAAAAACTCGGTGCCAAACCCAACTCAAAAATCTTCCATCAACCATCCGAATTTCTTCGAGGCTCCCGGGACCTCAACCAAAAGAACAAACAAGTCATATACCACTATCCAAACTTATACCAATCTTCAAAACATTTCAAACAACATCTAATCAACCAAATAACATCGTATTCAAGCCTAAGGTTCCAAAAATCTTCTGAATTCCACGTTTGATCAAAAAGTCTATCAAACCACCTCCGAATGACCTAAAATTTTGCACACACATCCAAAATGACACAACGGACCTACTGCAACTTTCAAAATTCCATTCTGACCTCTATATCAAAATCTCACCTATCAACCAGAAAATGCCATAATTCCAGTTTTGCCAACTCAAGCCTAATCTACTCCGAACCTCCAAAACACATTCCGATCACGCTCCTAAGTCCTAAATCCCCTACCAAAGATATCCGAACCATCAGAATTCACATACGAGCCCTTTTTCACATAAGTCAACATCCAGTTGACTTTTCCAACTTAAGCTCACTCAAAAGAGACTAAGTGTCTCAACCCTTACCAAAACTTTTCCGAACCCGAGCCAACCAACCTGATAACACATAATACAGTTGAACAAGACAATAAGAAACAAAAATGGAGAAAATAGAGTGGTAACTTATTAAATGAATGGCCGGGTCGTTACACTTGTGCCCAAAGGTACTGATAATTTTTTTATGTATTTTGGTTTACTAGTCTAATAAAGTTAGTAAATCTATGCATGGGTTGCAACATCTGCCCACAGGAAGGTCTAGAATTTATTAAGAATTGGTATTTTACTCGATTCACCTTTTGATAGATTATACTTTATAGATTATGTATGTGTATCCTTGTTTTGCAGTTTTTATAGATTTTCGTATCGATATTTTTAATGAGAATGCTCAAATTACAATGCTTGATCTGGTGCCGGGCACTCAGCCCATTTTTATTCCACCATATTGTATGGCACCAGCGGAGTTGAAGGAGTTCAAGGAGCAGCTTCAGGAACTCCTTGATAAGGGGTTTATTCGGCCTAGTGTGTCGCCTTGGGGTGTGCCTCTTCTATTTGTGAAGAAGAAGGATGGCACGATGAGGATGTGCATTGATTATAGGGAGTTGAACAAAGTAACAATCAAGAACAAGTATCCTTTGCCTCGTATCGATGATTTATTTGACCAGCTTCAGGGAGCGAGAGTGTTCTCCAAGATTGATCTTCGTTCAGGTTATCACCAGTTGAAGATCAGGGACTCGGATATCCTTAAGCCAACTTTCAGGACCCGATACGGTCATTATGAGTTCCTGGTAATGTTGTTTTGGCTGACCAATGCCCCAACAACGTTCATGCATTTGATGAACAACGTGTTTTGGCCTTATCTTGACTCGTTTGTCATAGTTTTCATTGATGATATTCTGGTGTGCTCGCGTAGTCAGGAGGAGCACACTGAGCATTTGAGAGTTGTGTTGCACAGATTGAGGGAGGAGAAGCATTATGCAAACTTCTCCAAGTGTGAGTTTTGGTTCAGTTCAGTGGCATTCTTGGGGCACGTGGTATCCAGTGAGGGTATTTAGGTTGATCCAAAAAAGATAGAGGAAGTTTAGAGTTGGCCCAAACCGTCCTCAGCCGCAGAGATTCACAGTTTTCTTGGTTTGGCAAGTTATTACCGCTGGTTTGTTCAAGGATTCTCATCTATCGCATCACCCTTGACCAAGTTGACTCAAAAAGGTGCTCCATTCAGGTGGTCGTATGAGTGTGAGGAGGGCTTTCATAAGCTCAAGACTGCCTTGACCACAACTCTAGTGTTAATTTTGCTATCAGCTTCACGTTCATATACCGTGTATTGTGATGCTTTAAGAATTGGTATTGGGTGCGTGTTGATGCAGGAGGGTAGAGTAATTGCTTATGCTTCTCGTCAGTTGAAGCCCCATGAGAAGAACTACCATGTTCATGATTTGGAGTTGGCTGCCATTGTTCACGCGTTGAAGATTTGGAGGCATTATTTGTATAGTGTGTCTTGTGAGGTGTTTACTGATCATTGTAGCCTCCGGCACTTGTTCAAGCAGAAGGATCTTAATTTGAAGTAGCGGAGATGGTTGGAGTTGCTAAAGGATTATGATATTACTATTTTGTACCACCCGGGGAAGGCCAATATGGTAGTCGATGCCTTGAGTAGGAAGGCGTTAAGCATGGGGAGTTTGGCATATATTCCAGTTGGGCAGAGACCTCTTACAGTTGATGTTCAGGCCTTGGCCAATCGGTTCGTGAGGTTAGATATTTCGGAGCCTAGTTGGGTATTGTCTTATGTGATTTCTCGATCTTCCTTATTTGATCGCATCAGAGAGTGCCAATATGATGATCCTCATTTGCTTGTCCTTAAGGATAGAGTTCAGCACGATTATGCCAGAGATGTGAATATTGGCCATAATGGGGTATTGAGGATGCAAGGCCGGATATGTGTGCCCCATGTGGATGGGCTTTGGGAGTTGATTCTGGAGGAGGCCCATAGCTCGTGGTATTCTATTCATTCGGGAGACACAAAGATGTATCAAGATCTAAGGCAGCATTATTGGTGGAGGAGAATGAAGAAGGACATTGTGGGATTTGTAGTTCAGTGTCTCAATTATCAGCAGGTGAAATATGAGCATCAGAGACCGGGTGGCTTGCTTCAGCAGATGGATATTCTATAGTGGAAGTAGGAGCGGATCACCATGGACTTTGTAGTTGGGCTCCCACGGACTTTGAAGAAGTTTGATGCTATTTTGGTGATTGTGGATTGGTTGACCAAGTCCGCACACTTCATTCCTGTGTGTACTACCTAAAATTCAGAGCGGTTGGCAGAGATCTATATCCGGGAGATTGTTCATTTGCATGGTGTCCCAGTTTCCATCATTTCAGATAGGGGCACTCAGTTTACTTCACAGTTTTGGAGGTCTGTGCAGCGAGAGTTGGGTACTCAGGTTGAGTTGAGCATAGCTTTTCACCTTCAGATAGACGGGCAGTCCGAGTGTACTATTCAGATATTGGAGAACATGTTGCGCACTTGTGTCATTGATTTTGGAGGGTCATCGGATCGGTTTCTACCACTCGTAGTGTTTGTTTATAACAACAATTATCAATCGAGTATTCAGATGGCTCCACATGAGGCTTTGTATGGGAGGCGGTGTAGATATCCAGTGGGTTGGTTTGAGCTGGGTGAGGCTAGGCTATTGGGTACCGACTTGGTATAGTATGCTTTACACAAGGTGAAGGTGATTTAGTAGAGGATTCGTACAGCGCAGTCGAGACAAAAGAGTTATGCTGACAAGAAGGTTTGGGATGTGTCCTACATGGTTGGTGAGAAGGTTCTATTGAAGGTTTCACCCATGAATGGTGTTATGAGATTTGGGAAGAATGGTAAATTGAGTCCTCAGTTCATTGGGCTTTTTGAGGTGCTTCGGAGGATTGGGGAGGTGGCTTATGAGCTTGCTTTGCCCCCCAGATTATCGAGTGTGCATCCGATATTTCATGTTTCTATGCTTCGGAAGTATATTGGCGATCTGTCTCATGTTTTGGATTTCAGCACGGTTCAGTTAGATGATGATTTGACTTATGATGTGGAGCCAGTAGCTATTTTGGAACGTCATGTTCGAAAGTTGAGGTCAAATGATATAGCTTAAATGAAAGTGCAGTGGAGAAGTTGGCCCATGGAGGAGGCTACCTAGGAGACCGGGCAGGAAATGCGGAGCAATTATCCTCACCTATTTGAGGCTTCAGGTATGTTTCTTGACTCGTTCGAGGATGAACATTTGTTTAAAAGGGGGAGGATGTAACAACCTGGCCGATCATTTCATGAGTTACCGCTTTGATTTCCCATTTTTGTTTCCTATTGTCTTGTTCAGCTGTATTATGTGTTATCGGGTTGGTTGGCTTGGGTTCGGAAAGGTTTTGGTAAGGGTTGAGACACTTAGTCTCTTTTGAGTGAGCTTAAGTTGGAAAAGTCAACCGGATGTATGTGAAAAAGGGCTCGGATGTGAATTCCGATGGTTCGGATAGCTTCGGGAGGTGATTTGGGACTTAGGAGCGTGATTGGAATGTGTTTTGGAGGTTCGGAGTAGATTTAGGCTTGAGTTGGCAAAATTGGAATTTTGGCATTTTCCGGTTAATAGGTGAGATTTTGATATAGGGGTCGGAATGGAATTCCGGGAGTTGCAGTAGGTCCGTTGTGTCATTTGGGATGTGTGTGCAAAATTTCAAGTCATTCGGACGTGATTTGATAGATTTTTTGATCAAACGCGGAATTCAGAAGATTTTTGAAACCTTAGGCTTGAATCTGATAGATAGTGGTATATGACTTGTTTGTGCTTTTGGTTGAGGTCCCGGGGGCCTCGGGGCGATTTTGGATGGTTGACGTAAGATTTTTGAGATGGGTTTGGCAGCTGAAGTTTTTCTATTGTTGTCATAACCGCACCTGCGGCTAGGGGATCGCAGGTGCGGACTCGTAAAAATGGAGATGGAGCCGCAGATACGGCCAAGATGGAGGTCAGTCGGAACCGCAGAAGCCACTACTAGAGCGCACCTGCAATAGCACAGGTGCGGGCATTTAATCGCAGATGCGGAAATGAGCTTGTAAGTGAAAACCCCAGATGTGGTGGGTTAGACCGCAGAAGCAGAAAAATGACCGGAGGTGAGGATAGGTCAGAAAGTATATATTTCATCTTTCGTGATTTTCAGTCTTTCTTCACCATTTTTAAATCGATTTTGGAGCTTTTTGGGGGATTTTGAAGAGGGAATCCAAGGGAACTTCATTGAGGTAAGATATTTGAACATAAAACTCATTCCTATGGTGTTATTTCATTGATTAGGCTTGAAATTTATAGAAATGTGTGGGTAATTATTGAAGAAACTAGGGCTTGAGATTGGAGACCTTTGGTTAAGGATTTGAGGGGTCATTTGTGGTCGAATTTTGATACTTTTGATACGGATGAACTCGTGGGAAGATAAGGAGTTTATTGATGTAATTTTTATCGAATTCCGAGACGTGGGCTTGGTTTATTTTGGGATTTCTCTTGTAATTTGATTACTTTCGAGTGGGCTCTGTTCCCTTAGCATATTTTGATGGTTATGTACTGATTTTGGTTAGATTTGGAGCATCCGGAGGCCGATTCGAGAGGCAAAGGCATCGCGGGCTAGAGTTTGGACTAGATAGAGGTAAGTAATGATTGTAAATGCTGTCCTGAGGGTATGAAACCCCGTATTTCACATCGTTGTGCTACTTTAAGGTGACACACACGCTAGATGACGAGTGTGGGGTCGTGCACCGTTGGGGATTGTGACTTTAATCGCGTATTTGATTGAAAGTTGTTTGCTATCACCATGTTTTGGGCTGAATGCCATACTTGGGCCTCGCGCCAACTGTTTTGGACCCTAAGGGGATTTTCACTATTATTCCTCAATTTTTTGACTTCATATTTATACTCAGTCATGCTGTATTCTATTGGTTTTTATAACTTAGCCATATTTATTCTGTTTTGACATCTTAAATGATATTTTGGGCTGAGCATCATATTTTACTGTGCCTGAGTGGCTTTAAGATATTTCTGACTGAATGAGGCCGAGGGCCTGTGTTGTGAGGTTATTATGGGATCGGGGCTGCGCGCCGCAGCAGTATTATGCTGATTCATGATTATGAGGCCGAGGGCCTGAGTTGTTATACCACAAGGTGACTTGATATGAGGTCGAGAGCCTGTTTGATTATGCCATGAGATGACTTGTTATTGCGCTTGGGACGTAAGGGGCTCCTCTCGGAGTTTGTGCACCCCGAGTGAGCGCGGGTACCCAATGTGAGATGTGATCTAGCCCGAGGGGCTGATGTTGTTCCATGTTATTGCCCGAGGGGCTGATACGAGTGATTGTGAGATAGCCCGAGGGGCTAGTTCTGTTGGTATTTTGCCCGAGGGGTTGATTTATGTTTTCTATCTTTTCTCCCTGTTTTCATTCACTCGTTGAGCTGCTAAAAGATGTTTTAAAAGGGTTTTTACTGAATTAAGGTGTTTCTACGAGCTTTTACTGTCTTATTGCATTACTCTGATTTTATACTGCCTCGTTGTAGCATTTTGTTGTGTTTTACGTGTTTTCTTATCGCTCAGCTGCCTTTACTTTTATTACTTGCTAAGTTGGCGTACTCATATTGCTTCCTGCACCTTATGTGCAGATCCAGGAGTCTCTAGTCACGCTAGCGAGGGTTGATTGCTTCCATCAGGCTATTCGGAGTTCACTAGGTAGCTGTTCGGCGTTCGCAACCTAGTGCTTCTCCCTCCTATCTTTACTTTCCTTTGTACTAGCTCTGTAATAGACTGTGTAGTCCTTTTTCATACTCTTAGACGGATGTTTAGATGCTCATGACTGGTGACACCCCGATGTCGGGCTGTGTTGTTTTCCGCAATTGTTCTATTTCACTCTTTATCTGGGATTTATAGCATATTAATGACTTAAATTAAATTATTATAATTGTTTAATTGATATTGGAGGTTTGTGTCGGTTGGCCTTGTTTCACGATAGATGCCATCACGACCAGGTCTGGTTTAGGGTCGTGACAATAAGATAATTTTAACTAAAAGGTTTACTATCTCATTTCAATTAATCTCGCCAAAACAATTACCTCCCTGTAGGGCTGGGATTACCACTTTAATAAGATAACTGGAGTAAATAGATGTCAGTATAATTTTAATCACTAAAATTTAATTTCTTTTATATCAAGTACTCAAGATGTCGTGAATACTCCTAAGTACATTACATAAAAGAACATTCAAATGACATCTCAAAATAATTAACCATAATTAATCTAACTTAAACAATATGTTGAGTAGCTTTTGAATGGACATACTAGATATAACCATACCGTCAAGGTAAATTCTTATAATTAATATTATAAGAACTTAAATGGTGGTATAGTTGTAGAACATTCAACTATTCCTTTACTTATAACTTAATTAGGGACAAAACCAAACAGATTTGGTAAAATATGAAGAGGAAAGCTTAAGTTCAGAATCACGCACTTAATTACCCAAAGGTTAGTTCATATAATCAATTCAAATATTATAAAATAAATATGTGTAAAAGAATCGAAAAGAACGCAACTCCAAACATAATGGAGTATTGTTCAATCAAATTCCTTTTGATAGAGAAACAAATACATCTAATCTATAAACTCAACTTAATCCAAAGTAAAGTTGAAACAGAGAGTAAATAAATACGTTAGATCATAACTTCTGTACTTAAATCACTGCCACAGATCTAATAATATATGATTGAAAAAATAGTGAAGTTTAATACGAGAATCTGTCAATGGCCCAACTTTTGTTTTAGAGAATATATGACAAGTGTTTGTCACTAGTATTAACTATGGACCAGTGTTTGGAGGGGGTCGTGTATTACGACAGAGTTATGTTTAGATATGACCCTTTGTGTTGGATTCGTGTTTATGCTGCCACGGTGTGTAATGAGTTTTTAGCATTGCATTGTATGGTACTTGTTGAATATGTAAGATGGTTCTCTTATTTGAGTCATTTTCCATGATTGAGTACATTTAGAATGTTACTTATATTTGAAGTATAGCCAGAGCCTTGTTGCCGGCATTTTCATATTACTCTTCAGTTGTATGTAGAGGCGTCGTAGACAGATTGTGGGTAGATTCTAGTATTGAAATTAAAGTATTAATATTAATGTTTCGCAATGATGTATAAAACTTGTAATATCTTCAAAATTGTGAACGAAGTTGAAAATGGAATTGTTAATGACATGTTTATAGAATTTGATTAATGGTGTACATTTCCTTTCTACTCAAAGACGAAATTGGGTAGTATGAAACGTAACAGGCTTGCTCGATCGGGGTTACTCGGTTGAGCGCCGGTCGCGCTCCTCGAATTTTGGGGCGTGACAAACTTGGTATCAGAGCCTAAGGTTTTAAATTATCCTAGGATGTCTCTGAGCCGTGTCTAGTAGAGTCCTTCTTATCGGTGTGTTGTCGACCACATCTATAAGTTGGAGGCTACATGGACATTTTAGGAGTGTTACCCTTCTTCAACACTCCAGATCGTGCGATAGAGCTTGACCATAAGATTGTCTTCTAACACGTGCTTTAAGGTTCAAGGTAAGTTTAAATGATCTTTCGTCTATTCCAAGTAATGTTGTCATATGACATGACAAATGGGCAAAGGCCTGAATATTAAGGAGATGGCACATGTATCATGTTGAACGAGTGGTACAAATATATGAGATACGTACATAGTACAAGAAGCATACTTTACTCGAGAAAAGTATTAAAAATGATTACCACCTCCAAGGAGACATTGGCTTGATAAATGAGACGTGAGCTTATATAGCACGTGTGGATAGTGTGGGAAGTATGTATATGATCCTAAGGTGTAAAAGAAAATTTGTTATATAAGCATGTGGTATATGTAAGGCATGACCAGGAGAGTAATGACAAACATGTAGGTCTCTCACAGGAGACAAGAAGTTATGAAAGGAGAGTCAATTGAACCCACGATAAGAAGACCCATGTACAACGAACTTTATAAAAATCCAAAAGTGTACGAAGTGATATTACACTCCTAACGGATATTGACATGAGGAATTGGAATCCCAAGCCCGTGTGGCTGAATAAGAGAAGAGAACTGATGAGATTAATACCATGGTGACTTAAATCTCCCTAATAGTCGAACATATATATGAGGGATAGAGATATGAGACATATGTCCCTAAAGTTGCTAAATTCAAGTCTTGTGTCGAAATCCGGGACATTCGCCCCAAGGGTGATTAGGAAGGGCCATAGTGAGGCCACTTAAATACAACGAAACAAGAGTGCGACCATGTAGCTATGATGTTTGAATATTTTGTTGAAGACATGCCTAGTCTAGAAAAGTGATAATGGATAATGTGATTATCTGAAAGGATATGCTAATGGTAGACCACTAGTACCCCCCAAAAGGTGGAAGGTTAAGGAAGGTAAAATTTTCATACAGGGCAATAGGGTCAACGATCCTAGAACTTAAGAGTATATTTGTAAAAGGATTTTATACTTGTTAGAGGGACAGGAACAATGGGACCTAAGGAAGTACTATAGGTCAAATGTGGAAGGTTGCAAGTTCTTAGAATGGGTTAATCATAGATCTGTGATTTAACCAAAGTACCAAGGCTTTAAGAAAGGTAGAACAAGTAGGAGAAATAAATGTGATGCTATAATAACCCAAGAGTTAAGTGATATGCGGATGAACACACTTTCCCACGGATATCCTAACAAGAGTTGAGAGGTGAGCGGGATGAAATAACTAAGGGAAAAGACCACGTAACATATGGAAGAATGCATGGCTATCCACTAGCTAGGAAGAATGAGGTGAGAAGAAATGGGGAGAAAACCTATAGATTGAGATGGTCATGGTTATCATAAAATATCTTGTATCAAAATAGTGGACTCGCTGATCGTTGCCGACTCGACACTACACTATGGTAGGAAGAGCTTGTCGCAATAGCTTTTACCCGAATAGAGGTCCGGGATCGAATTTCCACAGGGAGCTAGTAGTGGAGTTGTATTTTCTGTCTAGCCTAGAGTTGTGGTTGTACTTCTAATGTCACTTCAAACATTTCTTGAGTTTTTGTATTTATAACCACTATTATAAAACTAAGGATTAAAGCTAAATTATGCTAGGTATTGCTAAGTTGTAATTAATGGGAAGAAGAGCACTAGGGTCGTAGCATCACCTAGGTGGCTAATTGACGGGTAGATGTTACTAGGGATAGATTGACATATTTGGGGATTATGCTGAAACCGTTGCACAATTGCATCCACACTCACACCTATCAGTAGAGAGAGTGATTTTGCCCAATTGACTCTCTCGAGACCAATTGGATAGGCCAATGAGACCAAGCAACTAGGGTTCAAGTAGGGTGATTATTCTCTTGAGATTTAACTCGTTAATTGGGACTACCATTTCTCATGGGTCCATCCCAATTTCTTGTTGAGTCAGTTTTGGGGTCATAGACTCTCTTTCTCAAGAAGAGTTAAACCCACTAAGCTTGAATCAGCGTTTGCAACCACCAATTCTTGAATAAAAATATAAAATCAACCCAAATAGCAAACACCCAATATCAATCTAACCCTAGATGGCAACACCCATCAATTACCCACACTAGGGTTGAGCCACAACCCTAGCTAATGGGTTTAGCTACACATAATTAAGGAAGAAACTGAAGAAATAGATGAAGAACTAAACATATTAATTAATTACTAAAAAGAAACTATAATAATTTATTGTTAATGGGAAGCAAAATATGCCAAAAATGGCTACAACACCAAGTGCAGCTTTTGTCTCAAGTTCCCCAGATAAAAACCTCCCCTAATAATGGTAAAATATTTTATTTATACTAGGCTGGAAAAACTGGACAAAACTACCCCTGCGGGGTCAGTGCAGGCCGCACAAAATGGACTGCGGCCGCACTGGCTCTTGGACTTCAACTGTTTGATAACTTGAACTGGGAGACGCGAACCGCGTGGAAGTGTACCGCGGCCGCGATGACAACTGGCATGGTCCGCGCAGTCGTGATCGCGGACCGCATGATCAAAAGTGCCTTTATCTGAACCTTATGAACGCGGACCGCACAAAGCAGGAGTGCGGCCGCGAAGCTTCACTGCGGACCGCTAAAATCCTACCGCGGCCGCATGGATTTAAGCCTGAATATGTCATGTCTCTGAACCTCCTAGTGCGGCCGCGATCACTGTTACGCGGTCCGCACTAGGCCCTTTCTTCTTAAATTCTCTTGGTCTTTGATACTTGAGCAGCTTTCACTTCTTTTTGAGCCGATCTTTGACATTTCGTCACTTTGTCGATCAAACCTACAATCGAGCACAACTTGTGAGCATTTTGGGACTATTTTGTATCAATTTATACTCAAAGCATAGGTAAGTACGGGCATAAACATGTAAAATCCTAAGTTATCAACTCCCCCAAACTTAAGCTTTTGCTTGTCCTCAAGCAAACAAAATAAAACTCACCCCTTAAAGGAACGTCCAAGTAATTCCAGCTATCCTGAAAGAACCTCAACAAACATCAATTGGGACTAACAATTGCCCTCAATACAAATGCATCATTAACACATTTAAGACTTTGAAAACTATGGATTAAGTGTGACACAAGAGCATCAAGAGTTGACACATTTTATCAAAGAGCTTTTTACTTACTTTGGTCATTGTGGAATCCAAACTCCCACATCCTCAACTCTCTCTAAGCGAACCTCACCTTTTAAGTATTGACACACAAACCGAGGTTAATGGAATTTCGCTCATCTCTCTCAAGAAGAAGGTCACAAGTCCGGCTCTAAGTACCCTATGCTTGCCCCTTATGTAAGTATCCACTAATGTAAGCTCCCTTCAACTCGAGATCAAATAGGGCTTTTGTGGAGTCATTGTGAAGGCTTTTAGGTAAGGGTAGGACATATTTTTATTCAAGTGGGTTCAATCTTCCCTTAAGCATTTCTTTTGATTCATTTTGGCACAACTCTCTTGACTCTTTTGAGTATTTTACTTCTTTACAAGGGGTTAAAGAGACACATTGTCACTCTTTCTTATACAATTCAAAATATTTCTCCTTTTTCTACTTTTTCCACACACCTTTTTCACTTTTGTTTTCCTTGAGTCCCCTTTTTTTTATTCTTGTTCACATTGGACTTTCTTTTTGTCTTTTTCTTTTTCTTGCTTTTTCATTGCCTTCCTTTTATTTTGCTTTTGTACCTTTTTTACCACTTTGCATCCTTTCTTGTATCTCCCCCCAAACTTAGATATTTACCATCACTCAGGGGAAGATTTGGGTGCCAAGAGAGGGTAATCATTTAGAACGAGTATAGGCTTGTAGCATTGGTTCTTGAAAGAAAAAGGTTTAAGGCTCAAAAAGGCTAACTAGAGATCATCTCATTGGTAGGCTATGAAATTGTTCAATTTAACATTTGGATCAAGGAGAGCCTATAATCATTTCTCAAGTCAAATTTCACCTAGGATTTCGCCTCAACAAACATTCAGGACAAGTTCTAGACCATTGGCTTGGGACTTGATTCACATTTCGATTCCTCACCACACACGCTAGGGGATTGCTAAAGACATCGAGTCGAGGGCCCACCACGACCTTAGTTATGATTCAAGCACACAATGGTCTGAAAAGGCCACATGATGATTGTTTGGTCAACGCAAGAGTCTCAAAGCCACGACTTTCACCATCCTGAACACAACATTATGTCTTTGACCATGGGATCAAAGGCAAATGTGATAGGCCCAAGTGATGCTTTGCTTGAGGTACCTTTAACTACAACTATCAAAAACAAAAGAAAAATCAAAGAAATGGACTCAAACCCTTAAAAAGGTAGTCACTCCATCTATCATTGGGAAGAGCCACCCAGTTCGCACAATACTCCACCCTTGGAAAGAACCGTGGCATTAAGAAAACCAAAGGCTTATTGAAGGCGTCAAAAACAAAACAAGAGGCTTTGAGCCTAACTACAAAGCTAAAAATGAAATGTTTTTTTGAAAATAGAAAATAGAATGAATATGTACAATAGGGAGGTAGAATATACAACGGGGATGAATACATACAGAAATGTAAAGTTATATACAGCCCAAAATAAAAAAAATATCAACAAAAATATAAACTACGAATCTATATATATAGTCATCCAAATAAAAGTAGGGCGCACCCCCACAAATAAAATCTGGCATTGTCCTCAATGTCAACTATCAAATAAGTATCAAAAATAAAGTAAAGGATATAGGATCTCCTTAGGCCTGGTCCATCTGCATGGGATCATCAGTGGTCCCCAAGTCCTCTGTATGTACGGGAACCTCAGACTGGTTCCTGATCTCCTACTGCTCAGCTGCTGGGACTGGGGCCTGCTCCTAGACCGGCTGGATGATAGGTGCATCACTAGACGGGGTCTCCTGTGGGTCTGCTAGCTCAATAACTGCACCAACTAAAATGGGGAGCTTCCTCTTCTTCCTTGGAGGCCTGGGTGCCTGCTCCTGCTCCTGCTCCTATTGTGGCTGTGGCACTGGTGCTGCTACTAGGGTTAGATCCCCGAATAGCAAGTCTAAAGGCATCTGGTCCGCCAATAGCTTGTCCACATCAGTCCTTAGCACTTTCACCGACTCCTTGGAAGGCCTTGACTTCCTCATCTTCTTGTGCTCCTTGGCAAGCTCCCTCAAAGGCTTGCCATGTGAATCCACCGCCTTAGTCAAGGCGTCCTGAGTCCTCATAATCTTCTCCTGATTGTCTAGGAGCTTCTTCAGTGTATCCTCAATGGACTGAGGAATCTGAGCAGTGGAAGGTGCTAAGTAGGTGTAGCAGACAATGTAGACAACTTGGATGTCGTAGCTGACATCCAGTTGTTCAAACTAGCTAGTGTCTGGCTCAATTGATGGGCCATGAAAGGATGAGTCCAGGAGAAGGAACCCCCGGGTCAGCTGAAGTGCTGGGGCCAGTAGAAGAGGAGGGTTCTGGAGGCAAATCATCAACAGTGGTGGCAGCATGCATGGTGGAAGGCTCTGTGAAGGGCTCAACAGAAGACTCTACCTCAATTGGCTCCTCAGACTGGCCAGCTGGGGTAGAAGCAGGGGGCTTGTAATTTTTGTCCTTGGGGTTGTCTGACCCTTTCAAACTATACCAGGAGAACGGAGCCACAGGCTTGACCTTGACATTAAACGGTCTCTTCTCCACCTCCAAGTCCCGGAAATACATAGTGAGGGTATTGGGAAAAGGTAGTTTCGATCATGCTCAACCCCTACTGCAGAAATGGTGCGGGACATCATATTGCCCATATTGATAGGATAGCCTGCCATAATAGAAGCAATAAGAACTACCCGAGCAAGTGGAATAGTCTGATCATAGGTAGTCGGGTCGAGCCGACTACACACAAAGGTCAACCACCCTCTAGCCTCGAAGTTGAAAGTTTTCCGAAGTATTTTGGCTCCTACTTGTAACCATTCTGGAACCGTACCCGGGATTTCCAGGTATGAAGCTAACCACGGACGAACCTCCTCGCCCATTGCTAACTTTTCATTGTAAAGGGACTCATCTTCATCAATGAACCCCAAGTATTCATTCAGTTCCCTCCCGGTGAATACCACATTTTTGTTTCTCACCTTGGTCACCTTAGTGCCCTTCAAGATATGGGCCACATTGCTGTAAAATTACTTGACCATATGCTCATTTGCCTTCAAACAATTGTCTTAAAAGAACTCCCAACCCGCTCGAGCCTGAAACTGTCTATGCACATTGGGGTGTAGGGGTAGAAGGTCTTTGTCAATGAAGCTTCTCTCAAGAATCAACTTCCGTGACGGCCACCATTCCCTTAACTTGTGGAATGCCACCTAGCTGACAAATCGATCTTCCCAAACTTCAGGTTTTCTAGTTCATTCAACACCCCCAACCTGGGGCACACCACTGTCTGGTACCTCATTATCACTATTAGTCCCACCTTCTGCACTCTCCCCAGATACTGAAGCTGTGGGGGAGGTGGAGTATTCACCGCTGCCTGCTGCTGAGCCATCAGACAACTCAGAAGGTACACGTTGTGGGGCTTGGGCAGTATGTGAAGCTGGGATTGTAGGAGCTGGCCCTGAGTCAGAAGAGAGGTCTTGAGAAGGTACGTACTCACTCCCCGATTGGTCATCTATAACAACTTGTTTCCTTGTTATCAGTTTAGGTTGAGGAATGAGTTTAACTTGTTTTCCTTTTCCTCCCCGGGAGGGGCCACCTCGACCGGGTTGTTTGGCACCTCTTCCTCGTTGTTTTACCATTGTCTGCAAGCAAACGCATCTAACATTGTTAGTTTGAGCATAGTCAGTGAAGTAGGTGAATGAATTAAAGTTGCAGACAGCAAACAAAATTGTTGCAGACACTGCTGCAGAACCAGTCACTACGGCCTGCACACAAAGGAGCGCGGCTGCGTAGGGGGTACCTCGGACCGCGCAAAGGCTACCGCGGTCCGCATTGGTCAAGTACCAACTAAAGTCTTTCTCTGAATCTAAGCACCGCGGTCTGCGTAAAATGGGTACGCGGCCGCATTGGACCAGCGCGGACCGCACAAAAGTTACCGCGGCTGTGCTGGACACAAGTTATTCCTCAGTCAATCAAGCATCGCGGACTGCGTTAGGGCACCGTGGACCGTGCTAAGGCGACCGCGGACCGCACTGGGTCAATTTCAGGGACTAAGCTAGGGTTGCATGTTTTCTTCTATTTTTGTTCAAATTTTTACCCCTACTTGTCCCTACTCAGGTACCTAATCCTTAGTTACTTTAAACTAACAAGAAAGCTACCCTAGACTAACAAATTCGAAGAAAATCGTGAAGAAAAAGAAGTTACAGACTACTGGCAAGCAAATAAAATAAAACAAATAAGAAAGTAATTAATCATGAATGCATGAAATGTTACCAGGATTAGGAAGAATGAATGCAATCTATCCAACAAGCAATAATTTCAGTCTTGGCAAAGGATGAACGGTAGAATTAGGGTTCTGGGTTTTCAAATTACGAAAAGGGTAAAATAAGACCCTTGGTCTTTATTTATAGCTACCCAGTGGGACCCGTCCTTACCTACCAGTGCGGCCGCACAAAAGCGATCGTGGACCGCGCTGGGTTTATTTGTGTGACCCTTCAGTAATCACCCTACGTGGACCGCACACAAGTGGAACGCGGCTGCGAAAGTCTTCCGCGGACCGCACTAACTTGACGCGGCCGCGGTGAAGAACTTCATAGAGTCCCCTTCTAAACTCATGCCGGTGCGGACCATGCAAAGTGCACCGCGACCGCACTGGCAACTTCAGAGACTATGCAATTTTCATACTTTGTTTTGCACTGCTTCAACACAATCCCTGCAACATCTCACAAATAATTAGCTCAAAAATTCCTAAGCGACAAAGAAATTCAAAGAGAAAGACATGGGTTGCCTCCCAAGAAGTGCCTGATTTAACGTTGCGGCATGACGCATGTTACCACCATATCACTTTAGATGAACAAGCATCACTACATGGCTGCCATCAAACTTTCCAAGATAATGCTTGACCCGGTGGCCGTTAACTCTGAAGACTTCACCATTTTTGTTTTTTAGATAAAGAGCATCAAACGGGGTCATGAACACAACTTCAAATGGTCTACTCCATTTTGACTTGAGCTTACTCGGAAATAGACGTAGCCGGGAATTAAAAAAGAGAACCATATCCCCAACTTTGAACTCCTTGCCCCGAGCATATTTGTCGTGAAGATACTTCATTTTGTCCTTGTACAAGGACGAGCTGGAGTATGCATGGAATCTAAACTCAGATTTGCAGCAACATCCCATTCTAAGTTCAACTTCCTCAAGGCCCACATAGCCTTGTGCTCCAATTCCATCGGAAGATGGCAAGCTTTCCCAAACACCAACCGGTACAGAGACATGCCAATTGGGGTCTTGTAAGCTGTCCGATAGGCCCAAAGAGCATCATCCAATTTTTTCAACCAATCAGTCCTATTAGCATTAACAGTTTTAGACAAGATACTCTTAATTTCTCGGTTGGAGACTTCCACTTGACCGCTAGCTGAGGATGATAGGGGGTGGTCACTTTGTGATTAACTCCATATTTGGCAAGCATTGAATCAAAAGCCTTGTTGCAAAAGTGAGATCCCCCATCACTAATGATAGCGCGGGGAGTGCTAAACCTCGTGAAGATACTCTTTTTGAGAAATGCCACAACACTCCGGGCTTCATTGTTGGGTAAAGCCACGACTTCAACCCACTTGGAGACATAATCTACCACCACAATAATGTAAGTGTTTCCACAAGAGATCACAAAAGGACCCATAAAGTCGAGGCCCTAAACATCAAAAATATCTACCTCGAGAATCGTATTGAGGGCCATCTCATCCCTTTTTGAAATTCCGCCGGCTCGTTGGCATTCATCACATCTTTTGACCACATCACCGGCATCTTTAAACAAGGTAGGCTAATAAAATCCGCAACTAAGTACCTTTGAGGCCGTCCTCGCCCCGCCATGATGGCCACCATAGGGTGAAGAATGGCAAGCATCTAGGATACTCAATTGTTCCTCCTCCGGAACATATCTACGAATCACACCATCCGTGCAAATCTTGAACAAGTATAGCTCATCCCAATAGAAATCCAAACTATCCCGCTTGAGCTTTTTCCTTTGGTTAGAAGAGAGCTCACACGGGATTATTCTGGTCATAAGGTAATTGGCAACATCAACGAACCACGACATTCCACTCATTGACACCGCAAGGAGTTGCTCGTCGGGAAATGTATCATTGATCTCAAGGCAGTTGCAAGGCTTCCTCTCTTCCTCCAAACGGGACAAGTGGTCCGCCACTTGATTCTCAATACCCTTCCGGTCAACAATTTCTAAATCAAACTCTTGAAGAAGAAGAAGAAGAACCTATCTCATCAATCTTGCCTTTGAATCTTTCTTGGTCATCAAATACCTAAGGGCGGCATGGTCGGTGTGCAAATTAACTTTGGCCCCCATAAGGTAAGGACGGAACTTTTCCATAGCAAAAACAATAGCCAATAACCCCTTTTCGGTGACTGTGTAGTTCCTTTGAGCCTCATTCATGGTCTTGCTTGAGTAGTATACTGGATGGAACATCTTGTTGATCATTTGGCCTAAAACCGCCCCTACATCAATGTCACTAGCATCGCACATGAGCTCAAATGGTAAGCTCCAATTTGGTGTGGTGATGATGGGGGTAGTTGTTAGCTTTTGTTTAAGGAGCTCAAAAGCCTCCATGCACTTCTCATCGAAAACAAACTTGGCATCTTTCTCTAGCAACTTGCACAATGGGTTAACTACATTAGAAAAATCTTTGATGAACCGCCGGTAGAAACCCGCATGCCCAAGAAAACTCTTCACCCCTTTGACGGAAGTAGGGCGAGGAAGCCTTGAAATAATCTCGATCTTGGCCTTATCAACTTCAATTCCTTTCTTAGATATCTTGTGACCCAACACTATACCTTCTTCTACCATAAAATGGCACTTTTCCCAGTTTAGAACAAGGTTGGTATCTTCACACCGAGACAACACTCTATCCAAGTTTACCAAGCATTCCTCAAAAGAATCCCCAACCACGTTGAAATCATCTATGAAGACCTCCAAGATATCCTCCACCATATCAGTGAAAATAGCCATCATGCAACATTGGAAGGTCGTCGTAGCATTACATAATCCAAATGGCATTCTAGAGAAAGCGAATGTGCCATAAGGACATGTAAAGGTGGTCTTCTCTTGGTCTTCTGGGCAATTAGAATTTGATTGTACCCCAAGTAACCATCCAGAAAGTAATAGAAAGCCCGGCCCATAAGACGATCAAGCATTTGGTCAAGGAACGGCAACGAGAAATGATCTTTTCTAGTCACCTTGTTAAGCTTCCGGTAATCCATGCAAACTCTCCAACCCGTCACTGTCCGAGTTGGAATAAGCTCATTGTTGTCATAGGTCACCACAGTCATTCCACCTTTCTTTGGTACACATTGCACCGAAGAAGTCCATGAACTGTCAGAAATAGGATAAACCACACCGGCGTCAAGCCACTTGATAACCTTTTTCTTTACTACTTCTTGCATAGCCTCATTTAGTCTTCTTTGATGCTCAAGTGAAGGCCTCGCATCCTCCTCCAATATGATTTTATGCATGCAAAAGGCAGGGCTTATACCCCGAATATCAGCTAGAGTCCATCCGATTGCCCTCTTTCGCCTTTGAAGAACTGCCAAGGTGGCCTTAACCTGCATGTTAGTAAGGCAAGAAGAAAGAATGACAGGTAAAGTAGAATTTGAACCCAAGAATTCATACCTGAGGTATGGAGGAAATGGCTTCAACTCCAACACCGGTGGCTCCTCAATCGATGGCTTTGTTTGTGGAGTTTTACGGTTTTCAAGATCTAAAGATAGCCTTCTAGGATCATAAGAATATGAACCCATACCGTGCAATGCATTCACGCACTCCACTCTACTAGCATCATCATTGACATCCATATTAAGAAGCAAGGCCTCAAGAGGATCTTCAACATTAATTATGGAACTTGTGTCATCCACTATCACAGCTGTGACAATGTCCACAAATGAACACACCTCTGTGCTATTGGGTTGTCTCATTGATTTGCAAACATGGAATACCACCTTCTCATCTCCCACTCGGAATGTCAACTTACCCGCTTCAACATCAACCAATGCCTTCCCCGTAGCTAGGAAAGGCCTACCAATAATAATCGGCACTTCAAAGTCCACCTCACAATCGAATATGACAAAGTCGGCCGGCAATATGAATTTATCAGCACGGACAAGAACATCATCAATTATGCCCAAGGGTCGCTTCATCGATCGATCCGCCATTTGAAGTCTCATTGAGGTAGGTCGAGGTTGCCCAATTCCCAAAGTTTTGAAGACCGAGTACGACATCAAATTAATACTAGCCCCAAGTCACAAAGGGCCTTAGCAAAATCCGCACTTCCGATAGTACAAGGGATAGTAAAAGCTCCAGGATCCTCCAGCTTGGGTACCATTGAATGCACTATGGCACTAACTTGATGAGTCATCTTAATTGTTTCACACTCCATCGACCTTCTTTGTAACCAAATCTTTCATGAACTTCGCATACCCCGGCATTTGCTCAAGTGACTTAACCAAAGGGACATTGATTGTGAGGCTCTTCATCATGTCAATAAATTTTTTGAATTGATTGTCACTCTTTTGCTTTGCTAACCGTTGAGGATAAGGTGGGGGTGGCCTAGGCAAAGGTGCCTTGGCCTTTTGTACAACCGACTCGGGCATGTCAATCACGTGTTCCCTAGACGGGTTCACGGTATCTTGAGTCTCCACCTCGGCTTCATCATCAATATCAATTCGCACATCATTGTTCACAATTTGATTAACCATATCATCAACAATCAAAGGTACATCATCATCCCGCAACTCAACATCTTCATCCATAGCTTGCTTTTGCATCTTGGTGTAACTGCCATCACATTATTATTATTCCCACCCTTCGGGTTCACCACCGTATCACTTGGTAGAGCACCCTTGGGACGAGTATTCAATGATTGAGAGATTTGGCCTAATTGCACCTCCAAATTCCGATAGATGTGTTATGCGAAGCTAATTGGGACTCGGAATCCTGGTTCTTTTTCATCATTTGCTCGAACATGCTTTCAATTCTTCCCATATCACTTTCGGACGAACTCGGACCTTGAGAAGGAAAGGGGGTGGATTGTTCGGTTGTTGGTACATTGGGGGTCTTTGAAAGCCTTGTCCCCGGTTGCCTTGGTTCCCGCAATTGTTCCACCCTCCTTGATTGTTGTTGTTGCCACAATTATTGTTATTGCCATTCTAATTTCCTTGGTTGCTTTGATTACCCCAATTTTTGTTTTGGTTGTTGTTATTCCAATTACTTCCACCTTGTTGTTGATTGTTCCAATTTCCTGGAGGATGCCATTGTTGATTCAAAGAGTTGCCTCTATTCCCTTGGTAGTTATTGACATATTGGACCTCTTCGCTCTGATCGTCATAGCACTCATTTGAATAACCACCACCATCATTGTTGTTATCATATTGTTCACAATTACCTTGATGTTGTTTTCCTCTTTGGCTCCTTTTCAACATAGACACACCTTTCATTGCATTGACTTGGCGCGGGTTTTGGACTTGTTGCAATTGTGCCTTTGCCAATTGATTCATAGTTGTTGTATGCTCGGTGATGTCTTGGCCATGATCATGCAATTCCTTATGCAAATGGATGATCGTGGGGTCACCTTGGGGCCCATTTGCTTGGTTTTTCCATGCCGAAGAGGTGTCGGCCATTTCATCAAGTACATCACATGCCTCTTGGTAAGAAAGTTTCATAAAGTTCCCTCCGGCCAATTGGTTCACAATGCATTGATTCATGGTGTTGATGCCCCGATAAAAGGTTTGTTGAATCATAGCCTCGGTCATGTAGTTATTAGGGCACTCTTTCACCATTGTTCTATATATTTCCCATATCTCGTGCAAAGGTTCTGTTGGCTCTTGCTTGAAAGCTAGAATTTCATCCCGAAGAGCTGCCATATGACTTGGAGAAAAGAACTTGGAAATAAATTTGTCCGCCAATTCATCCCATGTTGTAATAGAATGATTGGGGAGCCTTTCTAACCAATCCAATGCTTTACCCAGAAGAGAGAATGGGAAAAGACTCAATCTCAACGCATCCTCGAACACATTTGTTTGCTTGCTACCCCAGCATGTATCCACAAACCCCTTCAAGTGCTTGTAGGCATTTTGATCGGAGGCACCCGTGAAATACCCTCTTTGCTCGAGCAAGGTCAACATAAAGTTTGTGATTTGAAAGTTCCCCGCCCGGATTCGGGGAGGAACAATAGCACTGGCGTATCCTTGATTTGGTAAAACTCTGGGGGCCACTCTCGGCGGTGGCGGAGGAGGGTCTGGAATATTGTTGTTTTCATTTGCATTTACATTGGCATTTCGGCCTCTCCGTGGAACTTGAGGTAAGACCTCATCTTGTTCTAGATCCTCTACCTCCTCCCCGCTATCACATTGCCGAGAGGGTCATTTGCATTAAGAGCCATTGTACCTGATAGTGATCGACACAAACAAAATTAGTAAACAAAAAGGAAAGAGAAGTAAAACACAAAACTAACTAAACAGATAGTCAACACTGTAAGCTCCCCGGCAATGCCCCAAAAAGTGATCGCTGCCAACTCGACACTACACTATGGTAGGAAGAGCGGGTCGCAATAGCTTTTACCTGAATAGAGGTCCGGGATCGAATTTCCACAGGGAGCTAGTAGTGGAGTTGTATTTTCTTTCTAGCCTAGAGTTGCGGTTGTGCTTCTAATGTCACTTCAAACATTTCTTGAGTTTTTATATTTATAACCACTATTATAAAACTAAGGATTAAAGCTAAATTATGCTAGGAGAATATTGCTAAGTTGTAATTAATGGAAAGAAGAGCACTAGGGTCGTAGCATCACCTAGGTGGCTAATTGACGAGTAGATGTTACTAGGGATAGATTGACATATTTGGGGATTATGCTGAAACCGTTGCACAATTGCATCCACTCTCACACCTCTCAGTAGAGAGAGTGATTTTGCCTAATTGACTCTCTTGAGACCAATTGGATAGGCCAATGAGACCAAGCATCTAGGGTTCAAGTAGGGTGATTACTCTCTCGAGATTTAACCCGTTAATTGGGATTGCCATTTCTCATGGGTCCATCCCAATTTCTTGTTAAGTTAATTTTGGGGTCATAGACTCTCTTTCTCAAGAAGAGTTAAACCCACTAAGCTTGAATCAGCATTTGCAACCACCAATTCTTGAATAAAAACATAAAATCAACCCAAATAGCAAACACCCAATATCAATCTAACCCTAGATGGCAACACCCATCAATTACTCACACTAGGGTTGAGCCACAACCCTAGCTAATGGGTTTAGCTACACATAATTAAGGAAGAAACTGAAGAAATAGATGAAGAACTAAACATATTAATTAATTACTAAGAAGAAACTATAATAATCTATTGTTAATGGGAAGCAAAATATGCCAAAAATGGCTACAACACCAAGCACAGCTTTCGTCTCAAGTTCCCCAGATAAAAACCTCCCCTAATAATGGTAAAATGCTCTATTTATACTAGGATGGAAAAACTGGACAAAAATATCCCTGTAGGGTCAGTGCGGGCCGCACAAAACGGACCGCAGCTGCACTGGCTCTTGGACTTCAACTGTTTGATAACTTGAACTGGGGGACGCGAACCGCGTGAAAGTGTATCGCGGACACGATGGCAACTGGCGCGGTCCGCATAGTCGTGACCGCGGACCGCGTGATCAAAAGTGCCCTTCTCTGAACCTTATGAACGTGGACCGCACAAAGAAAGAGTGCGGCTACGAAGCTTCACCACGGCCGCGTGGCTTTAAGCCTGAATATGTCATGTCTCTGAACCTCCTAGTGCGACCGCGGTCACTGTTACGCGGTCCGCACTAGGCCCTTTCTTCTTCAATTCTCTTGGTCTTTGATACTTGAGCAGGTTTCACTCCTTTTTGAGCCGATATATGACATTTCGTCACTTTGTCGATCAAACCTGCAATCGAGCACAACTTGTGAGCATTTTGGGACTATTTTGTATCAATTTATACTCAAAGCATAGGAAAGTAGGGGCATAAACACGTAAAAATCCTAAGTTATCACTCGCTTAGAGTATAAGTATTAATATAAGTTATAAAGGACTAACCGTAATGCAACCAACTTGGGTGACACCGAATATCAACAAAAGAATCTAGAGACAGGTCATGTCTACATACAATGAAAAGTGAGACTATTGGTGGTGAAGTTGTGGTATGATAAACTCATTAAACCAGGCACAATGTTATTACAAGTTCACGGGAGATAGACAAGTGTGGGGCAAAATAAGGCTATCAATTATGCACTATGATAGGGGTGTTCATAAAAGTCCAAAAACCCGAACAAAACCAAAAACCAAACCAAACCGACCAAAAAAATCGATATTTTTTGGTTTGGTTTGGTTTTGGTTTTGAAATTTAAAAACCGATCAAATTTAGTTTGGTTTTGGTTTTAATTAAAAAATATCGAACCAAACCGAATATAGGAGTAGCTATTTTAAATTTATTATTATACCTATATATATGTATACTTTTATACAAAGTTTTAAAATTTTTATAGTAAATATTAATCGTTTGCACTTTTAGTACAATTCTTTACCTTTACATTCTAGTTTAATTGGTAGTTTTCTTTTGTTAAGTGTAATAATCTATTTCATGTTAAAAATAATATATTTTTAATTGAGTCCTTAAATTATTCATCACTATTTGGTTCAATTATCATCAATATATCTTGGTAAATAATAGATTTCTCAAAGGGCAATTGATTTGATAGTGTTACATTGAAAATGTGGTCACCTAAATGTGTGTTTGGTAGTGTATGTCTTATATTTACGAAAAAACTGACAAATAACCGAAAAAACCGAAAAACCGACATAAACTGAATCGAGAAAAAACCAACTTAATTGGTTTGGTTTGGTTCTAATATTTGAAAAACCGACTTACTTGTTTGGTTTCTTTTTAGGGAAAAACCGATCCAAAACGAACCATGAACACCCCTACACTATGAGCAAAATAGAATGGGAATGAATGTTCCAGTTAGAAAGAAAACGTGGTACCAGCATATTGTTTGGGCCAGTGGCTCTTTCTGAATTGAATATGTATGAAGGGTGTTGATATGTGTTTTGGGAAGTGTTTAACAGTAAAGAGAGATCATGAGAATGTTCACAAGGTAAGTGGAGTGGTTTCTTAAATTCTATAAGTCACGTAAGGAGGAAAAAGGTTTTCTAGGAAAGGTCTGAGCACAATGTTATATTACATTTGATGCAATGTCGTGCATGTTGATGATGTGAAGGTGTGTGCGAAGTCTAGAAGATATGATTTCTTTGAAATAAAAGGTCCTATAAGAAAACTCATCCAGTAATGTCTTTTGTTGAGAATTTGGAAGAGCAAGTTGCAAGTATTCACAAAGGATTGTAACCATATCAAGGAAATTATTGAAGAACTCAATTACTATGAGGTCATATGCAAGAGCAATGTGACATAGATGGTCCACTATTGATGCAACATGGCCAGGTGATCGCTTATGCTTCAAGTCAACCTAAGAATCATGAAAGGAACTATTCGGCACATGACTTAGAACTTGCGGTGGTAGTTTTTGTATAAAGATTTTGCGACATTATGTGTATGGGGTCCACGTGGATGTATTTATGAACCACAAGAGCCTTTAATATATTTTTAAACAAAAGGAGTTGAATCTGAGACAGAGAGGATGGCTCGAGTTACTCAAGGGCTATGATATCGATATTCTCTATCACCCGGGAAAGGCTAATGTTGTGGTAGATGCTCTTAGCTGGAAATCTATGGGAAGTTTGGCTCACTTGGAGGCATATCAAAGGTCGTTGTCTAGGGAGGTTCACTAGTTGGCTAGTTTGGGAGTTCATCTTGCGAACTCTAGTTAAGGTGGGGAAATTGTGCAAAATAGGGTTGAATCGTCACTTGTGGAAAAAGTGAAAGAGAAGCAATACAACAATCCATTATTGGTACAGCTGAAGGAGGGAATTCATAAATACAGGACCATAACTTTTTCTTTTGGCATTAATAATGGTACCCTACAGTGCCAAATGTGCCTATGTGTTCCAGATATTGATAGTCTTCGGGAAAGGATTTTGGCAGAAGCTCACACTTCTAGGTATTTCATACACCCAGGTTCTACAAAAATGTATCATGATCTCAAAGAAGTTTATTGGTGGAATAACATGAAAAGGGATGTGGCAGACTTTGTGGCAAAATGTCCGAACTGTCAGCAAGTGAAGGCTGAACATCAAAGGCCTGGAGGATTGTTACAAAGCATAGAAATTCCAATGTGGAAATGAGAAATGATCAATATGGATTTTGTGGTAGGATTACCTCGCACTACGCGCAAGTTTGACTCAATTTGGGTAATTGTGGATCGATTCACAAAATCAGCGCACTTCTTGCCAGTTAAATCTACCGACACAGCGGAATAGTATGCTCAACTATATATCAAAGAAATAGTCATGTTGCATGGCACTCCAGTCTCAATCAATTCAGATCGAGGGGCTCAATTCACAGCAAACCTTTTGAAGAAATTTCAGCAAGGTTTGGGTACTCAAGTAAATCTTAGTACATCCTTCCATCCACAAACTGATAGGAAGGCAGAGCAGACCATTCAGACGCTTGAGGATATGGTGCGTTCTTGCGTTCTTTATTTCAAAGGTAGTTGGGATGATCATTTATC
Source organism: Nicotiana tabacum (assembly GCF_000715075.1). Classification (NCBI taxonomy): domain Eukaryota; kingdom Viridiplantae; phylum Streptophyta; class Magnoliopsida; order Solanales; family Solanaceae; genus Nicotiana; species Nicotiana tabacum. The sequence goes on along the minus strand of NC_134089.1, from coordinate 161,841,776 downwards.
CCTCATAGAGTTTGCTTATAACAACAGCTTCCATGCTAGTATCCAGGTGGCACCATTTGAGGCGTTGTATGGTAGGAGATATAGATCTCTCATTGGGTGGTTCGAGGTTGGAGAAGCTGAATTGATAGTGTTGTACCTTGTACATCAGGCTGTGAAGAAAGTCAAGATTATTAAAGAGAGGTTGAAAACTGCTCAGAGTCTCCAAAAGTCATATTCGGACATTCGTCGCAGAGACTTGGAGTTCAAAGAAGATGATTGGGTATTTTTGAAGATTTCCCCCATGAAGGGTTCATGCAGTTTGTAAAGAAAGGGAAATTGAGTCCGAGGTAGGTGGGGCTATATAGAATCATTCAAAGGATCGGTCAGGTAGAATACAAGTCGAGTTACCATCCGAGATGTCATTGGTGCACCTAGACTTCCATGTGTGTATGTTGAAGAAGGTAGTGGGAGATCCGTCCACTATTATGCCAGTTGTGACTATTAAGGATAATGAAGAATTATCGTACGAAGAAATTCAAGTTTCCATCCTTGATAGGCAAGTCCGAAAGTTGAGAAATAAAGAAATTGCCTCCGTGAAAGTGTTATGGCGAAACCAGCAAAGTGAGGAAGCCACTTGGGAAGCCGAGGAAGAAATGAAGAAGAAGTACCCCCACTTGTTTGGATAGCTATGTAATTAAGTATTTGTGTCCTATGCAGATGTTGAAAGCTTACCTTCTATGAATTATGTATCACATGGTTAGTTGATGATAATAATGTTTCTTTTCTAGAAATGCATTGCTTATGGGTCCACGGTTGGCATAATTTTGTATTATGTTGCATCTTTGGATTATGTATATGTTGATAGGATGTGTTTCTGGGATTCTCTAATAGGTGGATAAGCTCAGTTATAAGGGAAACTCTGCTGAAATTTCTAAAATATTTGGGAGTTAGTCAAAATTTGGGAGTTAAAAGATATGTGAGAAATGAGATAAGTTATACTAAATATTTGCGTATTGACTCCAATTAACATTCGAGGACGAATGATCCTAAGCGGGGGAGAATGTAAAGCCCCGAAAAATTTTGCTAAGTAATTTAAGCTTTCGTGGTGCCAGGGCAGGCTAATTATTTTATTTTGTGTGCAAATGAGAATTCATGATATAATGGATATCAATTGGATATGTTAAAAGCGTATAAGTCTAAGCCAAGTTGGAAAACTACATGATAGACTAAAATTCCAAATGAGTACGCACAAAACCACACTTTGGACGAGCATATCTACAGATATATAAGACTTTATATGATGCACATCCTATAAAATGAAAGGCCTTTGAGTCTAGTTTCTAACACTTCAAATTGTTCGTCATTTGGACTTTCCTACAAGAAGTTATGACCAAATTACCAAAGGTTGGCGGAGGACTGCGCGGATGCGAAGCATCCGAGGCAGCATCCAAAAAGAGGAGCTGGCAGTGAAGTGCTGCCATAGCATCCGGGTCAGCGTCCGATCTCCTGAGAGGAGTGAAGTGGGGATGCGAAGCATCTGAGGCAGCATCCGAAATCTGGGCTTATAAACACAATTTCGGGATTCATTTTCTCCCATTTCTTTTGGACGACTCTTTGGGTCTTCCTCCACTCTCTCAAGACTTCCAACACCTCCCATCTTCAAGGTAAGTAATATCCATTAACTTGGTGTGAAATTCCATCATTTATACACTAGTATTGATGAAATCTTTACATAAAATACTTAGATCTTCAAGAAATTCCTTCAAGAACTCAAAGCAGGGTTTGCAAGATTTATTCCAAAAGGTAAATCCTACACCCTTAGACTTACATATATGGTTATATTATGGGAATATGAGTATGAATTAAGTATTGAAACTCTTGGTGTGGTGATTGGAATCCATAAGTTCCCAATATAAATACATAATTATTGTAGAGATTAAAAGGTGATTACTTGATAAGATTTGTTGGTTGGGTGTTAATGGATGGTCATACATATATTGTTGGAAGTTATAAATTGGTTAGGAATGATGGTGGAATAAATTGTTGGTTAATGGTGATAGTTGGATGAACCAATACTATAGTTATGAGGTGTAAAGATCTATACCTACAATGTGTTTGATAATATGCCTAAATGGCATAAGTTATGGAATTTATTACTAATATTGGCCCTATTGAATGTTGTATTGTAGATTGAAGTTGCTTAAGTGTATTGGATCATTGTAGTATCATTAAGGGGCAAATTTCAGGTATGTATGGTTAAAACCCTGTCTTTTAGAAATTGAGCTCCATCGATGTTTGGGTAAATACGGTAAGAGCAAAGTTGAATTATTGTGTTGATTGTTGTTTCACATAAATTTGGGGTTGCGACCTTATATGCGTGAAAGACGTATCTTAATATGATAAATGTGCTATTCTTGATAACTGGAAAGGGTGCAAGGAATATGAATCATGTACTGAAATGCTTAGATCTTAAATTGAGATTGAAGCTACATATGTTGTGTCCTATATGTGAAGTCTCATCTATGCTTACAATTTTATTTGCTCTTGTGTGCACATATTATCCTAAATTAAAAATCTAACATTGAAATTGGGAATGATGTGAAATGTGTCCTAGTGCCAAATATATGACATGATAGTTGTGGCCCCAAGTGCCTTTGAAATGACATATATGAAACAAAGATTGAATTGAGATGATTGATGGAAAAGGGAAACGCCTTAGTAAGGCGGCCTAGCCGATCGGGCCGAGATCGCACGCCATGCCGCACACATGGTGGTATTGTGTTGATATTGAATCCCATATAAAAAGGGAAAATGAGATTGTGATTGAAGTGTATGTCTCAAGTGAGGCAACCTAGACGATCGGGTCGAGATCGGACTCCGCTCAAGCTAGCGGTGGTATTGTGAACAATGATGAACAACATGAAATGCTCCAAACTAAAGGCTATGAAAACAAAATGTGAAAATTGTATGATTCTTTTACCTTGATAATGTTGTGATCGTTTGAAGCTTTTGAGTTATATTTATGATTTCTTTATGTTTGGTGTGATAGTTCTTTCTAACTAGATGGTGTTTAGTTATACATACTAGTGCTATTCGATGGCATTAACGTCTTTTTTGCCGGGGGAGCTATGTCTTTAAATGGATGTAGGTGTTTCTATAGCAGGCAGTGTTGGTCGCAGCTAGTACCGCATCATCCTTTCAGCTGACTTGATGAGCCCCACTTCGTTTCGGGGTCCTGTTTCATCTGTTTATCATGTACATTGTATTTGAGGTATAGCCGGAGCCTTGTTGCCGGCATTTCCATATTACTCTTCAGTTGTACTTAGAGGCGCCGTAGACAGGTTGTGGGTAGTGTCGGGTATTGGAATTAAAGTAGAAATATTGATGTTTTGCAATGATGCATAAAACTTGTAATATCTTCAAAATTGTGAACAAAGTTGAAAATGGAAGTGAAATGGGATTGTTAATGACATGTTTATAGAATTTGATTAATGGTGTACATTTCCTCTTTATTCAAAGCCGAAATTGGGTAGTATGAAACCTAACAGGCTTGCTCAATCAGGGTTACTCGGTTGAGCGTCGGTCGCGCTCCTCGAATTTTGGGGCATGACAATGTATCTATTTGTGGGTTACCAGAGTTGATTTTTGGTTCATTGGAAGGCCCAATGAGGATGTGTGTTCTACACCGGGTCGGATTGGTTGACTCCATATTGCTGTTATTGAGGGATGTGACATTCGGGTAGAGTTGAGCTTATTCGTGATCTGGTATATTCTATGTATTACTCTTCTATTCTAAGAGGGGTGTGATTGTATGGTTATATGTACACTGGGTGCGGTTCTATTGGAGCCTTATATCGGAATTTGAGCGAGATAGGTATTTAGGTGATGCATGATTGATTGCGCATTAGTTATGTTCTTTCGGGTTAGTGTGGCATTGTTTCATTTGCTTCTCCATGGTTATGGTCATGCACCTTGGGTACTTGATGTCAAATTGAGCGTGGTTATCGATTTTAAGCAGAGTGGCTCGAGGTATTTCCTATGGACCATTGTTTGGAGGGGGTCACGTATTGCGGCAGAGTTATGTTGAGATATGGCCCTTTGTGTTAGATTCATGTGTTATGGTGCTATGATGTGTGATGGGTTTTTAGCATTGCATTATGTGGTACTTATTGAACTTGCAGGATGGTTCTCTCGCTAGAGTCATTTTCCATGATTGAGTACAATTGGATTGTTGCTTATTGGCGCACGGATTGCACGTGTTGTGGCTATAAATTGTATTGATGTGGCATGTCACTAGAGTGGTTGTGTTGGATGAGATGAGGTCAATGGACCTAGAATGGATACTATCGGATTTGATTACAACATGTATGGAGGATATATCGGAAATCGGCATAGAAATTGGCTATAGTTCTTGTAGAAGGAGGGAGAGTTCCATGACTTGTTAGACTAATAAGTGGTTACGAGTTTCTGCATGTTTCTTTCATCATTGGCAATGTACAAAAGGTTCAGAACAAGATTTTAGTTGATATGAGGTTCGTTACCGGTGTCGAGTTGGTTATCGAGCAGATATTTTAGTCGGAAGTTATCGTTGTGGGTATTTAAGTTGTGTGGTATATCCTGTTATTGTGTTTTGGGTCATGGTTATGGCTTGACATAGCTTGTTCAGACTTATACAATGTGTATATGCGAAGTTCGGATCTTGTAGTTATTCTGGATGTTGGAAATTGGATACTGTGGTTTACGGACTAAGGATGGAGTAATGATATTTTGTTGTGTGGTGTTATCAGGCCTAGTTGAAATAGGGTGACATGGGATTACCCTCGGGTATGTGCATGGTAAGGTTACACGCAGTTTGACGGCTTAGGAACAACTCTTCGAACGTTCGAGGACGAACGTATGTTTAAGTGAGGGAGTGTAACGACCCGACCAGTCATTTTGAGCATTTTCACTTCTTTCGGTAGTTTGGGCGTATGAGTAGTTTCGTATGATATATTAGGACTTGTGTGCAAAATTTGAGTTCATTCCGAGTTGATTTGGTATGTTTCGGCATGAGTTTTTGGAAGTTGAAAGTTCGAAAGTTCATAAAGTTTGATTTGAGGTGCGTTTCGCCATTTCGATGTTGTTATGTGTGATTTGAGGCCTCGAGTAGGTCCGTGTTATGTCATGCGACTTGTTGTTATGTTTGTATAGGTCCCTAGGGAGTCGGGTGAGTTTCGGATAGGTTTGGGTTGTGTTGCGCTCATTTTTCTTATGTTTCGACGTCGTTTCTTCAAGCATAAATGGTACCACATTGAACAAATGAGCTCTGATTTCTGTTTTTATTGAAGCATTAGAACTGTATCGTAATTACAGAGCCATATTATAAAGAATATTCGTCCAATTTGGACATCGTATGAGGATTTTATGGTCATTTTTCTAAAAATTGGGTTGCCAGATTTTTTAGATTAATTATGAAATTGCCACCGATTTCGTATTTAAAAATCTGTACTATTTTCAAATATTGAAACCAACATATCTCCTTCAATATAAGGTCAAATGGAGTGATCAAGAGCCTAACTTGACTAGAATTTCACAAAGAATCTATTAGAGGCATCAAAAATGAGTTTCAGGATTGTTTGACACACGAAACAAAGCAGAACAACTGGGCAAATATATTTAATATCAAGGGTTTGTTTATTTGGTTATATTTTGAGTTGGGGAGCTCAGATTTGGACAATTTTTGGAGGCGATTTTCACCATATGGATTTGGGTAAGTGTTTTATACTTGATTTTCGTTATATTTCGTGAATTCATCTTCGTTTTTGGCATTTGATTGATGATTTCAAAGTGAAATTTAGGGGTTTTGTCTAAAATTTCATAAAGTGAATTTTTGAGTTTTGAATAACGATTCGGAGTTGGATTTGAGTGAAACTAGTATAGTTGAACTCGTAATTGAAAGGTTATCAGATATTATGAGTTTTATCTTGTTCCGAGGCTGGGCCCGAGTTTGTCTTTTTGGTCAATTTTGGGATTTTGATTAAAGATTCGAACTTTATCGATTGGGTTTGTTTCTTTTGGCATTTTTTGATGTATTTAAGTTGCTTTTAGCTAGTTTCAAGCCGTTCGGAGGTTGGTACGCGCGGGGTGGCATTTTTGGAGCATCGTTTGGCTTGTTGGGTATTGGATTTGGCTTGTTCGAGGTTAGTAACTCTTCTAAACTTGGTGTTGAGGGTATGAAACCTCGAGTTACGTGCTATGTGATTGGTGTTGAGGTAATTCACATGCTAGGTGACTGGCGTGTGGGAGTGCACCGTGTGAATTGTGACTTTGTTATTTTTGTGATACTGTGTAGTTACTTGATCTTACCTGTAATTATAAAATTTCTACGTACTTGAGCTATTGAGCTGTGATCCATGTTAGAAACCATGTCTAGACTACATGCTTATCCTGTTGGGACCCATTGAGGTCATTTCTGTTGTTGAGTTATGTGCTTTCGTTGATGTATATACTCAGTCATATGCATATCATATCTCAGTCTCTATTATCATTTATTGGCATATCATATCATCATTTTGGGCTAGTCTCATGGCATTGTGAGCCCGAGCGACTGGAAAGATTAATGACTGGGTGAGGCCGAGGGCCTGAGTGTGAGTGATATTATGGAATCGGGCTGCATGCCGCAACATGTTATATTGATTACATATATGGGATAGGGTTGCACACTGCAGTGGTTATACTGATTTATGATAGCGCTCAGACTGAAAGAGCTCCTCCGGAGTCTACACACACACCCAGCGAGTGCGCTTGATTATATTGAGGGATGGATCTTCCCTGGACATAGATCTTGTTCGAAGCATTTATATACCTAGGGATGGATCTTCCCCATGGGCTGGATTTGGCCCTACTCAGTACTGAATGACTGATGGTCAGTTGATGTATATATTCCGGGATGGATCTTCCCTGGGGCAGATTAGCGATGTACAGTACTGAGTGATTGAGCATGATGAGTGGGAAGTGTGAGATATGAATAGATATGAATTTTTCTCATGATGTACTGTATCAAGTCATTCATGAGTTCTCACACATATTGACATATGTGCATAGAGAGGTATTTTACACTTACTATTTGGAAAGAAAAAGAAACATCTTATTTATTGTTGAAAGGATTTTTGAGAAAAATTACAGTTTTCAAACTTACTCGTATTTTCGACGATTTCGGTAAAGGATTTGGGTTTTTACTAATATACTTGAAAAGCCAAACTATTTTTTTCATGATACTATGAAAAAGCTAAGCATTTTATTTCTGAGTTACTTCTTTATTACTTGCTTTACATTGCTATGAATTGTTGTTGGCTATTGGTGTTGGACCTGACCTTTGTTCCAGCTTGTCACTACTCTCAACCTAAGGTTAGGTTTGTTACTTATTAATTACATGGGGTTGGTTGTACTCATACTACACTTTTTCACCTTACGTGCAGATGTTGGTTGTTGATGTTGCTGTGTTTGATGGCAGATGGATTTGAAGATGCACCTATATTCTGGTTGTAGCTGTCGTTTGTTTATGGTAGCCTTAGAATATAAAAATCTGTTTATGTACTTTTCGAACACATGATATATTTATTTCATACCAGCTTTGTAAATTCTAATCTTAGAAGCTCATGATTTGTACTACCAGTCCTTGGGTAATGTATAGGATTTAGATATTTGCTTTTACTTAATTGTTTTTTTTAAATTTCATTGGAATTGGATAATTGTTAATTGGCTTACCTAGCGGGTTGGATAGGTGTCACGACCCAAACTGATGGGCCGCGATGAGCACCTGATACCTTACTCAACCGAGTACCCAGGTAACGTATTTTTCTTATTACATCATCATATACACGTGACATACGGGCCTAATAGGTCAACAAGATTATTTATAAACTCAAAACATAGGCTGACAAGGTCATAAAATCTTTCACGTACACGACATATGTCTACAAGCCTCTAAGAGTACATAAATGTCATAAAGGTCGGGACAGTGCCCCGACATACAAAACAATACACGTCTAAATCATACTAACCAAACAAGCAACTCCGAAGCAAATGGAGCGCACTAACATCTTCCGTTGAGCTGATAGCCTACTTGGAGGGCTATCGACCTGTCTATCGGGACCTGCGGACATGAAACGCAGCATCCTCGGGCAAAAGGGACGTCAGTACAAATAATGTACTGAGTATGTAAGGCACATAAATAAGTACATAATAGACATGGAAGAAATATAGAGTAAGTGACTTAACCTGTAAGTATAGATAGCTCTGTAAATCATGAAATATTTATAATGTCATTCATATGCGTATAAATGTCATGTAATGCATAGGTACATGTTTCATAACATCATCAGGCCTTTGAGGGCATCCCATCATATCATATCGGCCACTGTGGGAAAAATCATCAATGTATACCAGTTGATCAGGTGGTAGTGCGTATATAACGCCATAACCTTTTCCCATATTCCATATAAATATAATACAAATATATACGCATATATAACGTCGTCTGGTCATGGGTCAATCTGAATATGTAAATGCATGAAATGCACATGAAAATAAGTTAATAAAACCTCTCGGTATGTTATAAGACCATTATGCCACTGGTTAATATCATGAAATAAACTTTACCAACTCACATATTTTTGAGACCCATGAACAGATGATAGAATAATATGACACATGGGAGAATAAGAACATACACATCTCTAGCATTTCTACGAATAGAGTAATTTATGAAAGTTGTGCATTTGCTCGTTTCGTTCGTTCGTATTGATCATGCCACGAAGAAAGAAGGGATAGCCTTAACATACCTGAGTCGATTCTCTTGACAATCCCTCTACTACACGTTAATTACGACAAAACACGTGACAGCAAAATTAAAGTAGGGAAAAATCCGTGTGAAATTCTTGGGAAAGATTGCACCGTACTTAGAATCAAAAATCCCGTTGCATCTTCACTTGCATTCTTGGACATTGGTGGAACTTGTAGAAGTGGCCAATTGTTTGATTTGTATGTTGTAGGTTATTTCCTGGATTGTCTTTTTTTTAGCTTGTATAAATTTGATTCAGTTCCACATAATGGATATGAGTAGCAAGAATGATATTGAGCAACTAAAGGGGAACAAGGTTGCTGCCAATTTTCAGTTACCTAATGTGACGTTAGAGTGGCAATTAAGTGGCACCGACTTTGATGACTAAACCAACAACTTTCCATTAATGTGATACCTTGCTAAAATGGGTAAGACTCACCTATTTGTGCTTAATGTGCTGCCACGTGAGACTCATTGGTCCTTATCCAAAAGACTTTAATTATCCACCACTAATTACTAATTAACTAGGTAATGTCTCATTACCCAATAATTAACCAATTACCCACATAATGAAGAATTATCCCAAATTACGCAAAGTACTACTTATTTTTAACACACCCTATACACTTTTCTATCATGGCCATGTGGTACCTTATATGGCGCTAGTCCATAAATATCAGGTATTAATGCTCGGCCCGAATTTTATCCCAGCATGCCAAACTTGGACGAAAATTTATTTTCTTTGACTTGCTTCCCTCCCACCTTCTTGAATTTACTCATTACTTGTTTGAAATAGCACAATCTTTAAAATCTCCAAATAATCTTTTCTTTAGACTGATGTCAATTACCTTACGAAAATTTCAACGTACAACACTACAGGATGCAACATCGTCGCAATGTAGTACTGCGAAGCATAACATCATCTTAATATAGTACTGCGGGACGTAATATCAACGTAATATTGCGGGACGTAACATCATTCCCTCCTTTGGAACATTCGTCCTCGAATGTTGACTGATGCTCTTATTATTTTCATAAATTATAGCTCTTGTGAATACCTCAATACTCTCCTTGCCATTTAGGCAGCTGTTTTGTGAATAAATCTGAAGGTCGGGGCATCTTCCCTACTTTAGGCCTCTTTCCCGCGCCATGACTTGTGATCGAATTCCTTCCAATCTCATAACTATTGCTACCTTCTATCATGCAGCCTCTACAATGCTGACCTTGTAAGTGTGCCTATGCGATTCTCCTTTCCTTTTTCCTCCAGCTTTTAGCCAACCTCAAGGGATTACTTTGTAAACATATACAAGGCTTAATAGGATGCCTCTCTGGGCATCTATAGGTGTACTGAAGTTCTTCGCTCGGTACTTTGTAGAACTTGTGAATATGGCTATTTCTTATTTCATAGACCTGGTTATCCATCTGTATGACTTTACTACATCTACGTAGGTCATATTATACCGTAACTCTTACTTCTATTTATCGTTACTGAGGTTTGCAACCAACTCCATGTTACTCCTGTTGCTCATCCTTAAGACTGATGGTCTAATCTCATCTCATACTGTTATCTATTGTTGCTTCACCTTAATGTTGATCCATCATCTACCACTGATAACTTGATCTTTTATGTAACACTGCCACTAGGGCTCACGTCTCATTAGGGACATCTGGAGTAATTAGATTGGTCCACCTAGGGTGATACTATACTTCCATAACCATATTTTATAGCATCCCAATATGACTCACCTTACATGGATATTTTTAATCTTGTACAACTCGTGAAATCCTCTTCAAATCATTACTCAATCGAAGGTCTAAACTCATTCTTACTCCAATCATAAAACCTCGTCGCTTTACTATAATTTAGCTTGCAACTCTACGTATCTATTTATACTATTCGCAACCTTCCTTCAACTTTCTTGTACCATAGATTCCTTTATGTTATTCTAGAACATCAAGCGAGATATCACATCATCTCTAACTCTTCTTTACTCTCTTGGCTAGATCTCTCGGTACCTAGAAACCATAGGCTGGAAGATATGTCACTGACGATACCGCTATCATTCCTGGATAATGAATCCCAGCACTTCAAGCTTTTTATCTGAAGTATGAGTTATTCACAATCTTTTGCACCTAAGTATCTAGTATGTTGTTCACATTTACCTTACTTACCTTAAAATCTCACATCACATTTCCTATCTCTTCATGACCTCTCTTCCACATAGGTATAATTCACATCCCCAACTTGATTTTCTATTATAATACATGCACCTCTTTACACAATCTCGTGAGAGCTTAATACTAACTTCTTATGAGGTTGAGACACTTCTAACTGGCTTTATAGTAGAGCCGATATAGAATATGGCTACTATACTATTTCTCTTGTATCTCTAATATTAAGAGTGATTCTACAATATTTTCAATCATGATGTCTGTAACTTTATGGGTCCAATAAGCAGACCCCCAATTTAATTAGTTGATGTAACGTTTTAGTTTCCTCCTCCTTCTAATCAGCCTTTATGTAAGATTAAGATATCTCTCGATCTGCGGCTCATGGTATTAGTTATTACTTTAGTCCTTCATGGACGCAGTAGAATATTCATGATACAATCCTCTAATCATTCAATCTTTTGTCCATGCCCTGGGCCCAAATTCTTTCTTTTAACTTATACCGGATTCTTCTACGGCGGTATGAATGTCGATATGTATAATGCATGGATAATACTCCAAAAATCTTAAGTGCGTTCATAATGTAACTAACTCCGGATCATTGATCAAATAATTCCTTTCGTTCCATTTTAGCTTTTTTCAAACGTAAGCAATTGCTTTTCCTGGTCTTTTTGCCCCGTTTTGCGTGCCCTTTTGTGTGCATACTTAGCTTATCTGAGTTCTCGTGCATGCCTAAGTTTTTGTGCTACTCATATGGGCTCAAACATTACTTTTGGTTTTACTCCCAGCTTATTAACCATGGTAGGTGCAACTTTCTTTTAGAGTACATACAATTCTGTAGTTAGACTGTTGTTCCACAACCATTTCTTCTTTAGGTCACTTGCTTTGGTTGAAGCCTTCTTCCTTATTTCTTCAACTAGTCTTGCACTGTAGTACTTAGGGGGAACCCTTGACTCTCGTAAATTTGTGAGCTTATTATGGACCATTTGATGTCCTTCTTTGCCTATAATCATCTATAGTTGCTTATCCTCATGTCCTTATACTTGTAGGGTTGCTCCTGAACTGATATTTTGAATGTCTTCTCAGTGGCATTTTTTATCCCCGTAACACTCTTACGGTACCTTTAACTACCTCGACTCCTATTTGAATATATCTCAAGTATTATAATGACATTACTGTGAGGCTGAATTCTCCATGTTGGGTTTTACTACAGTTATCTTGCATGATTTGCTGATTTGTCTATAACTTCTTGTCTAGTTATGACTAGGCTCTTCCTGAATCAACTACTAACTACTCGTCGGCCTATTCTCATATCCATATTCCACGTAATCTCTCTTAGGTTATTTCTTTTGACTAACTTACCTTTTGCATTGGCTCCTTATTTATCAATAACCTTCCGGGCAGGAACCCTTACATCCTTTTTCTGATGTTGTGCTTACATAATGTTCAGAATCATAGCCTATCTGTAGGATTTGGATAAGTGCAATCTCATTCCTTTCTCATTTTTATCGCACTCTTCCTTTACCATTCATAGTTATTAGAACAACTTAATTCTGTCTTAATGCCATATCACTCCATATTCCCCCTTTTAGGGGGTACTAAAATTTAGTGCTATGATGATCTACGTATAGATGTTTTACCCTTTTATCTCTAACATCTTTTCACATCATCGATGACCCTCACTCACCTTGTAATAATCCTTCTATATTAAGGATAACAAAATTCCTTACTCGTGATGGTGAAACTTAGTGTAACTGGCACATACAGTCCCTTAAGCTTAACTTTACTCACCTTGCTTTCTTTAGGGAAGCGTCTTCCTAAATGACCATTTTGTGAATTTCTCATGAATCTTCTTCTGTTGTCTAATCTATTATTGTCGGAACGAAATCTAAAATTCTCATGATGCTGACTATTATCCAATCACTCAGTCCCTAATTCGTGTTTAGTTTATCTTATTCACCAGCCCATACTGATTTCTATTATTCTAGGGTCTAATTTTTCCTTCTGGTAGTTGCGTTGGAGTCAACTTATTTCTCGAAGTGAGGTTATGACTTTATGGCATATAATCTTTTGTTGTCTCAAGGCCTGTCACCTCTCCTATTTTCCTTTACTTGACTATTGACTCTGTAATACTGTCTTTTTTGGATCTACTATTTTCATCCATAAATCGCGTCTTACTCATAATGCTCTATTAATTCTCTTCTTATTACTTGCTAATATTTCCGTCAATCGCTTTATTTCGAAAACTTCGACAAGACATTCTTTTGCATTTTAGCTCCCCTTGCTCCATCCATGGGCTCTTCGGGTTGCCTAATATTTTCTCCCTGCTAGGGACGAGAGTCATACTAAGGTAATATTTATCCCTTCCAGGCTTCCAGTGCCTATCTTTGTAATATTCATATCTGGTTGTACTATTGTAGAGTGTACCATCTGGGTGTCTCACAAGGAGATATGTTAGCACATTTGCAATATCCTTCGGAATGTCAACCAACGCAAGTAATCAATTCACCATTTTAGGTTATTCTAACCCCAGTCAGATCATGATATCCGTCCTTTTCTTATGCTACTTTTGTTAGCTCCCATAGGGCATAACTTAGATCGGTATGGCCAATTGTACATATCTTTGTTACTGTTGAAGGTAACTCAAAATGCTTATATCTCTCTTCCTGAATGGCAAATAAGGATAATCTTTACTAATTGGGTACCTCGTACCCTTCTTCACCTTGCTTCTTTTTCTTGCTGCAACTCATGTCTAACTTTTAATTTCGTTATTCTTTTTTACCGTAAGAGTGGATAAGTATTATTTCCTAAAAGCTCCTTATCAAGAACCGTACACTTTTTAGTACACGCATGATCTGCTGAAGACCTCTCATTTACTCATCATAAGCAAGATGCAAAATCGAGTTCCTTTAACTCATTACTTCCACATTTATATCTCTTATCGGTCGTCTTTCTGAATGTAGGCATCATCTTATTACGAATAAAAGTTCGGGATTTGAATTCTTATAAATGAGCTCTACCACATGATCTAGAGTAAGAAGAAAGAGTGACGGTTCTAAATGCCATGTAGCCTCCTGCTTATAAGTGTGGTGCATGACACACCCATAAACAAGACTCTACTAGACACGGCTTGTAGACTCCCTAGGACAGAACTGCTCTGATACCACTTTTGTCATGACCCAAATCGATAGGCCACGACGGGCACCTGGTACCTTACTCAACCGAGTACTCACGTAACGTATTTTTCTTATTACATCATCATATACTCGTGGCATACGAGCCTAATAGGTCAACATGATCATTTATAAACTCAAAATATAGGCTAACAAGGCCGTACAATCTTTCACGTATACGACATATATCTATAAGCCTCTAAGAGTACATACATGTCATAAATGTTGGGACAGAGCCCCGCCATACAAAACAATATACGTCTAAATCATGCTAACCAAACAAGCAACTCTGAAGCAAATGGAGCGCACTAGCATATTTCGTTAAGCTGATAGCCTACTTGGAAGGCGCATGAAACGCAGCGTCCCCGAGCAAAAAGGACGTCAGTACGAATAATGTACTGAGTATGTAAGGCACATAAATAAGTACATAATGGACATGGAAGAAACATAGGGTAAATGACTCAACCTGTAAGTATAGATAGCTATGTAAATCATGAAATATTTATAATGTCATGCATATGCGTATAAATATCATGTAATGCACAGGTACATGTTTCATAACATCATCAGGCCTCTGAGAGCATCCCATCATATCATATCGGCCACTATAGGCAAAATCATCAACGTATACCAGCTGATCAGGTGGTGGTGTGTATATAACGCCATAACCTTTTCCTATATCCCATATAAATATAATATACATATATATGCATATATAACGTTGTCTGGTCATGGGCCAATGTTCATATATAAATGCATGAAATGCACGTGAAAATAAGTTAATAAAATCTTCGGTACGTCATAAGACCATTATGCCTCTGATTAATATCATGAAATAAACTTTACCAACTCACGCTTTTTTTAGACCAATGAACAGATGATAGAATAATATGACACATGGGAGAACAAGAACATACATATCTCTAGCATTTCTACGAATAGTGTAATTTATGGAAGTTGTGCAGTTGCTCGTTTCGTTCGTTCGTATAGATCATGCCAAGAAGAAAGAAGGGGTAGTCTTAACATACCTGAGTCGATTCTCTTGACAATCTCTCTAACACGTTAATTATGACAAAACACGTGATGGCAAGATTGGAGTAGGGAAAAATCCGTGTGAAATTCTTGGGAAAGATTGCACCATACTTCCTTAAAATCAAAAAATCCTATTGCATCTTCACTTGCATTCTCGGACGTTGGTGGAACTTGTACAAGTGGCTAATTGTTTGATTTGTATGTTATAGATTGTTTCCTAGATTGTCTTTTTTTTTTAGCTTGTATAAACTTGATTCAATTCCACATAATGGATATGAGTAGCAAGAATGATATTGAGCAACTAAAGGGGAACAAGGTTATTGCCAATTTTCAGTTACCTAATGTGACGTTAGAGTGGAAATTAAGTGGTACCAACTTTAATGACTAAACCAACAACTTTCCATTAATGTGACACCTTTCTAAAATGGGTAAGAGTCACCTATTTGTGCTTAATGTGCTGCCACGTGAGACTCATTGGTCTTTATCCAAAAGACTTCAATTATCCACCACTAATTATTAATTAACTAGGTAATGTCTCATTACTCAATAATTAACCAATTACCCACATAATGAAGAATTATCCCAAATTACGCAAAGTACTACTTATTTTTAACACACCCTATACACTTTTCTATCATGGCCATGTGGTACCTTATATGGCGCTAGTTCATAAATATCAGGTATTAATGCTCGGCCCGAATTTTATCCCAACATGCCAAACTTGGACGAAAATTTATTTTCTTTGACTTGCTTCCCCTATCACCTTTGCGAATTTACTCATTACTTGTTTGAAATAGCACAATCTTTAATATCTCCAAATAATCTTTTCTTTAGACTGATGTCAATTACCTTACGGAAATTTCAACGTACAATATTACAGGGTGCAACATCATCGTAATGTAGTATTGCGAAGTGTAACATCGTCATAATGTAGTACTGCGGGACGTAATATCGACGTAATATTGCGGAGCGTAACATTAGGTGCCATCACAACTAGTTGGATTTTGGGTCGTGACAATTACCTTGATCTGTTTTGAATCATCAGAACGGACAAAGAGTATTCTCTTACTCTTAAAACATGAAATTAAAGCATGTCTATAAAAACACATAATGCTCACACATTAAACAGTAACAACAAACACTCAAAACTCGAAAGTTGAAGTTTAATTTGCTGACTGGGGTTCTACCTCTATATTACAAATCGTTTTTGCTGAAACATGATAAATTATATTAATAATTACCATCAGCGGATACTGAACAACATAGCTAAAAGGTAGGCTCTGATACCACGATGTGGAATTTAATCACATACATAAAGTCATCGCAGCGGAAATTAATTAAGGAACGTATCTTCCACCATAGTTGTTCAAGTGTTATAGAATCGCCTTGTAAAACTTTGATAGGAAACTTAGGAGCCTTCTAGCCTATGCCTATCATAGGATGCCAGACTGATGGAGTCACAAGCGTATTTATAGGTAGGCTAGGATCTCTTAGGCAAATACTTTAGCCCTAGGGACTCCTAATAAAATTGTTTCTTTCGGTCAAAGAAACTGCCATATATTCATAACTATAAAATATTATCTGATATATTATTTTCTTTAGAAGATAAGGTAGATAATTTATTACCTTATATGTGGGACACAATAGAAATCTCTAGAAGAGACAATAAATTTCTAACAGTACCAACTGTGAGAATTGTTCCTTTGAAAGGTGTTGATTCATAAATTCATTATAACTGCTGGTCTGATCATCTCCTTGGTCACCTGAGAAAGGTCCATTACTTCTAATAAGTCCTTGACCTTGTTTTCCATTTGTGAATTCAAACTCATCTGGAAACCCTATGATTCTATAGCAACCTTCTACTGAGTGATCTATTTTCTTACAATAAGTATAAGAAACATTAGGATTGAATTTTCCTTTCCTTCCATTGGGAACTGATGTCCTTTGTGTTAGATTTTCAGATTTTTAAAAATCATTAACATGCTTTTGAAACTGCCTAGGAAGTTTCTGCTTCCCATTTATTTGTGAGAAGTTTCCTTGACTTTGGAAATTATTTTGATTTCCTACCATGAAGGATGAAGCATTTGTTGAGATGAGAGGGTTAACATACACCTCTTTTTGATTCTCATCCTGTAAAATCAAGGAGTAGGCATGGTTGATGTTGGGTAATGGGTTCATCATGAGTATGGTTCCCCTAGCTTGACCATAGGCCTCATTCAAACCCATTAGAAATTGAATGAGTCGCTGATATTCTTGTGATATTTCCACCACTTTCTTACCCTCACAATACAAGTATAGGTGCACTTTATATTTGAGTTGAGAGAATCCAACTCATCCCGTAGACGTTTAAGATTTGTGAAATAGATTTCTATATCACTTGTACCTTGAACTAAACCAGCTAACTCTTTTTGCAGGTGATACAATTTTTCTCCATTAGACTGCCCAAATTTGTGCTCTAATCTAGTCCAAAGTTCTCTTGTTGTCTTGGAGTATGTCACACTATCTCCAATGTCCTTAGATAGTGAGTTCAGCAACCATGATGTTACCATGTCATTGCATCTGTTCCTTGGTTGATAATCATTAGAAGCAATAACAGGAGCTAAACATGCACCATCAATGAAGCCCAGTTTACTTTTTGCTGAAAGGGCTACTAACACAGATCTCTTCCATTCTTGATACCCTCTTTCATCAAAGACTGCATTGACTAAACTCATTCCAGGTGTATTGATGAATGAAGGAAGTAGGGGTGATTAACATAAAGAGTCACCCCATTTCCAGTTGAAGCATACAGACGTAGGACATTCTTGAGATATTAAAGCATGGTCCCTAAGAAGGGCATTGCGTTTTGAAGGAAGGACAACGTGTTTTGGTCGCCCAATTGAAGTTATTTAATGTTTATTTAACCTTCATTTTCCAATAATTACCGTGTTAATTTCATAAATTATTATTCAACTTTTACTTTATTAAACTAAAATTAGTAAACTATTTTTTAAAGAGAAAGTCATTCAACTTTACTTAAGTATCAAAAAGTTACTAATTTTCTTAACACAAAAACTCACTGGATTTTACCTTAGTATCACGTAAAGTCATTAGGAGGACATAAAAGAGACATTTGATATGATACCTAGGAAAGTTGAAAAATTTTCGGTTACCAAAAAAAATGTTTAGTGACTAATAGTCTATTTGGCCAAGCTTCTCCAAACTTTTTTTTAAAGTTGAAGTGGTTGGCTAAGCTTTTAGAAAAAAAATGCTTTTGAGTTGAAGCAAAAGCAGTTTTGGAAAAATAGAAAAAATAGCTTCTTCTCAGAAACACTTTTTCGAGAAACGTTTTTTTTGAAAAATACACTTAGAAGCACTTTTTAAAAGTTTGGTCAAACATAAATTGATGCTTGGACATGTTTTTTAAATTAATTAGCCAACTACAAATTGCTTCTTACCAAAATTACTCTTGAAAAAAGCACTTTCAAAAAAAGCACTTGTTAAAATAAGCTGATTTATCCAGCTTGGCCAAACAGGTTATAAACGTGAATATTAGGCAAAGTTTGATGACTTTTTGTCACAAAAATAGTATAATGACTTTTTGTATTACTTAGACATAGTTGATTAGCAGTTTTTTTGTTATAAAAATACTTTAGTCACTTTAGTGCACCGAAATAAAAGATGAGTGACCATCTGCATAACCAAGAACTCAATTGTTTTTTTTTTGTTGCTAAAACGGAAACATTATTAAAAGCTAAGAAAGACATGCAGTAGAGTTTGTACATAAGGGCACTATTCTTTTTAGACAAGTGTTCGAACAGTCTTTATTGAAAGCTAGTAAAGAATAAGGTGGTGGTTCGTTGTAATGTAGTGAATGACAAAGGTGTTGGCCAGTAGAAGGAGCTAAGGTCATGCCATGTTTTGCCAGGAGATCCGCGACATTGTTTGCTTCGCGATAGATATGCTTAAGTTCCAGTTGTCGTAATTGTGTCATCAATAACCTGCAATCCAAAATAAGAAGTAAGTAGAGATTAGAACCTATGTCAATCATCTTTTGCAGTACCTGGGAATATGTTTCTATCTGTAGTGGATAGAAAAGAAAGTCCTGGGCAATTTGCAATCTTATCAACAAAGCATGAAGTTCTGCTTCAAGTGCGGATGAGCAAATGTAGTGCATAGTAAAATCTCGGATCCATTGATATTGATGGTCTCGAAACACTCCCGCAGCACCCGCATTTTTTGGTACCAGAGTTAAAGGCACCGTCAATATTTAATTTAAACAAATATGGCGTGGGAGGGTGTCATTTAATATACTGAGCAGCCGATATACGAGTTAAGGCAAGGGGTATTCTTAGATAGTGAAATTCTATCACATGGAACATAATATTTTTACCGAGACAGGATCGTATAAATTGTGGAAAAGCTTATGGTTGCGAGTAGTTCAGATGTGCTAGAGAATGAAAGGGACAGGTTGAGGTATCAGAATTTCAAATCCATGGTAGATAAATGGAAGGTGGATGTGTGTACACTGCTCTTTAAGCCATTCAGAGAAAGATATTGCATGCAAGTTAATAGGGAAGAAGTTCCATACAGTATGAGAATTGATGCATTCAAAGAATAAGTGTTGGAGGGATTCGATTTTAGTAGGACAGGAATGACAGAAAGGGTGGGGAAGCAAATTAATAAATGAAAGGTATGAAGAAATCGGTAGTCTATTAAGAAATACTAGCCAAAGAAACGTTTGAATTTTAGGTGGGATATGGAGGGACCAAACCCATTGAATATTTGGTGGATTAGCAGGCATGTTGCTACGGGTGTTAAAATATAATCGATATGCAGATTTAGCAGAAGAAACCTGAATTGTTTGGAAACCAAAAAAGTCATCAATGCGTGATGAAGTGGGATTAAAGTAAGTATTGTGGATGAAAAGCGAGATATCTAGGGGTAGTTCAAAGGAGAGGACACTAGTATTCCAATCTCCATTATGAAGAAGGTGATCTAGTGTAAGAGATTGCTCAGCATGAGTTAAAGAACCGTAAATAAGATTGCGAAGAGGAGAATTATTTGGAAGCCAAATGTCGTTCCAGACATTAATGGTTGTGTCATTGCCGTTGTGCCATTTAAGGCCTTGCGCAAGGCCAGAGTTACCTTGAATAAGAGCTCGCAAAGTGAAAGAGGTACTTCGTCATGGAAGAATAGATGTGCAATTTGAAGAAGGGAGATTATACTTAGCATTTATGACTCGGGCCACGGGGATTTGGAATGACGGCGAAAGCGCCAAGCTAATCCAGCAATAAGAGCTATATTCTTACCCCTGGCTTTTTGGATCCCCAATCCACTATAGGCACGAGGTAGTGTAACTTGTTCCAAACTAACAAGATGAATTTTACGTTTAATAGTGTTGGAACCTCATAGAAAATTTCGTTGAATTTTATCAATGTGGTTAGTAATTTTGGCAGGAAGTAAAGTGTACTGCATTGCATATGTAGGTATGGAATCAAGGACAGACTTAACTAAAGTAGTCTGACCCACGAGGTTGAGAAATTTTGTCTTCCATCCTTGCAGCCTATTGTTCATTTGGTCAAGGAAGTATTGGTAATCCGCACTCTTAGGTTGAAGACTGGTGATTGGGAGTCCAAGGTATTTACCAATTTGATAAAAGGAACGCATATTTAAAATGTCAGAAATATCATCTTGGATGCTTTGGGGGTATTTGGTAAAAAGACAATGCGGGATTTATCATTATTGATTTTTTGTCCTGCCAAGGTACCAAATGTTTGGAGGACCTTATGGATTGCAACAACATTTGCTGGAGTAGCTTCCGCAAAAATGATTAAATCATCGGCAAAAAGAAGGTGAGAAAGAAGAGGGACATTGCGGGATAATTTGAAAGGTGTCCATTTGTGATTAGCAATAGAGAGGTTGCTAATGTGAGTTAGAGTTTCCATACAGCTGATAAACAAATATGGAGATAAAGGATCTCCTTGACGGATGCCTCTCGTTGGAGAAAAGAAAGGGGTAGGCTGTTCATTTACAAGGATATATATAGTAGCGGATGAGACACAGTTCATGATGAGATTAATAAGGGAAGGAGGAAAATTTAAATTAGATAAAGAGTATCGAATGAAGGACCATTCGAGACGGTCAAAAGCTTTTTCAAGGTCGATTTTAAGAAGCATGTGACCCTGATTACCCTTTTTTGAATGGAAAGGGTGGATTGCTTCTTGAACAATAATAGCATTGTCAACAGTTTGTCGTCCGAGAATGAAGCTACTCTGGTATGGGATAATAATGGAATCAAGGTAAGGTCGAAGTCTACGGACAATGATTTTAGTGATGATCTTATAGCTAGTATTATAGAGGGCAATTGAGCGATATTGGGCTATCCGTTCGGGGCTTTTGACCTTAGGTATTAAAGTGAGATGCATTTGATTTAGTAAAGGAGGAATAAAGGAAATGTCAAAGGCATCATGATATAGTTTTAGAATAGCGGGTTGTAGATCATTCCAAAATTGCTGAAAGAAGATAATATGAAAGTCATCCGATCCAAGAGCTTTGAGAGGTTGGAAAGATTGAATTGCTTGATAAATTTCAATATCTTCGAGGGGTCGGGCCAGGTGTTGGGACATAGCAGTTGTAAGAGCATTGGGTGCGTGGATGACAACTTGGTTGAGGCTTAGTAGAAGTTTAGTAGTGCAAAGATTGTAGAAATGAATGATAATAATGTCATTGATGGCAGATTGATCGAATGTCCAATTACCTACAGTGTCATTAAGCCCGATAATACATTTTTTTTCTTTGACGATGAACTATAGAAAGGTTAAAAAAATTTGTATTAGCATCTTCGTCATGAAGATTTTGGACTCGTGATTTGAGTTTCCAAAAATCTTCTTCATTCTATAAAAGGAGATTAAATTCTTGAACAAGATTATCTTCCAAAGCTATATGAAAAGCAGATTTGTGATTTGGATCCATTTTTTTTGGAGACCTGCAATACGAGCTTGAAGGATTCGTTTTTTGCGAAAGATATTATCGAAACATTGGGTATTCCAACTTTGAAGAACTTCAGTAAAATGATTAAGCGTCGGTATATAAGTATTGGAATGATGCCAAATAGTATTGACTAACGGAGCAAAGCTGGGGTGACTAGTCCATATAGTTTCAAAGCGAAATACTTTCTTAGGATGGCTAGTCGCCTCACTAAGGTTTAATAAAATTGGACAGTGGTCCGAATATGTACGTGGAAGGTGAATTACAGAAGAGTCATGAAATAGCTGGAGCCAATCGGAGTTAGCCAGGAATCTATCTAACCGTTCCATAATTAGGGTGTTCCGAAATTTTCTATTATTGGTCCAAGTGAAACCACAACTAGAAATTCGGCAAAAATCGATCAAGAAAAACCGTCGGTCAAAAAATCGGCTTTCAAAATATTTTAATTTTTAATTTTTTTTTACGAAACCGACCAACTTTGGTCAGTTTTCTTTGGCGCAAAAATGCGGAAAACTATTTTTGATTCCCGCTAAATTTATTTTTCAAGAAACCGACCAACTTTGGCCGATTTTTGCAATTAAAATAAATAAAAAATTAATATTAAAATAAACTGACCAACTTTGGTTGGTAAATTCGGCCGATCATTTTAAAAAACCGACCAACTTTGGTCGGTAATTTTATTTTTTAATAAAACCGACCAACTTTGGTCGGTTATTTTTGTGCGAAAATACAATTAAAGAGTTTTAAATAAAAAATAAGGCAATCTTAAAACAAAATGCATTAATAGTCTAGTGGTAGAATAGTATCCTGCTACAGTACACATCTCAGTTCGATTCCCGGGTGCATCTTTTGATTACATAATTAAAATACCGACCAACTTCGGTCGGTTTTTTTTTTTGCAGTTTTTTTTTTTTGAATTTAATTGACCGACCAACTTTGGTCGGTATATTAAAACGACTATTTAATATCACAGTATGACAATCCTGTGATTTGTAAATAATTTAATAAGATTGGTAAAATAAAGATAGTACCAGATCATTTTAATCCATCAAGTGAATAGAAAACTAGTACATAGCTATTGCATATAGAATTTTTTTTAACATCAAAATGAGTGTCAGTTTAATCTAGGTGTTGTTGAAATTGGCAAAATGTTTGTCCCACATCGATGGAAAAACAAAAGTTGGGGGGATTTTCCCCCTATAAAAGAAGGCTTAATGTTTAGGATTTAAACACACCTCTCATTTGCCTTCTCATCTGTTTAAGGCATTTGTATCTTCTCTCTTTAGTATTATTTCACTTGTATTTTTGGAGTGAAATAAAATATTGGTTGTGTCCGAGGAGTAGGCAAAATTAGCCGAACCTCGTAAATTCTGGTGTTCCCTTTATTGTTGCTTTATTGTCTTATTTATTATTTGGTGGTTGTCATAATTTTTGGTATAGTAGTTGTGACTTATTCACACTATATACATTTGGCTTCCGCAACAATTAGTATCAGAGCCAAGGTATTGTCTTAGTATGCTCTGTGATTGCAGCATAGTCTGATCTTCCACATCAGAAAAGATTTATCTTGGTAACTGTGTCAAGATTCTGTCTTAGTATGCTCTGTGGTTGCAGCTTAGTCTGATCTTCCACACCAGAAAGGAAATAATCTTGATTTGTGTCGTCAGCTATTAAATAATATTTGTGGCAAAGATGGGAGACAATAAACAAGAAGAATCTACATCAAGTGTCAACAATACGTCATCATTGGCATCTTCGCTTATGACAAGAATTGTGTCAAATGCAAAATTTGCGGTAGAAATATTTGACGGGTCCAGACATTTTGGGATGTGGCAAGGCGAGGTTCTAGATGTCCTTTTTCAACAAGGGCTAGATCTTGCTATTGAAGAAAAGAGACCAGATGCTATTGGAGAAGAAGATTGGAGAATTATCAATCGTGTTGCTTGTGGTACCATTCGATCCTACCTTGCTAGAGAGCAGAAATATCCATACACAAAGGAAACTTCTGCAAGTAGATTATGGAAAGCACTAGAGGATAAATTTTTGAAGAAAAACAGTCAAAATAAATTGTACATGAAGAAGAGACTGTTTCACTTCACCTATGTTCCTGGTACCACGATGAATGAACATATCACCAGTTTCAATAAGTTGGTCACAGATTTGCAAAATATGGATACAACTTATGATGATGGTGACTTGGCCTTGATGTTGTTGGCGTCACTTCTTGATGAGTACGAGCACCTTGAAACTACTCTACTCCATGGAAATGACGAAGTTTCTCTCAGAGAAGTTTGTTCGGCTTTGTACAGCTATGAACAAAGAAAGCGAGAAAAACAGAAGGGCGGAGAAGGAGAAGCACTATTTGTGAGGGGTCGTCCTCAAAGTCAAACGAGGACAAAGAAGGGAAGATCCAAGTCAAGATCCAGACCCAGCAAAGATGAATGTGCCTTTTGTCGAGAAAAAGGGCACTGGAAGAAAGACTGTCCGAAGTTGAAGAATAAGGCCAAACATAATAATGGAAAAGCCATTATGGATTCAAATGTAGCTGATTGTGATAATTCAGACTTCTCATTAGTTACAACAGAGTCATCAACATCATCAGACATATGGTTGATGGACTCGGCTTGTAGCTATCATATGTGTCCCAACAGGGACTGGTTCGTGGAATTTCAAGAAAGAGAATATGGAGTCGTCCACACAGCGGATAACAGCCCTCTTACCTCATATGGCATTGGTTCAATACGATTAAGGAACCATGATGGAATGATCAGAATATTAACAGATGTTCGATATGTACCGGATTTGAAGAAGAATCTCATCTCTATGGGAGCCCTAGAATCAAAAGGGTTCAAAATCATTGCAGAAAATGAAGTGATGAGAGTATGCTCCAGTGTGTCACACCTCCTTTTGCGCGCCCGCCCCGGAGGGTTAAATGCGCGGGTGGAGTTTTTCCAATTCAAGTGACAATATTCGAAATGGGATTATTTATTTAATTCAGAGTCGCCATTTGGGAAAGGTTTGGCTTTTGGTGTCCCAAGTCACCGGTTTATCTTGAATCCCAAATCGAGGAAATTTTCGACTTTTCCAAATGAAGTCTGCGAACCAGAAATTCTAAGTAAGGAATTCTGTTGACCCGAGGGAAGGTGTTAGGCACTCTCGAATCCCGCGGTTCTAGCACGGTCGCTTAAATTGCTATAATGGCTAAATATCTGATTTAAATACATGTTGTGACTTATGTGCTTTTATTAAGTTTAAACCACTTTTATCATTATCACTTATTTTTTATAGAATTGCAACGTCGTGAAAATGCGTCTCGAACCACGTCACAATCAATGCGCCCGTGATCGTCAACACATTTTGACTTCGTTGAGGTTTGGATTTGGGTCACATCAATGTGCACCCGAATTTAAGAATGTGATTTGATTAAGTCGCGCCTAAAGAATCTAACGCGTTATTGTCTTCGGGGAGGGCAGTGGAATTCACTAAACAGCCCGTCCCAAATTCTAAGTATTTATTATGACCAATTATTAAGGGCCCCGCAATTTGCCTTTTGATTTGGCAAGGCTCGTCTCATTATTTTAGAAGGGTACCCTACAAGAACTACATTTTACTACATTTATCTTTTAAGGGAAAGATGATGCCGAATTTTGCTGGTTTAGGCAAATACGGACTGAATCCTTATTATGTTTGCCGAACCTAAACTTGTTTGATTACTTGATTGATTGTTCATGAGGTGAGAGCTACGGCATGCTTTGTCTTCAACAAGTGAATATGCTTATTAATTCGCTAAGTGAGATTGCAAACAAACTAACAACATATATTGAGTTATGTTTTAACGACCTCCAAGTTCTATTCTTAACATTCTAACCTATTCGAAATTGATAAAGAAATCGGCTGTTTTATTAGGAAAAATTACTACTAATTGAACTCAAAATGATTATCAGTTTTCCTCAACAATCATTACATCATTTCGAAATAAAAATATGTAATGAAACCCAGTATCGAACCTGTATTGGAACGAATGAACTGACAAGAGAACTGGCATTCATAGCCATACTCTTAGTGTGACTGTATGGGAGTTTGTTTGGGGATACATTTATCCCGGACCCCAGTATCGCAGTTTTGTCAATTCAGTGGTCTAGGCAAAGTACATACAATGCTTACCATGACTCTATGTTATACAGTCATACTAAATCAAACAAGTGTTATACTTGAACTGAATGTATACTAAATCAAAACATGTTGTCCATGTCATACTGTCATTACTATTGAGCCATGCTATCTAACAGTTCATCTTAAACAAAATGTATGCTAGTTCCTACAGAATATTTGCAATTCACAGTAAGAATACAGGCCCAAACAACATTCGAACTATCTTTTTACACCAATGTTATAACATAAACTGGCGTTCATTCCTTTATTTCTGCTTCAACTTCAAACTTTCAACAATACAAGGTTCAAAGGTTGTGTACCTGGGAATATTTGCAATTGAAGGAAAAGGGCAATCAGTAGAGTAACAATGAACAAATGCAGCAGCAGTAACAGCAGGACAAGATAGCAGCAGCAACAGGAAACAGAAGAGTAGCAACCACAACTCACAAAACAATTGGAGTGAGATCAGACACCCCAACTAAACCAAACTCTCGAGTAGAACAAGCAACAAACAAGCAGACTCAGTTGGGAGAAATCAGTGTGGCACAAAACAGGTCCAGATTTAGTGAAATTAAAACAAAGGAAAGGAAGCAATTTCTAAGTTTTGTCTGTCTGAGTTATCAGACAAAAAATTCTTTTCCAGTTTTCTGTTTTCCAAAAATTTGAACTCTCAGATGTTCCCTCTCAGTGTCTCTCCCTATCCCTGTATGCTCTGTCTGTGTATCTCTATCAGCTCTCCCTTTTTCTTTTATATCCTCACAGTGTATGTCCTCCCTTTAATATCAGGTGGTATCCTTTTCTCTTTTACTCTCTTCTGTGTATCTCTCTCTCTCTCCCCCCTATCAGATGTCCTCTATCTCTGTCCCCTATCTCTTAATGTGCCTCCCTTTTATAAGCCTCAACATCAAACCTTTTACAACCTGTTAAATTAATCAGATACCCCTCCCATGTGCCCATTTCTTTTCAGTTTCCACTCAGCTATTTAAGTATTAATCCCATGACATTCCCTTGGCAGGCTTTAACTTTTCATTTTATTATCTAAAAGCAAGTATGGGCAGTAGAATATATCTGACAGCATATACTGTCAGATTGTTTAAAACTTAAAAGCTTCTTAATGCAGAAAAACAGGCTGTGCATAAGGCACATGAGGTGCACCAATGCACATGCTGTGTACGAGTGCACATGCCTTCCAATTCAGAATTTAAACATAAACAATCCTTTTTATATTGACTGATCCAAATCAACAGCTATAAGTAAACAAAATTGGTTCTGAATTGATTTCAACAAATGTTCAACAGAAGCAAATCGATTTACTATGCTCAGACAGTTGAAATTAATTGACGACACATGTCGACTCGACTATATTAGTATTAACATACACAATCGTAGCCAAAAATCAGACATTTAAACAGTATTGATACATGGTTCGCATTATACTGACTAAGCAGAAATACACTCGAGGAGTCAACTAGTCAGTCCAAACTCGAAAATCAGCTACTTGCACAAACAAATACATAATGCCTTATCAGAATAGGAGGGGGAAATTTAGACAAACAAACAGAGGTTCAGGCGAAGTGGTTGAAGCACAGTTGATAGAGGTCAAGGACATAAACAGCAAACGAACAGACCCTTACAACAATCAAACAACTAAGAAAAGAAAGAAAACTCACCTTAAACCGCAAAAAGATCAAAACCTTAACTCGGACTTGGTCAAGCCTTTCTTAAGGCTGAACGGACTTTAAACGAAGTGTTTCTCAGACGAGAAACACTTGGATTAAAGTCCATTAGACCTTAACCTCTTCGGTTCGAACGGATATGGACCAGTGACGAAGAACCCACAAATTCCAAAACTCAGATCTGGGATTCATGCTTCCCTGATCAGATTCGGACCAAACCAAGTATGGTTTGGTCACGAGGGGGGTCTGGGGAGTGTCTGGTATGAAACTGGGGTTGGTTGGGTTAGATCGAGTTTTGACTCGAATCTTCGAATGAAGATTCGAGGACCTGGGGGGTGATTCGAACCATGGGGTTGGTAGATTTGGGTTCAGGATGGCATGGGGGTTCTATGGTGTTCAGGGGAAGGTCACCGGCATCCATGCCGCCGGCTTTCATGGCGGAAGTACGCAGGGGCGGCTAGGGTTTTAGGGCTGTTTGTTTGGGGAGACGAAGGCTGGGGTTTGGATAGGGGGGGCAGGGTAGTGTTAGGAGTTTATATAGTTAGTGAGCAAATGGATCCTGGCCGTTGGATGAGATGAGAGGAAGGGCCAGGATCCTTTGACTATCAGGGAACGACGTCGTTTCAAGGGTAAAGGGTTAGGGTCGGTCCGGGTGAGACGGGTCGGGTTTGTTGATGGGTTATGGGGAATTGATCTTGGCCGTTGATCAATTTAAGATCAACGGCCCAGATCAACCTGTATCAAAACGACGTCGTTTGGATTCTCTGGGCATCAGGTGGTGTTGGACCGGGCAGGCCTGGATTTTGGGCTGAGTTTGTTGGGCTAATTTTAACAAATTGGCCCAAGTCCGGAAGGGGTCTTTTCTTTTCTTTCTTTTATTATTATTTTTTTTATTATTATTTTCATCTCTTTTCCTTATTTATTTTAAAAACAAAACTAAGCAAAAAATCAAAAATAAAAATTAAATACACACTCACTACAATTATTTGCACACACACTAAAAATATTTCGAAATAGGTAAAATCAAACAACATAAAATCACGGACGAAGATGCTTGTTTATGCTTTTCTATTTAAACCATGTTACGGTTCAGATTATGCATGACACGTACACATTTTTTGAATTTTGTTTTAATAAAGTAAATAAATAAAAACGGGCCAAAGTCACTAATAAATCAACAAAGTGCCGCATGGAAATCCAAAATTGTACAACAGGACCAATTTTATTCTTTTGGAGTGACTGTCGCGCAAAACAAAAATCACGTGCTCACACAGTGCACTAGTGGTAATGAAGGCTAATCGGAAGAATAATAATATGTACCGCTATCGTGGCAGTACAGTTATTGGGACAGCGACAGTGACATCCAGTGACGACAAAAAAGCAGAAGCAACCAAGCTATAGCACATACGCTTGGGACATGCTGGAGGAAAATCCTTGAAAACTCTATCAGATCAAGGATTGTTAAAAGGAGTCAAGGGTTGCAACTTGGAGTTTTGTGAGCATTGTGTCAAAGGGAAACAGACAAGGGTTAAATTTGGTACAGCGATCCATAATACTAAAGGCATTTTGGATTATGTACACTCTGATGTTTGGGGTCCTTCCAAAACACCTTCATTGGGTGGGAAGCACTATTTTGTCACCTTTGTTGATGATTTTTCCCGAAGAGTATGGGTGTATACAATGAAGAGCAAAGATGAAGTGTTGGGAATTTTTCTCAAATGGAAGACGATGGTGGAGAATCAAACAGGCAAGAAGATCAAGTGTATTCGCACAGACAATGGAGGTGAATACAAAAGTGATCATGTCAATAAGGTCTGTGAAAATGATGGCATCGTCCGACACTTCACTGTTAGACATACACCACAACAGAATGGAGTGGCAGAACGTATGAATCGGACCTTGCTGGAGAAGGTACGGTGTATGTTGTCCAATGCTGGCTTGGGCAAAGAATTTTGGGCTAAGGCAGTTACATATGCATGCCACCTCATTAATCGTCTACCATCTGCTGCTATTGATGGCAAGACACCATTTGAAAAATGGTATGGAAAACATGTTGTAGATTATAACTCTTTGCACGTGTTTGGCTCAACTGCATATTATCATGTGACGAAGTCAAAATTGGATCCAAGGGCAAAGAAGGCTATTTTTATGGGAATTACTTCTAGAGTCAAAGGATATCGCTTATGGTGTCCTATGACAAAGAAAGTAATATTCAGCAGGGATGTTACCTTTGATGAATCTGCTATGGTAAATAAGGTAACAGAAGATACCAAACAAAATAAAGGTGCTTCTAAGCAGGTGGAGTTTGAGGGAAAATTTATTTTTCCTATACAAGAAGCAGAGGAGGAAACAAATGAAGATTACCCTCTGGAAGGAGAGCCAGTAGAGGAGATTCCAACTCAGGAACCTCAACAACAACTTGAATCAATAGCAACCAGCAGGCCAAAAAGAACAATAACGAAACCTGTTCGTCTCATAGAGACGGTTGCTTGTGCAACCTCAATTGTAGCTGATGATGTTCCTACTACTTATAAAGACGCTGTCCAAAGTTCAGAAGAAGATAAGTGGAGGATTGCCATGAATGATGAAATACAATCCCTTCATCAGAATCATACATGGAGATTGGCCAATCTCACGAAGGGAAAGAAAGCAATTGGGTGCAAATGGGTATTTGCAAAGAAAGAAGGATTTTCTAACCAATTAGATGTTCGCCACAAAGCAAGATTGGTGGCCAAAGGATATGCTCAAAAGGAGGGAATTGATTACAATGAAGTGTTTTCTCCAGTTGTAGAACATTCCTCCATTAGAATTATGTTGGCTTTGGTAGCACAATTGGATTTGGAACTAGTTCAGATGGATGTAAAAACTGCGTTTTTACATGGAAACTTGGAGGAGGAAATCTACATGACTCAGCCAGAAGGATTCAAAGTTGCTGGAAAAGAAAATATGGTATGCAAACTTGAAAAATCGTTGTACGGATTGAAACAATCTTCTAGATAATGGTACAAGCGATTTGACGAATTTATGTTGCGGCAAGGGTACAAGAGAAGCAAATACGATCATTGTGTGTATTTGCGCAAGCTTAAAGATGGTTCATTTGTATATCTTCTCCTATACGTTGATGATATGTTGATAGCTTCCAAGAATTCGGAAGAAATTGATAAATTGAAGAATCAACTGAAGAAGGAGTTCGAGATGAAAGATCTGGGTGAGGCAAAGAAAATTCTTGGCATGGAGATAATTAGAGATAGACGTTCAAAGAAACTCTGTTTATCTCAAAAGGAATATTTGAAGAGAGTACTTCAACGTTTTGGCATAGATGACAAGACTAAACCAGTTAGTACTCCACTTGCTTCCCATTTTAAGCTAAGTATTATTATGTCGCCAATGGATGAAGCTTAACGAGAGTATATGTCAAAGGTACCATACGCAAATGTTGTTGGTAGCTTAATGTATGCAATGGTTTGCACAAGGCCTGACATTTCACAAGCTGTTGGAGTTATTAGCAGATATATGCACAATCCAGGGAAGGAGCATTGGCAAGCTGTGAAGTGGATTCTACGGTATATTCATAATACTGTAGATGTCGGGTTAGTTTTTGAGCAGGAAGACAATCAGTCTGTAGTTGGATATTGTGACTCAGATTTTGCGGGTGATCTGGACAAATGAAGATCAACTACTGGTTATGTCTTTACTTTTGCAAAGGCACCAGTTTGTTGGAAGTCTACTTTGCAGTCAACAGTTGCTTTGTCTACAACAGAGGCAGAGTACATGGCTATTACAGAGGCTGTGAAAGAGGCAGTTTGGCTTCAAGGATTGCTAAAGGAGCTTGGTGTTGAACAAAAAGGTATCACAATTTTTTGTGATAGTCAAAGTGCTATTCAATTAGCGAAGAACCAAGTTTATCATGCAAGGACGAAGCACATTGATGTCCGGTATCATTTCGTACGAGAAATCATAGAAGAAGGTGGAGTCACAGTGAAGAAAATTCATACTACGGAGAATCCTGCTGATATGCTGACAAAGGTGGTGACTGCGGTCAAGTTTCAACATTGTTTGGATTTGATCAACATTGTTGAAAACTGAAGATTGAAGATGAAGACACAATCAAAATTTGTTATTGAGAGAAAATTGAAGATGTGAAATTTTGCCAAGGTGGAGATTTGTTGAATTTGGCAAATTTTTTTGTCCCACATCGGTGGGAAAACAAAAGTTGGGGGGATTTTCCCCCTATAAAAGAAGGCTTAATGTTTAGGATTTAAACACACCTCTCATTTGCCTTCTCATCTGTTTAAGGCATTTGTATCTTCTCTCTTTAGTATTATTTCACTTGTATTTTTGGAGTGAAATAAAATATTGGTTGTGTCCGAGGAGTAGGCAAAATTAGCCGAACCTCGTAAATTCTGGTGTTCCCTTTATTGTTGCTTTATTATCTTATTTATTATTTGGTGGCTGTCATAATTTTTAGTATAGTAGTTGTGACTTATTCACACTATATACATTTGGCTTCCGCAACAGGGTTTCCTCCAAATTTTTCGGAAGCACTGGCTACTTCATTAAAATCACCACAGAGAAGCCACGGTCGAGGATAGGAAGTATTAAAATATTTTAAATTTTCCCAAAGTTGAAGTCTGCTAGCTAAAGAGGTGCTGGCATAAATAACAGATATAGTCCAAGGCGGGGATGAGGGGATTACCTGTACTATTGCATGAAGTTCTTGATTTGTGGCAACTAGGGGGTCAACGGTAACTTCCTCACTTTTCCAATAATAGAACCATGCCATCAGATTAGCCGTCTGCACGAGCTTGCAGGATACCGGTGAATCCAAGTTCGTCCTTAAGTGATTCATGTTCATAAAGTTTTGTTTCTGTCAAGGCTAAAATAGAAGGGTTATTCCATGATAATATAGCTGAACTCAATTGTTGCTTCGAAGAATTGCCATAACGCCTTCTTGAAATGTCCCGGAAAGGTAGAGCCACCGACTTCCACTGCTGTATGGAAAAGCCAATATCAAGATTATACCATGAAAAGTGAAAATTAAATAAAAACATGCTTGTATTAAATAGAGCAACGATTACAAAGAAGTCAACGGTGATTTCATAGATTAAATGCTATCACAACATCCAAATCAAAATATACAAAGAGAATTAAATAAAAGCTTGCTTATATAAAAGGCTGCGACGATTAAAAGAAAGCAAATGATGTTGCAACATTAATGTTAAAGTTTAATACTTTGTAATTTTTGTGGGATCATTTTAGAAGTTGACTATTTGCATGCAGTGGTGAACATAGAATTTTCGCTAAGGAGATTATAGCTAGTGGGAATTGAACCTCATTCTCACAAAGGTTTTTGAACCCTCTTAAGCACTAAGTTATGCTTTTAGGCTATGTCAAGGGGATTCAAAACATAATACATATAGATAAAAATTAGATTTTACCTTCTATATACAGTGTAATTTTTCGGCGAATGATGTTTAGGTGAACCCCCTTCCCCCCCCCCCCCCCCCGCAAATCCACCCCTGCTTGCATGGACGGGTTTTATTGCTCGGATCAACATGGCACATTTAAAATGGTGTTCGTTCTATAGCAGCCACACACAGAAATAACAAAATGTATTTTCACAAGTAGGGTCTCGGGAGGGTAGGATGTACGCAATTGGAAGGGCAGCGTTGAAAGTAGAGAATTTATTTCCGATAGACCCTCAGCTAAAGAAAAAAATTAAAGAAATACTAATAGCAAGTAATAACAATACAAGATATTTAGAAAACCGAAACCAAGATAGCAAAGAAGAGGATGAAAGAAATACTGATAGCAAGTACAAGATATGTAGTAATAGCAATCTAAGGATAAAAATGATATCATCCCAATACTAATAGTACTATTGAACTAAGGTAAGACAAAGGGAGACGCTCGACTACATACTAACCTTCTACCCTAATTCTCAACTTCCACACTCTCCTATCAAGGATCATATCATGGGTTAGCTCAAGTAAGAGGCGCCTCTAAGGCTTTGGGAAGTGAGGCCATTGCCTTAGGCCCCCAAATTTTGAAGGCCCCAAATTTATTTTAAATTATTATTATTATTATTATTATTATTATTATTATTATTATTATTATTATTATTATTATTATTATTATTATCATCATCATCATTATTACTATATACTATATAATTTATATTAATAATTAGTATAAAGAAAAGTGAAACAATATATTTTTTTGTTACTTGATTGAGTTTATTTTATGCAATAAATTTATAAATTATGATTGTTTTCTTCCCTCGTTAACTATATTTGCTTCACTCTTCAATTTAAATTTTATCCTTTTTATATAGGAATTATGTTATATATATCGACAACATAATGAATTTATTTTACAATATTCTCTGAAACTGCATGATCACAAAACCATTCATGCACTGTTTTAATTTTGTGTGTGTGTGTGTATTTCCACATATTGTCACACCTCCTTTTTGCGCGCCCGGCCCCGAAGGGGTTAAATGCGCGGGTGGAGTTTTTCCAATTTAAGTGACAATATTCGAAATGGGATTATTTATTTAATTCAAAGTTGCCACTTGGGAAAAGTTTGGCTTTTGGTGTCCCAAGTCACCGGTTTATCTGGAATCCCAAATCGAGGAAATTTTCGACTTTTCCAAATGAAGTCTGCGAACCAGAAATTCTAAGTAAGGAACTCTGTTGACCCGAGGGAAGGTGTTAGGCACCCTCGAATCCCGTGGTTCTAGCACGGTCGCTTAAATTGTTATAAAGGCTAAATATCTGATTTAAATACATGTTATGACTTATGTGCTTTTATTAAGTTTAAACCGCTTTTATTATTATCATTTATTCTTATAGAATTGCAACGTCGTGAAAATGCATCTCGAACCACGTCACAATCAATGCACCCGTGGTTGTCAACACATTTCGACTCCGTTGAGATTTGGATTCGGGTCGCATCAATGCGCACCCGAATTTAAGAATATAATTTACTTAAAGTCGCGCCTAAAGAATCTAACGCGTTATTCTCTTTAGGGAGGGCAGTGGAATTCACTAAACAGTCCGTCCCAAATTCTAAGTATTTATCATGATCAATTATTGAGGGCCCCGCAATTTGCATTTTTATTTGGCGAGGCTCGTCTCATTATTTTAGAAGGGAACCCTACAGTGGCTACATTTCTACTACGTTTATCTTTAAAAAGAAGGATGATACCGAACTTTGCTTGTTTGAACAAATACAGACATGAATCTTTATTATGTTTGCCGAACCTAAATTTGTTTGATTACCTGATTGATTGTTTATGAGGTGAGAGTTACCTCATGCTTTGTCTTCATCGAGTGAATACGCTTATTAATTTGCTAAGTGAGATTGCAAGCAAACTAACAACATATATTGAGTTATGTTTAACGACCTCCAAGTTCTATTTTTAAACTCTAACCTATTTGAAATTGATAAACGAAATCGGCTGTTTATTAGGAAAATTACTACTAATTGAACTCAAAATGACTATTAGTTTCTCTCAACAATCATCACATTATTTCGAAACAAGGAATCTATACCGAAACCCGATATCGAACCTATATTGGAACAAATAATCTGACAGGAGAGCTGGCATTCATAGCCAGACTCTTAATGTGACTGCATGAGAGTTTGTTTGGGATACATTTATCCCAGACCTAGTACCACAGATTTGTCAATTCAGTGGTCTAGACAAAAATACATACAAGTGCTTGCCATGACTCTATGTCATACAGTCATAACTAAGCCAAACAGAGTGTTATACTGAACTGAATGTATACTAAATCAAACATGCTATCTATGTCATACTGTCATTACTATTGAACAATGCTATCTAACAGTTCATCTCAAACAGAATGTACGCTAGTTTATACAAAATATTTGCAGTTTGCAGTAAAAATACAAGCCCAACTAACATTCGACCTATTTTTTAACACCAATGTTATAACATAAACAGCTGTTCGTTTCTTTATTTCTGCTTCAACTTCAAACTTTCAACAATACAAGGTTTCAGAGGTTGTGTACCTGGAAATATTTGACAATTGAAGAAAAGGGGAGTCAGCAGAGTACAATGACAACAAAATGCAGCAACAATCACAGCACTATCAGTAGCAGCAGGGCAGAATAGCAGCAGGCAAAGCAATACAGCAAGAACAGGCTCGAGTGCAGAAATGCAACTATGGCCAATAGAAAGCAATAGCCAAATGACAGCAACACCCAGTGGAGTAGAATCAGAACTCCAGACAGACCAAACCAGTGGTAAACCAATGAAAACACTCGACTAATAGACACAACTGGAACTTCAAAGAATCAGAATTGATTTGAACAAGTTGAACAACTGAAACCCAAATAATAATAGGAGGAAACAGTTTCTGATTTGTTGATTGTACACCTTCTATCTCTTAACCTCTCTCTATCTGTGTTTTCCTAAAATCAGTTCTATCTTTTCCCTTCTATCCTCACAGTGTATGTCCTCTCCTTAATACCAGGTGGTATCTTTTCTCTTTTGCTCTCTTCTCTGTGTGTGTGTTTTTCTTTTTCAGCTCTCAAGGTCCAGTGTGTATCCCCCTGTCCTTCTGTATGTCTATCTCCTTTTTATATCTCTCAATGTGCCCCCTTTATAAGCCTTCACCTTCCTCTTTTAACAGCCTGTTTAGAATATCACAGTACTCCTCCCATGTGCCTTTCACCTTTTCAGATTCCAATTAGTTATTTAAGTATTAACCCCATCAATATTCCCTGGCAGACTTATCTTTCCTATTTTATTAACTAAAAACAAACATGGGCAGTAGAATATATCTGACAGCATATGCTGTCAAATTATTTAAAACTTAACAAAGACCTTTATGCAGGCCACAGGTTGTGCACAAAGCACATGAGGTGCACCAATGCACATGCTGTGCAAGAGTGCACATGCCCTCCAATGCAGCATTTAAACCAAACATCCCTTTTACATTACTGATCCAAATCAACAGCTATAAGTAAACAAAACTGGTTCTTAAATGACTCAACAAATGCTTAGCAGAAGTAAGTCGATTTGTTATTGTTCGGACAGTTGAAAACTAATTGACGACACATGTCGACTCGACTATATTAGCATTAACATACACAATCGTAGCCAAAAATCAGACATTTAAACAGTATCGATCATGGTTCGAATTATACTGACTAAACAGAAATGCACTCGAGGAGTCAACTAGTCAATCCAAACTCGAAAATCAGCTACTTGCACAAACAAATACATAATGCCTTATCAGAATAGGAGGGGGAATTTAGACAAACAACAGAGGTTCAGGCAAAGTGATTGAAGCACAGTTGATAGAAGTCAAGGACATAAACAGAAAACGAACAGACCCTTACAACAATCAAACGAACCAAAACAACTAAGAAAAGAAAGAAACTCACCTTAAACCGCAAAAGATCAAAACCTTAACTCGGACTCGGTCAGGCCTTTCTTAAGGCTGAACGGACTTTAAACGAAGTGTTTCCCAGATGAGAAACACTTTGATTAAAGTCCATTAGACCTTAATCTCTTCGATTGAACCAGTGACGGAGGAACACAAAATTTCCAAAACTCAGATCTGGGATTCATGCTTCCCTGATCAGATTCGGACCAAACCAAGTATGGTTTGGTCACGAGGGGGGTCTGGGGAGTGCCTGGTATGAATTTAAGGCAGATCGGTGTAGATTAGGTTCCGACTCGAATCTTCAAATGAAGATTCGAGAAGGTGGGACAGGATTCGAAGTGTGTGGTTGGTAGATTTGGGTTCAGGATGGCATGGGGGTTCTATGGTGTTCAGGTGGAGGTCACCGGCGTTCAGGCCGCCGGGTTTCTGGTGAAGGTGTGCAGGGGCGGCTAGGGTTTGAGGGGAAGGGTTTGTGGAGACGAAGGCTGGGGTAAGGATAGGGGGCAGGGTAGGATTATGGGCTTATATAGTTAGTGGGTGGGTTGATCTCAACCGTTAGATCAACCTAGATCTACGGTTTGGATCTGATGGTCTTAAGTGGAACGGTGTCGCTTTGAGGGTAAAGGGTTTTGGGTTGGTCCGGGTGAAAACGGGTCGGGTTCCTCAGTGGGTTGTGGGGAAGTGATCTTGGCCGTTGATCAATCTGAGATCAACGGCCCGGATCACACTGGACTAAAACGACGTCGTTTGGATACCCTGGGTATCAGCTGGTGTTGGACCGGGCAGGCCTGGCTTGGACGTTGTTTGTTTTGGGCCAATTTAATAAATTGGCCCAATCCGGAAGAAGAAAGGGCCCTTTTCTCTTTTTTTTATTATTTTTTATTTCTTTTCTTATTTATTTTAAAAACAAAACTAAGCAAAAAAAAAATCAAATTAAAATTAAATACACACTCAATACAATTATTTGCACACACACAAAAGATATTTCAAAACATGTAAAATCAAACAAAACAAAATCACGGACAAAGATGCCTGTTTATGCCTTTCTATTTAAACCATGTTACGGTTCAGATTATGCATGACACGTACACATTTTTTTGAATTTTGTTTTAATAAAGTAAATAAATAAAAATGGGCCAAAATCACAAATAAATCAACAAAGTGCCGCACAAAAATCCAAAAATTGTACAGCAGGACCAATTTTTATTCTTTTGGAGCGACTGTCGCGCAAAATAAAAATCACGTGCTCACACATATTATATTAGGTTATTTACAATTTATTTTAGATATTTACCAATAAGTGCTACTTAATAGAATGAATTACGAATATCGTTTAAATTGATTGAGTAAATATTTTTGAACTGTCAATGCTCAAAACTTAAATTATTATGTTATGTATGTTTGTTTCTTATCTTGTTTGTGATGATAGCCAAATCAAAAATTTTGCTCTCAGGGCCTCAACATCCGATAGTCCATCACTTTATTTTTTGTGCTCTTTTTTTTTTCTTTTTCTGAAATTCATTTTTTTTTTGTCTTAACTGATTAATGTGTTATTTAAGAAGCAAATTTTATTGTTAGTGCAAATATTTATAAAATAAATTTAAGGGACCTCTCAATATAGTTTCGCCATAAGCCACGAGATCTGTTGAGTCGTCCCTAGCTCAAATTGCATCCTCATTTAGTTCAAATATTGCCATATCCCACCTGATCACATACTCTGCATACCTCTATACTTCCTCTTGTCCCACCAACCTTTCTCGACTCCCGAACCCTGCATTTTTAACTCATCAGTCTTTATCCGCCGCGTTCGAAATAGGAAAGACTCTCTATATCTGGGAATTTATGTCACTTTATTACTCTATTTGTGATTCTTAGCATTAAAGGACCAAAAATGCAAATTTCAATGCGAATATTAAAATTAAATGCTGGCATTATTTTAACAACAAAAGTTACATCTTAGGAAAATAACCAAAATGAGTAAAGATCAATTAGCCGTGGTAGATGACAAATTAAAATTCTTGATATCATCAATTAACGCAGTGAGACTGTTCCAAGAAGATCCACCTTCTTCAATTGCATTTTTAGCCATCTTTTCCATCGCCATTGCTTTCTCCCTAATTTTCTTACTTTCCTCTGAACCATTCATTAATCTCTCTATTGCTTCTTTAATCTTTTCACTTCCTAACACTGGACTCGAAACCTCAAGACCGGGGCTCCATATTTCCGTCCCGACTTTAACTCCCAACCCGACAACCTCCACAAGTTTCTCGTTGTAGAATTGCTCGGCGAAAAGTGGCCACGTCAGCAATGGAACTCCGGCGGTTATGGCTTCAAGAACTGAGTTCCAACCGCAGTGAGTCATGAATCCTCCGGTGGCAGAATGGTCTAAGATTGTCAACTGCGGGGCCCACCCTCTAATTATCAAACCCTTTTTGTTCGCCGCCGTCTTTCCCTCGAAACCCTCCGGCAACAATGTCTGCTTTCTCACTACCCAAATGAAAGGGACGTTTGAACTCTCTAGAGCTCCGGCGATTTCACTAATTTGGTCGTCTGGGAATTTAGTTAGAGTCCCAAAAGAAACATAAAGAACCGATTTAGGCTTCTGTCCGTTCAACCACTCTACAACATCGTTGTTAGCCCCACCGGCGTTGTCGGCGATCAGTTCATTTCTTCGGATTTTGGAAGAAAAATAAGAAATAGGACCAATATGCCAGCATTTGGTCTTCTTAATCTTCTTATAATAATCAGCGTAATCAGGTTCTAGCTCGTAAAATGTGTCGTGAACAATACCGTAGCTACGGTCCTCGGAATCTCGGGTTTGGTCGAGCACGTCGTCCCAAACATTCCTCTCATCGGCGAGCTTTGTCAAATCATCTGTGAGTTGGGATAGCTTCAACTCGATTTTATCCGGTAAACCAGGAACCAAAAAACTACTACTTCTCTGGGAATTTTGTTCCAGTTTCAGCTGTTCCTTGTGAGGTTTGTAAAGCAAAAGATTTTGCAAAATGCTATTGTAAATGTAGCTGGACTGGTTGAACAAGAGCCGAGGGATGTTCAGCTCCTTGGCTATATCGACGGTCCAAGGGAAATACATATCAGAAAAGATACAATCGGGACGGATTTCACGAATTTTGTCTTCCATTGGTTTTTGTAAAAGAAAAATGGCGTAAAATACTTTGCTGTGCATTTCCTCTGAAGTGGCAGAGCTGTAATTCTCAACACCTTCAGGTAAGCCAACTTCAGCAGAAGGGAAAGGGAGAGTCTGGATTGAAATTGAATAGCCGGAAACTAAAACGTCGTCGTTTATGGTAGAATTGACAAGTAAAGCGTTTTGAGGGGTAGTGAGGATTGTGGCTTTAACGCCGCAAGAGGCGAATAGCCTAGCGGCGTTAACTAACGGAATGAGATGGCCGGGGGATAAATAGGGAAGGAAAAGCACATGGAGCTGGTGTTTGCCGTTGCTGTTGCCGTTATCCATGGCTACCACCGTCTGCATTTTCTAGCTTAAGATTATTTACTTTGTCGGAGAAGTAGAATAGTTTATTAAAGGCTAGGTTGTTGCTGTATTGACGTCATGTATTTATATTTACTTTGTAGATTATATTTTACTTGCCAGTGGCATCTTGTCATATACTATTTTGTTTTTGTTTGTTTTTTAAAAAAAAAAATGCAATCTTATTAACGTGTCTAATGATTCTTCGCAATGTATATATATACTCATTTCTAATCTCAATGTTACATTCCTTCTTACTGTCCTCATTAATCACGTCACACATGTCATTTATTTAGTGCAGATTTAAGAACATAAAACAAAAACCTCAGTTTGTATACTCTTTTTTAGGCTAACAAATTAAGTTTAATTAAGGTTGCTCCTTAATTAATTATTTTTAAGGGGAACGA
The DNA here is from genome assembly GCF_000715075.1 of Nicotiana tabacum. Classification (NCBI taxonomy): domain Eukaryota; kingdom Viridiplantae; phylum Streptophyta; class Magnoliopsida; order Solanales; family Solanaceae; genus Nicotiana; species Nicotiana tabacum. The sequence goes on along the minus strand of NC_134089.1, from coordinate 161,800,483 downwards.
GTACTCACTGCAATTGCAACGCTACTGCAGAGTTGCATCGAGCGAACCACGTGGCCAAGATAAGGCTTAATCATTGAGCTATTTTTTGTTATTTTTATTGGGAAAATTGAGTATAAGAAAGAAACATATACAACATAAGTTAAATTATTAAGAATCATAATTTAAGTTATACCATAAGTTAGAGAGCTCTTATTTAATCACTATTAAACTGTGTGAAAAAAATTTGAATCGTCCTTCTACTCGATTAAATCAGTGAGGTACTTTTTTGAATAATAAAATGGTGTTAAATATTTTGATAACAAAGTATGAAATTGAGAAACTCTTCTTACGGCCCGTCGAGGAAACGTAATCATCAATAAGGTAGTACATTAATATTTTCAGCTAATGGAATTTCAGAAGTTTACTATAGCTCAAAAAATCTATAATATCTGTGCTTAAAAACTCAAAAAGGTGGGAAAACATAGATAAACCAGAAAAAAATTGAAAAATGAAAAAGTTAGCAACTTTAGTTGCAAGAATAATAGTATGACAACATATTTTACATGTGAAGTAGAACTATCATACTTATAGTGAGGACTACAAACATTAAATATTAATTGTAATTATTTTCATAGTTTTTTGAATGATTAACTTATCAACATAATGAGATTAAAAAAGAAAAACCTTACCTCTATGAGTTGCGGGATTTTATTATGTAGAAGATAGCTTGAATTTAGGGTATCCCTTGAGCACTTCCATTTTCTGGTATGGAATTGAGAATACCTAATTGGGTAGTGTAGGGTGCCGTTTCACTTTAATATGAGGCTTCATAAAATTAGCTGGACAAATAAATCTAACATAATACTAATAATTTATAAGTTTGCAAACAGTGACTCTAGGATTCAAATTTCACGCAACGTTAATATACAACAATTAACTTTTCTCTAATAATATTTTACATTTGTGGTACTATAATATTTTTCTCTTCAACATTCATGCAGATCACTGTTTAAACTTTTCATACGATTAAATTTATGAATGCCTTTTTTTGAATTTTTTATGTGTGTTTCTTTTGAATGTTAGCTTTTAGGCAATGGTTGAGACTAACAAATTGTCATACTTTTCCTCTTTTATTGATCTTAAGTGGTTTCGGAATATCTTTTATATACATCATTCGGAGACCGACTAGCATGAATTAATTAGAGGCATTTTCAAAAAGACAAATTTAGACCTTTGGATTGATAGGATCAGAACTTAAATAGTGGCTAAAAATATATGGTGCAAATAATAAGTTTTTTATAATAACAAAAAATTACACTCAAATATTTAGCATAGTATTATTGGGCCCGTGCTGAATTTAACTAGTCAATATTAATATGTAGGAGTATCTTTTCAGGAAAAAAAAAAGATCGAAGAAAACTCTCCAAAATTTGACTGGCTATTGCCTATTGGTATCCAATGTTACAACTTTTTTATTGTAACTTAACGCAACATAAAAGTTAAAAAGGCATATTTTTTTTATAAGTTATGATTTTAAATATTTTATAATATTTGTGCGGTTATAAATTTTTGATCGTAAACATAGATAAACTTTCTATTGTCATGCTTAGGGGTGTACAAACCAAACCGATAACCCGCACCAACCCGAAAATCTGAGTCAACCCGGAAAAAAACCCGACTAGTGGTTTGGTTTGACTCGGTTTGGTATTGGAAAATAAAACTCGACCACAATAGGGTTGGTTTGGTATTAACTAAAAAAAGCCAAACCGAAACCAAACCAACCCGACATTACATGTATACATATTTTATATATTAGATAGATAAAAATATTTTTTAGAATGTAAGTTATAATTATTTCTTAATTTTTATTATAATTTTTTTATATAGCATAATATTTTAAATTGGTATTATAGCCCATGTAAATATTTGTTTTTGTTTGGCCCATAAAAGAATAATTGAGCCCAAACCAAAACATAATCTTAAAAGCAGATAGATTGTCCAAAGGGTGTTCTGAAACACATAAATAATTGAAATCATCTTGGCTCTTCTCCAAAGGCAAAAAGCCTACGCTCGTAAAGCTCTCATCGGTAAAGCTCTTTTGCTCTCATTTTACATGTTTTCTTTTAGCTGCATACATATACCTTGCTTTTCCCCAATTAACTAAGATGTGGCAAGCTAGCTTCAAGTCCAAGTGGTTACATTGGTCCTTTATCAGAAGATCAAAGTAGAAGTAATGATACAGATATAAGGGAAACAAGTGAAAATAAATGCTTAGCTTCTCAAGAATGTTGTTCCAATACCTTTAATTCATCCTAGTTGGATTCTTTTATAACATCCTTAATTTTACTTTAGCCCCAAATTTATGATTGGGGTGAATCTAAAAACTCATATTCTGGACCCTCCCTGCTTTATGCTTTCAATATAACACCCCCCACCCATATTAAAAAATGTAGAAAGATTAGACAGTGATCCTGTTATTGCCCCAGAAGTTTCGCAATCCAGCTAATTCTGAACAATCTAGCCTTCTGTTTATATTGCTTAGTTCATGACCTCTATAAATATATTGCACCTTCTTTGGCTTCACTTCAACATAAAATGACCTCTATAAATATAGTCCAGTGATCTGTCATTTGTTGTCACAATGTGAAGGTAAATTCCATGAGTTAAATAGTAATTGGATATGTTTTATTTGCAGGAACTCTTTCTAAGAATGGAAACTACAACTTCTGGAGCAGATGCTGAGGTGGTTGTCAATAATCCTTCGCCAGTGGCAGCTCAAAAACAAAGTGCAGACACTCCTCATCAACGCACTCCTCCTAAGAAGCAAAAAAGAACGACTCCATCAGAAAAATCTAAATCTGGGAATAGTGACAGAGAGACGTCCGAGATTTGGAATCACTTCTCCAAATTTACTGCTAAAGGAGGTAAATGTAGGGCAAAATGCAATTATTGTCCTAAAACATTTGCTGCAGGTAGCAAGAATGGGACTACTACATTATGGTCGCATTTAACTTCTACATATCACAAATCTCCCTTTAGAGCCATTGATAAGAGACAATCAACATTAAAACCTATCAAGGAAGGGTGGCTAGAAGGTGGTTCGGGTGCTACTGAAAGGGTAGTGTATAATGTGGATGACATTAGGAGGGCAATTGCCGAATTTGTAATTCTTGATGAGTAACCTTTTAGAGTTGTTGAAGGAGAAAGATTTAAGAAATTAATGGCTAAAGCCTTACCTAATTTCGAATTACCTTCTCGTGTAACTGTTGCTAGACATTGTTTGAGGATTTATCATGAAGAGAAGGAAAAAATTAAAAATCTTATTAAGAACCAACGCGTATGTCTCACTAGTGATACATGAACATCACTACAAAACTTAACTTATATGGTTGTTACTGCACATTGGATAGATGATCAATGGAATCTACAAAAGAAAATTTTGAACTTTTTGAACTTTTTTCCAACACCGGATCATAAAGGTGAGACTATTGCAAAGGGAATTGAAGCATGTTTATTTGGTTGGGGTATTGAGAACTTGTTTACGGTGACTTTGGATAATGCAAGTGCTAAGGATGCTGCCATTAAGCATTTGAAGTTGCGTATTGATGATTGGAAAGGGGCAATACTTGGAAATGAGTTTTTGCATGTTAGATGCAATGCTCATATTTTGAACTTGATTGTAAAAGATGGGTTAGATGAACAAATTGAGCCTATTACTCGTGTAAGAAATGCGGTAAAATATGTTAGGTCTTCTCCTTCAAGGTTTGCTTCTTTCAAGTCATTTGTTGAGAAAGCTAAGATAGATACTCATGGTCTTATAAGTCTTGATGTTGAAACAAGATGGAATTCCACATATACAATATTAGATACAGCTCTAAAATTTGAAAAAGCCTTTACAAAAATGTATGTGGATGACCATAAGTATCAAAAGTATTGTCGAGAAATAAGCGCTTTAAGAGGAAATCCATCTGCAGACGACTGGAAGAATGCGAAAGCTTTTATCAAGTTTCTTAACATTTTCTATCAGACAACTTTAAAATTTTCAGGCAGTTTATATGCTACTTCCAACTCTTTCTTCCATGAATTTTTCAATCTTCGAAATGCTATTATAAAGCATACCAAAAGCGATGATCGTACTTTGAATGATATGGCAGGAAGAATGAAAAGTAAGCTTGAGAGATATTGGGGTAAGTTTGAGGATATGAATATGTTATTGCTTGTTGTTGTTGTGTTGGATCCTAGATACAAGATGAAGTATGTGAACTTCATTTTTACTGATGCATTTGGTTCTTTGTTGGGAAGATTGAAGTTCGAAGATGTGGTAAGCATTTTAACTCGCTTGTACAATAACTACAATGATTCTTTTTTTGAGGCTTCTAGTGACAATATTGGAGGCGATACTAGTATGAGTGAAGTTGGTGATTTGTTGCAATCAAAGTGGGAGAAACTTTTGGAAGATGAGGGAAATATTAAAAAAAATCTGATCTTGAGATATACTTGATGGATGATGTGGTGAAGATCAATGATTTTAATATCTTGGCATGGTGGAAAATTTCATCTAGTAAATATCCAATTGTTTCAAAGATTGCAACAGATGTTCTTTCTATTCCTATTTCTACTGTTGCATCGGAGTCTGCTTTTAGTACAGATGGTCGAATTTTAGATTCTTATAGGAGTTCTTTATCACCAAAAACAGTGGAAGCACTTATTTGTACTCAACAATGGATACGATCACCTTCCAAGGAATATAAGTTTGAAGACATGTTAGAGGAAGTCCAGAAAATTGAGCAAATTGAAGAAGGTAATAATTTATATTCAATTGTTAATGAGTATAGTTATTTTTTTACATTGATTAATATTTAAATATGTTAATTGTTTCTTCTTATTCTTTTCCAGAATATGTAGACTCACCTTTGAGGATTGATTAGAAGGATGATTAACTACAATTTGCTTCATGACTATTTTTGGAAGTGAGGTCATTATGCCTTTACAAGTATTTTGGAAACATGCTCCTCTAGTTGTAATATCTATTAAGATGCCCAACTTCTTAGAGTTTAATATATTCTCTTTTTGTTTATCTTTTAGGACTTTTGGGTGTAATGTCTACTCTTAAAAAGTTGGTGATAATTCTTATGTAGAGTGCAATATGATATGCAGTTTATATTTTTGGTGATAATTTTCTCATTCTGCCTACTTCCTAATGGCCGATATTGTTTAAATCTAATTCAATTTTCTCTTGACTTAGTAGAACTGATATGGAAATGTATGGAGTTGTAGCCTTCAGGAATAGTTCATTGGCTTGTTAATGTTTTATTAGAACACAGTGTGTTGACATATCAAGATCCAATACCTGATATATAGTATTTTTCTAATATTTATTGGAAAAAAGACATTTGCATTGTGTAAGGAGTAATTTTTCCTTAACACCTATTGCCATTCATTGTTTGGTTAACACAATAGCCACCATGGTTGTCATTCAAGTAGACCTCTTGTACTCAAGCAACATGTTACAACATGCTCATTCAAGAAAATGCCCCGTATAAAATTGATCCTGACCCCACAAGGTGTTATTGTCATGATCCTTCTTTGGTGTATAATTTTAGACTTTTATATTTGCATGGTCCTCCTGTTCTTTTTTGTACTCCAAGATAGCTGCAGGAATTTATTAGAATTTTGTGATGGCAGCTATATATAGTTTGGAGCACAAGTTTATCGGAACGAAAAACCCGAAAAATCCGAGAAACCCGAGAAAACCCGATATTGAAAAATCCGACTTTTGTTGGTTTGGTTTGATCTATAGATTTAAAAACCCGATATAATTGGTTTGGTTTGGTAATTGCAAAATCCGAACCAACCCGACCTATGTATACCCCTAGTTATGCTTATAAAAGCTTAATATTAGGAGAAATAAAAAGTTTAAAATAATTATTTTTAGATAGAAAATATATTTATTTCTTAGAATGGACTAATAAAAAATTATGTCAACCAAATTGAAACGGAATGGCTAAGTCAAATTATCTATCTTAGTAGTTCATGGATACAAAGATAATGAGTGTTTTAATTCAAGATAAAAATATAATTCAGAAGCAATATAGGCGGCAAAGGAGAGTATATTCATGCTCTTTATAGTGTCATTGTCTTGGAAATTTCGTATCTAAATGCCAAGAGTAGAGGAAGAATCAAGACCAACGATAGTTCAAATATACAACAAGACAAACGAGGCTTTGGGAAGATAGTGTGTATGCATTTTTATTCTATTTTATGAACATAAAGAGACTATTTCTGATAGATCTGGTCAAATATATGCTGAATAAAATATGGAATAGTTACTTCCTATAGTAAAGGTTGATACCTTATTTATTTTAAATAAATACCCTTTTAAAAGATTATATTCCATAGCTACCTTTTGATTTTTATAGTCAAATATCTATTTATGATTACCTCCTGCCCTTAAGCCATAAAATACTCTTTGTATTATTTCTCTCTCTCATTCTTTCAGATTTTTCTCCACCCCCCCTCTCTCTCTCAACGTCAGTCTTTCTCCATGAATACAACCACTATTCTCCACTGATTCATCTCCATTGTCTCGTAAAATTTTCATTGTCAGTGGGCTGGGGCTATGAATCAATGTCAAAATCAAGCCCTAGAGAGAAAGATCCACCCCATTCTGATGGCCGTTCTTTGTAATGAAATCTGGATTTGGCCACTGCAACTCTTGCCTCTCACCACCTTCATTGCTACTTTTCTTCATCTACCAAATTCACAATTACTAACAAAAGAAGACAACCTGTTATTGAAAATAAGGAATTTCTTTCATTTTTGCGCCAAATTTTGAGAGTTTCGAATCAGAATCGTGGCCCTCTTGACGAGACGACATTAGAGTTGTTCTTGAACAAAGACGACGGAGTTCGGGGCTGAGCAACTTGAAGAGTCTACTACCTTTTTTTCATTGTATTTCAATGTATCTTGTTGTATTCTATGTATTTCATTGTATTCGTTGTCTTTTTTTTCACTGTATTTCAATGTATCCCGTTGTATTCCATGTATTTCATTGTATTCATTGTCTCTCTATATTCCATGAATGTATTCATATGTTTTTAATTAATATAATTTATGTATTCAGATGTATATATGTATTCAAATGTATCTGCAGTATGTATTCATATGTTTTTGCACTATAGATGACCTGCTATACTTCATATATTCAATTTATTTTTATATATTTAACTGTATTCAATGTAATTATATAATTTCTCTGATGATTGCTATGTTTTCGGGTTGTTTTTAGATTGAGAATCTTTTTTATAACTGGAAATATAAATTTTGTGTGTTATAATTGAGTTTGAGTTATATTAGGAGTCTATTATGTTAGTTGATTCACTTTCCATTCAAAAACAACTGAATAGCCCATGAATTGCGCTATTTATGTTATTGTATTCACAAATACATATCGTGAATACAATCAAATACAGTCGAATACAATAATCTGTCTAGTTGTAATCCCCTATTTCACGCCGTGAATACAGTCGAATACAATAATCTGTCTAGCTGTAATCCCCTGTTTCACGCCGAGAAATGCTAATTTATTCATGAATACAATAGCTTAAATACATCGAATATACTCTAAAAACATGAAAACATAGATATAGGAAGTAATATAGTAAATAGTAGCTACAACTAGCTAATAACCACTAAACAATAGTAGTTTGTGAAAATGTCTCATAAAACATATCTCAGTTTCTACAAGAAATTAGTCAAATGTATTTGGACCTTATATTGACCACTGAGGCTGTCAAATTTAGCCCAAGCCCAAAATAACCCACCCAACCTGTCCAAGGTTGGCTTGATTATTGACCCGCTAATTTATCGAACTTAGTCCATTCTGATCCAACCCATCTCAACTCATTTAAAGTTGAGCCAATTTTTAGCTCAAATTGATAAATGAGTAACTTTGCCAAAATATCTTAGTAATTTTTTTTTGTTTGATATATTATATATGACTAAAAATTTTTTTTATACAATTTATAAGAAGACAACACATTAAATAAAGCTTGAAAAGTGTTGGGCGGGTTGAGCTATGACCCGAAATTTAGCCCATCTTGACCCAATCCATCTTAGTCCAAGTAACTTTCGGACGGGTCATTTTGACTCAAGCTATTTTTACCCGTCCAAAATCAACCCAACCCGTCCATTTGATACCGTCCCTCAGCCACGTGCTCAAATGACATACTAGGGGTCCCACAATGCATCATTTTATAATCTGTCAATATTATGGTATACCTGGCTTGGTGCACTAACATTAATACATTCATGGGAATGCGGTGAGTAAATTTGTTTACAGTTTTGTTGCACCTTCGCTTCTCTTACCCACAGGCCACAGCCCACTGTCTGATTCCAGCCATGCAAAATTCTGCACTTATTAATAAGTGCGAACGTTACAAAACTTCTTTTGTAGTTTTATGGTGGGAAGTGCGAACGTTACAAAACCACTCTCATCTAATTTAGCTGATAAAGACGATGTTATATATTAATCTGCACTTGAGTAAGTCTGTTCCTTGTGCTTAACTATATAATAATAATAATAATAATAATAATAATAATAATAATATTATCTGAAAAAACTATATTCTGAATTTCGGATCTTGTTTCAAATGAAAATAAAGAAGCTTGAAAGATTAGAGAAATAATTTAGTTTCGTTTTGTAGTTTTCCGTTTTTCATATTATTTTTCCTTTTTATTTCTTTCATTTTTTATGTAGGAATATAAAACTTATGCATCGCGTTCCCATGACAAATATTCAAAATTAAAATATGTAGTTTAATTTAGTAAGAATAAAGTCCTAGTACCATTCCATCTTAAATAACAAAAATCATTAATGGGCCAGACCACGTGTCACGCATAGCCTGTTGCAAATCATATAAAAGTACTGAAAATTACCCAATTTCAGCTTCTTTTGTCTCAATATTAATTTACTGCACATTGAAAGTAAGCTACTATCAGAATTCATCCAAACAATTTTTAAGATGAAAACTCCTTATTGAGGTGTTGACAAAAAATAGTATAAGTATTGTACAGATTTGGTGCTGAAATTTTGGGAAGATAAAGACATTTAAATCTATGTTGAGGGGTGACAGAGACACTAATTATAAGCTCAGATATCGCATTCAGCTTCAACTTTTGGGATACAGCGTAAAAGACAATAAAGATTACCTGGAGTTGAGCTTCTAAGTTTGGAAGCTCGTCTCAACATTTATTGCACATTCAGATAGCTACTTCCAAAATTCAGCAATTTTTTTGTATGACTGCAAACCCCTTTATAAGATTCTGTTCAACTTCTGACCACATTGGTAGTTATGAGAGGCGGATTTTAAGTTTACGAGTGTTATTAGAGACGGAGCCAGAATTTAAAGTTTTTGGGTTTAGAATTTTAGTTTTTTTAAGTTGTTGGGTTCTAAATTAATAATTTGAGCATTTAAATATTTTTTTAAAGATAAATATAGAATTTGAACCAAAATTATTAGGATACCCGCACCTTGAATTCTTATAGCAATATCAAGTTAATATACAATAACAACCAAACTAACGAAATGGATTTCAAGCTAAATATTCTTGTATATTTAAAGAACTTTTTAGTATTAAATCAAGGTCAAGACACAAGTTACTGGGTTATTTGCTTATAAAATAATCTTTGCACTTAGGACCCGTTTGGCCACAGTTTTTTGCCGATCTTTTTGACAAATATATGTTTGATCATAGATTTTATCTAAACTTTGGCAATTTTCAAAACCCAAATCCCAAAACCAATTCAAGAGCTGGGTTTGACCCAAAACATCACTATTATATTTTTTATAAATTCTCCCAAACTTTTCTAGTTTATAAAAGATCCTACCATTTATTATTTTGTAATAATACTGCTTCGTGTTCTCGGTCATCTGATAGTATATTATGTAGTTTATTAAAAAAATGATAATTTTGTACCAAATTCATTTATGTTCAAGACTATAGTTTGCGATAATATAATGAATATTATTGATAAAGGTTTTGTTGGGTATTTGTGATAATTTTTAGAACTTGTGGGTATAAGTCATGTTTCATGTTTTTTCATAAAATAAAAGTGAAATATATTTGAAAATTTATGTCCAAATAAATTTTTATCTTCGAACCAAACTTCGCCTAAATCAAATTTTTCAAAACAAATATTGGAATCTATGGGCAAAAGCTGGCTTAGTACTATAATGTTTTCCTTTTCCGGCTAGCTGCATTATTTGCTTATAAAATACAAAGTCCCAACCAGTAACCAGTAATTACTCCCAGCCTTTCTGTTCTGTGACTCGTTTTCTACAGTCATCACTGTAAGTCACCGGCGGCAATGGCACATGTGGTGTTCCTTCCATATACCATGAATAGTCATATAACACCAATAGTACACATTGCTCGACTTTTCGCCTTCTACGGAGGCTTCAAGATCACCATAATTACCACTCCAAAAAATGCTCTCCTCTTTCAATCCTCAGTCGATAATGACTGTCTCGAATTGGGCAGCAAAATCTCCGTCAAAACGATTAAATTTCCGGCAGATGAAGCCGGCTTACCGGACGGAGTTGAAAATATTATCGCTAGCCCTTCAATGGAAATAGTTGGCAAAGTATGTTATGGCTTTACGCTGCTCCAAAAACCCATGGAACAGTTAATTCGGCTGCTCAATCCTCAATGCATTGTCTCCGACATGTTTTTTCCTTGGACTGTTGATTTAGCTGAGGAGTTGAAAATTCCGAGGTACTCTTTTCAACCTGCAAATTTTATTCATCAATGTGCCTGGCATTTTCTTAAGGGATACACACCTCATATGAAAGTGGCTTCGGATTCTGAGCGTTTCTTGATCCCTGGCTTACCGCACGAGATCAAAATGAAACGCTCAGAAATAGAAGATTTCCTTATTGAGGAGACTGGTTTCAGTCCGATGGTAAATGAAAACCTAGAAGCTGAACTTCGTAGCTATGGCATTATTCATAACACTTGTTCCGAGCTCGAACCTGGTTATGCCGAAGTCTATGAAAAAGTTAGAGGGAGAAAAGGTTGGCACATTGGCCCCCTCTCTCTGTTTATCAACAAACTGGAATGTGCAAAAAGTTCAAAAGAAATTTCAAACTCCAATTCCTCTTCTGAAACTTGGAAAGGTTACAGTGATTGTTTGAATTGGCTTGAAAAACAAGAACCCAACTCTGTGCTCTATGTTAACTTTGGGAGCATGGTGAGATTTTCCGATGATCAGCTTAGGGAAATTGCATTAGCATTAGAGGCTACAAATTGTCCATTTATTTGGGTGGTAAGAGAGCAGGAGAAAAATCAAGAAGACGGCGAGAACGATCATTCTGATTGGTGGCCTAATGATTTCAAAGAAAATATTGTAAAGAAGAATAAAAAGGGTTTAATTATCCAAGGTTGGGCGCCACAAGTATTAATCTTGAAACATCGCGCAATTGGAGGATTCTTGACCCATTGCGGTTGGAATTCAATACTAGAAGCATTAACAGTAGGTGTACCATTGATTACATGGCCTTTATTTTCAGAGAATTTTTATAGTGAGAAGCTTCTGGAGCAACTTGGACTTGGAATCGGAGTCGGAGCAGATGTGTGGAATTCGGGTTTTATTGTGTCGAGTCCGGTGGTTCCAAAAGAGAAATTGGAGGTTGCCGTCAAGTGTTTGATGTGTGACTCAAAGAAAAGTAGGGAAATTCGAGCAAATGCTAAGTTAATGGCACAAAAGTTGAAGGGTGCTACTGAAGAAGGTGGTTCATCTCATTTGCAGCTCATTGCGTTGATTGAGGAAATCAAGCGTTGTGCTTTCAAGAATTCCTCTTAGAAATGTATCTTCAATTTTAACACTGCTTGAAATAAAACTAGTATTAGTACCCGCGTGGATACGCGGACATAATCATGTCAAATATTTAAGTTATTTTGATTGTATATAAATAGTCTTAAAATTTACTTTCTCAGTAAATATAGATAATCATTAGATATTAATTACATAAAAAATTTTATCATTCTTGCCGGTGTCATTGGATCCTAAAAATAGTCAGGAAGCAAAATAATAACTCATATTTATGGCAAAACAATCAAATGTTGAGATAATAAATGGCTCTTTCGATATTTACTATTACTTGAATTCTTATTTGGTGTGTTGATATCTTTTAAAAAATATTTTTTTCTTAAAATTTCAGTTTCTAAAACATTATTTTTCAATAATAATTATTTTTATAATAATGTAATTGAAAATATTATTCTTAATTCAAAACTCATTTCAGTTGGCTATCTAAAAATATAAAAAAAATTCTTTAGCTAGTGAATTTTTTTAATCCATTTCGATATTTGACATTAACCATGTTAAATATCTGAGTTATTTGAATTATATGGAAATAACCTTAACATTTAAACCTTATAAATAATTATAGATAATCGTCAGATATTAATTAAGAAACACCATATGAAAAAACACTAACATTTTCTCAATTCTCGTAGTGATAATTTTATTTTTGCACTATTCTCATTGGTGTCATTGGAACTTAAAAATAGCCACAAAGTGAAATAGTAACTCATATTTATGGAAAAGCACAAAGGTTGACATGATATAAACGATTCTTTGATTACGACGTGACTCTTATACTACGACTTGAACTCTTAGTTGGAATGATTTTATCTTTCAAAAAATATTTCTATTTTGAAATTTCAATTTCTAAAACTTTATATATATTATTATAATAATTATCTTTATAATGATGCAAGTGAAGATATTATTCTTAATTTAAAATTTAATTTAATCAGCTATCTAAAAATTTAAATGATTCTTTGGTCGGATTTATTTCAGTATGACTCCACTTTAAGTTTATCGATATCTCTAAACCCAGAATTTGAATTTTTAATATCCTATATATGCAAAAATTCTCTTTAAATTATCCTATATATTGTCTTAAAATTGTCGAGTAGTTTATCTTTCGACACCATACTTGGCTTAACCTCAATGCAAACTACTCAAATTGCATTCCAATTCAAATTCAAATATCATATGAGTTTGTTAGTAATAGTGATTTTTTAAAACGACACATAATGTAAATAAAAAAAAATTCAAAGATATCCTTATCTTATAATCTATGTATTTGAGTTGAAAAAAAAATTATTTGAAATTGATGAGATTAATTTTCAAATTTTTTATACTCAACAAAGATGAAACATAAGAAGAAATTTGTTGTCATCTTTTATTTCTCGTTTTTAGATTTTTCTAATATTTTTTTTCTTTTATCTTATTTTTTTATGTCATTATTTCTGTTGTTACAAAAATTTATTTATTTCACTATAAAAGGATGAGTTTTAATAAAAATTGTCTACATATGAACTTTAATTATATTCTTAGTCTTTGGTTGAAATTATTTCATATTTTTCTTTTGGCTTTATCTAATCAGCTAAATAGGTGCTCACCCGACCACTTAAATTTAAAAAATTGAATGATGTGTTATTTATATATAATCCATATATAATATGTGTATAACCGTGCGTTGTCAGTATATCATCTATTTATATTAGCTATAAAAAGTAAACAATAAATATGGCCGGATATTATGTAAATATTCCATAAGATTTTGATTTTTTGAGTTTATCCATGATATAACTTCTATTATAATAATTTTAAAACTCTCTACTAATGTTCAAAAATATCTTATCTTTTTATTATCTTTGAATTAAAAAAAAGAAAAGAGTTTTTTCAAAATAATTTGTTTACATTTTTAAAAAAAAAATCACGTCATACCAATTTTTATTTTATATATACTCTTTGTTACACTTATAAGTCGCTATAGAAACTATCAATTAGAAACTAATTTATCTCTTGTTGAGTTTGAAAAAAAAACCTTTCACATAATCTAATGATTCAAAACTAATATTCTTCAATGAAAAAAATAGTATACCCTTGCAATATTGGCTTGACTACAGCTAAATGAAGGGGTTTCAGCTTATACTCTTCAATTTCTTGAATAAGCTAACTTAAAATTAATGATAGCAATTCTATAGCCAAAGTTTTGTTATTTGTTTGATGTCCATCTGTGCAAATTGACTCTTCAAACAAATATTCTACAAGAAGAAAAAAGAAACAACTTTATTTTTTTAATATTGACTAATTTTGTGATGTTTCTTTCTCCAGCATGTATGTTTACTTTATTATATATGTAAGTAAACTTTATTTGGTTTTGTAAACTCTTTTTTGTTATTTAGATAAACATAGACGTGTGCCCTATATATTATATTTATTTTCAAATCTAGCTACAGTGTTTCAAAGAACTATACTTATAAGATTAAATGTGAAAGAGTTTTATAGTTATATGGAGTAGTTTTTTTTTTACTAGAAGTGAAGTAGTATTTAAATAATTATAAAAAATAATAAAAGTTCCTAACATGATTGCATATGATCATTAACCGAATTAAGTATGATAACATGATAAAAAAAAGATAAATTTTATTTTTAATTTAAATTCGAATTTTAGAACTTTATCTATAAATTCAAAATTATCTTTTAATTCAAATTCCGTATATATATATATATATATATATATATATATATATATATATATATATATATATATATATATTAAAGCAAGAAAGTTACTTATATTTATATTTAATTAAAATAGTCAAATATATAATAAAGTTATCATATACTATTGATATTTATTAGTTTGCCACTTGGCTTAACCATAATGTCAATTATATATGGTAACTTTCTTGCTTTAATATATATATATATATATATATATATATATATATATATATATATATATATATATATATATATATATATTTGGAAAAATATGAGAGAAAATGCATGTTTTTAATTTTCTTTAAGAGTATGGACACCTGCTAATTGGATTTGGTGTAATTACTTCAATAATTATAAAGGCTAGTAATTACGTAATAATTATGTAATATAAAGGCTACATGATATAATAATTATTTAGATCGATTTGTTTGGTGTAATGTAATTACATGTGTCATGTTTGGTTGTACAAGTATAATTACATAATTAAGTATTGTTTTAAAACAAAATTAACAATAAAATAAAATAAGTTTTAAAATAGGCAAATAAATGAGCTTTAATGTGTGATATATATATATATATATATATATATATATAATATATATATATATATAACACCCCTTTTTTAACCACTACCTTCACTAAACCCTCTTAAATAAATAAAAAGATTTAGTAAAGCTTGAAAAGGATTTTCAATTAGACAGTGACAAAAATTTGTGTTCAAAAGGATTAACTCAGAGTCGCCACCTGACATTTAATTTCGGTGTGTCAGGTCATCGTTTTTTCTAAAAAATTTTTGTTTTTCCTTTCAAAACACTTGAGACTCCAAAACTAAATCTGCACCAGAGATTCGGGTAAGGGGGTTCATTTGACTCGGGAAGAAGGTGTTAGGCACTCCCCAAGTCCCGTAACTAGTACGGTTGCATACTTGATCAAGTCGGCTTTTAAAATATTCAGATTGAGATAGAAACACACAAAAAGCTAAAATAAATACAGAAGAGGTTCGAGGTTGTCCCTACCTAAGAAAATAAAAATAAAAATAAAAAGTTAAAGTAAAATCCTATATACTAATATATACTATGCTCTTCCATAAAGTTCGTCATGGCCTCCAAATACATGATACTACGGGGCATACTTCGGATAAAAATATACAAATCCTTCGAGGCATTCCCCGGATAAATTCAACTAAGGGAACGACCTCTCATCTTTGAAAATAAATAAAGCATCCTAAAGTTTGCCTACCCGGATGTGGCCGGCCTAAACATGCTCCCAGCAAAAGTGTCAAACAAAATAATAACTCAAACTACAACTCAGTTGAATAAAATGACATGGTAAAATAAATAATTCAAAGCTCAAACGGCAATCACATCCGATGTAAAACCCAGAACGTCATTCCACATTTACTTTAATGTCATTTTAACCCAAACCACTATTTTGCTTTAATTTATTCCCGAGTCAACCCATGAACCATCAATTATTTTAGGCATCTTGTATCTTAATTCCAAATTAGTCATTTCAATATACTAGTATCAAATGAGGGCACTACATAGGCAAACAAGGAAAATTAAATTGAAAGCCATGACAAACTCAATGGAGATTTTTATCAAACCACAAGCACCAAATAGAACATCAAAACATCATTAATTGACTAAAGAAAGGGGTGGGAAAAAGACCTCAAAAAGAGCTTTGTCAGTTTAGCAATACCGTATGAATAGAAATCCGGACCGAAAACCTTGGATGCGACAACCTTGACGAACTCAAATTCGACCACAACGAGCTTCAAACCACCAACCAAAATCAGCAAACTTCCGAACCTCAAGCAAATACCGTGATTTTTAATACCAAAACCAGAATCAAAAATGAAGAAATAGAAGCTCTTTTATATATATATTTTCTGTAATTTCAAGTAAATTAAAATCTGAGTTTGCAACTACAAAAGATCTCTTGTTTTTTTATCCCCTATTTTTCCGTTTGTTGCTGCCTTCTCACGTCGATGGATGTGAGGTTACTGATGGGAGGAGGGAGTGTTGAGGGTGGTTGTTCGACGTGTTTGGCGGTGGACGGCTGTCTAGGGTTCTTAGTGGAGTTCCGGCGGCGGCTGTTCTGGAGGAGACGACCGTGTGTGTCGTGTTAGAGGCTGGTGGTCGTCGGCTGCTTATGGTTTGGAGGTGAAGAGAGCTGCGGCGGCGATGGGGTCTTCTTCGGCGCTGTGGTGGTGAGAGTGTGGATTTCCGACGGGTTTGAGAGGAGGGAGTGGGGTGACAGGCAGCGGCTATGAAGGTTCAAGGATTTCCGGCGAGTTTTGGGCGTGGAGGAGGCGGCGGTGAGCTGCTTCTTCTTTTGGGGTGAAGATGAAGCTAGGGTTTTTTCATTGTTCTCTAGGGTTTGTCTTCCAAGGTTTCCGATCAACCAATCCCCTATTTCAGGGACATCTGTGTTAGGTAGGCCCAGGGATCACTGATTAGTCGAATGAGCCCATCTCTCTGGCCTATCATTTGTTGGTCGATCCGATTGGCGACTCCTGCATCTCCTGCCTCTCTATGGGGGCCCCTTTTTTAAGAAGAAGGGTTTGAGAAGGGTTAAAGAAGAAGAGGGTAATGGGCTAGGTCTTGTTGGGCTTCCAAATTGGGCTCAAAGACTAAAAATCAATAGCAAAATACTACTAGAATACTAGTAATTGACTTTAAATAACATAAAATTTATATATATATGAAACCATCATTTTTCAAAAATGATATATTAAAATGAAAGCAGAGAAAAGTTAATTAGAACGATAGAAAACTTAGAATAATATTACTACAAAAGACTAATGGCCTTAACTTAAATAGAAAGATAAAAGATAAAATTGAAAAATATTTTTGTATTTTCGAATTTTATGTTCTACTATTAGACTAAAAGTGAAAAATAGGCTAAATCCTATTAAAATAAAAATAAGTAAATATTTTTAAAAATATTACTTTTAAAAGTTGTGCGGGTCAAAAATTACGTGCTTACATATATAATGATGCAAGTGAAGATATAATTTATGTATTACTCATAGGTATTGAAAAGTAACCTGGTAATTACACCACGTATTTTATCATTTGTTCTCATCGACTCACCGTCTTCTTGAAAATTGAAGAGTATAATTAGGCTTCCTAAATTATATTTAATTACACGCATGCAGACCAAACGTTCCATAAATAATCTGCAGTCTCATTTATAGTAGGAACTCTACAAAAGCTTCAATGCAATGCAAACTTCATTTATTATCTTTACTTAATTGTTAGTTCTTCAATGGCTGACAACAATAAATTCGTAAGAAACCCAATGCAGAGATTCTTTTGGCATCTAAAAGTAAACGACACATTCTACTCCACCCTTTAGTTCTTATTTGCTTCAATGAAACTTATGAGTTTCGGATTCTAAGTTTTCATTTGGCCATATTTTGGTTTTAAAAAAAAAAAAATGGAAAACATTGTCTGTTTATGCGATCGTTTTGTCTAGCCCTACTAGCGATTTATGTTGTGTTTCACACTTTTGCATAAAATTTGTGTTACTGCTTTTCCATTTATTTGCTGTCTCTCACGTTGTTGATATTAGTTTTCGGATTTTGTTGTCACAGATCTATTGTTTCTGAGCCGAGGGTCTCTCGGAAACAACCTCTCAATCCCCTCCAGGGTAGGGATAAAGTCCGCGTATATTCTACTCTCCTCAGACCCCACTGGTGAGATTTTTAACACAACTTCAAAAACTCTTTTTTTAGTTTCAATAAAATCTATGTCCAAACGCCAGCTAAATCTTTTAAGTTTTTGGGTTCTAAATTAATAATTTATACATATTTAATAAATTTTATAAGATAAATACATAGTTCAGACCAAAACTACTTAATTACACTGAACATGTAAGTTCTACTCTCTCTCTGCCCTGCTTCAATGGCACTCTATAGTCTATTGTATAAATGACCTGCCACCTTAACATGGAGTCTACAAGTATCCCCAAAATGGCTAGCTCCGCCACTAAACAACTTATTTGGATGGTTGTTATATATTGTATTGTATCGTATTGATGCTTTAATTATAATATTTGTCACCAAACGAATTATTTTTTCACCTTAGTTTTTATATGGCTTTTAAATACTTCGATTTATTAGTTATTATGATTTGTAGTATCTTTTACAAAGTTTTTAAATATATTAATTTTATTTTAAAAAATAATTTTATCTATTTATAAATATATGATCAAAATTAATAAGTTTGAATATCGAAAAATAAAATTCCAACTGCCAACTCCATACCAACTTCACATTAGTTGTCGTCTGATCTCAAGGAGCCACCCACTCCAAATCCAAACTTTGTTGTTGTGAATAGAATTCAAGTCAATAAGGTTCTCAAAGAAATGTTTTGCTTTTTATACTATAATAATAGTATAAAAATCTCTAGAATTAACTTCACGTTGAAGGAACCAAATAATAATACTATAATAATAGGTCATTAAACCAAAACGATGATATTGTTATATGTAGCCTCTAAAATTATAGCTTACCTAAAATGAGGAAAAAACAAAACAATAGAAGTGCCTTCAATCTTTATAACTTTGCACTATAAATAAAGTAGGCGTTTGGACATAAAATTCAAGATTTTTTTTTTCAAATTTAGAATTTCAATAAAATTTAATATGAAAATGAAGTTGTGTTTGGTTATGAATTTTACAATATCTTTGAATGTATTTTTTTCAAAATCATGAAATATAATTTATACCCCATAATTTTTAAAAAATATCAAAACTACCCCGACTTGATTATCCTACTTGAAACAAACAATCAAACATGTTGAATGTTCAACTGTACGAACAATCTCTACTAGTTTGCAGAGGCTCCTTCAAATAAAAAATTGTAGATCTCAAAAGCGGATGTCAAAATATAGTTCAAGGCCACTCAATCAGATGGTGAAGGGGCAAATGAAGGTCAATAATGCAAACATAGTTAAACTCAATTATAGCTACTTGATGTGTGGCTATAATTCATGGTTTTGCACATTTAATTCCTTGTGTTTTACATGCTTTAATGTTAAATTACATTTTGTTTGAGCGTAATGGAGTCTATTTTATGTGTAGGTGCATCGGAAATAAAGTAGAGCTAAAGGGATGCTTAAACGTCAAAAGTGCGATGGAGAACGGTGAAAAGGAGAAGCCGAGTAAAAGCCAGCTCGACCGGGCTTTAGCCTGGTGAGGCCAGCTTAAAGCCAAGCCCAACCAGGCGTTAGCCTGGCAACACCAACTTAAAGCCAGGCCTAGCCAGGGGTTAGCCTGGCGACGCCAGCTTAAAGCCAGGTTTAGGCTTAAGCTGGCGTTATCCAGGCGACGCCAGGCCTAAGGCCAGGCCCACTCTGAGTTTTAAAGGATTTAATTACTTCCCGGCTTGACTAGGAGTTGACCTACACATTGAGGGCTTGTCTCAAACATATAATAGACACAAAAAATGCCACTTTAAGGACTTTTGCAACCAGAAGCAAGAATAGCTTGTGGAACACTACTTGGGAGTTGGATTCATTAATTTCTACATCTCTTTATCCTTACTCTGTAATTTAGTTATGCAAATTACTTTGGATATTTGTACTATGAGTATAAGTAACTAAACTCATAATCTAGGGTTTTGATGGAACCTGTCGAAGGATGATTTTCTCATTACGTTAATATAGATTTGCCATAGTATTCTCTCTATTTGTGCAACTATATGCTCATTGCTATTGATTGAAGGGCCCTCAATTAACTGTTCCTATTTAGTGTGCATTACTTGTGAGAGTGTATATTTAGGTAGTTGTTGAACATCATCACTCCTAACATATATGAGGGATCAATATGAATGGTTTAAAGGTGGGATTAGGTATAACGAAACCTTGGGTGCGATCTAAGTGAGCTGTACTTAAAGTTAGCTAGCGTAATTCGGGAGAATATGTCTAGTATATTGTTTTAATTACTTGGGAGAGAGTTACGACAGTCAGAGTGCTCATGATCGATAAAGAAGACTTAGGCAAATTTATAGCAAACGTAGCGGAAACGATTCCGATAATAGGGGAAATCAGAACCTTAGATCATTCCAATTCTTGTTTACAAATCGTTCATAGTTAGTTATTAATTACTACATTTTTATTACGTAATATTTAGTTAGTAAACATCCAATCTGTTACTTAAATATCTTCGAAGATTGAATACGTGAATTTCTGTGAGTCCAATAGATGTGATTGATAGGTTAATTCCCTGTGGGATTCGACTCTGGACTTGTTAAATGGAATATATTTGCAGCGACCGCTTTGTCCTTTTTATAAGGCTTAGTTGGCCGTGATCAAATTTTGGCGCCGTTGCCGGGGAATTAATAGTGTTATTAATTGCAGTTAAAAGAAGTGCAAAAATTCTTAGTGTAGTCAATTTTCTTCAATTTAAACTGAATATATTGAAATTCTAACGTTTGTAGTCTTGGGTGTTACAGGTGCATGCCTAGAAACTCCTCAAGAACTGGTGAATTATTTGAAGCATTATCAGATCCTGAGAAAGTTTTCAAGGCATTGAATCATGCAAACAAGAAAGGCAAACTACAACAGAACTAATTGAACCAGACATGGGAGACAAAGTAAACAACAGAAATAATGGGGATGACCCAAACAATTAGGCTGTGGTGCCGCTTGTGCCAGAAGTAGCATTGTACGATTGGGCACAACCCACTGCTGACAACTTAACAACTGCAATTGTAGTCCCTCAGATACAAGTAAAATCATTCCAAATCACAAATAACATGCTACATTTGTTGTAGAACAAGGGACTGTTCTCTGGGTCATACGTTGAAGATCCTCAGCAGCATCTGAAGAATTTTCTATCCATTTGTGTCACGCAGAGGCAACATAACGTGACACCGGAAGCAATACGACTGTTGTTGTTTCCATTCTCAGTGACGGGAGTGGCTCAGACTTGGCTTAATTCACTCCCCATAAACTCCATCACTACTTGGGAGGAATTATTCAAGCAATTTGTGAACAAATTTCACCCACCCAACAAGACTGCTCAACAAATTGATGAGATATTGAACTTAAGACAGAAACCAACAGAGACATTACAAGAAATGTGGGAGAGGTTTAAGGGTCTGCTGGTTACGTGTCCACATCATGGTATTCCGGAGAAAATGTTAGGGTAGAGGTTTTACATGGGTTTGGCAGATAACTTGAAAGCTAATGTTGATGTTTCAACAGGTGGAGCATTTTTGAGCAAAACATTCAGAGAAAGCAAGATGCTACGTGACAAGATGGTGCAAAACTCAGGATGGACGACAAGAAACACTCCAATCACTCCTGTGGTTCACTCAGTGGCTTTAGATCCAACTAACTCCATAGCTGAAAATATGGCTACTCTACTGACACAAATGAGCATCCTCACCAAAAAGGTTGATGAATCAGGCCAGAAGCAACCGATACACTTAGTTGATGCAACTAATAGGGGCTTATCTACATCATGCATTAATCAACCATTTGTCTGCTAATGGAGTGCGGAAGGTGATAACCAATAATATTAGGAAAACATAAATTATGTGGCCAACTATGGGGGACAGAGACTAGGTGGTCAGAATTGGGGTCAGCAGAATCAACAATATAGACAAGCTCCACAGCAGTACAACAAGAACAATAATATTGGGGTTATGCGACCACAAGGCCAAGTGGTGCTTTACCAAAGGCAATAGAGTTACAACCAGCAAAATTAGTAGCAAGCTTATCAATAGCCTCAACAACAACAGACTGTGAGACACGAAAATTGGTTTGCTAAACTTGAGGGAATGATGCAACAAGTGATAGGGTCCACTGGAAAACTAACTGACAGAGTAGACTCACATGAATCAGCGATAAAGAATATTGAGATCCAATTAGGCCAGATTTCGATGGCTTTAAATAATCGTCCCCATGGAACGTTACCTACAGACACACAAATCAATCCTAAAGAGTAGGGTCTGAAGCAGCTTATGGTAGTGAGTCTCCGAAATGGTAGAGATCTAAGTCTGGAGCAAGAAATTGCTCGCGAAAGCAGACCGATTGAGACATTGGTGCCAGTACCCATTGAGATAGATGATTCAGCTGGGTTAACTAAGGTGACGGTACAACATGCGCAAGAGAACGCCAATAAAGAACAAGAGGTTTTGAAAGAGACTGAGGTTGCACCGGAACCGATAGTAGAAGTAGTGCCTGAACAAGAAAAAAATCAAATCACAGGGAAGAAATGACCTCCAACACCATTCGCACAGAGATTGACCAAGTATCAAAAAGATGAGCAGTACAAGAAATTCTTGGAGATGTTAAAGCAAATTTAGGTAAACATTCCATTGATTGATGTTTTAAAAGAGCTGCATGGTTATACGAAAATGATGAAGGGCTTGATGTCCCGCAAGTTCGACTTTCAAGACTTGGCCACGGTTACACTGACTCAGACCTGCAGTGCTGTTGTGACAAGACCCATAGCTGAGAAGCTATCTGACCCAGAAAGTTTCACAATCCCTTGCACAATGGGCAACTACGCATTTGCTAAGGCACTGTGTGATCTGGGGGCAAGCATAAACCTCATGCCCCTAGCTATCTACAAAAGGCTAGGCATTGGGAGAGCTAGACTCACATCTATGTTACTACAACTAGCTGACTGGACAGTGAAGAGGCCCTCTGGTATTCTTGATGATGTATTAGTGCAGGTTGGTAAGTTTGTGTTCCCAATAGATTTTGTTATTCTAGACTATCGGATTGACGAGGAAATTCGCATAATTTTGGGAAGACCATTCATGGCCACTAGGAGAGCTTTAATTGATTGTGAAACTGGAGAGCTCAAAATGAGATTAAACAATGAAGAGATAACATTCAACGTGCATAAATCTATGCAGAGATCAAGTGAATTTGATAATTGCTCTCTAATAGATGCGGTGGATGTAGTTTTGGAGGAGGAAGATGAGGCATTGAACACTAAAGACCCTCTAGCAGCCTATCTTATGAACTTAGATGAAGCTAACGGTGAAGACTTGGCAGAGTGGGTACTTGCTCTTGAAGGCCAAGGTTTTTGGAGAAGGGAGCTTGAATTTGAGCCTTTGCACTTAGAGGAAAGAAAAACTCCTCCAGCTAAGCCATCGATAGAAGAGACACCAAAGTTGGAACTGAAGCCACTGCCATCCCATCTCAGGTATGCATTCTTAGGACCTAACTCAACTTTACCTGTTCTTATCTCATCTAGTTTGTTAGATGTGCAACAAGAATAGCTTTTGCAGGTACTGACTGAGTGCAAGACTGCAATTGGGTGGACCATTGCAAACATTAAGGGGATCAGCCCGGCCTTCTATATGCATAAGATTTTACTAGAAGATGGGCACAAACCTTCCAGAGAATATCAAAAAAGGCTGAACCCCAACATGAAAGAAGTGGTGAAGAAAGAAGTGATTAAGTGGTTAGATGCGGAAATCTTATTCCCTATCTCTGACAGCAACTGTGTTAGCCCAGTTCAGTGTGTGCCAAAGATGGGAGGTATGATGGTAGTGAAAAATGAGAAGAAAGAATTCATCTCTACACGAACAGTCACAGGCTGGCGAATCTGTATGGATTACAAGAAGTTGAAATTGGCTACCAGAAAAGACCATTTCCCACCGCCATTCATTGATCAAATGTTAGATAGATTGGCAGGGAGGTCCCACTTTTGCTTTCTTGATGGGTACTCGGGGTATAATCAGATCTCTATTGCCCTGGAGGACAAAGATAAAACATCGTTCACATGTCCTTATGGAATCTATGCTTTTTGGCAAATGCTGTTTGGCCTATACAACACACCTGCCACATTCCAAAGATGCATGATGACCATCTTTACGGATATGGTAGAGGAAATAATAGAGGTTTTCATGGATGAATTCTCAGTGGTGGAGAATTCATTCGATGACTGCCTTATAAACTTGAGAAGAGTATTGAAGAGGTGTATCGAGACGAATCTGGTACTCAACTTGGAAAAGTGCCATTTCATGGTGCAGGAAGGTATAGTTTTAGGGCACCTAGTGTCAAGTAAAGGCATCGAGGTAGATCGTGCAAAGGTTGATGTGATAGAGAAGCTTCCACCACCCACTTCCGTCAAAGCTATCAGAAGTTTCCTTGGGAACGCCAATTTCTATAGGATATTTATAAAAGATTTTTCCAAAATTGCTAACCCCTTATGTAAATTGCTTGAAAAAAATCATCCTTTTGTATTTTCTGATGATTGTAGGGTAACATTTGAGGAATTGAAGAAGAGACTGGTAAATCACTTATGATAGTTGCCCCTGATTGGGAGAAACCATTTGAGCTAATGTGTAATGCGAGCGACTATGCTATGGGAGCAGTTCTGGGGTAGCGCAAAGATAAAATCATGCATCCATTATACTATGCAAGTAGAACGTTAAGTGGAGCCCAACTAAATTACACTATGACCGAGAAGGAGATGCTGGCAGTGGTGTTCGCATTTGACAAGTTCAGATCATACCTGATAGGCTCAAAGGTAATTATTTATACTGACCATAATGCTCTCAGGTACTTAATCGAGAAGAAGAAGTCAAAACCGCACCTAATTCGATAGGTGCTATTGCTGCAAGAATTTGATTTGGAAATCCGTGACCAAAAGGGTATGAAGAACCAAGTAGCTGATCATTTGTCTAGGATGGAAGAAGATGAGAAAAAGTTTGAGGTAGAAGAGATTCTGGAAACTTTCCTAGATGAATAACTACTAGCCACGAGTCTTAAGGAAGCGCCAGAGTATGCAGAGATTGCAAACTACCTGGCGAGCGGTATTGTTCCTTATGACCTTTCCTCTGTCTAAAAGAAAAAGTTCTTTCGTTATTGTCACATGTATTATTGGGATGAGCCTTATCTGTTCATGATTTATATTGATAACATGGTCCGAAGATGTTTCCCCGAGATAGACCAGTCTTCTATTTTGCAGGCATGTCATGCGTCACCATATGGTGGACACTTCGGGGGAGTAAGGACAACTGCGAAAGTCTTAGAGTCGGGCTTCTACTGGCCAACATTTTTCAAAGATGCACATTTATGGATAAAGGGGTGTGATGAATGCGAACAAATCGGGAATATTTCCAGCCGACATGAGATGCCTATGACCCCAATTCAGGAGGTAGAAGTGTTTGATGTATAGGGCATAGATTTCATGGGGCCTTTCGTCAGCTCATATGACAACAAATACATACTCGTCGTTGTGGACTACGTGTCCAAATAGGTGAAAGCTGCATCACTCCCTACAAATGATGCAAAGGGAGTAACTGGTTTTTTGAGAAAGAACACATTCACCCGATTTGGCATGCCAAGGGCAATAATAAGTGATGGAGGCACTCACTTTTGTAATTGAGCCTTCGCGAATTTGTTAGAGAAATATGATGTACGCCACAAGGTGACCACCCCATATCATCCACAAACACGTAGGCAAGTGAAAGTCCCGAATAGAGAAATAAAGAGTGTGTTGACTAAGACTGTGAATGCTACTAGAACAGATTGGGCGAGAAAATTAGATAATGCACTTTGGGCTTATCGAGCCACTTTCAAAACTCCAATCAGCATGTAGCCATACTAGTTAGTGTTTAGGAAGGCGTATCATTTACCGATGGAGTTGGAGCATAGAGCTTGGTGGGCGTTAAGATAGTTGAATCTTGATATTGACGTTGCGGCAACAAGTAGAGTAACAGAGTTGCACGATCTTGATGAGTTCCGATATCACGCTTTTGAGAGCACACGATTATACAAGGAGATAATGAAGATGATACTTGATAAAAATATTATTGAGAGGAGTTTTAAACCTAGAGATACGGTATTGCTATACAACTCAAGACTGAGGTTATCTCTGGGTAAATTAAAATCACGATGGTCAGGGTCTTTTCGTGTAGTTGAAATTCACCCCACGGGTGCTGTAGAGATTGCTGCGAATAATGACTCTCGCATGTTCAGAGTCAATGGGCACAGATTAAAATATTATGTGGGCGTGGATGAAGCAAAGGTAGTGTTAGTGACCCATTTGATCGAGCCTCCGATGTTGAGGGTACTTTAAATATGCTTAACTACGTCGTGCTGCGATGTTAAATCAGGCGCTTCATGGGAAGCAACCCATTGATTTGTTGTATTCATCATTCCACGATATTAACTAAGGCACTTGTTGGGAGGTAACCCAATTTATAGTTGATTTTTAGTGTAGTTAGAATTTTTCTCTTTGTTTTTAAATACTAACAAGTTTGCAGGTTAGTTTGGGTGAGTTGATCAAGGTTTAAACGTCACGCAAAGTCAGGAAAAATGACAGGGACATCCCGACCTTAGGCTGGCGTTGCCTAGCTAAAGCCAGGGTCAGCCAGGCCTTAGGCTGGCGTCGCCTGGCTAAAGCTAGGATCAGCCAGGCCTTAGGATGGCGATGCCTGGCTAACGGCAGGGTCAGCCAGGCCTTAGGCTGGCGACGCCTGGCTAATGCCAGGTAGGTAATTTTGGCCCTCTTTGAGTTAGTTCTCTTTATTTTGGTCAAAACAAACATCACAAACATGCAATCACTCGCTGAACACTCTACAAAGCAAACCCTAACCTCACCTCAACCAACACACACCAACCTCTACAAGAAATTTCACAAGAACACAAACACATTGCACAAATTGCTTGTTCACCCACACACAATCACCATCCACATAGAGGTCAAGTTTATTGTAAGAAAAATGAGTAGATAATATTGACTAAGAACAAGAAGGACAGAAGAACAACTTATCAAAAATACTGTGTCGTGGCAAGCCACTGCCTTGAAAGCGATTTCGGCCTGACTAGGTGCAAATCATTAAGGTCGGTCGCTCCCCAAGGTTCCACAGCACCTCCAAACACGTTCACTCGTGGCTGGAAGTTTAGAATTTGCACAAAACAGTTGCCCAAAAAGAAGAGAAGATAAAGGTATTTTCTGTAGTTGTTATAGAAATTAAAGAATGTTGTAGGAAGAAAAGTAATGATTAGCAAGATGGATTCTTGGTTAAGATTTTGTAATTATGATGGCTAATCCATAACCTATTTATAGGAAATTAAGGAGGTTGCATGTATGACAAGTATTGAGAGTCTTTTGATGCTTGTCCCATTATATTAGTCCACTTGGCTCCAATAATGACAAGTGTATCTTGTCTTCCATGCATGAAGACATATGGTAGATTTGCATAGCCATTTGTCAAAGCCATTCAACACTTGTCTTTAAGGCTTCATCCAAGAGGCCACTTGAAAATAGATAGGACATTTGAAAAACAAATAAAAAACTCATGGCTATTGGTTGTAAATGAAATTTCAAAAAGAAATTTTTGACTTTGCATTATGAATAATTCCAACAATCCCCCACTAATGTAAAGACAAAAATAGAATAATCCTGGGTAAAAGAATGAACTTGCACTTAAGTGTCAATATCTTTCGATTTGAATTGACACGTAGTGAAATGAGGCAACAACTAACATCCACAAAGTGAAGTACTCTTGAACTGAATGGACATTAGTTGAGTCCCCTACAACACGTACTATATCTTTAATTTTATGCAAACTCTGCGATACTAATAAAGTGCTTTTATGGTCATGCACATATGTTGGGTCTCATGAGTGCTCTAGAAAGACATTCCAAGTCTTTCATAAAAGGCGACCGCACCTTTACACTCACGTAGGTGATTCCATCAAGTCTATCTACACATAGACTACCTTAAGGCTATGGAATTATTAAGAGAAAAATAAGCTCAACCTTATAAAACACTACCACCACGCCATAGGGATAGGAAATATAGTGCATATTGAGGTCACATATGGCTTCATTTGACCACAAACGGGTATCCACCATACTTCCTCAATCCATGGACTTTAGCCCCATCCCCCCGATGTTTCAAAGACAACTCTCCTTGATAAACCCTTGGATAAAGGATCCGCCAAATTTCTTTCGGATCTTACATATTCCAAGGAAATAACACCATGTTTCAACAACTGTTTTACCGAACCATGCCTAATGCGGATATTGTCACACCTCCTTTTTCCGCACCCGATAGGGCGCAAGGGAGTTTTTCCAATTAAAGGACAATCGAAACGGGATTTGTTTATTTATTTCAGAGTCGCCACTTGGGAGATTTAGGGTGTCCCAAGTCACCAATTTTAATCCCGAATCGAGGAAATGAATGACTCCATATTACAGTCTGCGTACCAGAAATCCGGATAAGGAATTCTGTTAACCCGGGAGAAGGTGTTAGGCATTCCCGAGTTCCGTGGTTCTAGCACGGTCGCTCAACTGTTATATTTGGCTTATTTATCTGATTTTAAATACAATATGAACTTATGTGCAAATTTTAACTTTTGACCGCTTTTTTTTCATTATTTTAAGGAATGTGAACATCGCTTAAAACATGTCTTTGGACTGCGTCACATGAAATGCACCCACAATCCGGAACATATTTTATTTGATGTTTTGGGATTTGGATCTGGGTCGCATGAAATGCACACCCAAGTTTTAAGAAAATAGATTATTAAACACGCGCCTAAAGAGACTATCGTGTTGTTATTTTGGGAAGGCCGTGAAATTCGCTAAACGACCCTCCTAGATTCTAGATAATTTTAACACAAGTATTTAATGAGGGCCCCGCAATTTGTATTTTTTATTCGGTGAGGCTCATCTCATTCTTGTTTTTTTTAAGGAATTTGCAACGTCATGGAAATGCGTCTCCGGCCACGTCACAATCAATGTACCCGTGATTAGAGACACATTTCGACTTCGTTGAGATTTGGATTTGGGTCACATAAATGTGCACCCGAGTTTAAGGAGAATAAATTATTGAAGGCACGCCTAAAGCAACTAGCGCATTTTTATTTTTGGGTAGGGCCGTGAAATTTGCTAAAACGGCCCGTCCCGGAATCTAAGTATTTAATATATATATTTTGCGAGGGCTCCGCAATTTGTACATTTTTATGTGGCGAAACTCATCTCATTTTTATTATTTGAGGGCAAACTTAAGGCAACTACGATTTTCTACCAATGAAATCATCCGAGGTTAAACAAAAAAACAACGATTCTAACAGGTAATAATATCCATGGTAAAAATGAAAAATAGAATAACCTCGTTCATATGCTCACATTTACTTTAAGCATGCAGTAACTAAACATAGAATAAACATTTTTAACACAACAACAAAAATTACCTTGTTGACATTCATAAATATCGAATATTCTCATTTATTGCCTTGAACCATAATATGCAAAATGAATGAAATGAAACAAAGGACGTAGAACACCAACCTTCGAACCTCGACAATCCTAGAACGACAAACAGTGCTTCTTACGGAACTCGAACCGGACCTCACTCGACGAGGAACAACAACGAAAACCCCGGAACAAACACGACGAACCGGACCTCGACTCAACTTTTGGACTTTGGACTGGAACTCGACTTCAACTCGACCTCACTGACGGACTGTTTGGTCGACGACTGTGGGATCAACGGGCAGTGTTTAATGGCCGGAGGCGTCGCTGGACATGGGGACGACGAACAGCAGTGGTCGTCGGGGCAGTGGTCGAGGGCTGGATTATGGTGGTTTGGACAGTAGGGTGATGGTGTTTCGACGTGAGGGAGTCGATGGGGGAGCTGGTCGCGACTGGTTTTTTGGGTAGGGTTGTTGCTGGTGGTTTGTTGGCTTGGGACGTGAGGTCGAGGAGCTGGGTAGTGATGATGGTGAAGGTGAGAGGAGGAGGGTGGTCTGTTGGAGCAGGTGGTCGACGAGCAGGTGGGTTTGGACGTGAGGTTGTTGACGGAGTGAGTAGGGTTTGTTTATGGTGGTTTCACGGTGGGAACGAGGGTGATGGTGGTGATGGGAGCTGAAGGTTTGTTGATGGAGGTTCGTTGGAAGCTTGGTGGTCAGTGGTCGACGATGGCGGAGCTCGCAACGGCAACAATGGCGGATTCAAGGAGGAGGAAGCGCGATGGTCGTCACTGTCGCGACTGGTTTTAGTTACGATGGGGTGAGGGCTGCTGACGGGTTGACGACGATGGTTATGTTCCGGCGAGGGGGCTGGTGCGTGGGGGTGCCGGAAGGGATGGAGGGAGCTGGTGTTTGGACGTGGGGAGGTCGGGATCGTTCAGTAGAGTTCTTCTTCTTCTTTTGAAGAAGAAGATGTACAGTACTCCTTTTTTCTAAAAAAATCAAAAAAGTCCCCCCGTTCCTTTGGCCTTTGTCCGTGTATTTGATGGGTTTGCCCCAAAAAATGAGCCCACGCGTGGTGGGGTTCAAGGTTTGTGTCCCCCACGCGTGGTGGGGTTCCCCATGTGTCCTGGACACGGTTTATTATGGGCTAGGTCCGAAAATTAGGCCTAAAACCGGGTAGTTTGAACCCGAATATTATTCTTTTGCCCGGACCCGAGAAATAAGAACACATTGCTTAACTAGTCCTATGTAAGCAAAATAACTACAAAAAATAAGACTAGTATTTAAATAAAACTATATCTTTTTAAATATTTTTCAAAAATAGCTACAAAATATTAATAAAACTATTTTTTTGTAATTTTCGTAAATATTAAGATAAAATATGAAGTAATATGTTTTATATTTTTCAAAGTTAAAATGACCATAGAATATTAATAAAACTATTTTTTTTTAATTTTCGTTTTTAATAAAGACAAAAATATAAATTAATATTTTTTGTATTTTTCCAAAATTAAAACGACTACAAAACATTAATAGAATTATATTATTTGTAATTTTCGAATTTATATAAAGTACCAAAATAAAGTACAATTTTTTTGTATTTTTTCAAGTTTATGAGAAATACATAAACTAAAATTTATATATATATTTTTTTGAAATTTTCTTTTTGCAACGAAATAAAGTAAAAATAGTTAAAATAGCTATATTAGTCCTAAATTAGATATTTAAGCTTAAGAACGTAAAAATTCCCGGGGAGGCTAAAAAATCACGTGCTTACAGATATGTCTTCTTTTTCCATTGTAAACACTATTTTTAGCAATTCTAATTGCCGCCTGTGAGTCATAATGTAGAGAAACTAGTGAAGCTTGTCTTCCCCACAAAGGCACGTCTGCCAATAAGTTTCTCAACCACTCGGTTTCTTGCCCTGCCAACTCAAGAGCAATAAATTTAGACTTCATAGTAGATCGTTCTATACAAGTCTATTTTGAAGACTTCCAAGAAATAGCACCTGCACCCAAAGTAAATACGTAGCCACTGGTGGAGCTAACTTCATCATTGTCAGTAACCCAATTTGCATCACAAAATCCTTCTAAAATAGCAGAAAATTTATTAAAATGCAAACACCAATCCATAGTATCTCTCAAATACCTTAGCAAACGATAAAGAGCATTCTAGTGTTCACTACTAGGGTTGTGAGTATATCTACTCAATCTACTAACAGAATAAGCAATATCAGGTCGTGTATGATTCATACGAAACATTACACTACCGATTATCTTGGCATACTCAGTTTGAGAAATACTAGATTCCTTATTCCTTTTCAAGTGACAGGCCCCCCTACCAACTCGCTCCCGGTGACATTAGGCACTACCTCATTTGGACTGGAAATTTCCAATCTCTCTTAGCTCCCGACCTAATGGAAATTCTAGTTCTTATTCACTGGAAATGCTTCCTTTACTTCTGCAGGTAATGGAAATGCTAAAGTTTGAGCTTGTGTTTTCCTGTCGGGGAAGAGAAAGGAATCTATTCAGGAAGCGCTTACCAGCCCCTTTACCGATACCAAGGGGAAGCAGGAATTAGACCAATAGGGCACTGCTCTCCGCCTGTCGTAACAACAACAAAAGTCCATATCAGAATTTTGGAAGAAAAGAAAAGGGAAGGACATTATCCATGTGCAAATGGAGATGCGGTCCGGTTCGAGCATATCCTCTCCATATCTCGCCAGATTCTTTGATTATATACCTATCAGTAGTAGGAAATCCTGTTCCCACTCGAGCTGCTTTCAAGTATCAAGAATTGATGATGCCCCCCTTAGGACAACAACTAGGCCCTCGGTAAATGGAACGGACTGGAAAGAAACAACAATAGTAACTCCTTCGAAAAGCCCAGGGAAATGGGAGATAGAAAGGTTGGGGGATTAGGCGACAGTTGAAAGAGCTGCTCGAAAGCTTGACGAACAAGCAAAAAAAGCCTATCTATTCTATTTTCTTAGTTTAGTAAAGGTCTTTTCCCTTACTAGTCAAGTGTTCTCGATTCTACGAGAATTTTTATGAAAGCCTTTCATTTGCTTCTCTTCGATGGAAGTTTGATTTTCCCAGAATGTATCCTAATTTTTGGCCTAATTCTTTTTCTGAGCCCAGATACAATGTTGACCGGTTTGATTATTGCTCCAAGTCAATTTTCTATCATTGAAAGCCCAATCAAATAATCCAAACAAGAAAATCATATATTCAAAGCTCATCACTTCAATAAAGGCATTGAAGAGCCAAGTCTTCCCCAACCTCTCCTGATGTTCTTGGTGAGCTAGCCTGTCATCCACCGCCCCAACTGTGATGGTCCCCTTCGGCTAGTTCTTTCACAAGTGAGTCAACTTACGTACGTTTTGTTAACTAAACGATCAGGTATACCACGCCACGTATCATCCCCTCTTTCCATAAAGGAGAGATAAAGAAAAATTGAAGATATAGTGATTGTGCCGTAAGACCATGTTCCTTTCTACTTGACTAATGTAGTATTCCACTCGTGCAGTGGGTGTATGGGCTAGCCCATGGTGTGATCAGCTATGATATACTCAACTCGGAATAAAAGTTTTCCAAAATGGTATCAACGGGTAATAGAATGCAGCTAGATAACTGATACCACAACATCCAAAATATGTGAGATGGAGTTCATGGTACACTAACTTAACCTTCAAGGTCAGATAGTGCTACAATGAGGTAGAATACCATGGAAACTTCGCTGACTTTATCATCAACCTTGATTTTGCTACGCTCAATAAGAACTCGAAATAGCGGAAATAGGTTGGTGTTCTGATTCCAAAGTCAGTCATCTTTGCCATGATAAAAAAAAGATCAAGGAATGAGCAAGGAGGATTGGTGTCCCTACCTTAAAGTACCGAGCATTTTAGGGGTCTAGCTCGCTGATATAAAAAACTAGAAGATTCAATCCAGTCCCAAGCGTCCACTTTCAAAACCTCAAAGACGCAATCTAGTTAGGGGTGGAACTGCATTTTATCGCTGCCAAGCTTCCTTCCTTGCATGCATTTGTTGATTCACTTCCCTCAACAACGAGAATTTAGAGTATATTATATGGCCGCACAGTATTTTATGATTTTTCAGATGAATTTATAGCATCCATCTACTGCAAGTTGATGAGCTAATACGACTGGATTACTTTTCATATGTATGTGGAGGGAACCTGCCGTTAAGCACTGGGGCCAGCCACAAAGGAATAAGTTTGAATGTTGATATATACCGTCTTTCAGCTGACCTTTCCAAACCATGCTTCGCAATCAAGCTAGAAAAAGACAAAGCAAGTGTTGTCCTAATGAAATGGCGGATAGTTTAGTATAACATTCATTTCTGACCGCCATTGCCTGCTTAAGACTAAAAGCTAGTAGTGAGACTTCTGCAAATCGAACATGGTAAAAAAGATATGATGATTAGTGGGTTTAACTACGAGTAAGGAGTATTTTACCTTTTATTTCGATCCCTAGAGTAAGATTCGTGTCATGGAAATCATGAGAGGAATGAGTTTCCTGGTACTCCGATAGGCCTGAGGATTAGAGGGAGGTGTACCATCTAAAGCTGAAAGTTTAGAATCAGAAGCAATTTGTGTAGCACAAGGTTTGCAAACAAGCATGTTGGTCTGGCGGAATCAATCTAAAGCATATTTTGTTTGTAACAGAAGAAGGCATCAGCTGACACTAGAGAAAGTTTTTCGATCGAAGCTCTCGAACCTATTTCGAAGTCACTTTAGGATTCAATTTCTGATCCGGTTGATGTTCCGACATCCCGAATCGAGGTGGATCTAAACTCGATATCGAAGCATGGTAAGATTTTATCATTTTCAATGATACCAAGTCCCGGCTTAGCACTTCTTCATCTAAAATCAACAGGCTAGGTTTGGAACCCTTGTCGCAGCCCTCGAGAAGCTGGCGACAGACAACTTGCTTAGTAAAGTCTTTTATCTTCCATTCAGGGGTCATGAATGATTAACAGAAATGAAGGGTGGGTGCAACGAACTAGAATTTTGGACCAGTCTTGTAGTGAATAAAGGAAAAAGGTCCCAGTTGGGGTCATCAGTGTCGGGAGGCGGAGGCGAACAACAAGGACTCTCTCTCGTAGCCGCTATCCCGCCCTTCTTCCATAAGGACGGATTTGGGCTTAAGCCAACTCGACCAAGGGGGAAGGATTTTGAGGAGGATAACTCCTTTTCAATAATACTACAGTGGAAGTGGGACGAGATAGCCATGGACTCTGTATCTGGATTGCCGAAGACTGCGAGGCAACATGACGCCATTTGGGTGATTATTGATCTCTTATTTCGTACCCAAGAGTAGCCCTTTTTCTAATAGGAGCAATTCACGCATTCATTAGTACTACCTCAGATCTAAAAGGAAATGGAGGAGAATAAGGGAAGGTGCAAGTCTTATTGTGTTTTATGTGCCCCAATACTATGAACCCCTTAGGAATGGTGCTGAGATTGTGAAAATATATGGTAGTACGGAACTTCCAAGCCTATTTGGGATGATGAGGCAATCCCTCAAGTCCATAAGAACTTCCTTGGCACTAGTGCTTGTCAAGTGTTTGATAAAATGCCTCAATGGCATTCCCACTTCCCTTTGAAGCCCGAGTCTCTGGGATTGTTAATCTAGTGTTATGTAATCGTGCACCACATTAACATCTTAAGTGTGGGGTGGCTCATGGGTAGCCTATGTGTTGTGGTTTGATTCTAGTGTTAAGACAATACAAGGTGAAGTCTGAGTAACCTCGTCAAGTTGGGGAAGATTATGTGCGTAGTGTGTCATGTAGCGTTATCTGACTACTGCTTATCTGTATAGGAACAAAGATACCTCCCAGGAAAGACACAGAAAAGGGAAAGTCTACTTCAACGGCCCAAGCTAAAGCAAAGTCAACCAAAAGAAAAGAAAGGGGGGGGGGGGGGGAGAAGCTGTCTATAGTATGACTGTTGCCCAAATAGTGGTAGTTGTAGCTACCATGCGTCCACAACCCCAGGCTAACGGGAATTTGGCATAAACATCATACCTCCATATACAAGGGATTGGTATAAACACTGTAGGCCAAAATATATCCATCCGGAGGGAGTTATCCAGGAACGCAGTGTAAAAGCAAAGTATCCGGCGATTTGGAAATGCATCTAGGATTTGGGGTTAAGCTATATTTTTAAGAACACAGGGGACATCAACCTCAACTTTGTCAGGGAATTCTATGCGGGGTTTGATCTGCAAGACACTGAGGAGTTGGTGCCAATCCATGGACGCTTGATAGATTTTCTAGACAAGGCCATATTCGATTTTTAGGTGCTCCAAATGTTCCCATGGAGCCATTGAACAAATTTATTTGCAAGTCTACATATAGAGAGCCGAGGCACACACTCTGTGGGGTCGACTATACTGCTGCATGGGTTCGGGACAAGGCAACAAATCGTCACAAGAGGTTCCTTAAGAAGAAGATGAAGGCGGAGGCTCAGTTGTGGCTCAAGTTGATAAACGGACGGTTCCTACCATGCAATCATGACACGCTTGTAAGCTGTGTGAGGACCTGTGTGCTCTATTTCCTTATGATAGGGCAGAGGGTGAATGTGGGTCACCTCATCCACCACCAGATGGCATCAGTGAGGACGAGTAAAAAAATTGATGGAATGCCATTTTCTAATTTCCTGACTTGGTTCCTATAGCATGAGAGGGTTGAGGAAGAGCCTGAATTTGACCACGTTATCGATCAACTCATCCGACAAATAAACATTACTAATCTCCGGCTGAAAGGCAAGGCTGGGACACTGATAGGTGCTGAGCGCAATGCGCGTGATGATAGTTTCATGGCCCATCTTTATGGGATGATGGATTTGCAGCTGCAAATAGGGGGTCGCCCGACCACATCTGAGGAGATGACTGATTTGGAGCAGCGATACCTCGCTCAATGCTCATAATCAGTAGTTGATTGGTGTAGGAGAGGGATACAGACTCCCTACTGATGAGGATGTCAACACACTGGAGCAGTCTGAGGCTGAGCCAATGTAGTCAGATGGTGATGATGAAGAGGGAGAATATGATGAAGAGTGGAGAGCGTCAGAGGATGATGACGCTGCTTGACCAGGGAGTTTTCTTGCACCCTACTCTTGTTATTTCTTGTTTTGTCTACTTGTGCATGCATTGAGGACAATGCATGATTTAAGTGTGAAGTAAGAACTTGTAGCTATTAGTAGTGTTAGCTTGTTTTTATTTTTGTTAGTTGTTAGCTTGTTAGAATTTCTTGTTTTATTATTATTGTGTTTTCTTGTTAGTTGTTAGATTGTTTTTATTTTTAGAATTTTTCTTGTTTTGTTTTTATTATTAGTGTTTTTTTTGTGTTAGTTGTTTTTAGGCAGAAATATATAAAAAAATATGTTGTACTCTTCCCGATGATGGATCTCGTAGACAGTTTTCTTGAGGGAAGTAAGTCTAAATAAATACCAAAAAGATTTTTTTAGAGGTAGTATAGTAATCCCCTATTGGTTTTTCTTTAGGCCGCAGTTCTTTTCCAATGGTTTTTAATTGAACCGGTTGTACGTAGTTTTAATTTTTAGGAGTAGGAAACACGTGACTAAGCACTTCATCGAAGCAATATCTCTGAGCTTTGTGATGCCTTGAGAATAGTCAGTACTCTAGTTGAGATGCTTAGTCTCAATTTTTGACTCTAAGATAAATACCTTAAATCGTGGATCCTTAAATATGCTTAACTACTTTGACTGGTATTTCGTGATAGAGAAAATTCTTAATGAGTTATGTGCCATATTTGTGTAAGGTTTGCATGTATTCTGTGCATTGCATTTGATGTCTAGAACCTGTCCCGTGTGTGTGCAAAACGAAATAGTAGTCTTGTTCAGTCTGAGAAGTGATATAGGCATTTCTTTGTTAAGCCAAATATATATAAAGTACCCACCTAAATGTTATGTATCGTAGTTAACCTCTTTGAGCCTATAATCCCGTTCTTTGGTAACCACATTACAAGACATAGCCTGTTGTTTGAATAGACCATATATTTGAACCTTGTCACCTCTCGTGAGCACTTGAATTGTGATGAATTATGGCAAAATTAAAGTGTGGGGTGGTGGGTTGACTTTTGAGTGGAACAATGAAATCAGAAGAAATGTGCACTAGATGAAAAAAAATATGTCAATAAAAGCCATTTGGATAGAAAAGGAAGAAAAAAAGAGAAAAGAAAGAAAAAAATATATAGATATATAGTAGTGTATGAAAAAAAAGAGAAAAAATATATAATTCCTGATGGTGGTGACTCTTGATGTATTGGTGCTTAAAGAAGTAGGGGGTGAAATATAATGAAGTTAAGGTGGAATCTTGATTTGACATAAGTAGGGGATTGAAGGTTGAAGTGTTTGTATTAAAGTGCTTATGGGAGGTGGAGTCACTTATGTCCAAATGTATCCTACCTGACCCGCAACCTACATTACAACCAATGAAAGTCCTATTTGATCTTAGACTAAATAAACTCGATTAGTGAAGTATTACACTAAGGGAAAGCTTATGGTACGTAATTTGGGGCATATGAATGTTATTTCTGATAGCGAGTGAATTTTTCCTATCTTGAGTTCCTACGTTATTAAAATTCATGATGTATGGAACTAAGCTCTTTGTTTGGGTGAGGGCACATGATTCATAAAGGAAAGGTAATATTGTTGACCTCCATGTTAGAGTAAGTAAGTGAATTGTGAATAAATCATGGTATTTGTGAGTCGATTATTGAGGCGAGGATGTCACGCCTCTGTGCTTAAACTATTTTAAAGATTCTTGGTATAATAAGTTAAGGGAATTGCTTAATAGGTTGTGTCCATAAGTGTAGCTTGATTGCTCGAGGACGAGCAAATATTTAAGTGTGGGGTATTGATGTGTGACTATAATTAATGCTTTTGCATATTATATGCCTTACATTTTATATGCTTTAATGTTAAACTACACTTTGTTTGAGCGTAATGGAGTCTATTTTATGTATAGGTGCATCAAAAATGAAAGTAGAGCTAAAGGGATGCTTAAACGTCAAAAGTGCGCTCGAGAACGATGAAAAGGAGAAGCCGGACAAAAGCCAGCTCGACCAGGTTTTAGCCTGGCGAGGCCAGCTTAAAGCCAGACCCAACCAGATGTTAGCCTGGCAACGCCAGCTTAAAGCCAGGCTGAGTCTGGCGTTATCCAGGAGACGTCAGGCCTAAAACGAGTTTGAAGGTTTTTATTATTTTCCGGCTTGACTAGGAGTTGACCTACACGTTTAGGGCTTGTCCCAAACATATAAATAGATCCAAAAAATGCCACTATGAAGGACTTTTGCAATCGGAGGCAAGAATAACTCGTGGAACACTACTTGGGAGTTGGATTCATTGATTTCTACATCTCTTTATCCTTACTCTGTAATTTAATTATGCAAATTGCTTTGGATATTTGTACTATGAGTATGAGTAGCTAAATTCATAATCTAGGGTTTTGATGGAACCTGTCGAAGGATAATTTTCGCGTTACGTTAATATAGATTTGTACAACTATATGCTTATTGTTGTTGATTGAAGGGTCCTCAATTAGCTATTACTATTTAGTATGCATTACTTGGGAGAGAGCACATATTTAGATAGTTGTTGAACATCATGACTCCTAACGTATATGAGGGATCAATACGAAGGGTTTAAAGGTGAGATTAGAGATAATGAAACCTTGGGTGCGATCTAAGTGAACTGTACTTAATGTTAGCTAGCGTAATTTGGGAGAATATGTCTAGTATATTGTTGAAATTATTCGGGAGAGAGTTACGACAATCAGAGTGCTCATGATTGATAGAGAAGACTTAGCAAATTTATAGCAAATGTAGCGGAAAGGATTCCGACAATAGGGGAAATCAGAACCTTAGATCATTCCAATTCTTATTTACAAACCGTTCATAGTTAGTTCTTAATTACTGTGTTACATCTCGCATTTTCGTACGTTAAAAATTTCGTCTTCAGTTAATTGACGTAGACTCGGGGATGAGATCATCTTGACGTTAACGTATTTACGCTATTTATAACAAACAATAAAGAAGTGTCATGAAGGATAAAAGGTACACAGACTAATGAAAATGAGTTTCGTTGAAAGTGACCAATTTGGGATAAAATACGGGTCGAGCAATAATATCCGACAATTAAGAATTAGTACCATGCAAGATACCACATGATCACGGTAGTATAATATATAAAGTATATATGAAGTATTTTAAAAATAAATAGAATTATAAGTAATTTGTGGTAATCTTTGAATTATGCGGGTAATTTTTTAATTACCGGATAAAAAGACATTACCCAGTTAACTAATAAGTGGATAAAAAAATTAATATCCTACCCCAACCCCATGTGGCAAGAAGCCACAAAGTTGGAAATGACTAAGTAGTCACTTTGCCAAATGGCTAATATGTGATAACCAGGTCATAACTTAAGTAAATCTTATCCATAACATTTAAGAAGAAATGCCTTGTAAAGGCTTCAAAATCCCAAAAATCTGCCTTTGGCTATGAAGCCAAGGACGTTAAGTAGAACACTTTCCATTTTCAAAACAAAGGCTTCATTAGAAGCAAATTTGTCCAACATTCAAATCCATAACAAAGTTTCTTTCAAATTCAAAAGTAGAAACCTTATTCCTTCCAAACCAAAAACGTGATTCGTTCCAAAAAAATTCAAGGAACCAAAAGAATTTTCGTCCATGAATTTCTAAGAAGCAGAGGCAAATTTCGCTCAGTCAACGAAGGTTTTCCAACGGAGTATTATACGGAGTTTTCTCTACTCCAGGTATGTTAAGGCTCTCCTTTCTTTCTTTTGCCATGGTCCAATTATACTGAAGAAATAAGTAAACGCACAATTTCTATAAGTTACTCTATTCATAGAAATAGTAGGGGTGTCTATATTCTTGATTCCCCATGAAAAATATTATTATCTTCTATTAATGGGTCTTAAAATAATACATAGTTAAAAAAGTTTATTCGGAAGGAATATTGAGATTACTACATATTTTTCATTCATTTCACTCATTTATACATGAGCATTGACCCATGACCAGATGACGTTATATATGCGTATATAATATGGGATACGAGAAAAAGGTTACGGCATTACATACGCACCACCACCTGATCAACTGATATATGATGATGATGTTGCCCACAATGGCTGTAACATGACTCAAACGGCGTTACATATGGGTATATATGTACGTATATGTATATGGGATATGAGAAAAGGTTACGGCGTTATATACGCACCACCACCTGATCAGTTAGTATATGTTGATTATGTTTCCTACAGTTGTCGAGACGATATGATGCCCTCAGAGGCTTGATGATATAATGTACACTCATACCTATGCATGGCACGACATTTATATGCACGTGCATGGTATTATAAATGTTTTAGAATTTATAAAGTTATTCAGATTTAAAGACGTGTTTCTATTCCATGTTTCATCTATGTCTTTTACATAAAAATTTTCATGCCTTACATACTCAGTACATTCTTCTACTAACGCCCTAATTCACGGGGCATGCATTTTATGCCCGCATGTGCAGGCAGGTAAGCTGACGGTCCCCTTTCTTAGGATCCCTAATCAGCGAGAGTTGGCGTGCTCTTCTTGATTCGGAGCTGTTTTTGATTTTAGTACGATACATTTGTATATATATGTATATAAGTATGCCGTGGCTCAGTCCTGTCTTTGTATAGTTATGTTTCTATTAGAGGTCTGTAGACAGTATGTCTAATTGGATAGTATGTGGCCTTGCCGGCTTCCAGTTTTGAGATGTATAGTTGTCTATAGTAGCCTTGTCGACTCGCCCTACGTATGTTGTACGTATATGTATATATGACCTTTTTGGGTAGATTTCCTTCATGTACATTATTCTTGTAACTCAACAGATGTTATACAGGTTCATATCCTAGAGGCATGCTTAGGGGTGTTTGACAAGTAGGACTCTGGAACCTGTCGTGGCCCATCAGTTTGGGTCTTGAAAAAAGTGGTATCA
This sequence comes from Nicotiana tabacum, assembly GCF_000715075.1. Classification (NCBI taxonomy): domain Eukaryota; kingdom Viridiplantae; phylum Streptophyta; class Magnoliopsida; order Solanales; family Solanaceae; genus Nicotiana; species Nicotiana tabacum. Next base: position 161,758,689 of record NC_134089.1, on the reverse strand, counting down.
AAGGAGTTCGGTCCTAGGGTTGTCTACAGACCGTGTTTAGCGGAGTCTTGTTTATAGGTGTGTTGTGCACCACACTTATAGATAAGAGGCTACAGGATATATAGAATGTTATCCTCTCTTCTTATCTTAGATCGTGCGATATAAGCATTCATGTTCCTAACGATGTGTTACGTTTTCAACGATGCCTCCGAAGACTACAGCCGCTAGCACAGGTCAGAAGGCTACGAAGGTGTTAGAAAGAGAGATATGTTATACTATAGATTCAGACCCATCAGAGATCATGGGTTCAATTGAGGAGGATCCATCCGAGGATCTATATGAGTCATCCGTTTGAGATATTTCGACCACTTCGGCAGTAGATGGGGTGAGAGTAGTTCCGACCTCACCAAGTCCATTAGTTTCACAGCCTGTTGATCAGGGTATGAGGAGAGTAGTGCATGGATTGGCACAACTAGGATTCCCTCAGGCTCAAAACTATATCAAAGTATTTAAGGACACAAGCTCTTCTGAGGTTCCAGATAGTCCACAGTCTTGGGAGTTCGTCAATAAAGGTTCATCGGTGTATGTTATTGGATACACAGAGGAAGAAGATAGTAGTCGGTCCAACAGGAGGAAGGTAATTGATAATGACATGAAGATTGCGCTTCGAAGTGTGTCCGAATGAGGTTCTTATATAGGACGAGGCAAGGACCCTCTACTATAGACTTCCTCCAAGTGTTAGTTTTTGGTTGATGAGTTCCACCTCTTCTTGGAATATTATCTAGTCAGGGTTCTAAATGTGTTAGGTTGTTTTATGAGGACGTAGGGAGCCCCGTCCTGACTTGTATATATTATGGTTATGTCTACTTAGAGGTTTTGCAGACATTATCCTGTATATAGTTTTGGGTATGGCATGTCTATGGCCTAGTCGACCCGTATGTATATAAACCTTTTTGTAAATTAGTTATGAAAGTTATGACTTAATATTGTTACTTATATATATGGATGTGGCCCATGATAGATTTAATAATAAACAAGGATAAGATACGTGGTGTTCGGTTGGGTAGGACTTGATATTATAATAGGTGTGGATTGATTGACCTTTTGTTATGTTAACATCAAGTGTAGATCAAAGATGGTTTGATTTCAGCTTCCAGGAGAACCTGTTTTAGAATGGAAAGGTAATACCGTATCGCCAAGAGGTAAATTTATCTCCTACCTCAAGGCAAGGAAGATGATCATAAAGGACTATATTTATCACTTAGTTCGGGTTTGGGATATGAAATTAGAATTACCAATCATTCAGTCCTTTCCTGCAAATAATAAGTTTCCTGATGTTTTTCCCGATGAGATTTCGGGTCTTCTGCCAGAGCGAGAAATTGAGTTTGTCATTGACCTACTACCAGATACTCATCCAATATATATATTTCCCCCTATAGAATGGCCCCTGCATGGTCGTAAGAATTAAAGGAACAACTAAGGGACTTGCTTGAAAAAAGTTTTATCAGACCTAGTACGTCACCATGGGGAGCACCTGTTTTGTTTGTAAGAAAGAAAGATGGTTCCTTACGAATGTGTATTGATTATAGGCAGCTGGATAAGGTGACAATCAAGAATAAGTACCCGCTCCTGAGAATTGATGATTTATTTGATCAGTTGCAAGGTGCCAAGTATTTCTCAAAGACAGACTTGAGGTCTGGGTACCATCAAGTAAGGGTTAAGGATGAAGATATTCCGAAGACAGCATTCAGGACTAGATATTGACACTTTGGGTTTCGGGTTATGTCGTTCAGTCTGACCAATGCCCCAGTAGTATTCATGGATTTGATGAACCGTGTGTTCATGCATTTTTTTTATCTGTTCGTAATTGTATTTATTGACAATATATTGGAATATTCTTGTTCAGGGACTGAGCGTGCAGATTATCTGTGTGATGTGCTCAGAGTTCTATAAGAAGGGAAGTTATATGCAAACTTTTCTAAATATGAATTCTGGTTGAATTCTGTAGCTTTCCTTGGGCATATTATTTCGGGTAAAGAATCCGAGCGGATACACAAGAGACTAAGGTAGTGAAGACTTTTCCTAGACCCACAAAACCGATGAAGGTTCGTAGCTTCTCCGTTTGGCAGGTTAATACAAGAAACTTGTAACAAAATTTTCTTCTCTTCTAAGCACCTTTGACCAAAGTGGTATGTGGTGTCTTGCTTGATGTTCCGGAATAACATAAGAAAATCTATGTTGCAAGCAGGTTGAAGAAAGGTTGCGAATAAGTATAAATAGATATGTGTTGGTCTCAAGCTAAAGTATGGTAGAGCGACAAGGTTTTAGGAAGACACGAGGATCATACGCAAAGCAAGCCAAGTAGCATATAAGTTAGACTTGTCTTCGGACTTGGAGTCTATATGTCTAGTCTTTTATGTGTCTATGCTCTGTAAATGTATCGGGATCCTTCCAGAATTGTGTTAGTGGATGACATTCAGGTCATAGAGCAGCCATCATATGAAGAAACTCCCATTGCTATAGTAGACAGACAGATTCGAAGATCGAAAACTAAAGACGTAGCTTCGGTGAAAGTACTTTGAAGAAACAACAATGTGGAAGAAATTACTTGGGAGGCTGACGAAAACATGAAGTCTAGATATCCCTACCTATTTTCTCCTCCAGAGAAGGGTCCGACTGAGACGTAATAATTATGTACGTGTATAAATTCTTGTGTTGGTTATTGTCGTTGGTCATGTGAGGCCATTGTCGTTATTGATAATTGTGGTCCGGTGTGGCGTTGGATTATTAAGCTTCTACAGGGAGAGTTGGTAGTGGTGTTGTTACAAAGGTGACCCTGCCAAAGTTATATGGATCATGGGGAGTTGAACATTCGAGGACGAATATTTTTAAGGGGGGAAGGATGTTACATCTCGCGTTTTCGTACGTTTAAAGTTTTGTCTTCACTTAATTGACGTAGACTCGGGGATGAGATCAACTTGACGTTAACGTATTTACGCTATTTATAACAAGCAATAAAGAAGTGCCATGAAGGATAAAGGGTACACGAACTAAAAAAACGAGTTTTGTTGAAAGTGACCAATTTGGGATAAAATACGGGTCGAGCGATAATACTCGACAATTAGGAACTAGTACCATGCAAGGTACCACATGACCACAGTAGAATAATATATAAAGTATATACGAAGTATTTAAAAAATAAATAGAATTTTAAGTAATTTGTAGTAATCTTTAAATTATGCGGGTAATTGATTAATTACCGGGTAATATGACATTACCCAATTAACTAATAAGTGTATAAAAATATTAATATCCCACCCTCTCCCCACGTGTAAAAAGCCACAAAGTTAGAAATGACTAAGTAGTCATTTTGCCAAATGACTAATATGTGATAATCAAGTCATAACTTAAGTAAATCTTATCCATAACATTTAAGAAGAAATGCCTTGTAAAGGCTTCAAAAATCCTAAAAATCTGCCTTTGGCTAAGAAGCCAAGGACGTTAAGCAGAACACTTTCCATTTTCAAAACAAAGGCTTCATTAGAAGCAAATTTGTCCAACATTCAAATCCATAACAAAGTTTCTTTCAAATTCAAAAGCAGAAATTTTATTCCTTCCAAACCAAAAACGTGATTCGTTCCAAAAAATTCAAGGAACCAAAAGAATTTTTGTCCATGGATATCTAAGAAGCATGGGCGAATTTCGCTCAATCAACGAAGGTTTTCCAAGGGAGTATTGTACGGAGTTTTTCCTACTCCAAGTATGTTAAGGCCCTCCCTTATTTCTTTTGCCATGGTCCAATTATACTGAAGAAATAAGTAAACGCACAGTTACCGTAAGTTACTCTATTCATAGAAATAGTAGGGGTGTCTATATTTTTGATTCTCCATGAAAAATATTATTATCTTCTATTCATGGGTCTCAGAATAATATACAGTTGAAAAAGTTTATCCGGAAGAAATATTGAGATTACTACGTATTTTTCATGCATTTCACTCATTTATACATGAGCATTGACCCACGACCAAATGGCGTTATATACGCGTATATATGTATATTATATTTATATGGAATACGGGAAAAAGTATACGACGTTATATACGCACCACCACCTGATCAACTGGTATATGATGATGATGTTGCCCACAGTGGCTGAAACATGACTCAGACGACGTTATATACGCGTATAACGTCGTATATGTATATGGGATATGAGAAAAGGTTACGACGTTATATACGCACCACCACCTGATCAGCTGGTATATATTGATGATGTTACCCACAGTCGCCGAAACGATATGATGGGATGCCCTCAGTGGCTTGATGATATTATGTACACCTATACCTATGCATGACACGACATTTATACGCACGTGCATGGCATTATAAACGTTTCAGAATTTATAAAGTTATTCAGATTTAAAGATGTGTTTCTGTATTCCATGTTTCATCTGTCTTTTACATATAATTTTCATACCTTACATACTCAGTACATTCTTCGTACTGACACCCTATTTCACGGGGCCTGCGTTTCATGCCCGCAGGTGCAGGTAGGCAAGCTGACGATCCCCCTTCTTAGGATACCTGATCAGCGAGAGTTGGCGTGCTCCACTTGATTCGGAGCTGCTTTTGATTTTGGTACGATACGTTTATATATATATGTATATGGGTATGACGTGACTCAGTCCCGTCTTTGTACAATTATGTTTCTATTAGAGGTCTGGAGACAGTATGTCTAGTTGGATAGTATATGGCCTTGCCAGCTTCCAGTTTTGAGATGTATAGTTGTTTATAGCAGCCTTGTCGGCTTGCCCTACGTATGTTGTACGTATATATATGTATGTCCTTTTTGGGCAGATTTCCTTCATGTACATTATTCTCGTAACTCAACAAATGTTATACAGGTTCATATCTTAGATGCATGCTTAGGGGTGTTTGACAAGTAGGAATTAAGCACCCGTCGCGGCCTATCGGTTTGGGTCGTGACATACTGCATTTTCATTACGTAATATTTAGTTAGTAAACATCCAATCTATTACTAAAATATCTCCGAAGATTGAATACGTGAATTTCTGTGAGTCCAATAACTGTGCTTGATATATTAATTCCCTGTGGGATTCGACTCCGGACTTGTTAATCGGAATATATTTGTAGTGACCGCTTTGTCCTTTTTATAAGGCATAGTTGAGCGTGATCACTACTTGATGTTAATATCAATCTATTTGGAATAGGAAAGTGGGTAGTTGTAGGTGTTACTTAGGTTTAATAACTGATTGAGATTCTTTTTTAAATTTCATAAATATAAGGTAAATTTCTAAAACTTAAAAACTTGTTCTCAGCAACTTTTTAAATTTGAAAATGCATTTTCAAGTTGGATTTAAAAAATTGTAACATTTCCATGACCAAACATTGTTTTGAAAATTATCCAAACGGGCTCTAAGCTCCAGCATTATAAATTATTAAAATGGAAGACCCGTTCATTTTCCTCCTTCATGCGTACGGGAGTTTGGAGCATCTTTACTCACCACAGCGTCTTTACTATAGTATTTTTCAAATTTTTTTTAAAAACTCTTTTGTTTAGTCGAGTGTCTAGCGCAAATAATATATCTACCTCACAAAAGGTAGGGATAAGCTCTACGTATATTCTACCCTCCTTAAATTCCATTTGTGGGATCATATATATTGAGTATATTGTTGTTGTTGTTGTTGTTATGCATATGGAAGTTTGGATGAAATTGTTGCGATAGCAAGATAGCAAGAAAAGAGCCGTGATTCTGATTAACCTCTCCACCTCCTCAACGCACAAATTTCTGTTTTTCAATTTTCCTAATAATTACTTACATAGTTAAAAATTATCCAAAGAGAGGTTGAGATGATATACGTCGCAATATCAAAAGGGAGCTATATATAGAGAGCGCCAAAGAACGACACAATTTTCTTTCATCGAAACTTCGTAAAAGACATGTTTTGAAAAAATGTGGATTAAGGCTATTAATTTGAAAAGACTAAATGAAATTGCTATTGAGTCTACGAGACCAAAAACTTACTTTATTATTCAAGAGATAATAGTCCAAATACTAGAAGTACATTTGAGATCTAGGCTCTAAGAAACTTTTAAGAAAGACACAACATCTATGACAACAGTGATAACCACAAAGACAAAGAAAGATGATACGAGGAGTTGGCCCAGAACATCTCCAAACTTCATAGTAATAATCACTTGATTAATTCCAACTAAGAAGCCAATGAGATTCAATACCGAAAAAGTTATCAATGGCACGGCCAGAATCCCTATACCTTGGAAATCAAATTTTCCCTTCTCATATTTCTTTAGCTTTTTCTCATCAATTGCTTTGTCTGACAAATATAATTTCTCGCCTTGAGTTCCAATAATCTTTTCAATTATAGCTTTGCATCCTCCTAACCATATTGCACTAACTCCCATCATCATTAATGCCCTGTATTCCATCCACCATGTTTTTACTGATCCTCCTTCTGGGATTGACTCCGACATATTTTCCAAAATTGTTGATATGAACGCGATCACGTATACTGCAAACCAAGGATCATAGACCTAAAACAATACGGAGAAAAGTTGTCAAGTTTTCCAAATAGATCGAAGCAGAGTTCAAGGCAGCTGAATGTATAGATCATCTCATCTATAAAAACTTAATTTGTTAGATGAGATAGTCATACATTTCAACATGATTTAATTTGTTAGATGAGATAGTCATATATTTCAACATGATATCAGAGCCGGTTAGAGATCCTTAGTTCAAATCTCACAGCTATACGAAAAGAAAAAAAATATTTACATGTGTTTGGCCCAGGAAAAAAATAGGTCCACATATGAGGGGCATATTTAGACATAAATTTTAAGCTCAACTCATATTATTATCATACACAATAAATGGCATACTGTGACATAATATAACTAATACTCAAGATTTGCTCTCTCTAAGGGGTCATTTTGTTCAAAACCATATTATCCTCCCACCAATATTTTAACCCGGATAGATCATCTCCCATCTTATAAATAATTCCATGATTTTCATTAAAATTTATCCTGGTTTTAGTTGATACTCACAACCAAATACTAGACAAACTTAGTCCCAAATTTTATACTGAGATAACATCCTAATCCCTGTAACCGAATGGGCACTAACATTTTAGATTTTTCGATGAGATGGTCACACATTTCAATAAAGATAGAGGAAGAAAATCGTTTGATTTTACCTCGGGGTAAACTTGAATGCCAAGCAAAAGGCCTGTAGAAGGGACACTGGCATGCAAAACCATTCCCCAAGAATATAGAGAGAAATACATCAAATAGGCATAGCACAAACATTGAACAGTTCTCATTCTGCTTTTCATGCCATAAGTGAGGGGATTGAGATGTGATAAACCAGCTTGTGTGAGTGCAGCAACCCATTTAACAAGTTGTGAGGAGAAACCTTGCATATCAACTGGGGCACAGCCCAAGAAAGATGGCCTTTCTGGGTACAAATATGTAGAAGTCCAACCTTTGCAGTGTAAAAGATAACCAGTGAAAGTGCTCTCCAAATGACAATTGTAAGAGTAACCGATCTGCGGATTGCGTTATAAGAAAATGAAAATATCAATCGACTTTTGTGTAACAAAAATGTAATGTAATTCTCATGAAGAGAAAACACTTGGTTTAGCATAGTTTTTTTTTTTTTACATTATTAGGGTCATTTAATCTATTATAGTAGGTCTCTATCTTTGAAAAATGACAAGGATTTAACATATGTCATACCATTATAAGGAGGAAATTTGCTAATTTAAAACAACTTATGGGGTAATATGCCTTTCCCCCCTAGTAATTATGAAGACGAAATTGGTTTGACAATTAATGTTACTAGAAGACGAGAATTCTGGTTGGGCCTATGATGCATATCTCATTCTAAGCAGGTTGGACCATGTTATAAATAGTTGGGTTATTATCATTTTTAGCCTGTGCCCGAAATTATTTATATTTGGTAGCAAAAAAGTGTATAAGATTTGTATATATTTTATATATAATATATAGAATGTATATATATACAAAAAATATACAAATTTTATATATTTTTTCGGCTATTATTTTTACAGTGGCTATACAGTGTCATTTTTCCTAAATAATTATGAGCTAGGATTCTTGAACGGAAAAAGCACCGGACTTTAAACTTTTCATTTTACTTTTTATTAAATACTTTATAGCAGTAAATATATCTTTAGCATAACAATTTTTAAAGATACTTAATGATATGTATCAATCTTTTTATTTTCTTTTTAAATACTAACCCGGTCAAATATCGCAATATAAATTTAAAAAAGAAGCATATAACTTGCCTCTTCACCCCATTGTGTGCCATCCTCATATGCACAAGTAGCTAGTGTCCTAGCTTCCTCTATGGTTGCTTCTGAAATGACTTCCTCTTGTTTAATATTACCATTATTCTCCTTTAGTGAAGCTATAAACTTTCTACTCGATCCGAAATGCTTCTCCGGTGAACGAAGAGATTCATCTGCAAAGTTAAATTGGATTAGAGCGCTCTTTTCTTTTAACAAATAACGAACGAAATATATTACAACAACAATAAATTCAGTATATTTTTATAAGGGGGTCTGGGAGGGCCGAAGTCCGAAGGGGTAGTTAGTACGCAGTCTTACTTCTGCCTTATGCAAGTAAAGAGATTGTTTTCGATAGACGCTCAGTTCAAGACAAACGTGCATAATTACAAGTGTATAGAAAGAAATATAATAATATGAAAGTCAGGGAATCAGCAACAACAAGAAGATAGTAGAATTAGGTTTGACAAAATGACGAACCCTTTAGACCTGGACTCGTGTATAATGCTTTCCTCTTCAAAAAATAACCAGTGCCTGACAATACTGGACCTTGGATACCATCCATTCCGTGCCATATTGTCTACAAGTATATTACCATATATATGATCAATTTTACTTTTATTTTCTACAAAAATGTAAGTATTAAGAAGAAAGGAAAGAACAAAAACAAACCTTGTAAGCCTGTCTAATTTTGACGTCATAAATATCTGACTTGCTAACATTGTAGAACACTTGAGGGAACTGAACATAAGCTAAGGAAGGTGATAGATTTGGATCAAGATGGAAACACATTGCTTTCCGAGCTGATATTGGATCATGACAGAAAAAATCACAATCTAAAACTAGTAAATATGGGGCATTGCTTATTATCCCTGAAACTCGAAGCTGCAAAGAAAATTAATTAAATGTTAGCTAAATAGTAAATGAGAAGAATTACTCTCTATGTCCCAACTTATGTGGTGCAGTTCGGATGCGACTTTTTAATACGCTTTTCAAATTTTTTGATTAGGTAATTATTGTAACTTACTTTTTATGTTGTTTCCAAATATGCAAATTTGATTTATAAAACACAAAGAATCTATCTCCGAACTCGTGGTAAAAAATTAAGAAGTTTGGCTCTCGAGATCTGAAATGCATCACATAAATTGGGAGAGAGAGAGCAAAGAATAGAAAGGATTATTTGGACATAGAATCTTTAAGTTTTTTGAAATAAAATATGTATATTTTATTTAAATATACATATAAATCACAATAATTAATAATTTAAAAGCATACGAAAAATTGCGATCAAAGAAAAACTTGTTTGAAAATTTAAATTGTATCACATAAATTAGTAAATGACAAGAATAAAGAGCAGAGAGGATTATCGTATATACAAGAGCATTTGCAGATCCACCCTTGAAGTGATGACGACGATGGGGTCTTCTTTCACGGGATACGTACACAAGCAAAGGCATCTTGCTTAAATCGTCGGCACTCTTCTCTTTTTCCATTTTGCTGTCATTTATTACCTAAAATAAATGGCAAAAAATTTCAATAGCATAAGGGTAATATAGGAAGTAAAATATTTTTGTGCTAACTATTTTTTTTCTCCATTTGGCATGTCTCCTAGGCATGATAGTGTCCACCTAGTACCAAATCTTGGTCCCATATGCGCGGGGTCCGGAGAATCGTCGGCACTATGCACGGGTCTTGGTACCAAATCTTGTGTTAAATAGCCGGCATTAAGCTCCCGCAATGCGCGGGGTCTTGAGATTTGAGAAGGGTTGGACCACAAGACTCTATCGCAGTCTTACCCTGCATTTTTGCAAGAGGCTATTTCCACGGCTCGAAGTCGTGACCGGTTGGTTACATGACAACAACTTTACCAGTTATGCCAAGACTCCCCTTCCTAAACTTCACTCAGCATATCTGGAAATTCAGAGGCGGATGCAGCCTTCTGGTATCATTTTCATCTGAATCCAGTATTTTTGACGTGTAGCATAAATTTTTCCATAAAAATCTATTAAAGTTGCAACAAATAGTATGTAGATATGAACCCGTAACTCTAAATATATAATTACTTAAGAATCTTAAAAGTTGGACCCATTAATAAATCCGCCTCTGAACATAATATGTTAAAATGGTTGCATGTTCATTTATGTTGAAATACCTTGACAAATGGGGCTCTATCAGGCTCTACGTTCCCTTTGATTCTACCGGATTCACCAGCACTGTTCACATTTTGCTGGAATTCTTCATATTTTAACTGCAAAAAAAGGGAAAAAAAGCTCATTTAATTATTTCATCTGCAAAGAATGAATTAAAACGGCGTTACTAAACAGTAGTACAGTAACTGCAAATAGTGGCGGAGCTAGAAGGAAAGAAAGAGGATACAATTGAATTCCCTTCGGAACATTTTTGATTATAAATTCCTAGATCCGCGGTGACAACAAAATGCATGGAAATCTACAACTTTAGCGTTACCGTACTTTTATTTCTTTCTGTTCAGCTACAAAGTCATCATTCTTAAGAACACGATCATCTTCCCCTAACGGCGAAAAAAACGCTTTAGGGCACCTCGTTTTGATCCCATATTTCCTACAGAAAGGGAGCCATAACTTAGCAAAACCACACGCTTCCTCTATCGCGTACAATGTCAAGGGGCATCCGCCATCATCCGCGAGATACACCGCCAATTTTTCCGTCGGATAATCCAGAGCCATTGCGGATACCACAGTGTTCATGACATCCACAATTGGCTCTTTCTTCGGGTTGGCAGTGAAGACCATCACGTCAATCGCTGGCAACTGAGAATCTTTGCAAGTGATGTGTTCAGGGAACACATCACGCACAACGGGACGCCAACGCGTCCCTTGTCCAAAGAACCACTTGACAATGAAACTAACTTCACCTAAGGTAATAAGCACCCATGCAAGTGCATGTAAACTTAGGACAGTTTCAAAGTAAAATAAATTAGAAAGACGATAGTATACTAATGCCAGCATAATTAGAGAATGGAAAAACATGTGGAGTCGGTATATGGTGGTGATGGGTTGCTGCACAGTACATTTGTTCAGTTCCATGGATTTTTTTTTTCTTTTCAGTGGTTCTCTCCTGTCTGAGCGCTCTCTCTCTCTCTTACTGTTTCAAGAGTTGTGGCTTTGATTCGCTTCCACTGCCTATGAATTTATTTGTGTAGGGTATTATTGTTAACTCACGCATGTGAGTCTTGACGTAACTGGTAAAGATATTGTCATGTGACCAGGAAATCATAGGTTCGAGCCATAGAAATAGTCTCTTGCAGAAATGTAGGGTAAGACCGCGTATAATAGACCCTTATTATCCGACTTTTTCCCCATAACTGGAGCTTAGTGCACTGGGCTACCCTTATTAACTTACCCCTCCTCCCCAAGTGTCAAGCTGCCTAAATAATTGAAGAGTTTAAGTTATTAATACCGTTTAGTGTAAGAAAATTTTTGTGCCATCATATTACTTTTTTTTATCTGTTGTAACAAGTGACGTGTTTTATTTTCAAGAAACCAATCCTAAGTTTTAAGAAGGCTTATCGTTAATTAAATATCCTTTGGATTGTGAATTGTGATTAGATGGTGTAAAACTTTTTTTATACTGATAATGTATACTACTTAAACTTGTAATTAAATAATGTTTGAAAACTGATAACGATATTACTATGAATTCTATTCCTCTAAACTGATGACAAGAGGGGTTGCTCTGATGGTAAGCAACCTCCACTTTCAACCAAGAGGTTGTGAATTTGAGTCACCCCAAGAGCAAGGTGGAGAGTTCTTGGAGGGAAGGACGCCAAGGGTCTATTGGAAACAGCCTCTCTACCCCATGGTAGAGGTAAAGTCTGCGTACACACTACCCTTTCCAGACCTCACTAGTGAAATTATACTGGATTGTTGTTGTTGTCGTCTATTCTTCTAAAGTTAAAACATATTCAAGAAATCTTAGATAAAAATGGTTTTGGAAAAACTGTTCGTCTCGAAATAATAGTTATATATGATATGAAATGTGATAAATGAAAATTTTCAATTTTGAAGATTTCAGTGCAAGTTTTTTGATCTCTTCTTTGCATTTGCATCTAATAGAATAATAACTATTCTCTCTATTTCAATTTGTACGTCATAGTTTGACTCGACAAAAATTTCTAGAAAGAAAGAATATTTATGGGCTATTAAAATTTTCAATAAGAATATATTGAGAAATTTGAAGGGGAGTCTTTGCGTAACTGGTAAAGTTACTGGGGCATTTGTATCTATACTCGCTTTTTGTGTCACATTTTAACTTGTGTCCGCTTTGCAAAAAAATTGTAAGCGTACCCGCTTTTTCGCAAAACTTCAGCACACGGGGCTGAGGTAGCAAAGACAATCACGCAAAACTTCAGCATTCTAGTAGCCAGGCCTGAAGCTCAGCTCTAGAGTTGAAGTTTTTGTTTTGTAACTGGCGAGCTTCAGCTCTAGAGCTGAAGTTTTTGTGTTGTAACTAGGAAACTTTAGCTCTAGAGCTGAAGTTTTTGTGTTGTAACTGGAAAACTTTAGCTCTAGAGCTGAAGTTTTTGTGTTGTAACTGGGAAACTTCAGCTCTAGAGCTGAAGTTTTTGTGTTGTAACTGGGAAACTTCAGCTATAGAGCTGAAATTTTTGTGTTGTAACTGGGAAACTTCAGCTCTGGCCTTTGAAAAAAATAAATTGCACGGCTCGCCAAAAGTTGGAGTAATTCAGTTGTTGGAAGAAGCTGCCACTAAGTTGGGGAAAGACTTCAACTGCAGGTATGATCATTTTCTGTTTGATTATGAAAGAGAAGGATCATGAAATATCTGGTCTTCCTTGCGTGAAGAAAAAGTGATAAGCTAAGAAAATATAGGTAACAAATCCTTTGTACATATACATATACTAATCGCCTTACATAACAAAAGCTTCTCTGTAATGGCAAAAGTCACTAAAAAATTGCTTTAGGTCCCATGCCCTGCCATTGTTATCTTGGATCAAGAATAGTTAATGTTTAAGACATTGTTAGTGAGCCATCTTTTCTCATTTGAATCATCTGTTTCAGATGCATTCCTCTTATTTAACTCATCAATGCTGATTTCTTCCGAATGACCAACAAAGCAGCAACACATCGGTGCCTTTGGAAATTAGGAACATGTGCATGAAGTTTCTTATCTAAAGATGAAGAAAGAGAGCAATGTTGAAGTCATCGTTGTAGAAGAAGAAAAAAGAAAATGAAGGAGGAGAAGGAAGAGGAAAAAGGGAGTTGAACTTGTTTAAAAAGTGGGTACAAGTTAAAAGTTTTTAAGAAATGGGTATAGGTTAAATGGGGGAGACCAAATAGGGCGCCCCATGCAATTTTACAAAGTTACTGGCATGTGACTAAGAGGTCACGGGTTCGAGCTGTGGAAGCAGTCTCTTGCAGAAATGTAAGATAAGGATGTATACTTGTGGTCCGGCCCTTCCCGCATCCCGCACATAGCGGGAGCTTAATGTATCAAGCTGCCCTTTTAACAAATTGAGAAATTTAAAATTAATTTTTTCTAAATATAAAAAAGTTGCCACCCTTTTTAAAAACATGCAAGCGGACATTTAATTTTTAAATAGAAATGAGTTTTTTTTTAAAATTCCATTTGATTTGGTATCCAAAAGCATCATACGAACTTGCTCGCAAAATCAAATTGCCAAAATAACACCTAGATATACGAATTGAACACCAAATCAAATGGAATTTTAAAAAAAAACTCATTTCTATTTTGACAATCGGACGTCCCAATCACGTCAAACCAACTCCGTTTCTCACCAAATTTGACAGAAAAGTCATAAATATATTACTGGACTTATACTGGGTTCCAAAATCAAAATACGGACCTAATATCAATAAAGTCAAGCATTGGTCAAACTTTCAAAGTCATTAAGCTTTTAAAATTTCAAATTTTAACAAAGTGCGATAACTCGGGTTAGGGACTTTCGAATTCGATTCCAGACATACACCTAAGTCTCAAATCATGATACGGACCCATCGGGACAGTCAAAATATAAATCCTGGTCCGTTTGCTTAAAACATTGATCGAAGTCAAGTCAAATGGATTTTAAGGCAAAATTTTCATATTTTTCTTTGTTTTAACATAAAAGCCTTCCGGAAAAATACTCGGACTATGCACGTAAATCGAGAAGGGCTAAGATGAGGTATTTAAGGCTTCAAAGTACATAATTAGGTTCTAAAACATGAGATGACATATCGGTCACAGTCTCCACCTCTAAAACAACCGTCAGTCCTCGAACGAACATAGAAAAGTACCTGGGCTGGTAAAAAGGTGTGGATATTTACTCCGCATGTGCGACTCAGACTCCCAAGTAGTTGCCTCGATAGGCTGACCTCTCCACTGTATTCGAACCGAAGGATAACTCTTCGACCTCAACTGATGAACCTGCCGGTCTAGAATAGCCACCGGCTCTTCCTCATAAGTCAAATCCTTATCCAACTAGACAAAGCTGAAATCTAACATGTAGGTCAGATCACCATGATACTTCTGGAGCATGGACACATGGAAAATCGGATGAACTGCTGATAAACTAGGTGGCAATGCGAGCTTGTAAGCCACCTCACCCACTCTTTAAAGAATCTCAAAAGGTCTGATATACCTAGGGCTCAATTTGCCCTTTTTTCCGAACCTCATCACACCCTTCATGGGTGATACCTGGAGCAACACTCTCTCTCCGACCATGAATGCAACATCACGAACTCTATGGTCGGCATAACTCTTCTGTCTGGACTGAGCTGTGCGAAGTCGGTCCTGAATAATCTTGACCTTATCCAAGGCATCTTGTACTAAATACGTACCTAACAACCGAGCCTCCCCCAGCTCGAACCATCTAACTGGTGATCGACATCGCCTCTCGTATAATGCCTCATAGGGAGCCATTTTAATGCTCGAATGGTAGTTATTCTTATAGGCACCTCTGCAAGTGGCAAGAACTGAGCCCAAGAACCTCTGAAGTCTATAACACAAGCGCGAAGCATATCCTCTAATATCTAAATAGTGCGCTCGGACTGTCCGTCTGTCTGAAGATGAAATGCTTTGCTCAACTCAACCTGCGTGCCCAACTCACGCTGTACTTCTCTCCAGAATTGTAAGGTGAACTGCGTACCTTGATAAAAAATGATAGACACGGGCACACCATGAAGACGAACGATCTCGCGGATATAAATCTCTGCCAACCGCTCTGAAGAATACATAACTTCTACAGGAATGAAATGCGCTAGCTCGGTCAGCCTATCCATAATGACCCAAATTGCATTGAAATTTCTCTGAGTCCGTGGGAGTCCAACAACAAAATCCATAATGATACGCTCCCACTTTCACTCAGGAATTTCTAACTTCTGAAGCAAACCACCAGGTCTTTGATGCTCATACTTTACCTGCTTACAATTTAGACACCGAGCTAATATGCAACTATATCCTTCTTCATCCTCCTCCACCAATAATACTATCGCAAGTCTTGATACATCTTGGAGCCACCGAATGAATAGAATACTGGGAACCGTGGGCCTCCTCAAGAATCAACTCACGAAGTCATCCACATTAGGCATACAAACATGACCCTGCATCCTCAAAACTCCATCATCTCCAACAGTAACCTACTTGGCATCACCGTGTTGCACTGTGTCCCTAAGGACAAGTAAATAAGGGTCATCATACTGCCACTCCCTGATGTGCTCAAACAAGGAAGACCGAGCGACCGTACAAGCTAGAACATGACTAGGCTCAGATACAACCAATCTCACGAATTGATTGGCCAAGGCCTGAACATCTAATACAAGCGGTCTCCCACCGACTGAAATGTACGTAAGGCTGCCTATACTCACTGATTTTCTACTCAAGGCATCAGCCATCATATTAGTCTTACCATAATGATACAAGATAATGATATCATAGTCTTTTAATAGCTCCAGCCACCTCCTCTGCCTCAAATTGAGCTCTTTTTGTTTGAACAAATACTGCAAGCTCCGATGATCCAAGAATACCTCACATGACACGCCGTAAAGATAGTGCCTCCAACTCATCACCGCATGAACAAGATAATTCTTCTCATGAACCTTAAGCTGCCGCGACGTATATGCAATCGGCCAGCCATCCTGCATCAATACCACACCAAGTCCAATATGAGATGCATCACAATATACCGTATCAGATCTTAAACCAGTAGGCAACACCAACACTGGTGCCGTAGTCAAAGTAGTCTTGAGATTCTGAAAGTTTGCCTCACACTCTTCTGACCATCTGACCGAGGCACCTTCTGGGTCAACCTGATCAATGGGGCTGCTAAAGATGAGAACCCCTCCACAAACTGACGGTAATAACCCGCTAATTCCAAGAAACTTTGTATCTCCATAGCTGAAGTGGGCCTAGGCCAGTTCTGAACTACCTCAATCTTCTTAGGATCCACCTGAATGCATTCTACTGATACAACGTGCCCCAATAAAGCCATTGAGTCCAACCAAAACTCGTATTTTGAAAACTTAACATATAACTGTCTGTCTCTTATAGTCTGAAGTATGATCTAAAGATGCTGCTCATGCTCCTCTCGAGTGTGGGAGTAAATCAAGATATCATCAATAAACACAATCACAAAGGAATTTAGATAGGGTTTGAACACGCGGTTCATCAAATCCATAAATGTTATTGGGGTATTTTCAGCCCAAATGACATCACTAGAAACTCATAATGCCCATATCGAGTTCAAAAAGCTATCTTAGGGACATCAGATGCCCTAATCCTCAACTAATGGTAGCCAGACCTCAAATCAATCTTTGAAAACACTTTGGCACCCTGAAGCTGATCAAATAAGTCATCAATGCTCGTCAATGGATACTTGTTCTTGATGGTGACTTTGTTTAATTGTCGATAATCTATGCACATCCTCATCAATCCATCTTTATTCTTCCCCCGGGGCGAGACACTAGGTCTAATGAAGCCCTTATCAAGCAAATCTTGCAACTTCTCGTTTAGTTCTTTCAACTTTGGCGGTGCTATATGGTATGGCGGAATAGAAATGGGCCGAGTGCCCGGAGCCAAATCAATACAGAAGTCAATATCCCTGTCGGGTGGCATCCCTGGTAGGTCTGCAGGAAACACCTCTGGAAACTCACGAACAACTAGTACTGAATCTATGGAAGGAACATTCGCACTAGAATCGCGGACATAAGTCAAAAAAGCTAGACACCCCTTCTTTACCATATGCTGAGCCTTAAAATAAGAGATAACTCTACTGGTAGAATGGCTAGGAGTCCCTCTCCACTATAATCGAGGCAACCCCGGCAAGGCTAAGGTCACCGTCTTGGCATGACAATCCAATATAAGGTGATAGCCAATCCATACCCAAGATAATGTCAAAATCTACCATATCAAAAAGTAGAAGATCTACGCGAATCTCAGGACTCCCAATGGTAACCACACACGAACGATAAACACGATCTACAATAATAGAATCTCCCATAGATGTGGATACATACACATGAGCACTCAAAGAATCACGAGGCATAACCAAATATGAAGCAAAATAGATGACACGTAGGAATAAGTAGAACATGAATCAAATAGAATTGAAGCATTTCTACGACATACTGAAACAATACCTTTAATAACAGCGTCAGATGACTCAGCCTCAGCCCTGGCTAGAAAAGCATAGCATCAGAGCTGGGCCCCACCACTCAGAACTACATCTCTAGAATGAGCCCTAGCTGGCTAGCCTCCACCTCTAGTAGCCAGACCTGCACCTCTAATGGCCTGACCTCCACCTCTAGCTGTCTGAACCCTACCTCTAGCTGGCTAAGCGGGCGGTGAAGCACCCGGTGTCGGGACCATGGAACTAGAGTCATGATGCTGTGAATTGCTCGACGTTTGAGGGAAAAATCTAGCAATGTGCCTCGGATCACCACAAGTCTAACGGGACCTCGGCTGGTGTGACTGTTCACCCTGAAACTGACCTTGTCGACCTGAGTAACCAACCTAAAAAATCTGGAGCGGAGGTGCACTAATAGGAGCTAGTAATGCACTGTAAGCTAGCTGGTCGGAATAAGGCATATGAGGGCCACGACCACTTGAAGCACCGTGGGATGCCTGGAGTGCTGAATGAAATGGTCTGGGAGGATGACCTCTACCAAAAGCACCCCTTCCTCCAGATGAGGCACCATTAAACCCACCGGAATAACAAGGCCTCTTGTCAGAACCCTGACCTTCCCCCTGTGCAAGAAATATCTCGACTCGCCTGGCGACATTAGCTGCTGTTTGAAAAGAAATCTAACTCCCGGTCTCCTTAGCCATCTGCAACTTGATAGGCTGAGCATGTCCCTCAATAAACCTCTTAACCCTCTCTCTTTCTCTCGGTAGGAAGTAGAAGAATAGCATGACGGGCCAGATCCACAAAATGGGTCTCATACTAAGTGATAGACATACTGCCCTGCTGAAGATGCTCAAACTGCCTGCGATAATCCTCTCTCAGTATGACAGGAAGGTACTTCTCAAGAAATATCTGAGAGACCTGGTACCAAGTTAGAGTAGGCGATCCAGCTGGTCCGGTCAATACAAAATCCTTCGACCATCTCTTGGCGGATCCCATCATCTTGAACACAACAAAATCGACCCCATTGGTCTTAACTATCCCCATGTTCTGCAACACCCATGGCAGCGGTTAAGATAATCTTGTGGGTCCTCAGAAGGTTCACCACTAAAGTGAACTATAAAGAGCTTGGTGAACTTGTCCAATCTCAATAAGCCCTCATAAGACGTAGCTGGTTCATCATCGGCCTATGCCACAACAGCCGGCTGAACTACCCCAACTGGCTGGGCTGCTAGAGTCTGATACTGGAGAGCCATCTGCTCCAGAGTGTGAGTAGCGGGAGTTAGTGCTCCTCTCCTAGTTTGAGAGATGGTTGGTACCATAGGAAATGTACCGGCCTGGGCCATACTCTTCATAAGGCCCACTAAACGGATTAGAGCGTCCTGAAGCACTAGGGTGGCGATGAACTCCTCTGGGACCTAAGCTGGACCAACATACACGATCTGGGCTGGAACCTCCTCATCAAACTCCACCTGAGGCTCCACTGCTGGTGCTGCTGCTCAAGCTCTGGGCTGAGCTCTGCCCCTGCCTCGGCCTCTAGCATAACCTCGACCTTGACCTCTGGCCCTTGTAGGAGCTGCCACTAGGGGCTCCAGCTGCTGCCCAACTGGAGATGCAGTACATGTTCTTACCATCTGTGATAGAACAAGAATAGAAGAGTTCAATTAGCGTTGAGAGAACAAAATCGCATGACAGAGAAGAATAGAAGTGAAATTTATTCCTAAACTTCATAGCCTCTGGAAGATAAGTACAAACATTTCCGTACCGATCCTCTAGACTCTACTAAGCCTGCTCGTGACTTGTGAGACCTAGGCAACCTAGTGCTCTGATGCTAACTTGTCACGACCCGAAATTCCCACCTTTGGGACCGTGATGGCGCCAAACATTTCACTTGCCAGGCAAGCCAACGTTAGAGATCTTTAAGCCAATTTCCGTTCAATTTCAATAAATAAAGTCAATTAAGCCAAAATGAACTAAAAATGAGTGCGGAACAAGGTCTAAAATAAATACAACTGTTTTGAACGAAAAAAGTAAAATAGGGGAAATAGGATGAGACTTCAAGGTCTGAGGACGTCAACAGATCTACCTCGAGTCTCCAATGAGAAAATCCAAACTGCTACACCTCAACAACAACTGGGGTTAGTACCAAAGTCTGCACAAGAAGTGTAGAGTATAGTATGAGTATAATCGACCCCATGTACTCTATAAGTGTCGAACCTAACCTTGACGAAGTAGTGACGAGGCTATGACAAGACACCTACATAATAAACCTTTGCAGATAACCGTATATGTACAAGATAACAATAAATAAAAGCTAAACATATACTATTGCGAGGGGAACATGATAAATGGTGTACAAGATAAGAGAAATACAACAGAAATGATAACCATAACAGTCAATATGCCTTTAACCAGTAAAAACAAACAAGCACAATGAAGAAAATTGCACGACATCACCCATCGTGCTTTTACTCTTAACCTCACAATGTGATAACGATATTGCACAGCATCACCCTTCGTGCTTTTACTATCACTTTCAGCATAAATCAATATATACGACATGACATCACCATTCGTGCATTAACTCTCATAACATGGCACGGCATCACCTTCGTGCATTAACACTTACAATATGGCACGACATCACCCTTAGTGCATTAACACTCACATACGAAACGACATCACCCTTCGTGCATTAACACTCTCCCTTACCATATAACAATGAACAAGTAATAACAGGGAGATAGAATAACAAGAACAAGCCTCACGACAACAATGGTTCCACAATACCAATCTCAACTCTAGAAACAATACTCAATTATCACAAAAAACCCATAAACGCGGTAAGAACGATTAATATAATAATTGACTAGTTTAAGCATAGATAATATGATCAAAGTAAGCAATAAATTACAAGGAACAATCCCACCTGCATGCTTTAACCCAACAACAACGCATAAGTACTAGTCACCTCACATATACGTTGTACCCAACATCTAAACATGTAGCAAATAAACAAACAAGTCCTAATCCCCCAAGTCAAGGTTAACCACAACACTTACCTCGCTCCAAAGATCAATTCGAAGCTCAACCACAGCTTTGCCTTTCAAATAAGCCTCCGAACCAATAGAATCTAGCAAATTACCAACCAACTGATTCAAATTAAGCCTTAGGAACTACCCACGATTGCAAAGGATTCAATTTAGGTCATTATTGAAAAAGTCAACAAAAGTCAACTCCCGGGCTCACTTGGTCTAAACTTGAAATTTGGACCAAAACCCGATTACCCATTCAGCCCCGAGCCCGGTTATGTAATTTTTTTGGAATCCGACCTTAATTTGAGGTCTAAATCCCAATTTTACAGAAATCCCTAATTCTACCCAAATCCCCAATTTCCACCATGAAAACACTAGATTTTAGGTTGAAATCTCAGAAAATGTAATGAAAGATTGAAAGAAAATAGATTAGAATCACTTACCAATGATTTGGAAAAGAAGGGTGCTTGGCAAAATCGCCTCTAGGGTCTTCTTGTTTTGAAAATTTGAAGAATGAGAGAAAATTCCCTTTTTTAGCTATTTGATTAGTAGCAGAAGTAGCATTTGCGACTTGGCGAACCCCGCAAATGCGAAGAAACAGTCACAATTGCGAAGTCCTCCCATTTCTGCTGTCATCACATTTGCGATGATTTGTTCGCAAATGCGAACACTGATCTTCCGCATTTGTGACCAAATTGATTGAAAATGCGACCAAGCATGCCCCCGGTCCCACTTCGCAAAAGCAAAGTATTGTTCGCAAATGCGAACTTGAGGTGCCCCAGCTACTCTTCGCAAATGCAAGGAGTTGCTCACAAATGCGAATATAACAGAGATCGCAAATGCGAAGCCTGACCTCGCAATTGCGAGGTCTGAGGCATGCACCAGAACTGAAACATACTAGCATTCTTCCTAAGTCCAAAATTCACTCCGTAACTTATCTGAAACTCACCCGAGACCTCGAGGCTCCAAACCAAACATACACACAAGTTCAAAAACATCATACGAGCTTGCTCGCACGATCAAATTGCCAAAATAACACCTAAAACTACGAATTAAATACCAAATCAAATGAAATTTTCAAGAAAACTCATGAACTTCTATTTTCACAACTGGACGTCCGAATCACGTCAAACCAACTCCGTTTCTCACCAAATTTGACAGACAAGTTATAAATATAGTAGTGGATTTATACCGGGTTCCGAAACTAAAATGCGGACCTAATATCAATAAATTCAAACTTTGGTCAAACTTTCAAAGTCATTAAGCTTTAAACTTTTAAATTTCAACAAAGTGCGATAACTTGGGTTAGGGACTTCCGAATTCGATTTCGAGTATATGCCCAAGTCTCAAATCACGATACGGACTCACCGGGACCGTCAAAATACGAATCCTGGTCTGTTTGCTCAAAAGCGTTGATCGAAATCAACTCAAATGGATTTTAAGGCAATATTTTCATATTTTTTCTAGTTTTTAACATAAAAGCTTTCCGAAAAAGCACCCGGACTACGCACGCAAATTGAGGAGGGCTAAGATGAGATATTTATGGCTTCAAAGTATAGAATTAGGTTCTAAAACATGAGATGACCTATCGGGACATCACAAAGAGTTAAAATGCCCCTATATTATGCGAAAAGGAACAAATTTTTCTTCTTTTAAAAAGGTATCACACTGAAGGAGAACTTCGGAGCAATGGTAAAGTTATCGTTGTATAATTTATAAGTTACCGGTTCGAGTCGTGGAAGCACCCATTAATGCGCTTGCTTTAGAGCAAGTTGCCTAAATCACACCCCTTTAGTACGATCATTTTCTATTTTCTAGGTGATTGTGAAATGCTTTTTGCACCAGGTTGTCCTATTAAAAAGATGCCATGTCGTTATCGAAGTAGCTCGAGTTTTGCCCTTTTAGACCATTCGAAATATTCTAAGTGCAAATTTAGCTAAAGGACGTGTAAACTCTGAAAGGAGTGGGGTCATAAAAAAAGAAATGGTTGAATTTGCCTTGAAATTTGCAAACGCTCTAAATTGTCCGTTTAACGGTGGACAAAAGTTGTTCCATAATATGTTGTGAAAAGACATTTTTACCCTTTATCCATATTAAACTGATTTTTTCCCATTCATGGAGGGCGTATCTAGAATATAGTGTATGAGATTTCGGAAACCCAATAACTTTTGTATCGACCTTGTATTTTTATTAAGCACTTTACTAATGTCTGAATTGGATTATTTTAAGTACTTTTAAGCTAAAATAGCTTTTAACCATTTTATAGTATTTGGATAAAGTAAAAAAGTGCTTTTAAGTACTTATTTTTAAGCTAAAATGACAAAAACAAGCCAAAAATAAAAAAAAAATAGAATTTCTAACTTATGGCTTTGGCTTAAAAGTTACTTATAACAAGCCCATCCAAACAGGCTCTAAATATAAATAAATATTTACTAGGTATGTGAATTTGGGATAAAAATAGCACGAGCTAGTCAATTTTCGGACTGAAAATTAAAAAATAGTCAGTGTTTGCAAAATTATTGAAAAACAGCCACTATTTTGCTGTAACACAGAAAGTTCCAGTATAATATACTGGAGATTAATGCACCTGTGTATGAAATTCCAGCATATTATGATGGAACTCCAACACGCGGAAAGTTCCAGCATAATATACTAGAGATTGGAGCACTTGTGCATGAACTTCCAACGTAATATACTGGAGTTTCAGTATATTATGCTGGAATATTTTCGGGATTTTGAACAGTATTTTCGTTCAGATTTATCTTTACATGAAAAGTGGCTAAATTTCGATTACTTTTAAAACTGTAGCTATTTTTCAATGACCACTTGTAAATCTGACTATTTTTGAATTTCTCCCATGAATTGCGACAAATACCCATAAACTTCAAATTCTGGATCCGCCTCTGCATTCATGGCATGGTTATCTATTAGCATTAACTCCATATTATATTTTATTTTGATAGAGGAGTTTACTCCCTCTGATCCATAATAAGTGACTAATTTGCTTTTTATTTTGGTCCAAAACAAGTGTTAATTTATATAATCAAGAAAAAATTTAATTTGTTTTTCCAAAATTACCTTTATGTACGTATCCCTAAAAAGTCATTTACTCCTCACATTTGAGAAGAGAAATAAGTGCTACTATAACTATGGTGCAATATTTAATGAAGGGTAGTTTAGTCACACTAAATATTTTCGTCTAGAATTTAGTATTTCCTTAATAGATGTGCCCAAAATAAATTGGTCACTTATTGTGGACCGGATGGAGTAATACTTATTGGATCTTACTCCCTCCGGTCCAAAATAAGTAACTTTTGGCCTTTTTCTTGTGGTCCAAAATAAGTGATTTTTCCAGATTTCAAGAATGAATTAATTATGTTTTTCCTATATTGTCCTTGGAGTAAATAGTGTTGGAATATGTGTTAGGAGTATTTATGTGAGATAATAAAGGTTAATATGGTCAATTCTATTGCTAATTAATGCTAAAAGGTGAATTTCTTAATCTGTGTGAAAATATCCAAAAAATTACTTATTTTGGACCGAAGGGAGTATTTAATAACAAGCCTCCAAAATCTACTTTTGGTCAAGTCCTCGAAGAATTAAAATTTTGGGTCTGCATTCCGTAAATTGAAAAGATGAATTTTTAAAGTAGAGTTTAGTATAACTTATTTATTGTGCAATCAATGTGTAGACAATCGAAACACAACTCCATGGAATCTTTATGACATTAATTGGCAACCGGACAACACCAGAATTCCTTCGTTTGCAATTGCATGGCACCAATTTTGGCTTCTTTTATTTGTCTAATATATTTAAAATTACGGGAATAGTTTGATTGAATATAATTCATGATTTTGTTGTTTTGTGACTTATTATGTTAGAACCAGTTTGTAGACAATAAAATTGTTTCGAGAAAATAAAATTAAGATCTAAAAATATTGTAATAATTGTAGTATTTTATTTCAAATATTTGAGTGTTACAATCTCTGTGATTCCTCCGATTCTTCTTTTCAACAGTAAATAAATTCAAAGGCCTTTGAGCTTGATCTTGAATCTATATTTGTTGCTACGAACAATGATCTTGAATTTAACTAGCACGAACTTTGATTTGAACTCGTACTCTTTGAAACTTGATTTGTTCTTCGTTCCTGAGCTTGGACTTGATTTCTTGAACTTGAACTTGATTGCTTGAAGCTTGAAACTTGTGGAGGAATTTATAGCGTTTGATCCACGAGCTCTTTCTTGCTTCTTGTTATAACTTCTGGTGTCTTTTCTGGGTTATGAATACCCCCTATTTATAGTTGTGAGATGGAAGAGTTATGATAAGAACAAACATTTTCCGACAAATTAAATAGAATTGTGACAAGGCCACATTTGATTGGCCAGAACATGTCACTTGCACACGTGTCGTGGTTTCATTGGCCTTTTAATGTGACTTGACATGCCTTGTCATTTTGACACATAGCATGATCCTATTAGCTCTTCTGTTTTACTTAGCATGCCATGTCATTTCACGCGTGACACCAAACTAGGCCTCTAGAAAGATGATATCGGGCCTAATGAAGTGAGCTCATCATTTTAGCCAATTAAATGGGCTAGCCCAATTATATTATACTTATATAATTAATTCAATTATATTAGCTCATAATATTTATTTGGACTAGTATATTTCAAATATAGTCCAAATTATTTATTAAAGTTAAATTTAATAAAATTTACATGACTACAAATACCCCTACTTTTAAATTTGTTGAAGTATTAACTTGTCAAAATTGAAAACGGATAATGAAGTCTTGGCGGTCTATCAAATTTGGCTTAGGCCAGTTTAGAGCACAAAAGATTGTCCATGCGATTGTATTACGTGTACACCCGGTCAATTGTTTGAACAATATAGTGACCATTTACTTTGAATAGGGATACAATAAAGTTAGAGAAGTTTTATTTTATGTCTCATACAACTTACACTAGTTGTATGAGGCTCATTTTTGTCTTATAAATTTGTGGACCCAATCTTATACTTCTGGGTCCACAGAAATCTGGATCCACAAAATTGTGAGACAAAAAAGTTACCTCATACAACTAGTGTCAGTTGTGTGAGACACAAAATAAAAATTTTCCGACAAAGCTGTATTGAAAGTTATGACTTCAATGTGAAATAATAATTGCTGCCTGATATCTATGATTCCTTTTTGGGAAAGGAAGTCTTTCCTCGTTGTCATGATTAGACACAATTTTATAGTATTAGCTTTGCAATTCTTACAACAATTCGAGTCCATCTTGGATTCATTGTCGCCGCTGTAACCAGACGAATCCCATACGGAAAAAATTATATCAGCCGCCTCAGACATTCGATCCCACATCAGCACTTCACTTTCAACTATCGCCTTTTGACATCTATAACTACAATATACTGTTTATTTTATTAGCATCGCTTTCAACGTTTTCAAATCACTTTGAGTCTGCTTTTGACGACTTGGAAGCTGTATGATTCAAGTTCTCCCTCTGTGAACCGTCGTGATGACACCTAATCTCTACGACTAGGTAAGTCTAACATTTTGCGGAAATAAAACGAAAACATGAAAACTAACAAGTTAACATGTAAATTTAATTAAGAAGTTTAGATGTCGCTCGGCATATACAATAATCACTCTCGAACAAAACATAAAAGCTCCCAAAATCCGAAATATCATGAGTCACAAGCTACATAAGTAAATAGTGCTTCTAAACTCCAGGAACTATCAACGAAGAAAAATACAAGAAGGTCTTTAACTTAAGGTAGAGCAGATAGGGCTCCTAGGTCCGCGGACACGGCAGACATACCTCGAAGTCTCTAAAATTGCCCCGCTTCACTGGAAATGTGGCTGGAAAGAGGTACTTGGATCTGCGCACAAAAATATGTACAGGAAAGGGTATGAGTACACCATAGCGGTACCCAATAAGTGTCAAGCCTAACGTCGGTCAAGTAGTGACGAGGTCAGGTCAGGGCCCTACTGGTATATATGTATAATAAAATCATACAGTATGAAATATCACATTACGGATAAATACTAACATTTAACGAGAATGAAATTACAGAAAAACAACAACTAAGTACACAGATATAGCAATAGGGGATCTCTCGGGATACCATCCCCTAGTCCCAAACGTAAATGTACAAGGGATCTCTTGGGATACCGTCCTGTAGTCCCAAACGTAAATGTGCAGGGGGATCTCCCGGAATACCGTTTCATAGTCCCAAAGTAAATATCAAGTACAGGGGATCTCCCGGGATACTGTCCCATAGTCCCAAACATAAAAGTACAGGGGGTCTCCCGGAATACCGTTCCATAGTCCCAAAGTAAATATGCAACTCAGTCAACATAAACAACAATTTCAACAAAGAATTCTACAGTTTAGATTAAGTTCGAATCAAGAAGATAGGTAATTTTTCACTAAATATACTGCACAGAGTTCAGACAGGCAGTTAAAACAGTTAAGGTACGTATGCATACTTTCCTAAGCTAAACAGGATAGTTACATATACTAGTGTTACTCAATTAAAGGAAAACAGATATTTACTTAATGACAATGAGGTTTTTCAATAAATAGCCTGTGTACGTACTCGTCACCTCACGTACACGACGCTCATACATCAAACAGTACCAAACATCCTAAGGGGAATCTTAAGGGGAGTTTCCCCACACAAGGTTAGGCAAGCCACTTACCTCGAACCAAGCTCAAATCAATCTGAAATCACACTCTTGCCACGAGTATCCAACTCCGAGTGGCCCAAATCTAATCAAATCAATTACATAATGTAAATATAGCTAATAATAACTAATTTAGCTAATGAAATCAAAGCTAAGGTGAGAAAATAGAAAAACGCCCAAAAATCCTCCCGGGTCCATATCTCGAAATCGGGTAAAAGACACAAATTATGAACACCTCTTAAATTACGAGTCTAACCATACCAAAATCACTCAAATCCGATACCAAAATCTCGATCAAAATTTCAAAATTCGGCCTAAGAACTTTTCTCAGTTTTTTTTTCCAATTTTCCACCCAAATCTAAAATTAAATGATGAAATCAAGCTTAGATTAATGGGATATAATAAAAAAGGAGATAGGAATCATTACCCACAAACTTTCTCCGAAAATCTCTCCAAATTTTGCCTTCTACCGACCTGTCAATCAAATGTTGGAGTTATGAACTCAAACTCTCATTTTTGAACTTTAAAATCTGCCAGTGATTTCCTTAATCGCGATCACGGAAACACCCTCGCGATCGCAAAGAACAACTTCGCTGGCTCATGACTTTACCCTACGCGAACGCGTAAAACATTACGCGAACGCGTTGTTCTGCCTCTCACACTTACGCGGTCGCGAACTAACCATCGCGTTCTCGATGAGCAAAGCGCGTGGCCCAGATTTGTCCCACTTAACCCTACGTGATCACGACCTATTCCTCACGTTCATGATGCTCTCACTGGCCACACCTTCGCAATCGCGAAGAACAAAACTTCTGCCACAAAACACCAGAAAAATCTGCCATATTATTAAGTCCAAAAATGACCCGTTGAGCTTCCGAAACAAACCTGAGGCCACCAGGACCTCAACCAAACATACCAACCAATCCTAAAACACCATACGATCTTATTTTAGCCCTCAAATCACATCAAATAACGCTAAAATCACGAATCACCCTCCAACCCAAACGTTGAGAACTTGAAACTTCAAAATTCTACAACCGATGCCGAAACCAACCAAACCACATACGATACACCCCAAATTTTGCACACAAGTCATATTCAACATTACCGACCTACTCCAACTTCTGGAATCGGATTCCGACCCCGATATCAAAAATTCCACTATCAGCCCGAAACTCCAAAAATTCAACTTTTGTCATTTCAAGCCTAAATGAGCTACAGACCTCAAAAACACAATACGGACATGCCTCTAAGCCCAAAATCACCCAACGGAGCTAACAGAATCAACGAAATTCCATTCTAGAGCCGTCTTCACACTGTTCAAACTACGGTCGAAATTCTTAGACTTAAACTCTCATTTAGGGACTAAGTTTCCCAAAACACTCCGAAACTCAAAACGAATTATCCCGACAAATCATAATAGTAGAAAATAGATATGCGGAAGCATTTAATAGGGGATCGGGGCGTTATTTCTCAAACCGATCGGGGTCGTTGCATCCTCCCTCTCTTAAAACATTCGTTCATCCTCGAACGAGCATAGAGACATACCTGAAGTGGTGAAAAGATAAGGATAACTACTACGTATATCCTGCTTGGTCTTCCAAGTGGCCTCCTTGACCGGATGACCCCGCCACTGAACCTTCATTGATGCAACGTTCTTTGACCTCAGCTTTCGAACCTACCTGTCCAATATAGCCACTGGCTCCTCAACATAAGATAGATCCTTGTCCAACTGGATTGAGCTGAAATCCAACACATGAGACAGATCACCGTGATACCTCCAGAGCATCGAAACATGAAATACCGGATGAACTCCTACTAGCTGTGAGGTAAGGCAATCTCGTAAGTAACCTCCAAAATATGCCGCAAGACCTTAAAGGGACCAATAAACCTTTGGCTCAATTTGTCCCTCTTTTTGAATCTCATAACGCCCTTCATAGGCGAAACCCAAAGCAAGACCCGCTCTCCAACCATAAATGAAACATCGCGAACCTTCCGAATGCTGGATTGATAATTGTTGTTGTAACAAACCCACTAGGGATCGACACCGCCTACTATACAGAGCCTCATACGGTGCCATTTGAATGCTGGATTGATAACTGTTGTTGTAAGAAAACTCCGCAAGTGGCAAGAACTTATCTCAAGAACCTCCAAACTCCATCACACACACACGGAGCATATCCTTAAGAATCTGAACAGTGCGCTCAGACTGTCCTTCCATCTTGGGGTGAACTGATGTGCTCAACTCCACCCGAATACCCAACTCACGCTGTACTACTCTCCAAGATTGAGATGTAAATTGCGTGCCCCAATCAGAGATTATAGATACCGGCATGCCATGAAGTCTAACAATCTCATGGATATAAACTCGAGCCAGCTGCTCATAAGAATAGGTAGTCATCGCAAGAAGGAAATGAGCCGACTTGGTCAGCCTATCTACAATCACCCAAACTACATCAAACTTCCGCTGAGTCCGTGGGAGCCCAACACCAAAGTCTATAGTGATTCGCTCCCATTTCCACTTTAGAATCTCTAACTTCTGAAGTAATCCACCCGGTCACTGATGCTCATACTTCACCTACTGGCAATTTAAACACCAAGCAATATACTCCACTATGCCCTTCTTCATTCTACACCACAAATAATGCTGTTTCAAGTCCTGATACATCTTCGCGGCACCCGAATGAATAGAGTACCACGAGTTGTGAGCCTCTTGAAGAATAAACACATGCAAACCATCTTACATTAGGCACACATAGTCTGCCTTGCATCCTCAACGCACCATTATCCCCAATAGTAACCTCCTTAGCATCACCCTGCTGAACCATGTCCTTAAGGATAAGAAGATGAGGGTCATCATACCGACGCTTCCTAATATGATCATATAGAGAAGACCGAGAGACCACACAAGTCAATAGTCAACTAGGCTTAGAAATATCCAATCTCACAAATTGCTAGCTAAGGCCTAAACATCCAACGCCATGGGCCTCTTTACTGCAGGTAGATAAGACAAATTCCCAAACTCTCTGCCCGGTGACTCAAAGCATTGGCCACCATATTGTCCTTCCCCAAGTGGTACAAAATAGTGATATCATAATCCTTAAGCAGCTCTAACCACCTCCTCTGACGTAAATTAAGATCCTTCTGCTTGAATAAATGCTGCAAACTCCGGTGATCAGTATAGATCTCACAAGGGATACCATACAAATAGTGCCTCCAAATCTTCAAGGCATGAGTAATAGCAGCTAACTCAAGGTCGTGGACAGGATAGTTCTTTTCATGCACCTTCAGCTGTCTGGATACATAGGCAATCACCCTACGGTCTTGCATTAACGCCGCATCGAGGCCAACTCGTGACGTATCACAATAGACTGTATAAGACTCCGAACTTGTAGACAATATCAATACTGAGGCTGTAGTTAATGTTGTCTTGAGATTTTGAAAGCTCTCCTAACACTCTCCCGTCCACCTAAATGGAGCACCTTTCTGGGTCAACCTGGTCATAGGTGCTGTAATAAATGAGAATCTCTCAACAAATCGACGGTAATAACCCGCCAAACCAAGAAAACTCCGGATCTCTATAGCTGAGGATGGTCTGGGCCAGCTCTGCACTACTTCCACTTTCTTCTGATCCACCTTGATCTCTTCACTAGATACCACATGACCTAACAATGCCATATAATCCAACCAGAACTCACATTTTGAGAACTTTGCATATAATTTCTTTTCTCTTAAGGTATGAAACGCTATCCTCATGTACTGCTCATGATCTTCCCAACTCCGGGAGTACACCAAAATGTCATCAATAAAGACAATGACAACCGAGTCAAGATATAGCCGGAATACACTGTGCGTCAAATGCATAAATGTTGTTGGGGCATTGATTAGCCCAAATGACATAACAAGTAACTCGTAATGACCATATAGAGTTCTGAAAGCAGTCTTCAGGATATCTGGCTCCCAAATCTTCAACTGATGATAACCTGAATGCAAATCAATCTTGGAAAACACTCGAGCACCTTGTAACTGATCAAATAGATCATAATACGAGGCAAAGTATACCGGTTCTTCACTGTAACCTTATTCAGCTGGCGATAATCAATGAACATATGCATAGAACCATCCTTTTTCTTCACAAACAAGACATGAGTATCCCAAAGTGACACACTAGGCCGAATAAAGCCCTTATCAAGCAATTCCTATAACTGTTACTTCAACTCCTTCAACTCAGGAGGGGACATACAATAAGGAGGAATAGAGATGGGATGAGTGCCTGGCACAAATCAATGCCAAAATCAATATCTCTTTCGGGTGGCATACCCAGAATATTAACTGGAAATACATCAGGGAAATTCCTCACTACTAGGACTAAATCAACTGTAGGGGTATCAATACTGACATCTCTTATATAAGCTAGATACGTGTCACACCCCTTCTCAACCATTCTCTTATCTTTAAGAAAGGAAATAACTCTGCTGGGAGTGTAATCTAAAGTACCTACCACTCTAATCGCGGTAAACCTGGCATAGCCAGCGTCACGGTCTTGGCGTGACAATCAAGAATAGCATAATGGGGCAACAACCAGTCCATGCCCAAGATAACACCAAAATCTGCCATGCTAAGCAATAATAAGTCGGCTCTGGTCTTAAAACCACAAAGAGCAATCAAACACGATCGATAAACGCGGTCCACAACAAAAGAATCTCCCGCAGGAGTAGACATATAAATAGGGGAACTCAAAAAATACCGAGATATGCCTAAATACGGGGTAAATTAAGAGGACACATAGGAATAAGTGGAGCCTGTATCGAATAGAACTGATGCATCTCTATGACAAACTAGAACAATACCTTTAATGACAAAATCGGAAGCAACAACCTCTGTACGAGCAATAAGGGCATAGTATCTGGCCTGGCCTCCCCCTCTAGGGCAAACCCTACCTCCCCGACCTCCACCACTAGCTGGCTGAGCAAGTGGGGTGGCAGCTGATGCTGTAATCATAGCCTAGGAACCCTGTGGAGCACGTTGTAGCTGAGAAGTCTGTGGAGGTGCACCCCTCTTAAGTCTAGGGCAATTCCTCACCATATGGCGTGTGTTTCCATACTCAAAACAAGATCTAGGAGGACGTGGTGGCTATGACTGGCTCAGGCCAAGTCTGCTGGACTGGCCACTGAAAGCACCCCATGCAGGAGGCACACTAGATACTGGAGGTGCATAATAAAGCTCCTGAGGTCTAGGAGGAGCTAGAATACCACTGGCTATTTGAAGAGCTGCATAAACGAGGTGACTCACATAACCTCTACCATGACGAACTACAGTTGGGGAACGGGCACCAGAATAATGGCCTGAATCTTAAGATCTCTTGGCCTCTCTCTCCTCCTTATCCCGAGCAAGCATGCCCTCTTCTCTCCCAGCAATACTCACCACCTGCTAATAGGCGATATCCATCTCTAACTCCTGGACCATGCTAGACTTGATGCTGGGAATGAGCCCCTTAATAAATCGGTGAACTCTCTCTCGGACTGTAGAAACCAAAGTCGATGTATGTCTAGCCAAGTCGCTGAAACAAACAACATACTCCGAAGCCGTCATAGTACCCTGGCGCAAATACTCAAACTCTGCACGCCATGTGTCCTTGAGGTTCTAAGGGACATACTCCCTCAAAAATATATTTGAGAACTTGGTCCATGTAAGGGAAGCTACCTCAGCTGGGTTGTCCAACTCAAAAGTAAACCACCACTTATAGGCTGCCCCTCGGAGCTGGAAAGCAGTGAAAGAAACCCTACTCAACTCTGCTATGCCCATAGTGTGGAGGATACAGTGGCACTCCTCCAAAAATTGAGCATCCTCTGATTCTAAACCACTAAACTTAATGTAGGAGGGTCGTACTTCTAGTACCTCTCAAGCCTCCGCTGCTCCTCCTCTTAAACTACTGCCCTACCCTCGGGCTGAACTGGGGCTATAAGAGGTATTGATATAACCTCTAGGATATGATCTACCTGAACCCACTGCTCTAGGGTGCGGGTGGCGGGAGTCTGTGCTCCTCCCCTGGCCTGAGATGTGGCTATAGCACGGGAAATCAACCCTGCCTGAGCTAGAGTACTGTACATGCTCATGAATTGTGCAAGGGTCTCCCCGAGAGATGGATTAGTAGTAGTAGTAGGAGTCTCAGGTGCCTTTTCTCCAACTGGAGCTACTGGTGGCTCCTCTACAACAGCTCGTATGGGTGCTCTAGCTGCACTGCATGCATGTCCTCAGCCACTACCCCGACCCCAGCCTTGGGCGGCTCTAGTAGGGGCACGGGTGTCTAGTCACCTCTGGTAGCACGTGTCCTCACCATCTGTGAGAGAATAGAAGACAAAAGTTTAGAATTTCGAAGTCAATAATCTCGCATGACAAGGAATCAAATGAAGTGGAGTTTTCCTAATATTTCTATAGCCTCCTAAAGATAAGTATAGACGTCTCCGTACCGATCCACGAGACTCTAATAAACTGGCTTGCGACTCATGACTCCTATGAACCTAGAGCTCTGATACCAACTTGTCATGGCCCAAGTTCTCCCTCCGTGAATTGTCATGATGGTATGTAATTATACGGCTAGGTAAGCCTAACACTTTGCAGAAATGAAACGAAAACATGAAACAAACAATTTAACAGGTAAATTTAATTAAGAATTTTAGATGCCGCTTGGCATATACAATAATCACTATTGAACTGAACATAAATGCTCCCAAAACCCGGAATATCATGAGTCACAAGATATAGAAGTAAATAGTACTTCTAAACTCCAGAAACTATCATCGAAGAAAAATACAAGAAGGTATTTATCTTAAGGAAGAGTAGATAAGGACTCCTAGGACTGCGGATGCGGCATATATACCTCAAAGTCTCTACAATCGCTCCGCCTAACTGGAAATATGGCTGTAAATAGTTACCTAGATCTACACACAAAAAATATATACAGAGGGCATGAGTACACCACAACTGTACCCAATAAGTGCCAAGCCTAACCTCGGTCGAGTAGTGACGAGGTTAGGTTAGGGACCTACTAGTATATATGTATAATAAAATAATACAGTATGAAATATCACAGTAAAGATAAATACTAACATTTAACGAGAATGAAATAACAGAAAACAACAACTCAGTACACAGAATTAGCAATAGGGGATCTCCCGAGATACCGTCCCATAGTCCCAAACATAAAAGTGCAGGAGATCTCTCGGGTGTCGCGCCTCCTTTTTCTCGTGAAATTAGGCTTATGACATTTGGAGGGAAACTCGTTCCTTTTGGGAACTGGGTTTTGCATTTTTGAAGAGTCGCCACCTAATGATTTCAGGTGCATTAGGACACCAATGGGGTTCAATTCTAAGTTTGTTTGGATAACCAGAGATTGTGTAAGAGCTTAAAATTATCCCGAGGGGAAGGTGTTAGACACCCCTCAGGATCCATTAGTGTGGTTCCCGGCCAGACAATTTATTGTGAATTTAGCAAATATACAAGTACGGGCTCAAATATTAGGGGATTTAAACACATAAAAAGAAAGAACAATTAAAATAACAGTAAAAAGAGCTTGCTAATAAAAGGAAAAGGGGGGGGGGGGCTAGGTATAATTAATATGGATCACGTCAATGCAATACCCGGTAATCACTCCTCAAAAGAGGGGTTACACGTGGCATTAGCGCACCGATCATCATATCCATATCTACCCTTCCCACCCCGTTAATGTATTAAAGTGCGGATTGGTCTCGATTACTATTGCATGCTATTACCCGTCCCATTCCTATCAGTCCCGAAGGTACTTAGAACTACTAGTCCTAAAGGGTGGGATATTAGGCTGATTGGTTTGAAAGGATAAAAGTCTAAGGCGACATACAAAACAAATAACACTGCACATTAGGGGAAAACATGCAAGCAAATAAAGGCTCAGGTATGCCTCCTCAAATAAAGCACATAATAACATGACTTGCACATACTATTTAGGTCTGATTAAAAATACTAAAGACAAGAGGAGTTTGATTATTGAAGCAGACTGATATTTCATAACTTAGATAATAAGTTCGAATCTGGCCTGCCTGCTGGTTGTAGCAATTCACAAAAAAAAGCAGATTCAATTTTACAGCTATTACTCTAAGGGTTGCCTAAGTGTTTAGACGGGGTCCTATAGGCATGATATCTACTTAATTCAGAAGGTGGTGAAACAGTGATAACTCAAAACGAATTGCTTGAAATTCTATAGGCATGCTTGCTAAACCTTGTTAAAATAAGGGAGTTAGGTTATTAAAAAAAGGTTCAGAATGGACGAATTTTAAATTAGACTAGTTTAGTTTCTGTAGATGACAGTATTCACTATTGCTGATTTTTACTCCTATGAACATGATATCTAGGATTACTGATTTTAGACCCTTATAGATATAATTGCTGATTTCAACCCTAGTATTTGCATAATGTCAAACCCCTATAGGCATAATATCTAGTAGACAATGGAAATAAACAGGTCTTTACTGGGAATTCCTATAAGCATAATTTCTATACATTATTCCGATTTTAACATGCTACTGGGTTATAACCAACTGGGCCCTAAAAACATGATATCTAAATGGTGACTAACGCCCAGAATTTAGATAATTCCTATAGGCAGGTTATCTTGATGTGAACAAGTAGGATTTAGAGTAAGTCCTATAGGCATGGTTTCTAAATGTGATGTGAATATGCAGAATTAAATGCAGTCCTATAGGCATATTTTCTAAATGCGAATTGAACATGTAGAAAATGCAGTCCTATAGGCATGTTTTCTACCCTTGAGCATGCATAATTACCCAACCCTTTTCACTAGCTAGCCCCAAGTATTCATTACAATTATTACAAACCAGGAATACTAAATTACATCAGAAAAGTACAAAGAAAAGTTACAACCAGAGAAAGCCTGATTCTTGACTTCCTCTCTGAGTTATGGAATAAACCACCTCAAAATGCCATTGATCCAAAGCCTTCCTCACACTTGAGTGTGTCAGATTTTCGTAAGAGCCTCAATAGGACCCCAAGCAGTGCTCACACCCAAGTTACATAACCAGAATAGAGATGAGTGTAGTGTGAAAATGCCATCCCTCATATGTCCAAGTTCAGAGGGAGCTCATGGGTCCCAAGGCAAGGCTCACATGAGGAAGGCAGAACTTAAGTCTAAGAAGAGAGTGTAAGTGAAAAAACTGAGTTTTAGGTGCTGACGGAATAAAGGAGAGGGGAAGGATGATGAGAGACAACCATTCATATTTCAGGGAGCCAATAACTTCACACAAAGGGGCAAGGGATTGAGAATCCATTTCAAGGAGCCTATACACTTAGACATGGATTAACTTTGGGCATGCACAACAATAGGAAGTGCTGACATGCCTATAAATCAACCAGAACACACAATGTATAAGAGAAACATGGAGGTTATGATCCTAAGAGGATCAAGTTTGGGTCGTGCACTACAATTTCCAATGCTGTCATGCCCCAAACCAACCACAAGTATTAAACACATTGAGGTGGGGATTCAGAATTCATAAGTCATAATAAGTAATGGCAAAATATTAATTCAGAATCAGAAAGGTGCAGATTAAAACATCCTTAATAATTGTACTGAATTAAATACAAATAGTATAAAAACAAGGACGCAAGAGACAGTAAATAAGCATGTTGTTGTTGGTGCAGAAAACTTAATTAGAACATACCAGTAAGAAATGCAAATGCAGAAAATAAGCAAATTTTCCCACAGCCTAGACTTGGCTTTCAGTCGGCTAGGTAAGGCAGCAATATAGTAGTAGCAGAGAAGAGAGAGAGGTTTAGTGTAGTGTGTGTTTGAACTCAAGTGTTTATGCCTTGTGTTCGTATCTTTGAAAGAGAAGAAGTACAAGGTATTTATAGTTTTTGAAAACGAGTAAGAGAGAGGTAATAAGGTACAAACATGGAAACAATCATGATTCAGAATCAATTATACAAGTGATTCCCTTTAATTAAGGGATCACTTGCTTAACGGGCATTGACATGTTCAAAACAAGGAAAGAAATCAATTTGTCAGCAGGCTGACAGTTGCCATAAAAGAAGTAGTAAAACATTAAGCAAACAATAAAGTCTAGGTATAGAAATACTCTAATTTTGGAAAAGATTCAGTAATGCAAAACTGGAGAAGAAATCAGTTAACCTTAACAGGCGGGTGAAATTAAAATTTCAGAAAGGAAAAGTTTGAAATCAGTCACAAGTTTGAAAATCAGTCAAAGATGGAGACTTAGCATATAAATAGGGTGCATAAACATTATACATGCGAGGCCAAACCTGTTGGCAAAAGGAAAATAGCATACAGTAGTAGCACAAAAAGAAAATTCAATGGATAGCAACACTCGAAGCATGATAGCCAATTGAATCAGTAGTGAAGAAACATAGAATATCAAAAGCATGCGAATGTCTCGCGGTAGTAGGTGAGAAAGACCCCTTTTGATAAATTAGGGTTTCGAGCATACTTGAGTTCTAGAGGAAATAGGAACCCAGAATCAAAAGGATCACACAAAGGAATAGAGGTTTCGAAATAAAGAACTTCAAATCGAGCCTTGTACTTAAACTAACAGTCTCAGATCCAAAGCAATAGGGTTTTCAATAATAGAAGAATTTTAAAAGATGGATAAACAAACAAATCGGACAAAACTCAAGCAAACCAG
This sequence comes from Nicotiana tabacum, assembly GCF_000715075.1. Lineage (NCBI taxonomy): Eukaryota > Viridiplantae > Streptophyta > Magnoliopsida > Solanales > Solanaceae > Nicotiana > Nicotiana tabacum. The sequence continues at coordinate 161,720,324 of NC_134089.1, read as the reverse complement.
CATTAGTCTAATAAACAGTTCAAAAGGAATTAAGACTTTTAATCTGCAAACTTAGGCAGAAGAATAATACGAGCAAACACAACGAAACATGTCAAAAATCATAGAAAAGTTTTTGAAATAACTTAATAGAACCCTAATAGAAAAGATAAGGAGTTTTGAAATCAGAGTTTTAAAAGAAACTTCGAGAAACGCTCTTAAAAGTTCAGAGCAAACATAGATCTGAAACAAATCTAAGAGAAATCGAAAGAACCTTAGAAGTTAGGGTTTCAGAAGAACCCGACATGATGAGAAAGGCTTTGAAAACCCTCGATCTAAGCAGGAGAGTCAAAAGTAAGACTCGAATAGCCATGGCTGGCTTGGAGAAAGGTCAAAGATGACCGGAAAACAGTCATCGAGCAAAGATTGTACAAAGCCCCTTCACGATTTGGTCATGAGACCACAAAATCGAACACATAGAAGCCATGGGAGGTGGATACAGGTCTCCGATGACCTCAGAAACCATAGATTTGGGAGGTATTAGGGTCGTTGTTTGATGGCGACGGCTAGGGTTTGAGAAGATTTGAGAGAGATTGAGAGAGAAGGGGGATTCAGAGGCCACAGAGTTTGGAAATGAGGCTAGGGTTGGGGGTCGTTGGAATTTAAAAAGGAAAGGAATCGTGAGGGCCGTTGATCTTTTAGATCAACGGCCAAGATTTAGCGGGTTTTGAGTTGGGTAGGAGGATTTAGAGCTTGGGTCTGTTCAGATGGCAATTAGGCTGGGTAATTGGGTTTAAATTGGGGGTCCAATTCAGGCTGTAATTGAAATGCAATTGGGGCTAGATTTTGAATAGCCACTTTTCCCTTATTTATTTATAAAAAATAGCAAATTAATTTTTGAAAATAAATTAAAGGTACTAAAATTATTTGTAATACATAATTATCAATTTAAAAATACTGTATTTAATTTTTTTTATAAATATAAACGCAATCAAATCTAAAAGAGGCTAATATTGCAATTATATGCAATTTAGCTTTAAAAATACTAAATGAATTTGTAAATATATGAAAAAATTATATTAGCTATATTTTAGTATGAATATGAGAGTCCAACAAATGAATAATCAAAAATGATAATTTTGGAAATTATTATTGGATTTTAGGGATGAAAATAAGGAATAAATTAGTTTAAAACCTTTTAAAAATTAAGGAAAAATAATATACTTATATATGCATACATATGCTATTTTGAAAGTATTTTGCATATTAAAAAATATATATAGGAAAATATTGGGTATCAACAGCTGCCCCTCTTTACCTAGGAAGGATGAAAGAGTTGTCGGGTAAAGATATGATGGCCAATTTTGACCGAGCGAGACGGTTCAAAGAATTTTAGGCCGTACCCTGGCTTCTAAGCTGCCTACATATCCCTGGTTTTACAGGAATCATGCCATATATAGTTCAGAATCCATCGGCTGAGTATGCCGATGGAGACTTTCAAGAACGGACGCAATATCTAGGACGGGGTGAATGGTTAAGGTCTGATAGGGTTGCGGGAACCGGAGCAGAATCTCTCATGCTGAGATGGCCGTTTGCTCACCGGTTTACCTGCAAATAAGCAATACAAACATATAATGTGCATAAATTTAAATATGATGCAATTTCTCATCGGACCATGAGGATTGTCTTCGGACGGTTAGGATGACGTATTTAGACCATGATGTCCTGGGCCATGAAGCGTATAATAAAGGATTCACAGGCTATGAAATGATGCTCTCGGGCTATGAGGATGGTGCCTCCGAACCATGATGCCTTTGAATGATGATATGCGAAAGATTAAAAGGGGGTCCTCAGGCCATGACATGGCTTTCTCGGGCTATGAAAATAGTGCCTCCGAACAATAATGCCTTCGGATGGTTTGGCGATCTTTCAGCCATGCACAATTGAGATAAGGTGGCGATCTTTCAGCCATGAAAATGTAGATAAGATGGCGATCTTTCAGCCATGCATAATGGAGATAAGGTGGCGATCTTTCAGCCGTGCAAATGTAGATAAGGCGGCGATCTTTCAGCCGTGCAAATGTAGATGAGGTGGCGATCTTTCAGCCATGCAAATGTAGATAAGGTGGTGATGTTTCAGCCGTGCAAATGTAGATGAGGCGGCTGTCTTTCATCCATGCAAATGTAGATAAGGTGGCGATCTTTTAGCCATGCAAATGTAGATAAGGTGGCGATCTTTCAGCCGTGCAAATGTAGATGATGCGGCGATCTTTCAGCTATGCAAATGTAGATAAGATGGCGATATTTTAGCCATGCAAATGTAGATAAGGTGGCGATCTTTTAGACATGAAAATGTAGATAAGGTGGCGATCTTTCAGCCGTGCAAATGTAGATAAGGCGGCGATCTTTCAGCCACGCAAATGTGGCGATCTTTCAGCCGTGCAAATGTAGATGAGGCGGCGATCTTTCAGCCATGCAAATGTAGATAAGGTGGCGATATTCAGCTATGCAGATGCAGATGGAGGTAGAGCTTAACCTCGGAAGGTAGAATAGTAGCCTTATGCAATGCAAAAATGCAGATGAAGATAGCATTTAGTCTCGGAAGGCAAAATAGTAGCCTTATGCAAGAAATAAAAGGGCAATCGGTAATAGAGCTTTCTTAGATGATAGCAGGTTGCGATATGGTGACTGCTGGGGACATTGTGACATATGGAATATCACTGGCATTTGTGGATAGCAAATGTTGGTAAGTGCGATAGTTCTGAGAGTTGTATTTTTGAACAATGTTTGTCTTGTGAGTGTATACTATGTCTGAGGCTTTCGTAATCCCAGTTCCTGCATCCAAAAAAATCATGATTTTTGTAAAGGGGGAAGGTTAGTTCGTATCCCCGCTGGCTCTACTTTGATCTGGTGATACTGTATGTATCATTGGGGTAGCGTTTCTAAACAAGGCAATTTCAATAAAAAAACATGCATGATTTTGTAAAAAATACGATATAAGTATACAATTAAGAATGCTTTTAGATGAACCGACGACTGTGATGTGGTTCAGGACATTGCAACCTCTTTTGCTATGGAATTTTGAGGGTCCTCCTCAAAATTATGCCCCAGTTAATGGGTTGATGCTTCTGACCGTTGCTTGCGATGATTTGCTGAAATCACTTCGGAATTTTGAGGGTCCTTCTCAAAATTCTTCCCTAGTTTCCGATTGTGGGGGAAATGAAAATTTTATTATATTGTGACCGAACTCATAGGGCTGCCTACATATCCCCTCTTAAACGGGAATTAGCTCAGGCGTAGTTCAATTTACATCATATAAGGAAAGCATAAAGATTACACACAGTAACGCTTGACCACATCTGAATTGATCGACTTTGGCCAGACTTCTCCGTCCATTTCTGCAAGTATGAGGGCTCCTCTTGTTAAAACTCAATGAACCATGTATGGACCCTGCCAATTGGGAGAGAACTTCCCTTTGACTTCATCTTGATGTGGAAAATTTTTCTTCAACACCAGCTGTCCCGGTGTGAAATGACATGGTTTGACTCTTTTGTTGAAGGCTCTGGACATTCTGTTCTGATAGAGTTGACCATGGCAGACTGCATTCATTCTCTTTCCGTCTATGAGGTCTAGTTGCTCATAACGACTTTTCACCCACTCTGCGTCGTCGAGCTCAGCTTCTTGTATGATCCTTAGGGAAGGAATTTCTATCCCAGCGGGAATGACAACCTCTGTATGGTAAAATAGCATATAGGGGGTTGCTCCGGTTGATGTGCGGACTGTGGTGCGATATCCCAATAAAGCAAATGATAACTTCTCGTGCCACTACTTATGCTTCTATATCATTTTCCTCAATATCTTCTTGATATTCTTGTTGGCGGCTTCTACGGCTCCATTCATCTGAGGCCTGTAGGCTGTAGAATTCTTGTGTCTGATCTTGAAAATTTCACACATAGATTTCATCAAGTCACTGTTGAGATTAGAGACATTATCAGTAATGATTGACTCTGGAATACCGAATCGACAAACAATGCAGTTGCGGAAAAAGTCCGCCACGACTTTCTTGGTTACTGCTCTGTAAATAGTCGGTTGCTCTCATGATAAATCTATGTCCATTGGAAGTTGCGGGCTCGATTGGTCCAATAACATCCATCCCCCAGGCGGCGAACGGCCAAGGTGAACTTGTTGCATTAAGCTCATTTGGAGGTACCTTTATCATGTCTGAATGTATCTGATAGCAGTATCATTTTCGGAAATACTAGATACAGTCTGTTTCCATAGTTATCCAATAGTAACCAGCTCGAAGTATCTTCTTGGCTAAGACAAAACTGTTCATATGTGGACCGCAGGTCCCGACATGAATTTCCTCTACTTCCTTTGAGTTGACACACCTTAATAGTCCTAAATCGGGAGTCCTCCTATACAAGATTCCTCCGTTGTGAAAGAAATTGTTGGACAATCTCCGAAGTGTGCGTTTCTGAGTGGGGTTTGCAAATTCTGGGTACTCGCCTTTTGCCAAATATTCCTTGATATCATGAAACCAAGGCTTTCCATCTGCTTCTTCTTCGACACAGGCACAATAAGCTGGCAGATCATGGACTTTATTGGAATGGTATCAATGAAGTTTTTGTCTGGATGCTATATCATGGATGATAGGGTAGCCAACGCATCGACAAACTCATTGTAGATTCTGGGAACATGTTGGAACTCCGTCTTCGTGAACCTCCTTCTCAATTCCTATACATGATGCAGATACGAGAGTATCTTGGAGTTCTTTGTTGCATATTCTTCTCGTACCTGATGTATAAGCAAGTCTGAATCTCCGATCACTAGCAAATCTTGAATGTTCATGTCGATGGCCATTTTAAGCCCTAAGATGCAAGCTTCATATTTGGCCATGTTGTTGGTGCACGGGAACCTAAGTTTGGCAGACACCGGATAATGCTGACCGATTTCTAATACTAGGACTGCTCCTATGCCAACTCCTTTGAAATTTGTTACTCCATCGAAAAACATTCTCCAACCATCATAGAATTCTGCAATATTTTCTCCGATGAATGATGCCTCTTCGTCAGGAAAATACGTTTTTAGGGGTTTGTATTCTCCATCCCTGGGATTCTCAGCAAGGTGGTCTGCCAGTGCTTGTCCCTTGACCCCTTTCTGAGTTACATATACAATATTAAACTCACTCAACATGATTTTCCACTTGGCTAGCTTACCAGTAGGCATGGGCTTCTGAAAGATGTACTTTAAAGGATCCATCCTTGATAAGATATGTAGTATAGGCATAGAAGTAATGCCTCAGCTTCTGAGCTACCCAGGTCAAAGCACAACAGGTACGCTCTAACAGAGAATACCGAGCCTCGTACGGGGTGAACTTCTTACTGAGGTAATAAATGTACTGCTCCTTCTTCCCTGTTTCGTCATGCTTCCCCAGAACGCAGCCGAAATCTCCATCTAATACTGCGAGGTAGAGTAATAGGGGTCTACCTGGTTCGGGCGGGACTAAGACTGGTGGTGTTGACATGTATTCCTTGATTTTGTCGAAAGCCTTTTGGCAGTCATCAGTCCATTTGGTAGCGGCGTCCTTCTTCAACATCTTAAAGATTGGCTCACAAATAACTACAGACTGTGCTATGAACCAGCTGATATAGTTGAGTCTCCCCAAGAAACTCGTCACATCTTTCTTGTTCTTTGGCGGTGGTAGTTCTTGAATGGCTTTGATATTTGATGAATCCAATTCTATTCCTCGGCGACTCATAATAAACCCTAGTAATTTTCTAGCGGGAACCCCAAATGCGCACTTTGCGAGATTCAGTTTTAGGTTGTACCTCCGCAATCTATTGAAGAATTTCTGCAAATCTTCCCTGTGATCAGTGTCCTTCTTGGACATGATGATAACGTCATCCACATATACCTCTATCTCCTTGTGTATCATATCATAGAAAATGGTAGACATGGCCCTCATGTAGGTGGCCCCTGCATTCTTCAGGTCGAACGACATCATCTTGTAACAGTACATTCCCTATGGCATAATGAAAGTCGTTTTCTTAGCATCTTATTCGTCCATCCAGATCTGGTGATAACTAGCGAAATAATCTACAAATGATTGCAACTCGTGCTTGGCACAATTATCAATCAGGATGTGTATATTCGGCAAAGGGAAGTCGTCTTTCAGACTGGCCCGATTGAGATCCCGGTAGTTGACACAGACTCTAACCTTCCCATCCTTCTTTGGCATCGGTACAATGTTAGCTTACCATGTCGGGTATTCTACTACCTTGAGAACCTTAGCTTTGACCTGCTTAGTGACTTCTTCCTTGATTTTCAGACTCATATCAGGCATGAACTTTCTGAGCTTTTGCTTTACCGGAGGACATGTTGGATCGGTTGGCAGTTTGTGAGCCACAATAGATGCACTTACACCAGTCATGTCATCATATGACCAGGTGAATATGTCCTCATATTCTCTTAGAAAATCTGTGTATTCCTTCTTTTTTGATGGCAATAAATGGACGCTGATTCGTGTTTCTTTGATGTTTTCTGCATCTCCTAGGTTAACAACCTCGGTATCGTCCAGGTTGGACTTGGGCCTATTTTCAAAATTCTCAACTTCTTTAACAATCTCCTTTGGTATGTCATTTTCCTCTGAATCTATGTCCGTTTGTTGCATTGTCTCATTGCATGTTATAGTCATTGGTTCATCAAGATAAATAATAGTAATACCCGAGGCTCGTCGGGCTCTAGTTTTCCTGATAGTCCAGTTATTGAGGCGTGCTCCTCTGCTTACAACCTGTATGGAAGGGCCTTCCTCCCATCCTCCTCGAGAACAACACAACAATTCATGTCATTGTTTTCTAGGAACAAGTTCTTCACTGCTGCGAGTGCTTCCTCTTCATCTGACCCATAAATAATATTGGCCGGTTGGAAAGTCCGCTCCAAATATGGTATAGGCTGCTCCAGCGGATAGTTAGGACCGTGCCATGGTGGTGACCGATTGTTGAATTCTTCCCAGGTGTACTCATATCCTAGATCGAAAATGGTGCCATGTTTCTTGAGTTTTATGGGCTTAGTGATTCCTTGGAGGTTCTTGCAGAGCCCCTTGCCAGGTTCGTACCCACTCCAATTTAGTATACTCTCGATCTTGTTATCCCACAATCTGTCTTTGTCAACAGCATTTACCCGTTTGATGTGATGGTCAGTCTTTCCACCTAGCTTCCTTCTTCCCTCGGTTGACGGAATGGTCTGGAGACTATATATAGGGTTGCTACCGTCGCCATGAATGATCACCTCCTAGTGATTCCATTCAAACTTTACCGCCTAATGTAGTGTTGATGCTACAGACCCAACAACGTGAATCTATAGCCATCCCAATAGTAGATTGTAAGATGCTGGCACATCTATCACTTGGAAATCAACATCGAACCAAGTTGGCCCCATTTGAAAACACAGACTAATCTCCCCAATGGTGGACCTTTGGGATCCATCGAAAGCTTTCACATTAATAGCTCCATCCTTTATTTCATGCAGTCCCTTACCCAACTTCTTGAGTGTTACCAGCGGACAAATGTTGAGGCTGGACCCTCCATCGATCAGGATTCTGGTGATAAAATAGTCTTTGCATTGCACGGTGATGTGTAGTGCCTTGTTGTGACCCAACCCTTCAAGTGGCAGCTCATCCTCATGAAAAGTAATCTTATGGCTTTCCAATACCTGTCATACCATGTTAGCCATTTCTCCGCTAGAGATGTTGCTTGGCACGTATGCTTCACTTGAGCAGAGCATTCTTGTGCGCCTCAGAATTTTGTAACAAAGCAAGAATGGAGATTTGCGCCGGTGTTTTGTTCAACTGGTCGATGACCGAGTATTCCTTGGCTTGTATCTTTTTCCAAAGATCGTCTGGCCCTGTCTCAATGATGGGTGGCTGATTGGAGGCATGCTTGCTTGACTCAGCTAAGTGTTCAGGGGTATAGACTCGACCCGTTCTGGTCATACACTGTGCTGCAATAGTCTCTTCGAACCTAACCTTGCCTTTCCTCCTTGCCTCGGCTGTATAGTCCCAAGGTACTACCTTTGTATGGAATGGTGTCATGGCCAACATCGTCACTGGTATCGGTATGACTATCTTTATTCCGAATAGAGGCTGTACTTTGGGTGGTAAAACTGCAACTTCAAATGGCGAGGGTGCGTTTGCTGGAGACACGAATTCAACCTCAATTGGCGCTGGTGTCTTTGTAGATGGCGTTGCTTCAAAATCAAGCGGTACAGACATATTTACCTCGGCGGCCCAAAAGGGCTGAATCTGGACTACGATCGGATTGAGAGTAACTATTGGCTTCTTTGGGTCATCACCTTCTGCGATTAACCCGATTGAACCCTCGGGATCCCAATCATCCTCTATTTCAATATTGTGGATGCCTCCACCCTTATGGTCTGGCAGAGGATTATTGCAGATATTTGGAGCAGGTTCCTTTGCCACAATAATCTTGTTATCAATTAAAGTCTGGATCTTGTCTTTCAGAGAACGACATTCGTCAATGGTGTATCCCTTCATGCCGGAATGGTATGCACATGATTTGTTTGGATTAATCCACTGAGAAGGGTTCTCAAGGGTTGCAGCAGGGATGTGGGTGACATAACCAGTAGCTTTGAGTCCTTCGTACAACTGGTCAATGGGTTCAGCAATAGCAGTATATGGTTTCGGAGGTCTGCGATCAAAATTTAGCCGAGGTCTAGGGAAGTTTTGGCGTGTAGGAGGGGATTGATAGTGGGATGGTTGAGCATTGTAGGCTTGGTAAACATGTGCGGATTGGGAATATTTGGGTGAAGTAGGCTGATATGTGGGAAGTGGAGGTGATTGATAAGTGGGTGGTGAAGTTTGGTAGGAGGGTGAATGTGCTTGGTAGTTCAGAGTTGATTGATATGTGAGTGGAGGTGCTGGGTAAATTGGTATTTGACCGGAGATTTGGCTCTCTGTGCAACCATTACGGCTCCTACGTCCCTTTTCTTGGACACACCACTTGACTGCAAGGCCTTATTTGTAGCTTGCAAGGCCTCGAGTTTGTAACCATACCGCTTTTAATGCCCTCTTCAATCCTTTCACCCAACTTGATAATGTCAGAAAAATTGTGGCTCTCAATAATCATTAGTCTTTCATAATACTACGGGTCCTGATCTCGGACGAAGAATTTGTTCATTTGTTCCTCCTCTAAGGCAGGCTTGACCTTAGCAGCTTCGGACCTCCAGCGAGTAGCATACTCGCGGAATGTTTCTGTAGGCTTCTTCTTTAGATTTTGAATATAAAACACATCTGTCGCATTCTCTGTGTTGAACCTGAACCTATCCATAACATCGGATGCCATGCCTACCTAGTTCGACCACTTTTTCGGATCTTGGCTAATGTACCAGGACAAAGCATCTCCTTTCAAGCTTCTCATGAAAAGCTTCATGCGGATTCTTTCGTCTTTTCCTACCCCAACCAGCTTGTCACATTACGTTCTCAAATGTACTCTTAGATCCCCTATACCATCAAACATTTCAAACTTTGGAGGTTTGTACCCCTCAGACAGTTCGACATCGGGCTGCATGCAATGTTCTTCGTAGTTCAACCCTTCCATTCCCTTACTCCCTTCAACGCCTTGATTCCGGCTAGTTAATTTCTTAAGTTCTTCAGCCAGGCTCCTGATGAGCAAGTCTTTATCATCAGACTCGGGTGTGCTTGAGATGGGTTGGGTAGACTGTGGCATAGTCTCCATATAGATAGGGGTGTTATGGTGGGTGTGAAAGTGGTCATTTGTGGAGTTTTGGGGTTCTGGAATGAGTAACGGGGTGTTGTTTGAGGTATGGCAGGTGTTGTAATGATGGTGAGACGCGGGATGGTTTTGTTGCTTTGGGATATTCTGTGGAGGTATGGGGTTCTGAGCTTTTGGTAAATTGATATTTGGAGTGGTGAGGGAAAATGACAGATTTGCTAGATTCCGAACCTGATCGAGTTCTTCTTGGAATTTCAGTAGCTTTTGTTCGAGTTGGGATGCATTTTCCTTGGAAACCTGAGTACTATGACCATGAGTGACCTCTACTCGTTCAGTTGAGTTCCTCTTTCTGGTGTTGTTCAAATCTTCCATCTTCCCTTTGTTCTTGTTTTTGACAGGACTAAGAGGAGGAGTGGGTGGAGGGCCCCTGGATCTCGTGGAATAAGATGATATTGCCAGAGTGCACGCACTAACATTTGGGGAGGGGAATAATAAAACAAAAGTAAAAAAAGGTAACAAGTTAGTGAGGATCATAAAAATGTTGAGATATTAAACACATAGTGCGGGAATGTAAATCGTGTCCTAATTTGGGAACCTCTTTGTGCCCGAGGTAGGCCTAGCGACAAATTAATTTGGAGAACTTAGAATGCTAAATGCCTCATTTTATTGATAGAAAATAAGACAAATCCCAAATTGACACTAAACAAATAGGAAATAAACGTCACTAATGGCCATTGGCCTTATTACATTTTATAAAGCGAAAAGACAAACTCCTATCTATTTGGTCCAAGAAGGACCTTCCCCAGATTTGGCATCCTTAGCTCCGTCGAACAACTTTCCTAGCTCACGAAGTCCCAGCAATAGGTAGGCTCTGGCTAGATGTCTGTCTTCGTTGCCTTCAGCATTTTGGCAGTCTTCGACCCTCTTGAGAAACTTTCTTTCTAATTCTACTATGCCTCGCTCCAACTATCCCAATCGCTTGTTGGCACTGACAGCCATATCCTTCCATTCCTCAATCAGTTTCTGGTTAGCTTCTTGTATCTCACGGTGCTCGCTTTCACAATCCTGGATCCTCTTGCACAGTTGGTTGTATTTGACCTGTGCCTCGGCCCTTTCATCTATGATCCTGTGGCCCCTAGCAAACCCTGGCTGGCCCAGACCATCGTGATTATCTTCCAACCAGCCTGAATAGTAGGGAGCACAACCAGTGTGGTATCTGTCTAGATCGATGGTATCTCTCCCCATGACGATCTTGCAGTGCCATATATGCAGAGCTTGGCACTTATAAGGACTATCATCAGCCTGGAAGTCAACCCGAAAATGACTCATCTTGTCGACCCTGGGTATAACCTGCTTCCTACCAGCTTCCCTCATAACCCGAAGAGGGACGTAAGGGTATGTTCCTCTCAGGCCGATCAATATCAGGAAAAGTGCATCTCTGGATCGGGCGATGAGTTCCTTGGTAGGAAACCACTCGAGCATCCATTGTACCTGGTCCTCAGTTAGATTGTCAAATAACTCTACCCATTCTTTGGCATCTTCTGGTTGGGCGAACATATTGGGCATCTAATTCATTCGATTTGGATGATGGAAAGCGATATTATCATCTTAGTCTCTTCATTAAATCTCTTGCCGGTATTCACCCCTTTGGATATGCTCCATGAGCCACAGCTGAAGTAGCAAATTGCAACCTTCGAAGTGTTTGGCTCCCCGTTGACATTTCTCTAGGGCTCGGTATATTTCCGAAATGATCATGGGCACAATGCTGAATGATTGCCCGCCAATTCCTTCCATTAAGGTCTTAGTTACCATAGCCAGTCTGGTGTGGATTCTTGCTTTCTTCATTGGAAACACGATCAATCCGAGGAAGCAAAACATGAATACAAAGACCATTCAGTGAATATGACCTAATGATGTGATGGCGAACTCGTCAGGATAGGTACTGTAGGATTTGCTATGCCCGTACCTCTCATATAAATAATCAAAAGAGATGTAGGATTCTTTCAAACATATCAGTTCTGGGTTCTTCTTCAAACCCATCATTTTGAGGAAACCCCTGCCCTTGCGGTTCTCAGGCATTAACAGACCCGGAGTTTCCCATGCTATACCGACCAATCTTCCTATCTCTTCTAGCAAGGGTGTCATCTTAATGTCCCCGAAGCGGAACACAGCTCTCTCACAATCCCAGAACAAAGTGACAGCTTCTATGATCTTGTTGTTGGGTTGGACCTCCAGGAGAGAAGGTAGATTTCCCAAATATTTTCGGACAAGAGTTTGATCGCTAGAGTGAAGATCTTTCCACCAGCTTAGCAGCCTTGGGTAGATGTTGGTGACCATGCTGAATCTAGGGACTTTGTGCCTCATATTTCTGCAAGACAAATAATGTTAGACCCTTACCCCCACCAGACTCGACTATATATTATCAACAATCAGCATGAAGCATTTAGTTCTCCAAATAAATGCACAGAACGTGGTGACATCTGTTTGGGTTTAGGGAGACCAGGTGGACTTTGGACAAGGCTATCTTAAAGAATCATTATGCGGATAACATAACTGACTTGGCTAGGTTTGACCATGATGCATGCATAGTTTAAATAGAGTAAGGTCTCTATGGGGTTTTAGACTGATACCCTTAGGCGGATAACTCAAGGGAAAGGCACGGAACCTTCGACTACACTATTGATCGACTGGTTTTACCGCAAATATGCCTTTTCCGGATTTAGGGGTAATAATATAGGAAGAGCGCAACCACTCATTATAAGCGTTGCTATGGTATTTGAACGAGTGGAGTATGATGTTGAGCATGGTTATGCAATAATTTAAAGCATGTTGACATGTATTTGCACATTAAGAAAGCAGTAAATACAATAGTTTCATAATTTAAAGCAATAGTAAAGGAAAGAAACTAAGAAGACAAGTCAGTTTTGTAGTTGAAAAGGAAATTGAATGCTTAAAGGAATTAAACAAGTAATTGCACATAAAGAGGTATAAATTCACAATAACCGTCTGAAATGGTAAAAGCCTAAATATCCCCAGCAGAGTCGACATGCTGTCGCGCCCCCTTTTTCTCGCGAAATCGGGCTTATGACATTTGGAGGGCAACTCATTCCTTTTGGAAATTGGGTTTTGCATTTTTAAAGAGTCGCCACCTAATCATTTGAGGAGCATTAGGACACCAATGGTGTTCAATTCTAAGTTTGTTTGGATAACTAGAGATTGGGTAATGGCTTAAAAATATCCCAAGGGGAAGGTGTTAGGCACCCCTCAAGATCCACTAGTGTGGTTCCCGGCCAGACAGTTCATTGTGAATTTAGCAAATATACAAGTACGAGCTCAAATATTAGGGAATTTAAACACATAAAAAGAAAGAACAATTAAAAGAAGAGTTAAAAAAAGAGTTTGAAAATAAAATGAAAGGGGCTCTTAGGTTTATATTTACTATGGATCACGTCAATGCAATACCCGGTAATCATTCCTCAAAAAAGGGGTTACACGTGGCATTAGCGCACCGGTCATCATATTTGTTGATACCCAATTCCCACCCCGTTAAGGTATTTAAGCGCGGATTGGTCTCGATTACTATTACATGCTATTACCCATCCCATTCCTATTAGTCCCGGAGGCACTTAGGACTACTTGTCCTAAAGGGTGGGATATTGGGCTGATTGGTTTGAAAGGATAAAAGTCTAAGGCGACATACAAAACAAATAACACTGTACATTAGGGGAAAGCATGCAAGCAAATAAAGGCTCAGGTATGCCTCCTCAAACAAAGCACATAATAACATGACTTGCACATACTATTTAGGTTTGATTAAAAATACTAAAGACGAGGGGAGTTTGATTATTAAAGTAGACTTGTTTATTTCATAACTTAGATAAGAAGTCCAAATCAGGCCTGCCTGCTGGTTGTAGCAATTAACAACAAAAAAAGCGGATTCAATTTTACAGCTATTACTCTAAGGCTAGCCTAAGTGTTTAGACGGGGTCCTATATGTATGATATCTATTTAATTCAGAAGGTAGTGAAACAGCGATAACTCAAAACGAATTGCTTGAAATCATATAGGCATGCTTGCTAAACCTTGTTAAAATAAGGGAGTTACGTTATTAAAAAAAGGTTCAGAATGGACGAATTTTAAATTAGACTAGTTTAGTTTCTGCAGATGACAGTATCCACTATTGCTGATTTTTACTCCTATGAACATGATATCTAGGATTACTGATTTTAGACCCTTATAGACATAATTGCTGATTTCAACCCTAGTATCTAAATAATGTCAAACCCTTATAGGCATAATATCTAGTAGACAATGGAAACAGGCAGGTCTTTACTGGGAATTCCTATAAGCATTATTTCTATACATTATACCGATTTTAACATGCTACAGAGTTATAACCAATTGGGCCCTAAAAACATGATATCTAAACGGTGACTAACGTGCAGAATTTAGATAATTCCTATAGGCAGGTTATCTAGATGTGAACAAGCAAGATTTAAAGTAAGTCCTATAGACATGGTTTCTAAATGTGATGTAAATATGCAGAATTAAAAGAAGTCCTATAGGCATGTTTTCTAAATGCAAATTGAACATGTAGAAAATGCAGTCCTATAGGCATGTTTTCTACCCTTGAGCATGCATAATTACCCAACCATTTTCACTAGCCAGCCCCAAATGTTCAGTACAAATTATTACAAACCAGGAATACTGAATTACATCAGAAAAGTTACAACCAGAGGAAGCCTGATTCTTGACTTCCTCTCTGATATGGAATAAACCACCACAAAATGCCATTGATCCAAAGCCTTCCTCAGACTTGAGTGTGTCTGAGTTCCCTAAGGGCCTTAATAGGACCCTGGGCAGTGCTTACACCCATGTTACATAACCAAAATAGAGATGAGTGCATTGTGGAAATGCCAGCCCTCATGTGTCCAAGTTCAGATGGAGCTCATGGGTCCCAAGGCAAGGCTCACATGAGGGGGCAGAACTTAAGTCTAAGAAGAGAGTGAAAGTGCAGAAACTGAGTTTTAGGAGCTGAGGGAATAAAGAAGATGTGAAGGATGATGGGAGACAACCATTAACATTTCAGGGAGTCAATAACTTCACACAAAGGGGCAAGGGATTGGGAATCCATTGCAAGGAGCATATATACTTAGGCATGGATTAACTTTGGGCATGCACAACAATAGGAAGTGCTGACATGCCTGTAAATCAACCAGAACACATAATGTATAAGAAAAATATGGAGGTTATGATCCTAAGAGGATCAAGTTTGGGTCATGCACAACAATTTCCAATGCTGTCATGCCCCAAGCCAACCACAAGTATTAAACACATTGAGGTAGGGATTCAGAATTCATAAGTCATAATAAGTAATGGCAAAACATTAATTCAGAATTAGAAAGGGGCAGATTAAAACATGCTTAATAATGGTACTGAATTAAATACAAACGGTAGACAAACAAGAATGCAAGAGATAATAAATAAGCATGTTGTTGTTGGTGCATAAAACTTAATTAGAACATACCAGTAAGAAATGCAAATGCAGAAAATAAGCAAAATTTCCCTACAGCCTAGCCTTGGCTTTCAACCGGCTAGGTAAGGCAGAAATATAGTAATAGCAGAGAGGAGTGAGAGAGGTTTAGTGTAGTGTGTGTTTGAACTCAAGTGTTTATGCCTTGTGTTCGTGTCTTTGAAAGAGAAGAAGTACATGGTATTTATACTTTTTGAAACAAGTAAGAGAGAGGTAATAAGCTACAAACATGGAAACAATTATGATTCGGAATCAATTATACAAGTGATTCCCTTTAATTAAGGGATCACTTGCTTAATGGGCATTGACAGGTTCAAAACAAGGAAAGAAATCAATTTGTCAGCAGGCTGACAGTTGCTATAAAAGAAGTAGTAAAACATTAAGCAAACAATAGAGTCTAGGTACAAAAATACTCTAATTTTGGAAAGGATTCAGTAAGGCAAAACAAGAAAAAAAATCAATTAACCTTAATAGGCGGGTGAAATCATAATTTCACAAAGGAAAAGTTTGAAATCAGTCACAAGTTTGAAAATCAGTCAAAGAAGGAGACTCAACATATAAATAGGGTGCATAAACATTATACATGCAAGGCCAAACCTGTTGGCAAAAGGCAAATAGCATACAATAGTAGCACAAAAAGAAAATTCAATGGATAGCAACACTCGAAGCATGATAGTCATTTGAATCAATAGTGAAGAAACATAGAATATCAAAAGCATGCGAAGGTCTCGCTGTAGCAGGTGATGAAAACCCCTTCTGAAAAATTTGTGTTTCGAGCATACTTGAGTTCTGGAGGAAATATGAACCCAGAATCAAAATGATCACACAAAGGAATAGAAGTTTCGAAATAAAGAACTTCAAATCGAGCCTTGTACTTAAACTAACAGTCTCAGATACAAAACAATAGGGTTTTCAACAATAGAAGAATTTTAAAAGATTGATAAACAAACAAATCAGACAAAACTCAAGCAAACCAGCATTAGTCTAATAAACAATTCAAAAGGAATTAAGACTTTTAACCTACAAACTCAGGTAGAAGAATAATACGAGCAAACACAGCGAAACATGTCAAAAATCAAAGAAAAGTTTTTGAAATAACTTAACAGAACCTTAATTGAAAAGATAAGGAGTTTTGAAATCAGAGTTTTAAAAGAAACTTCGAGAAAAATGCTTAAAAGTTCAGAGCAAACAGAGATCTGAAACGAATCTAAGAGAAATCGAAAGAACCTTAGAAGTTAGGGTTTCAGAAGAACCCCAAATGATAAGAAAGGCTTTGAAAACCCTCGATCTAAGCAGGAGAGTCAAAAGTCTGACTCGAATAGCCATGGCTGGCCTGGAGAAAGGTCAGAGACAACCGAAAAACAGTCATCGAGCAAAGACTGGACAAATACCCTTCACGATTTGGTCATGAGACCACAGAATCGAATACGTAGAAGCCATGGGAGGTGGATACAGGTCTCCGATGACCTCAGAAGCCATAGATTTGGGAGGTATTAAGGTTATAGTTTGATGGCGGCGGCTAGGGTTTGAGAAGATTTGAGAGAGTATTGAGAGAGAAGGGGGATTCAGAGGCGGCGGAGTTTGGAAATGAGGCTAGGGTTGGGGGTCGTTGGAATTTAAAAAGGAAAGGAATCGTGAGGGCCGATGATCTTTTAGATCAACGTCTAGGATTTAGCGGGTTTTGAGTCGGGTAGGCAGATTTAGGGCTTGGGTCGGTTCAGATGGCAATTGGGCTGGGTAATTGGGTTTAAATTGGGGGTCCAATTCAGGCTATAATTGAAATGCAATTGGGGCTAGATTTTAAATAGCTACTTTTCCCTTATTTATTTTATAAAAAATAGCAAATTAATTTCTTAAAATAAATTGAAGGTACTTAAATGATTTGTAATACATAATTATCAATTTAAAAATACTGGACTTAATTTTTTTTATAAATATAAACGCAATCAAATCTAAAAGAGGCTAATATTGCAATTATATGCAATTTAGCTTTAAAAATACTAAATGACTTTGTAAAAATATGCAAAAATTATATTAGCTATATTTCAGTATGAATATGAGAATCCAATAAATGAATAATCAAAAATGATAATTTTGGAAATTATTATTGGATTTTAGGGATGAAAATAAGGAAATAAATTGGTTTAAAACCTTTTAAAAATTAAGGAAAAATAATATATTTATATATGCATACATATGCTATTTTGAAAGTATTTTGCATTTTAGAAAATATATATAGGAAAAAATGTGGTATCAACTTTGGGATATTGTCCCATAGTCCCAAATGTAAATGTGCTAGGGGATCTCCCGAAATACCGTTCCGTAGTCCCAAAGTAAATATCCAATACAGGGGGATCTCCCGGGATACCATCCCGTAGTCCCAAACATAAACATAGTGGGATCTCCCAGAATACCGTTCCGTAGTCCCAAAGTAAATATGCAACTCAATCAACATAAACAACAATTTTAACAAAGAATTCTACAGTTTAGATTAAGTTCAAATCAAGAAGACATGTAATTTTCACTAAACATGCTGCACAGAGTTCAAATAGGCAGTTAAGGTAGTTAAAATAGTTAAGGTACGTAGGCATGCTTTCCTAAGCTAAACAAGATAGTTACATATACTAGTGTTGCTTAATTAAAGGAAAAACAGATATTTGCTTAATGAAAACGGGGGTTTCCAACAAATAGCTCGTGTACTCACTCTTCACCTCACGTACACGGTGCTCATATATCAAACAATACCAAATCTTAAGGGGAGTTCCCCCACACAATGTTAGGCAAATCACTTACCTCGAACCAAGCTCAAATCAATCCGAAATCATGCCCTTTCCACGATATCCAACTCCGAGTGGCCAAAATCTAATCAAATCAATTACAAAACATAAATATAGCTACAAAAGACTAATTTAGCTAATGAAATCAAAGCAAAGATGCGAAAATAGGAAAACACCCAAAAATCCTTCCCGGGACCACGTCTCGGAATCAGGTAAAAGTCACAAATTATGAACACCCATTCACTCACGAGTCTAACCATACCAAAATCACTCAAATACGATACCAAAATCTCGATCAAAATCCCAAAATTCGGGCTAAGAACTTTTCTCAACATTTTCTAATTTTCCACCCCAAATCCGAAATTAAATGATAAAATCAAGCTTAGATTAATGGGATATAATAAAAAAGGAGTTAGGAATCATTACCCACAATCTTCCCTCGAAAATCTCTCCAAATTTCGCCTTCTACCGAGCTCTCAATCAAATTTTGGAGTTATGAACTCAAACCCTTGTTTTTCAACTTTAAAATCTGCCTAGTGATTTCCTTAATTGCAATCACGGAAACACCTTCGCGATTACGAAGAACAACTTCGCTGAGTCATGAATTTAACCTATGTGAACGCGTAAAACACCACGCGAACACGATGTTCTACCTCTCACACTTATGCGATCGCGAACTAACCATCGTGTTCGCGATGAGCAATGCTTGTTGCCCAGCTTTGGCCCACTTAAACCTACGCGATCGTGACCTGCTCCTCAAATTCGTGATGCTCCCACTGGCCTCACCTTCGCGATCGCGAGCTCCTTTTCGCGATCGCAAAGAACAAAACTTCTGCAATAAAACACCAACAAAATCTGCCATCTTCTTAAGTCCAAAAATGACTCGTTGATCATCCGAAACATGCCCGAGGCCCCCGAGACCTTAACCAAACTTACCAACCAATCCTAAAACACCATAAGAACTTAATCTAGTCCTCAAATCACATCAACTAATGCTAAAATTACGAGTCATCCTCCAATCCAAACTTTAAGAGCTTGAAACTTTAAAATTCTACAACCGATGCCGAAACCAACCAAACCACGTCCGATTGACCCCAAATTTTGCACACAAGTCATATTCAACACTACGGACCTACTCCAACTTCTGAAATTGGATTCCGACCCCGATATAAAATATTCTACTATCGGCCCGAAACTCCAAAAGTTCAATTTTTGTAATTTCAAGCCTAAATGAGCTACGAACCTCAAAAACACAATTCAGACATGCCCCAAAGCCCAAAATCACCCAATAGAGCTAATGGAATTGATGGAATTCCATTCCGGATATCTCTTCACACTGTTTCGACTACGGTCTAAATTCTAAGACTTAATCTCTAATTTAAGGACTAAGTGTTCCAAAATACTCCAAACTCAAAACGAATTATTGCGGCAAATCACAATAGCAGAAAATAGATAGGGGGAAGAAGTTAACAGGGTATTGGGGCATTAATTCTCAAAATGACCGGCCGGGTCGTTACAGAAGCATTGACGCGAAGGTAATTTCTTCTTATTTTCTTGTTCTTTTGTAGGTCAAACAAGAAGGATGTGTTCTTGTTTAACGAGATGATCCATGCATGAAGAAGAAAATCTTAGGGTTTGGGGGATGAGTACTCATCCTTGCCCGAATATAGGGGATGAGTACTTTTTCTTGCCTGAATATCGGAGAGATTACTCTCAATGTGGCTCGACTATCGGAGAAATTACTCTCAATGTGGTTCGACTATCGGAGAGATTACTCTCAATGTGTCCCGACTATCGGAGAGATTACTCTCAATGTGCCTCGACTATCGGAGAGATTACTCTCAATGTGGCTCGACTATTAGAGAGATTACTCTCAAGAGACTTACATGTCCACCTTTAAGATTGGAAAGTACAGTTTCCTTTTAAGGAAAAACTCACGAAGAGGCCAACTTAAGGTACAAAGGGACTCATATGTCCACCTTAATATTGGAAAGTTATAGTTTCCTTTTAAGGACAAATCCACGAAGAGGCCAACTTAAGGTGCAAAGGGGATCATATGTCCACCTTAAGATTGGAAAATTATAAAGCTTCAACTCGAAGACTTTGTGGACTTGATGATGTCGACTTGAACACTTGGAAAAACTTTGAAGATTTGGCGGACTTTGCAGACTTCAACTTGAAGACCAACAAACTTGAAGATTGGATGGACTTGAAGATTCGACGGACTTTGACGCTTCAACCTGAAGACTTTGAGGGCTCAAATACTTCAACTTGAAGACCAACGAGTTTGAGGACCTCAACTTGAAAACTTCAACTTGAAGACTTAAATATTTCGACTTGAAGACCGAAGAACTTGAAGGCCGGTAGACTTAAAGATTTGGCAAACATGAAGACATTGTGAACCCCCGAATTTTAGCACAATTACTTGGTAGCCTCCAAAAAGACTATAATCGTCCCATTGAAGACACTGGTTTACCATGGAGGCTTTCCCCCTTTAAATCAAATGGGATCCAAAGATAATAGAAGAATGATATCTCAGCTTGATTTTCAAGTGCTGATTGAATGAATTACATTCCATCGTACTTTATTCAGATAACGATTGGGGGGTTATATATCTTTTGAACTTATGCGACTGCACTCAGAATGAAACTCTAAGATGCCTACATACCTCGGTAAAGAGCATTTTCCTCATCAGTGATCCCTTTTTGAATAGCTAATCATAATGAAGGTATTTGACGCTCGAATGGCAAGACAACTTCGACTCCATAAATGAGTGAATAAGGGGAGGCTTGTGTTAGTGTGTAGTGAGTTGTACTATATGCCCACAGAGCTTCTTCCATGCGGTCACACCAATCTCGTTTGGATTTGGAGATGACTTTCTTCAACAAGTTGCATAGAGTCTTGTTGAATGCCTCGACTAGACCATTGGCGACAACATTGTACATAGAAGAGTTACGTTGCTTGAAGCCAAAGAGATCAAAAATTTTGTTCATCAACCTATTGTCGAATGGCTTGCCATTATCCATTATTATGTAACGAGGAATTCCAAAGCGATAGATAATGTTTACTCAGATGAAACTTGCAATATTTTCCTTCTTTACTTCCTTAAAAGCAACAACTTCAGCCCATTTTGAAAAGTAGTCAGTTGCAGCCAAGATATATAGGTGCCCTCTAGAGGACTTTGGCAGTGGTCTAACAACATCCAATCCCCAAGCGTCAAATGGCCAGGATGCAACCGTTGAGCGCAACACTTCAGGAGGTTGATGAATAAAATTTGCATGGAATTGACAAGCCTTACATCTTCAAGCGTAGTCTAAGAAATCTTTTACCATCGTTGGCCAATAATAACCCATCCTTTTTATCTGGAAGTGGAGCTTTGGTCCAGACTGGTGTGACCCACAGACCCCAGAATGTGCTTCTTGCAAATCTTGGAGTGCTTCATCTTCCCCTAAGCATCGCAAGAGTACTCCCTCGAATGATCTTCTGTATAGAGTATCTTTATAGTAAAGGAAGCGAGGTGCATGACAACGGATTTCAGTCCTTCTCCTCGGATTTTCTGGAAGTATCCCATAACTTAAGTAGTCAATAATGGGTTGTCGCCATTTTGTTTTCTCAGCTTCAGAAACAACAACAAGATACAATTTTCTTCACCTTCAGCCTCATTTGGCAGCGATACTATCTTTTTTTGGCAGATAGTAACTTGTGCTTGATCAGGCAGGGTTAACGGTGAGGCTAGGACAGCTAAATCATCAGCCTTATTTTTTTCTTTCCTTGGCATATGTTTAATAATCACGTCATCGACCCACCCCATTAATTTTTTAGCATAATTATGATATGGGCATAGTTCAGGTTTCTTAACTTCGTAACTACCTAAAAGCGAGTTGATCACCAACTGAGAGTCACCAAAGACATGCAATTGCAACCGCTTCATATCTCTAGCCATTTCAAGCCCAATTATTAGTGCTTGATACTCAGCAACACTGTTAGACCAGAGTTGCATCAACATAAAAGAGTAGGGTAGAACTTTACCTTGAGAAGTGATGAATACTACACCAGCACCAGCTCCTCTGCGATATGCAGCACCATCAAAGTACATCTTCCATGGAGGTTGAACTTCAATGACCATTGCATCCTCATCGGGTAGTTCGTCAGTTAGTCCCCAATCATCAGGTATAGGGTGATATGCTAAGAAGTTTGCTAATGTTTGTCCTTTTATAGCCTTTTGAGGGACGTACACAATTTCATATTGTTGAAACTGGAGGTACCACTTTGCTAGTCGATCACTAAGGATAGATTTTGACATTACAACTTGATGGGATTTGCCCTAGAAATAAGGCGAACAACATGAGCTTGAAAGTAGTACTTCAAATTTTGAATTGAGAAGACAAGGGACATGCATAACTTTTCGATTGGCGAATAATTCAGCTCATTTGGTGACATCATCTTGCTCAGGTAGTAAATGGAGTTTTCTTTTCCTTCACTATTTTCTTGAGCCAATATCGCTGCAACAAACCTTTCTTGTGCCAAAATGTATTGTATTAACGACTTTCCAGGTATTGGGGCTGCCAAAACTGGATGCTTCATCAAGTAAGTTTTAATACTTTCAAAGGCATTGCTACAAGCTTGGTCCCACTTGAAAGGAACGCTTTTCTTCATGAGGTGACTGAATGGTTGGCACCTCCCAGCTGGGTTTGAGATGAATCTTCTAAGGTTTGCTAGCTTTCCTTACAGACTTTTCAATTCATGAATATCCTGAGGCTCAAGCATTTTCAAAATGGAATCCACTTTGGCTTGATCAATTTCAATCCCTCGATGTCGGACGATGAAACCAAGGAACTTTCCAAAAGTAACTTCACAGGTACATTTCAATGGATTCATCCTAAGTTGGTACCTCCGGAGCAACTCAAACACCATTCTCAAGTCTTTCAAGTGGTCGTTTTTCTCTTTTTTTTTACTACGAAGTCGTCAACATAGCATTCGACATTCTTGTGGAGAAGATCATCAAAAATATTTTCCATATCCCTTTGGTAAGTAGCACCAGCGTTCTTCAAGCCAAAAGGCATTACCTTGTAGCAATAAATACCCCTGGGAGTACGGAATGCATTAAGATCTTCATCTTTTGGCGCTATGCGAATTTGGTTATAGCCCGATGAACCGTCTATAAATGACATTGCCTCGTACCCAAACGATCATCAGCTCTAGAATAGGAAGAGGGAATTCATCTTTCGGACGTGCATTGTTGAGATCCCTGAAGTTAACACACACTCGAATCTGGCCATTTTTTTTCTTACAGGGACAATACTTGAAACCCATGTTGGGTATTTAACTTCACGAATAAATCCAACTTCGATGAGTTTGTTAACTTTGGTTTCAATTAAGGGAACCAAGTCCGGCCTAAAGAGCCTTTGAGCTTATTTAACAGGATGAGCACCATTCTTGACTGCAAGGTGATGGACCTCTACTTTCGGGTCCAAGACAGGCATCTCTTTGTAACTCCAAGAAATGACATCCCTGAACTCCTTGAGTAACTCAATATAAGTGATTTTTTTATCAACTTCTAGTAAAGAACTTAGGTAGGTGGGTCTTGGTTCTTCATTTGTGCCAAGGTTAATTTCTTTTAAGGCATCAACTATTGTCGTCACCCCTTCTTCAAGTTCAGGTGGAGCATCTTTCACATCTTTATCATCTTGAGGGTCCCCATAGTTGAAGGACATGTGATAACACGGTGAAACATCCTCCAATTTCTCAACATCCTCCATTAGAGATAAGACACCATTCTTGCCTAGTGAACTAACATGATACGAAGAACCACAGTTTCTTAATATTCATCACATTCCTTAGTGTAGACTACAATATATGGCTTTAACTTCAGTACTGCTTTACATGAAACCACATGTTTTGTTTGTCACCTCATTCTGGAAGAAAGCAAACTTTGGAAATCCTTACAAATTTTCTGGATTCTGGGCAAAGCGGGAGTTCTTATGCTATGATAATTTCTCTTGAACTTGTTCACCTTCTTTAAAGGACCCAATCCCTCAAATACGGAAGTCCTCACAGTTGGTTTTCCAGGTCAATCAAAGACTGAAGGTCTGTTAGAACCGGCAGATTCATTTTCTATAGTGATATAATTACTGCTTTCCCTTCTTATGGAGATACGCAATGGTGACAGTTGCTTGTATCCCAAAACTTCACATGGTTGTCTCATTACAACTTTTGATGGGAGCTTCCCTAACTTTGATGCCTCATTGGGATTGTATCCAGCTTTTGTAAATAACTTGTAAGCGTTAAGATCAAAACCTTCATCTGTTCTCTTTGTAAAGAGTGCCACATTCTGCAAACAATTCTGGGCCTCAATTCGTTTTACCAGAAGAGTTAACTCCATAGCATGTTAGTTTTCGAGATTAGATGATTCACCTTCATATTTCTTCCTTTTAGGGACATATTGGAGCGCATGATTTACTTTCTTGCCATAAGACACAGTATCCCCTCTACAAGATTTATTCGAGTTAGGTTGTACCTGTTCAGTAACAGCTTTGGCTTTACCAGCAGTCACCTCAGTTCTTTTAGTTATGGGCTCGTAATTTTTGCTTTTCATAACATCATCAGCTTTTATCTCCTTCACAATGCGGTTCTTCAAGTAGAAATTTGTATTGACGAAGTGTGACTCAGCCTCGGTGAATGGCTCGTCATCAACAACTATCTTCTTCTCGACTTCACCCTCGTAGTGTTTCAAATATTGATGGTAGGTAGATGTAACCACTTTATTCTCATGTATCCAAGGCCTTCCAAGCAAGATGTTGTATGAAATCTTTGCATCGATCACATGCAGCCATGTACTTAATTGCATATGTTCAATGGTGATTCTCAACTTGATCGCACCTATGGCTCTTTGCCCCCCTTGGTTGAATCCTTGGATCATCACATGACTTTCCGAGAGTTCTTTCACGGGAATACCAAGTTCTTTCACAGTGCAAATTGGAAAGATGTTCACAGAGGATCCTCCATCAAGAAAAATTCGATTTACCCTTTCATTACGCATATAGCCAACCAGGTACATTGGACGGTTATGACGTGTGTCACCTAGTAGAAGATCGTCATTTGTGAATGTAACTTTTGCTCACACGCGTTAACTTCTTAAGGAATAGACTCGATGAGCTTTTTTAAAGATGCTGCCGACGGTAGGTCATCACTCTTTTCTTTCCCTTTATCAGCATTACAACAAAGGGCCTCAATACTATCATAGGAAATCTTCATGCGAAACCAACATGTCAAGAAATCCTTCAAAGTCACTAGATGTCGTGACTTTTGAGAGTGGTGCACCTCCACTTTTGCTTTCTTCAAACGCCTAATTGGATTCTATTTCATTGGTCTTTTTCCCATCATTTTCCTTATTGGTTGTTATATCGATTCTTTTCTTGGGATCCTTTTATGGCGCTTACGATGAGTCACCAACATCCAACCTTCATCATCCTTAGGTTGATCGACTTCAACTTTGTTATTCTCCAGTAATTCTTCATCTTTACTTTCTTTAAAACTACATAATTCATCCGGACTGAATAAGCCAAACGTGATAGAGACTTGGTTTGCGCTTGCTTTTTCATCATCAAACACGATCTTCTTTTCACGAGCCAAGTCCATAACTTTGTCCTTGAAGACAAAGCACTTCTCTAGAGGATGGATCACAAGTCGATGGTATTTGCAGCAATTTGGGTCATTCGTTTTACCAGCTTCATTTGGCCGCTTCATTTCTCAATGAGATTTAACTCGAAGAGTTCTTCAAAAATGGCTAGCATATCAGAATCCAGAAATGGGTACTCTTTCTCTTGCATTTCTTTTAGAGTCAACTTTCCACTTGGCTTATCTTGAAAAGAAGTGGATTTCATACTCTGCTTCTTGCTCACCTTCGTCGTGAACTTCACAGGTGATGTGTTGACATTCATGGCTTCTTTGCTTTTAGACTAGGGTGCGAACTTACCCACTTCCTAACTTCTTATTTGTCATTCCCTTTACGAGGTTTATAGATGGGCAGCCTTTCATTTCCAGCGGAGGCCATGCTCAATTCCATGCCATGGGTACGAGTTGCTAGTTCTTCAAATGTGCTAGACTTGATACCTTACAAGATGTAGCGCAATTCCCAATGCATGCCTTGGATGCACATCTCTATGACATAAGCTTCACTAAGCCTGTCTTTACAGTTGAGGCTTGAATTCCTCCAATGATTGATAAAGCCGATAATTGGTTCACCCTTTCGTTGACGAGTATTTGTGAGTTCCACCATGCTCATAGTGCGCCTTGTGCTATAAAAGCGATTGAGGAACTCTTGCTCTAGTTGATCCCAGCTATCAACAGATCCCGCCTCGAGGTCTGTATACCAATTAAAAGCATTTTTTTAGTGAGCGGACAAACTATTGATGAGGTAATATCCATAAGTTTCAACGTTGTTGCATGTCTCAAAAATGTGTGCCACATGTTGCTTTGGATTGCCTTTACCAACAAACTGTTGAAACTTTGAAGGTTGATAGCCAGTAGACATCTTTAACATATTGATCCTTGTAGTGTACGACTTTGCGTATCTTAGGGAGGACTTGATAGCAACTTCATACTTATTTTTTATAGCTCATTCAATGAACTCCTTCAGTTGATCGATGGGGATCATCATTTCAGATGAGACAGGGATAGCCTTAGCGGATGCTACTCGTTTTGGGGGATAATCAATCTCTGGAACTTCTGGGATCTTTCCAGGTGCGTGGGTGGATTCTTCTTCGAACAAGATTCCTTCCCTATATGTTAGATTGTCGATTCTAGCATCTTGATTTTGCAAGCATTTGGTCAAGCCAACGATTGCTTCCGTCAAGTTTGCCAACTGCTCCTCCACAGATGAGGTATTTGCCACCATGACTTGCATGATTGCCGTGAACGATGGAGAGTAGCATGGATTTTCAAACAAAATTAATCCTCGATTGGATCACGCTATGTGGTGTAAGTGGGGAGGATCCATCACTTGAAGCATCATCATTTTCATTCACAGAAGAATACTTGGATCCGGAGAGGTCAAGTAGAGCAACAGTTTTCTTGATCTTTTCAGCAACATCACTTCCTCCTTCGGGTGAGCTTGTGGAAGATCTTGCTACTTTTGAGGATGAAGATCCGAAAATAGGAGTTGATACGGACGACACTTGGGGTGCTTGTTGTCCTAATGAGCTTGCTTTGCTCCTTGTAACTGGTCCAAAGCTTCCAAAGACAACATTGAGGATGTTTTTCACATCAACATAGAACCTGGAATTAGCAGCCTTGGTGGAAGTTGAACTGGAGTTGATTTTTTTGAAGCCATTTCAATGTTCTTGCACTTTGGTGATTGAAAAGTTTAGATGAGAGGTAGAGATTGTCCCACTGGGCATGCCAGAATTTGTAGACAATAAAATATCGTCGAGAAAATTAAATATAGACCAAAAAATATTGCAACAATCGTAGTATTTTATTTTAAATATTTGAGTGTTACAATCTCTATGATTCTTGTGATTCTTCTTTTCAACAGTAAATAAATTCAAGGGCCTTTGAGCTTGATCTTGAATCTATATTTGTTGCTACGAACGATAATCTTAAATTTAACTAGCACGGACTTTGATTTGAACTTGTACTCTTTGAACCTTGATTTGTTCTTCGTTCTTGAGCTTGGACTTGATTTCTTGAACTTGAACTTGATTGCTTGAAACTTGAAACTTGTGGAGGAATTTATAGCGTTTGATCGACGAGCTCTTTCTTGCTTCTTGTTATAACTTCTGGTATATTTTCTGGGTTATGAAGACTCCCATTTATAGTTGTGGGAGGGAAAAGTTGTGATAAGAACAAACTCTTTCCGACCAATCAAATCGAAGTGTGACAAGACCGCATTTGATTGGCCAGAACATGTCATTTGCACACGTGGCGCGGTTTCATTGAATTTTTAATGTGACCTTGCATGCCTTGTCGTTTTGACATGTAGCATGATCCTATTGGCTCTTCCGTTTGACTTAGCGTGCCACGTCATTTGACACGTGGCACCGAACTGGGCCTCTAGGAAGATAATATCTTGAGCCTAATGAAGTGGGCTCATCATTTGTAGCCCAATTATATTGGACTTATATAATTAATTCAATTATATTAGCTTATAATATTTATTTGGACTAGTATATTTGAAATATAGTCCAAATTATTTATCGAATTTAAATTCGATAAAATTTAACTTTAAATTTAAATTTATCGAATTGTACATGCCTACACAGTTATTTACTTAGTTAATTTAAAGGCGGATCCATGATTTGAAGTTTTTGGATTCAGAATTAAATATTATGGATATTCAATGAATTTTTTAATATATATACAAAGATTGAGCACATCTAGTGGATTCCCGGGAACCCGCATATTAGCCTCTAGATCAGCCACTGATTCAGAGGAGCAACAAAACCAATAAATACGTATCAATCCCAAGCTTGTTAGGGTAGGTTGTATAAATCATTAAATTCTTTGTGCGTCCATTCCTTGAAAAATGATCACTTAGGGTAGACGGGAGGGAGTAATAAGCTTCCAAAAATTTTCAGTCCTTGAAAAACCAAACGTTGGGCATCCTGTAAATTGAATAAATAAATATTGAAATTAAAGTGAAACCAGGTACGATTTCTCAGAGCAGTGAATTAGGGATATTTATTTCTGGAATCTTAAGAAGATACAATTTGAGCAGTGAAAAGAAGAAGATATATCATGCAAGTACAAATCCAAAGAAATTAAAAATCTATTTATGTAATGTCCCGACTTTATACATTGTTTCAAATCTTAATTAGGCATATTTTGACAAAGCACGCTAACAACTTAACATATCTAATAGATTAGTAGCAGGTGCTGAACCAATTCATGAGTTTCGTGATACTGTTTATCGTATAAGTCTAAAATAAGACATGATGTTACTGTGGAGGTATGAATAGATGTGGACATGGTAATAGATGAAATTATAATCGTTATTATTGTGATAATGAGAATAATAATAGTTCTCAAAATAATTCTTCACTTTGTGAAAATAATGTTTGTTATTGATTTTGTTGACCTGAGCGGTTTTAGTTTTGATGATTGACAAAGGAACACATGCATGAACCAGGTCCATGGACAATGTGCACAGGTCACAGTCAGATTTAAGTAAAAGACATGCAAGTGCAAGGGATAAGTATAATTGGTTATTTGTGATATGCCTTGAACGAAGATGCTGCATAATTGATAAGGAGAAGGATTCCTTACTTGAAAAGAACTCTATCCAAGATAAAGAAAGACTTAGAAGTTGAAGATTAGAACTCTTCCACCAAGGAAGAGTAAAGCATTAGACTTCTAGTTACTCTTTATTTACTAACTCCATATATATCTGTTGTGTTCTCTTTTACAGGGGACACACATATGCTGAAGTTAAGCAGAATTGAGAGAAAAATAAAAGGTATTTTGCGAGCAATTCTTGTGAGATTCAAGAGTGTGGTCCTAAAGTTACACGAACTAGATTGAAGAACTAGTTCCATAAAGAGTTTTATGTGTCTTTTTTTTTTATTTCTAGTTCAAAGTATAGTAGGCATTTTGAGTTGTACCTTTTGTGAGCACGTGATTTTTGCCATATATATATGAATTACTCCCATAAATTAAAAAAAATAACTTCTTTTCATTATTTGCAATTTTTGAGGATTTTGTGGCATTTTCTGACAATTGTTTGCATTTGTCTGTGCATTTTTAATTTTGTTTAATTAATGAAAAATACAAAAATACGCTGCATTTGCATTTAGGATCTAATTTTGCATTATTGAATTAATTAGTAATTTAGTGGTTTTATAAAAGTGAAAAAATCAATATATATATATATATAGTTCATTTTTGCACTTTAATTTTAATTTTTTAATTTTGGTAGTTTTCTTTGAATTTGATTTTTTATTATTTGTGTTAATTGTTATTTAGAGTTAATTTATGTAATAGGATAACTTGATTAATTTAGGATTATTTTTAATTTTAATTTAAAAAGAAACTAAAATTAAATGAAAAAAGAATGAAAAGAAAACAAATGAAAAAGAAATAAAGGCTGGTTTGGGCTGCAAACCCCGGGCTCAAACCATTTCACCCCGAAACCCAGTCAAAACCCGGCCCAAACCCGTCCTCATCCGGTTTCCCCCCATTTAAACTAAACGACCCCGTTTTGATAAGCGTGAATCCCAGTCGTTGATTTTCTTTAGATCTAATGGCTGGGAACTAGGGATCTTGTTGATATATATATGTCCAAATCCATCGCCCCCCTACCCTGTCTCATCTCTTATCTCCCTCAGAGCCCCAACCAAACGCCACCTCAAACCGCCATGAACCGCCTGCCGGCGGCGGTACTCCAATCGACCCCATTTTTACATCACCGATTCTCCTCTTTCCAAATCTCCAAATCCCCACTCTCAAATCTCAGCCCAGCCTCTCGAATCTTGTATCAAAGAGAGTGGCTGAAACCCTAACTCGTCCAATTAGCCCCAAATTTACACCCTAAAACCCCCGTCCCTTTCTCGTTCAGATTATCTAAACCACTGCCTTCGAATCACCCTAGAGCTCCTCGAATCTTAAATCTAAGTCAAGCCCTAAAAATCACAAAAACCTCGAATTCGGGATTCTAGTAAGGATTTAGGTCTAGTTCGACTTTATTCATGTGTTCTTGATAAGAACACATGATTAATGTCAAACTTGGCCGGAAAATTTCAAGGTTCCCGCATTTCTTACGGTCCATGCCATGGTTAGGTATTTTGTTCTTTACCTTTTGAGTTTTAATTTTTGCATGCATTTCCCTTCTCTTCTTCCTCTGTTTCTTTTGTTTGTGTTTCGATTTTTCTTCTGTTCTTCCGTTCTTGCAATCATTTCTGCATGTGTTTCTTTTTAGGTTAATTAGTATCTTTAGTTTTATTTGATTCGCCCGTTTGTTTTGGGCCTTTGAAACCTTAATTCATAGAGCCTAATGACTCCGATTAGCTTCTTTCTTTTCATTCTTCATCGAGCCTTCTGTGAAGTTCCGAGTTGAATTTGGGCCCAAGAGAAAAGGATTAGCCCAGAATTTGTAGACTTAGGCCAACATGGACTTGGGTCGATCGGACCCGTATTTGTTTGGTTTTCTGAAGTAAAAAACAGGGGTGTAGAGGGTAGTTTAGGGATTCTATGGTAGGGAATATTGTTGTAACTAAATAGGGAAGCTTCTAGGAAGCTGGGGTGGGGGCTATCTTGAATTCTGAAAATTTAACTAAGGGCACCTAAGATAAAACAAAAATTAGAAAAGGGGCAAAGTGCAAGCTGAGACTGCCCTACTTTCTTTCCTATAAAGGCATCATTTCTTGCCTTTCAAGGCAGGCAAAAGAGCTAAGAGGCGGAAGAGAGATTCAGAGATCAAAAAATCCAAAAAAAAAATACAAAAAGGGCAAAAATTCTACTATTCCATTGAACTTCAATGATTTCTTAATTTCTGAAAAATTCCTATTCTAATATTCAAAATGGATTGATGTTTGGTTGTCGAAAGTTTTGATTCAAGTTGGTTGGGGGTTATTCTTCCATTGGATATCTAGGTTAATTTCAACATTGGGTCATGTGAATCTGAGGCTATTTTTCTGCTACTGCTATTGCTGAGTTACTGACACTCACTTCTTCTTTGTTTCTTCTCTTTTCCCAGGTACATTTTGATCCTTATGGGTATCATTTTATGTGTAACTTGAAATATGAGTTGAGAATGAGATGGATATGACGTTGTTGATGGACTTTACCTCTTCTTCTTTCAGTTTTATAATCACCATGTAGCTTTGAATGTTCTGATTAGTGTATTTGTCAAAGAATGGTTTGTAATTGAGAATTAGACCATGTTAGTTCTTTTCTAGTATTTCCGTAACTAGTGCTAGAGTTCCCTCTGTGTGTTCATCTGTTTCTTCTTTGAGTCCAGCCTGTATTAGTGCAATAAGTTAGGCTAAGTTTGTCTAATGACTTTTAACTGAGTCCTGTATGTGGAATGTGGGCATGAACATGATATTCTCTAGTTGCTTTATAAGTTAGTCTTCAATTTAGGTTCATTTGGAAAAAAATTCAAAGTATGAAGAACGAGTTGAAAAGAAACATTTGCTAATGCGTGTCTGTTGAGTTTTGGTCGAACCAGCCTAATCTGTGAGTAAGTAACCATGTGATAATTTCTGAAAATGTTCAATCAAATGATTTCATTAATTTATTGTATTGAGTACTCCTAGTAGTTTATGATTTGCAAAATGTGAAATCCCCTTTTTCTTTGTTTGCACTCTCATTTCTATGCCCATCTCAGTTTTGTCTGCTTCGTTGGTTAGTATTTTCCTCCTCGTTGTATTCGATTAACTGACAATCTTATCTTGTGGACCACATTCTGAACCCTGTCGATTTTTGCTGTTACATGGGTTCGATTCATGACCCATGTGACACTTGACTTGAGCGTGTTTCATGGGAGTTAGGCTAGCCGATTGGGCTTAAATGAAATTCGGAGCCCGGCACCTTGTGTACGGTGATCTCATTGAACCGTTGGGCCTTCCTCTAAGCCCAACTAAATTCTGGGCCTGATATATCCTAGACCTCATTTGGTCTCAATTTCAGATTCTGTTAATTTCCACTATGATCTCATTGTTTTTAGTCATGGCCCTCCCGATCATAGTTAGAATTTAGTCTTAGATAAATGGAGGTGTGCCATATTAGACAACACAAATAGTGTATGGCCCTCCGAATTTAGTTTGAATAACCCTTTAAAATTAGAATTGAGGTGTGCCATGCCAAAAAAAAAATGGCAATTGCATGGCCCTTGTTTAATTAATTTTGATTTAATCTTCGGAACTCGAGGCATGCCGTTTATCAAATTTTCCATGGTCCTCGCAAAATTAAAAATGCGTAGTCGCTTTAGGCGCGTTATTTTAATAATTTATCTTCCTAAATTCTGGTGCACATTTATGTGACCCAAATCCAAATCTCAACGATGTTAAGATATGTCCAAAACCACGGGTGCATTTATGTGACGTCATTCGAGACGTGTTTTAATAACGTTGCAATTTTCTTTAAAAAATGAATAAAAGCGGTTTAAAGTTAAAATTGCACATAGGTTAAAACATGTATTAAAATCAAGTAAATAGGCCAATTATAATAGTTGAGCGACCGTGCTAGAACCACGGAACTCGGGAGTTCCTAACACTTTCTTCCGGGTTAACAAAATTCCTTACCCGGATTTCTGGTTCGCAGACTGTTAAACAGAGTCAATCTTTTCCTCGATTCGGGATTTGACCCGGTGACTTGGGACACCATAATTATCCCAGGAGGCGACTCTGAATCTTTAAATAAATAAATACCGTTTCGATTGTCCTTTAATTGGAAAAATTCCTTTATACACCCTTCCCGGGGGTGTAGGTAAAAAAGGAGGTGTGACAGCTCTGGCGACTCTGCTGGGGAGCGAACCCAGAATCTCTAGTTCAGGGTTCAAAATTTGAGCTTAGATGAATTGTTATATTTGGCTTTATTTGTTATCTGATTTTATTACATGTTTGGGACTAATGTGCTAAATGTTACTTTTTACCACTTTGATATTATCTGAACTGTATATATAAACTACTACGGAACCCTCTCTTCTCTCTCCTGAGGAGTGCATGCTGGTCGTGACTTGTTTCTATTACTTTCATGTCCCAAATAGGACGAGGTTCAGACAAGTTGCAAAGCCGGATGATCTTTTGGTTACCGGTATGCAGCCCCCCTTAGCTCGAGCTGTCCGCTCGGGTAAGCCAGGTCTAGAACAATAAACCCAGGTTTTAAACCTAGAATAACTCAGCCTCATGCCGGATCCCTAGTAGGAACGTTTGTTTTCATCATGTGCACTTTGACTTTGGAGACTCAACACAGGGGTTGGGTCTGACTAGGACAGGTGCACCCGAAATAAAAAGACCATCCTAATGCATCTTACTTGCTACTTGCGCATTTATTTGCTTCGGATTTGCATGTTGACCGCCTTTTGAATAAAAGGAGAGAATTTGTAAAAGAAATAGCAGTGTACAGGGTTAAGGGAGTGAATCACCTGTTTTAAGAAAAAAACCAGTGTCCATATAGTGGTGAAACTCTGCCGAAATTTTGAAAAAAAAAAAGAAAACAAATTGAGAAATGAGAAAAGAGTTTTGTTTTCAAAAATAGTTCTTTTTATTTGCCCGAACTATGCCAGTTTGATTCTCACCGGATGTGGGATACGTAGGCAACCCCCATCGGGTCCAACTTCCTTTTTGCAAAAATAGCCCAAAAGAACAAAAAATTTAGTTTTATTTGAAAGTAATTAGGGTGATGCCATTCTTGTCAGAAATAACCGCGTGTCCCTAAAAAGGCGCCGGAAGGCTGCTTTTGCAAGAACAACCGCTTGTGGTCATTTTTCAAGGTTACCACCGGTTAGCCAACACAGCATTAAAATCTTCGTCTTCAAGGTGCTGAAAGGCCGTATTTGCAAAATCGGATTTTATTTTTGAAAAAAAGAAGAGAGAAAAGTGTCAATTTTGTCGTTGAGTCAAATGAGTCTTGATTTTTGATTAATCACCCTAACAAATGTGCAAAATGAGCACGAGTCCAAGTTTGCCGATAACAGTCATGAACACGATCCCTTTGGAGTTGCATATGTTGTGGGAGGATCTGGGAAAATCGGAGCAAGATAAAGTCAATCTACATTTGGGAGGTCTTACCGGGTTGTTAAAAATCAGACCTAGAGGGGATATCATAAAGGCTTTGGTTACGTTTTGGGACCCAGCCCATAACGTATTTCACATCTCGGATTTTGAACTCACTCCAACCTTGGAAAAGGTAGCAGGTTACATGGGAAGTACTGAAGGGCTGAGACATAAGTATCTGATCGCTCCATAAGCCATAAACTCTTACAAATTCATGGATTTGTCAAAGATAAGCAAGGGAGTCCCATACTCCGAGTTGGAGGGTGGTTTTTCCACTCTACACTTTATATATCAGAGGTACGGGCATGTAGGAGGGTTCAACGATCTGGAAAGCGGGGTTTGTAGCAAAGGAAACCGAACAAAATGGGATGAGCATAGGCGTTTCGCCTTCATGGTAGCTTTCTTAGGCCTTGTGGTGTTTCCCCGAAAAGATGGGAATATCAATTTATGGGTGGCCGTAGTCGTCAAGGTCCTGATTACCAACGCCAAGAGCATTCTTGTCCCTATGATAGTGTCTGAAATATACCGAGCTGTCACAGCTTGTAAAGCTGGGGCAGATTTCTTCGAGGGATGCAATCTGCTATTACAAATATGGATGATCGAGCACCTATGTCATCGCCCTCAGTATATGAGTTATGGATCCACAAAGAAAGTTGCATTGAAGAATTTGACACAAGGATTTTAGTGTTTAAGCTGCCAGGGGTGTTTGGAGATTGGGTATCCTGCTTTCGCTCCATTACTGCGGGACAAATAGAATGGACATTGGGTTGGCTTCTTGTTGAAGAAATTGTGTATATGCCCGCTATTGGTCCTTACTTCCTCCGAATAGGTCTGCGAGGTATTCAGCCTTACGCTCCTTATCGGGCAATGAAACAGTTGGGAAGGTGTCAGGTGATGCACCCAGATGAAGATCTTAGTGTTTATGCGGTCGAGGTTAGTTCCGACGGTTAATTTCATGAAGAAACAGTTCGTTCTATTTGGAATGAATGCCAGTATTTGACAATGAACACTCGAGTGCGTGACTTATCTAGAGGCGAAGTCTCACCCGCCTATCTTGCCTGGTATAGAAAGAAGAACACTGCAAGGGCCGAACCAGAAAGACCAGCCAAAAAGCCTCACATTCAGGAATTCATTGAGGCGTCGCAAGAAGAGTGGGCTTGGTTGGCTAAGGAGAATGAGTACAGGGCCACAATAGGAAAATTGGAAAAGCAAGTCAGAGAGCTTCAATTCGAGAGTAGCTTGCAAGTCACGGCGGACGAAGGAGAAAAGAAAAAGCTAGCCAAAGAAAATGAAGCCCTTTGATCCCAAATTCAGAGAATGAAAATAGCAGCAGAAAACCCCGCCCGAAGTGCCAAAGATGAAAAGCTCATAAATAACCTGAGGCAGAAAGTGAATGACTACAGTTTCAATTTGAACAAAGCCAAAGCTCGAAATAGACAGGGCTCGGAAGCAATTGGCTAAAAACGCAGATGAACGAGCACACCTGGTTAAGTAGTTGAAAGAAAAGCACGACAATGAGGTCGCGAGATTAAAGAAAAGGGTCATCGCCACAGAAAACAAAATGATCAAACAGGCGAAAGACTTCAAGGTTGAAAGAGAACATTGTTATACAACATTGGCACAATTAGAAATAAATTTGCAACAACTTTAGGAGCAGAATCATGTGGTCGAGCAAACTCTGGAACCCAGGGCCCAGCAGATCGGGCGTTTGTTACAAGAAAAAGGTGTCAGAAGAGAGAGAATTAGAAACATCGCCGATTACATTATTGTGAAGTGCAAAGCTTGTGAGGATATGACTCGCACCACCTTCTTCGCGGCAGTGATGACGTTTGTTAAGCAAATAATGAGTGACTTGGATTGACTTTAAAGGGAGATTGCATATAGGCCCGCGGCAAGACCGAATGATGTTCCGCGGGAACCAGGAGCATTAATGTATTCATGAGTTTTCATTGGAGTCTATATTTCCTTTTCTGTTAGAGTCCGTCAGTTGTTTTGAGTCTGTCTTTCCTTTCTGCTGGAGTCTGTCAGTTGTGTTCGAGTCTGTATTTTCTTTTGAGTATGCTAGTTTATATTCGGGGTCTGTATTTCGTATTTTCATCAGAGTCTGTTAGTTTCTTTTGGAATCTGTTAGTTTCGAGTCTTTGTAATCGAAGCATTTGCTTTTTTATGAAAACTGAAAATCCCAAAAAATATTTTATTATTTACTTTCACGCTTAACCCCCAGAACTACGCTTGGTGTGATTCATGAAGGGTCATGATACGTAGGCAATCTCCATAAGATTCGACCATAACCAAAGAAAAAGAGAGAGGAAAAACAAGAGAAAAGAAAAGAAAAAGAGAGAAAATAAGAGAAAAGAAACAATGGCAAAACAAGAGGGAAATGAGAGGATAAAAACAAAGAAGAGCAAAGGCCAGAATGAAAAGAAAGAGAAAAAAAAGGGAAGTTGTAAATGGAAAAGCTGGGATGACGCAAGCAGCCGATCAAATCCATGATAGAAACGGTTAACTTCTTAGGTGCATTCATTCCCCAAATGTGCGGTTACCAATTTGTTAAAGCCCTAACCACTAACAAGGTTGCTGTTGATGTATTGAGTCCAGGTAGGTGGTTAGTTGATTGGCATTCTAGCAACTCACTCATACAATACCCGATCAAAAGACAAGCTGAACATGGCCAACCAAGAATTGGAGGCAAGTATTGTTGACCCGTCAAAAGAGGTGGAAAAACTGGATGTTAATGCAATGAATGAAGAGATGTATAAGTTAAAGCAGCAGATGACTAAAATGTACCAACCCTGGGCAAAGGGGCATCCACCATCGGTATATCCCGCCAACCCTGTTTATAT
Organism: Nicotiana tabacum; assembly: GCF_000715075.1. NCBI lineage: Eukaryota > Viridiplantae > Streptophyta > Magnoliopsida > Solanales > Solanaceae > Nicotiana > Nicotiana tabacum. The sequence continues at coordinate 161,682,732 of NC_134089.1, read as the reverse complement.
CCCACCATCGGCCCAACCTCAGAAGCCTCCCACTGTGAACTCACTCCATCCTTTCCCCTCTACCAACAATGCTATGGCACCACTTCCCATACTTCTCAAGCTCCATAACCCAAACAAGTCCCATACCCTCCTCCACCAATCACTCCTGTTTTTGTGGCACCTCCACCCGCTGTATTACACCGATCTTCCAGTGAACCTATATTCTAGACTCACGACAACCTGTATTATCCCCCTAAACCCACCTTCAAAGTCCCAGAACCATGTTCTTACACCCCTCATCTTGATCTCCTGACAGAGTCCGAGAAGCCACCCAAAAATCCCGAGCATGAGGAGATGATCAGAAAGGTCAAAAACTTAGAACAATCATTCAGAGATATGAGGGGGTTAGGAGGTCAAGTAAGCGTGGCCTACAAGGATTTATGTTTGTTCCCAGGTGTTCAGTTACCCGCTGGGTTCAAAATACCCAAGTTTGATCTGTACGATGGGCATGGTGACCCACTAGCACACTTAAGAGGATTTTGTAGCAATATGAGAGGAGCAGGCGGAAGAGATGAATTGTTGATGACATATTTCAGCCAAAGTTTGAGTGGATCGGCATTAGAATGGTATACCAGACAAGATCACAACAGGTGGTACACATGGGACGATTTGGCCCAAGCCTTCGCCTGTCATTTTCAGTACAATCTTGAAATTATCCCAGACCGTCTGTCATTGACAAAAATTGAGAAGAAGCCTAGTGAGAGTTTCATAGAATATAGGTTCCGTTGGAGAGAGCAAGCAGCGAGGGTTGACCCTCCGATGAAAGAAAGTGAGATGGTTGATTATTTTTTGCAGGCTTTGGAGCCCACTTATTTTGGTCACTTAGTGTCAACAGTGGGCAAGTCCTTCAATGAGGTTGTAAAAATGGGACGTATGGTTGAGGAGGGACTCAAGTCCAACAAAATCATGAGTTATTCAGCAATCAAAGCAACCACCCAGGCTATTCAAAACGGTACTAGGGGTGTACTTGGGAAGAAGAAGAAAGAGGATGTTGCTACAATTGAGTCGGGAGCTTGGGTTGGATCCAGGAACCTTCCACGTTACTACAACCCGCCTCGACCCTACCACCAAACTTACCCCCACTCTTTATATAGCCCACCACCACACTATTACCCACCGCCCGATCCTCATTTTTCCGTCCATCACGCGCAAACCTATACCCAACCTCCTGCTCATGCACAATGGCGTGTGCCAGCTCTACAAAATCCATACCCAGCTCCACAAAATACCTATACACCCCTAAAAGCCTACAGAAATCCCCCTGGAATCGGTTTTCGTCCAAATCAAGCTTTTAAGAACGAGAGGTTGCAGAAATAGAAGACTGTCACTCCACTGGGAGAATCATATACTAGTCTACTCCACAGACTAAGACAGTTGGGTATGTTGAATCTGATCGAGGCTAAACTGCCAAATCCCTTCTCCAGAAATTTTGACCGCTCGGTGAGTTGTGAGTATTGTTCAAGGACCCCGGGTCAGACACAGAAAAATGCTGGAAATTGAAAACAGCTATTCAAGAGCTCATTGTTACTAATCGGATTGAGGTCCAAACCTTGCAGGCACCCAACATCAACCAGAACCCGTTGCCGGCCCATCATGAGAAAAATATGATTGAGATTGTGCATAAGATAGGGGAGCCTAAGAAGCCTTCGCAAACCATCATGATGATTTGGGCTAGTGAAACCAAGTTGTTTGAAAAGTCAACAAGTGAGAAGTCTGTGATCAAGTTGAACGGGCAAATAATGAACCATTTGTGGAGGTCAAGAAGGGGTCCTCAAGTGACGTTGCAGGAAAACATGAAAGAGCGAAAGTGGTTGTGCCAGGAATGACAAACAAGCCTGTGGTAATTGTGAAGGGTGCCCGCACAGATCCTGTTATTATCAAACCGGTAACTCAATTACCGATAGTCAGCAACAAGGCAGTCCCGTGGAATTATGAACGAGTGACAGTAACTTACAAGGGGAAAGAGGTTAAAGAAGAAGTGTGTGAGACCCATAGTTTGACTCGATCGGGGAGATGCTTTGCCCCCGAAGAGTTGAGAAAAGCTAAGACCTCCAACAATAACCTAGTGTTGGTGAAGAAAGCTGTGACCGAGGAAGAAGCAGAGGAATTTCTGAGAAAGATGAAAGTGCAGGACTATTCCATTGTGGAGCAGTCAAGGAAGACACCAGCTCAGATCTCATTATTGTCATTATTGATCCATTTAGACGAGCACCGTCGGGCTTTGATGAAGATCTTGAATGAGGCCCACGTTCCTGACAAAATCTTAGTAAACCACTTGGAAAAGATAGCTAACAAGATATTTGAGGTAAACAAAGTCACTTTTTCTGATAATGAATTGCCCGTGGAGGGTACTGAGCACAATAGAGCCCTCTATCTGACGATGAAATGCGAAGATTCTGTAGTTACTCTTGTACTGGTTGACAATGGGTCTAGTGCGAACATTTGTCCTCTCTAAACTCTGAACAAGTTGAAGGTGGAGGATGAAAGAATTCACAAGAATAGTATCTGCATTCGAGGATTCGACGGTGGAGGGAAAGATTCAGTCGGGGACATAGTGCTTGAGCTCACAATAGGGCCAGTTGAATTTACTATGGAATTCCAGGTGCTCGACGTGGCTGTTTCTTATAATTTGCTGTTGGGGCGACCCTGGATTCATGCTGCCAAAGCGGTCCCGTCTACTCTGCATCAAATGGTCAATTTTGAATGGGATCGACAGGAAATTGTTGTACACAGTGAAGATAATTTGTGTGTTCCTAATGATGCCATTGTTCCGATCATTGAGGTTGAAGACGACAAGGGGCCATGGGTTTATCAGGTTTTTGACACAGTACCGGTAGAGAAAATTCTAGAAGGGAAGTGCATTCCAACTCCCAGGATAGCTACGACATCAGTCATGGTAGCCGGCGAAATGTTGAAAAATGGTTTTGTACCGCGCAAGGGTTTGGGTGCATCTCTGCAAGGTATCATACAACCGATTTCTCTTCCCAAAAACTTGGATACATTTGGTCTGGGGTTCAAGCCCACAGTTGCGGATATGAGAAGAGCCAGGAAAATGAACCAGAGAGCATGGGCCCTTCCAAAGCCAGTCCCGCGTCTTTCTAGATCATTTGTTAGGCCTGGTACCAGAAAGCGCCCAGTGACGACGGATCCTAGTTTGGTAGTTGATGTGGATGTAGATTTGATGGAAAAGTTCGAGAGGATATTCGACAAAGTGAACATGGTGGAAGCTGGAGAGGGTTTTAGCAAGGCGGATGTGCAATTTGTTGGGCCTAGTGCAAAGATTAACAATTGGGAAGCTACTCCTCTCCCCACCAGGAAGGAGTTTTGGTAGTTTGCTTTGATTTTCTTTCAGTTCATCTGGATTATTCCAGGGTTGTAATTCAGATTCTATGATTCTGTCCGTTTGGATGTATAAACCTTGTTATCTTTAATTTCAATGAAATGCAATTTTCCATTTTCTTCCTTCCTGATAGTTTTATTTTTTTTTTCTTTTCTTCCTTGTACAGTTCTTTTTATGCTGGCTTCAATGATATGACATGCATACGGAATCTCCGGCCCAGTCTTAAAAGCCAATCTAATTCTGAAATAGTAATTCAAGAAATAGAGTGTGATGTTGAATCAGAATATTACAAGGATGAAGCCTTTGAAGAGATTAGTAAAACATTAAGCCATTTTGAAGAAAAACCCAAGACTAACCTGAATGATACAGAAGCAATCAATCTAAGGGACCAAGATAATGTCCGGAAAACTAAAATAAGTGTCCATCTTGAACCACAACTCAAAGAGGAGATAATTGCAGCACTGTTCAAGTATAAAGATGTTTTTGCATGGTCCTATGATGATATGCCAGGTCTAAGCACTGACTTGGTGGTTCACAAATAGCCCACTAATCCGGCATTCCCTCTTGTCAAGCAAAAGTTGAGGAAATTTAAAACTGATATGAGTGTGAAGATCAAGGAAGAGGTCACCAACAAATTCGATGCAAAGGTCATTCGGGTCACTCGGTATCCCACTTGGTTAACCAATGTAGTGCCTGTGCCGAAGAAGGATGGAAAGACCAGGGTGTGTGTTAATTATCGAGACCTCAACAAGGCGAGTCCCAAGGATAACTTCCCACTTCCGAACATCCATATATTGATCGATAATTGTGCCAAACATGAGATTGGTTCTTTTGTGGATTGTTATACGGGTTACCACCAGATCTTAATGGATGAGGAGGAAGCAGAAAACGGGCATTCATCACGCCATGGGGAACGTACTGCTATCGGGTCATGCCATTTGGTTTGAAAAATGCTGGGGCAACCTACATGAGGGCAATGACGACCATATTCCATGACATGATACACAGGTAGATCGAGGTTTATGTGGATGCTATGATTGTAAAGTGTAGAAAGCAGTCTGACCATATCAGAAATCTGAGAAAGTTCTTCCAAAGGCTTCGTAGGTACAATCTCAAGCTCAATCCTACAAAATGCGCGTTCGGTGTTCCGTCTGAAAAGTTGTTGGGATTCATAGTCAGCCGACGAGGTATTGAATTAGACTCGTCAAAAATCAAAGCCATCCAGGAGTTGCCACCTCCAAATAACAAGACTGAAGTGATGAGTCTGTTAGGAAGATTGAATTACATCAGCTGGTTTATTGCTCAACTCACGACAACTTGTGAGCCTATCTTCAAACTGTTAAAGAAAGATGTTGTAGTCAAGTGGACAGATGAATGTCAGGAAGCATTTGATAAGATAAAGGGGCACTTGTCAAACCCACATGTGTTGGTCCCGCCAGAACTATGGAGACCTTTGATTCTGTATTTGATGGTCCTGGACAATTCATTTGGTTGTGTGTTGGGCCAGAATGGCATTACCGGCAGGAAGGAGTAGGCCATTTATTATCTCAGCAAGAAGTTCACAACTTACGAGGTTAAGTACACTCATCTTGAGAGGATGTGTTGCGCCCTCACTTGGGTGGCACAGAAGTTGAAGCACTATTTGTCATCTTACACTACTTACCTCATCTCTCGTTTGGATCCGTTAAAGTATATCTTTCAGAAGCCTATGCCCACAGGGAGGCTCGCAAAGTGGCAAATCTTGCTCACAGAATTTGACATCATCTATGTGACTAGGACTGCAATGAAAGCACAAGCATTGGCCGACCATTTGGCTGAGAATCCTGTAGATGAAGAATATGAGCCTTTGAAGACTTACTTCCCTGATGAAGAGGTAATTCACATTGATGAATCGGAACAGATTGAAAAGCCAGGATGGAAACTTTTCTTTGATGGGGCTGCAAACATGAAAGGCGTTGGGATAGGAGCAGTACTTATTTCTGAAACAGGGCATCACTACCCTGTTACGGCTCAGCTTCGGTTCTACTGTACTAACAACATGGCTGAGTATGAGGCATGCATTTTGGGTTTAAGGATGGCTGTGGATATGGGTGTCTAGGAAGTCTTGGTCTTGGGTGACTCGGACCTGCTGGTGCACCAGATTCAAAGAGAATGGGAAACTAGGGATTTAAAACGCATACCGTACCGATAATGTTTGCATGATCTTTGTCAACGTTTCCAATCAATAGAGTTCAGGCATATCCCGAGGATTCATAATGAGGTCGCTGATGCTTTGGCTACTCTGGCGTCAATGTTACATCATCTAGATAAGGCTTATGTAGACCCGTTGCATATTCAGGTCCGCGATCAACATGCTTATTGTAACATGGTAGAAGAAGAACTCGATGGAAAATCGTTGTTCCACGATATCAAGGAATACATCCGGATAGGAGTATATCCAATACAAGCTACAGGTGATCAGAAGAGAACAATTCGTCGTTTGGCAAGCAGATATTTCTTCAGTGGGGGAGTTTTGTACAAAAGGACTCCAGATCTAGGACTGCTGAGATGCATAGATGCTAGGTAGGCCACAACTATTATGACCGAAGCACATTCTGGAGTCTGTGGACCGCATATGAGTGGGTACATGTTGGCAAAGAAGATTTTCCAAGCAGGTTATTATTGGCTCGCTATGGAGCGAGACTGTATCAGTTTCATGCGTAAATGTCATCAGTGCCAAGTGCATGGAGATTTTAATCATTCTCCACCATCTGAATTACATACAATGTCTGCACCATGTATTTTTGTCGCTTGGGGAATGGATGTCATTGGACCAATCGAGCCAACAACGTCCAACGGGCACTGGTTTATTCTCGTGGCCATTGATTATTTCACCAAGTGGGTAGAGGCTAAAATATTCAAGTTTGTAACCAAGAAGGCAGTGGTTGATTTTGTGCATTCAAATATCATTTGCCGGTTCGGGATACCGAAGGTGATCATTACAGACAATGGGGCTAATCTCAATAGTCATCTGATGAAAGAGGTATGTCAGCAGTTCAAGATTATACATCGCAATTCTACCCTATACCGCCCTAAGGCAAACGGAGCAGTTGAGGCGGCCAACAAGAATATAAAGAAGATACTTCAAAAAATAGTGGAAGGTTCTAGGCAATGGCATGAAAAGCTATCGTTTGCATTGCTGGGTTATCGCACTATTGTCCGTACTTCAGTAGGGGAGACTCCTTATTTGTTGGTGTATGGCACCGAAGTAGTGATACTCGCAGAAGTGGAAATTCCATTCTTTCGAATTGTCGCAGAGGCTGAGATCGATGATGAGGAGTGGGTCAAAACCCTTTTGGAACAATTGAGTTTGATCGATGAGAAGAGACTGGCAGCAGTGTGTCATGGCCAGTTGTATCAATAGAGAATGGCAAGATCATATGATAAGAAGGTACGTCCACAGAAGTTTGAAGTGGTGTAGTTAGTATTGAAACGCATTCTTCCTTATCAGGTTGAAACAAAAGGAAAATTCGCCCCAAATTGGCAGAAGCCGTTCGTTGTAACTAGAGTGTTGTCCAATGGTGCATTGTATTTGATAGATGTAGAAGGCAAAAGTGTAGAAATGGCTATCAATTCTGATGCAGTCAAGAGATACTATGTATGATTTCTTTCTTTGATTGTACTTGTTTGTATTTGGCATGTCTCGAATATTGAAATGATGAAGGCATTTTGTTCTACTATCTAAACACTTTATCCCTTGTCACCCCTTTTGAGCCTTATTTTTTTCTTTCATACCCCTCTTTCGGGATCAGTAACAAATATCAGAAACACAAGCGTAAAAGATAAGTAAAGGAAGGAGAGAAAAATAGAAAGAAAAGAAAAGAGAAAGAAAAGAATGAAAAGAGAAAGAAAGAATGAAAAGAGAAAGAAAGAATGAAAAGAGAAAGAAAAGAATGAAAGGAAAAAAAAGAGGAAGAAAAACAACAAAAGGGAAAAAGAAAGCAAAAGAGAGTGCAAAGAAAGAGAAAAAGAAAAATCACAACAACAAAATAATTTCTATGACACGAACTACGTTCGACCTGATTCCTTTTGCGGATACGTAGGCAGCCTCACTGTTCGGTCCCATCAAAATAAAAATTCAAAAGTCTCCAAGAAAGAAACTGGGGCAGAAGTTGTGGTTGTTGTAAGAAATCTGGTTCCGAAAGTTGTAATTTTGAACCCATGATGAGTTGTTTTGAGCCTTTATGCCCTTTCTTTCTAACCCCATCCAAAATCCCACATTATGATCCAAAGAAAGACCTTTCGAATAGTCTTCAAGAAATGCCAAGGCGAGCAGGTAGCGGTGATTCACATCAGGGGCAACACTCTGGTCCAAAGAGGGAAAAGAAATCAAAAATGAGAGAGTCTTATTGGTGAAAACCCTCACGGGCACCGTAAGGCAACGAGAGCAGAGAGAAACAAAAATGAAAGAGTCTTATTGGTTAAAACCCTCACGGGCACCGTAAGGCAATGAGACCTGAGAGAAATCAAAAATGAGAGAGTCTTATTGGTGAAAATCCTTACGGGCACCGTAAGGCGAAAGTGAGTTGAGAGATGAACGGATGAGAGAGGTTTGCTGGTGGAAACCTTCCAAGGCACCGCAGGATAAACAAGGTCAGGATTTGGTTGAAGAAATCAGGTTATGGAAATTCCGGGGCAACAAAGTGTGGCAAATGGAAGTGGATTGGTTGGACAGATTGGGCCGACTAATCCAAAATGCGTGTCATGATCATTGGTGCCGACTGCTCCACTCAGATAAGTCCTTTTTCTTTTTCCTCTTCAGATAGTCTTCTAGTTTTGGATTTCCTTATCCTTAATTCCGAAAGTCATAGCATTTTATTTCTTTTGGGTTTATTTCTCTAAGATGTTCCCAATGTCAGTTCTGTTTAAGCAAATAAGAAGGAATTTCAAAGCTCACTACCAGCTTCAAGATTGCAAAGCACAGTGCGGCCGGAGCACACCAAAAGATAGCATGATGCAAAGTGGGATAAAGTGCCAGCGGAAGCTCCGTCGGCAAAATGATTTAGTAATTTCATGGGAGATGCAGAGTTTCAGTTAATGGGGTCAGAGGTGTGAAACAACGGTTCAGGTATAGAACACTCGGGTCATCCGGAGTCATAGGGTTTTGAAAGTCAGTCGGAAAGTCAGGCGGTTCAGGGCCGGTTCGGGGAAGCCAGTCAAAACAAAACAAGGCAGTGGAGAGACCTTCAGCAAAAAATTCCATCAACTAACCACCACATTTTAAACTGACAAATTTTTTTTCTTTGATTAAAACAGGGCAGGAAATTTTGGTTGTTTCGGGGAAACCCTTTGTGGAGAAAGGCAGTCACCGAACAGGTTTGATTTTTGATTTTCAGGACCCTCCTGGAAAATGAGACCTAGTTTAAAGTCCATAAATAACATAATCTAGCATAAATGTATCCCAAAGGAATATAAGTTAGCTTAGAAATTTGCATGTTCGAGATATGATTCAATTAGGAGTTTCAGGACCCTCATGGATAATGGGACTTAGCTTTAAAATTTCGATTAGATAGCAACATTTAGCGTAAATTTGCTGTAGGGTAGTATATTTCAGCCATAAAAGTTGTCACTCTTAATATAAAACTTGACTTTTGATTTTCAGGACCCTCCTGGATAATGGGGAGTAGTTTAAAGATCCTTGTAGATAGCAAGATTTAGCAGAAGTCACACCTGTAGAAGATATAATGTAGATTTAAAATTGTCGTTTAGTTAAGAGTTGTCAGGACCCCCCCTGAATAATGGGACCTAGCTTTCAAATTCTTAGTAATATTTGGTGATACGATTTAGTTTTGCCCTCACATTTGTGCCCAGATATCCAAACTGGGGCAGAAAATTTGCTTTGTTTTGTCTATGTTGTTGAAGTCAGGGGCCCACCTGGAGATCAGGGAATACATTCAAGTCAGAAGTCAGGAGCCCGCCTGGAGAGCAGGGAATACATTTCAAGTCAGCAGTCAGGAGCCCGCCTGGAGAACAGGGAATACATTTCAAGTCAGAAGTCAGGAGCCCGCCTGGAGAACAGGGAATACATTTCAAGTTAGAAGTCAGGAGCCCGCCTGGAGAGCAGGGAATACATTTCAAGTTAGAAGTCAGGAGCCCGCCTGGAAAGCAGGGAATACATTTCAAGTTAGAAGTCAGGAGCCCGCCTGGAGAGCAGGGAATACATTTCAAGATTAGAAGTCAGGAGCCCGCCTGGAGAGCAGGGAATACATTTCAAGTTAGAAATCAGGAGCCCGCCTGGAAAGCAGGGAATATGTTTCAAGCCAGTAATCAGGAACCTACCCGGAGAACAAGGGAGCACAATCCAAATTTTAGCTTTCAAGTTCTTATTGATAGTTGGTAATGTGATTCATTTTACACTTACATATGTTCCCAGATACCCAAACTGGGGTAGAAAATTTCCTCTATTTTTGTCATTTCGTTGAAGTCAGGAGCCCGTCTGGAGAGCAGGGAATACATTTCAAGTTAGAAGTCAGGAGCCCGACTGGAAAGCAGGAAATACACTTCAAGTTAGAAGTCAGGAGCCCGTCTGGAGAGCAGGGAATACATTTCAAGTTAGAAGTCAGGAGCCCGCCTGGTGAGCAGGGAATACATTTCAAGTTGAGCAATTAGGAGCCCTCCTGGAGAGTAGGGAATACATTCAAGTTCAGCAATTAAGTGTCCACTCGGAGAAAGGAAAAAACATCTCAAAGTGTAGTTGGCAGTCAGGCATCCACCTGGAGAAGCGGAAAACATCTTAGATTACAATTCAAAGCGGCATCAAGGGGACTCCACCAGGAGAGTACAAGTCAACAAGGCGACAAGAACCACAAGAGCAAGTCTGAAGTTACATATAGGATTTTGTAATGCATAGATCATAGCATAGTCTAGCTTCTTTTTATTTTATCGTGGTGTAATAAGGGGATGCAGTAAGCAGTAGCAGCAGCAGCAGAAACAATGAAATCACAGCTCATGGTAGTCCCAGCTACAAAACATTCCTGAATTACACTGACCTGATTCCTTTTTAGCCAAGGATATGTAGGCAACCTCGGAAGCAGGGTGCAGTCAAATCTTTCAAAAAATGCTTCCCACAGAGTATTCAAACGAGCAGAAATCGCTCGTATCCGCTCACTTTATATTTGCACGAAAACTTTTCGTGTTTCCGGGCAAAGAGGGGCAGCTGTGAGCACGTGATTTTTTCCCTATATATGAATTACTCCCATAAATTCAAAACAAAATAACTTCTTTTCATTATTTGCAATTTTTGAGGATTTTGTGGCATTTTCTGACAATTGTTTGCATTTGTCTGTGCATTTTTAATTTTGTTTAATTAATGAAAAACACAAAAATACACTGCATTTGCATTTAGGATCTAATTTTGCATTATTGAATTAATTAGTAATTTAGTGGTTTTATAAAAGTGAAAAAATCAATATATATATATATATAGTTCATTTTTGCACTTTAATTTTAATTTTTTAATTTTGGTAGTTTTCTTTGAATTTAGTTTTTAATTATTTGTGTTAATTGTTATTTAGAGTTAATTTATGTAATAGGATAATTTGATTAATTTAGGATTATTTTTAATTTTAATTTAAAAAGAAACTAAAAGAAAATGAAAAACGAATGAAAAGAAAACAAATGAAAAAGAAATAAAGGCTGGTTTGGGCTGCAAACCCGGGGCCCAAACCATTTCACCCTGAAACCCAGTCAAAACCCGGCCCATACCCGTCCCCATCCGGTTCCCCCCCCCATTTAAACTAAACGACCCCGTTTTGATAAGCGTGAATCCCAGTCGTTGATTTCCTTTAGATCCAACGGCTGGGAACTAGGGGTCTTGTTGATATGTCCAAATCCGTCGCCCCCCTACCTAGTCTCGTCTCTCATCTCCCTTTAGCCCCCTCAAAGCCCCAACCAAACGTCGCCTCAAACCACCGCGAACCGCCTGCCGAAAATTGTCTCCGCCGGCGGCGGTACTCCAATCGACCCCATTTTTACATCACCTATTCTCCTCCTTCTCCTCTTTCCAAATGTACAAATCCCCACTCTCGAATCCCAGCCCGGCCTCTCGAATCTTGCATCAAAGAGAGTGGCTGAAACCCTAACTCGTCCAATTAGCCCTAAATTTACACCCTAAAACCCCCGTCCCTTTCTCGTTCAGATGATCTAAACCACTTCCTTCGAATCACCCTAGAGCTCCTCGAATCTTAAATCTAATTCAAGCCCTAAAAATCCCAAAAACCTCGAATTCTGGATTCCAGTAAGGATTTAGGTCTAGTTCGACTTTATTCATGTGTTCTTGATAAGAACACATGATTAATGTCAAACTTGGCCGGAAAATTTGAAGGTTCGAAGGTTCCCGCATTTCTTACGGTCCAGGCCATGGTTAGGTATTTTGTTCTTTACCTTTTGAGTTTTAATTTTTGCATGCATTTCCCTTTTCTTCTTCCTTTGTTTCTTTTGTTTGTGTTTTGATTTTTTTTTTTCTGTTCTTCCGTTCTTGCAATCATTTTTGCATGTGTTTCTTTTTAGGTTAATTAGTATCTTTAGTTTTATTTGATTCGCCCGTTTGTTTTAGGCCTTTGAAACCTTAATTAATAGAGCCTAATGACTTCGATTGGCTTCTTTCTTTTCATTCTTCATCGATCCTTCTGTGAAGTTTCGAGTCAAATTTGGGCCCAAGTGAAAAGGATTAGCCCAGAATTTGTAGAGTCAGGCCAACATGGACTTGGGTCGATTGGACCCGTATTTGTTTGGTTTTCTGAAGTAAAAAACAGGGGTGTAGAGGGTAGTTTAGGGATTCTATGGTAGAGAATATTGTTGTAACTGAATAGGGAAGCTTCTAGGAAGCTGGGGTGGGGTGCTATCTTGAATTCTGAAAATTTAACTAAGGGCACCTAAGCTAAAACAAAAATTAGAAAAGGGACAAAGTGCAATCTGAGGCTGCCCTACTTTCTTGCCTATAAAGGCATCATTTCTTGCCTTTCAAGGCAGACAAAAGAGCTAAGAGGCGGAAGAGAGATTCAGAGATCAAAAAATCCAGAAAAATACAAAAGGGCAAAAATTCTACTATTCCATTGAACTTCAATGATTTCTTAATTTCTGAAAAATTCCTATTCTGATATTCAAAATGGATTGATGTTTGGTTGTCGAAAGTTTTGATTCAAGCTGGTTGGGGGTTATTCTTCCATTGGGTTTCTGGTTTAATTTCAACACTGGGTCATGTGAATCTGAGGCTATTTTTCTGCTACTGCTGTTGCTGAGTTACTAACACTTACCTCTTCTTTGTTTCTTCTCTTTTCCCAGGTACATTTTGATCCTTATGGGTGTCACTTGATGTGTAACTTGAAGTATGAGTTGAGAATGAGATGGATATGATGTTGTTGATGGACTTTACCTCTTCTTCTTTCAGTTTTATAATCACCATGTAGCTTTGAATGTTCTGATTGATGTATTTATCAAAGAATGCTTTGTAATTGAGAATTAGACCATGTTAGTTCTTTTCTAGTATTTCCGTAACTAGTGCTGGAGTTCCCTCTGTGTGTTCATCTGTTTCTTCTTTGAGTCCAGTCTGTATTAGTGCAATAAGTTAGGCTAAGTTTGTCTAATGACTTTTAGCTGAGTCCTGTATATGGAATGTGGGCATGAACATGATATTCTCTAGTTGCTTTATAAATTAGTTTTCAATTTAGGTTCATTTGGAATAAAAATTCAAAGTATGAAGAACGTGTTGAAAAGAAACATTTGCTAATGCGTGTCTGTTGAGTTTTGGTCGAACCAGTCTAATCTGTGAGTAAGTAACCGTGTGATAATTTCTGAAAATGTTCAATCAAATGATTGCCTTAATTTATTGTATTGAGTACTCCAAGTAGTTTATGATTTGCAAAATGTGAAATCCCCTTTTTCTTTGTTTGCACTCTCATTTCTATGCCCATCTCAGTTTTGTCTGCTTCGTTGGTTAATACTTTCCTCCTCGTTGTATTCGGTTAACTGGCAATCTTATCTTGTGGACCACATTCTGAACCCTGTCGGTTTTTGCTGTTACATGGGTTCAATTCGTGACCCATGTGACACTTGACTTGAGCGTGTTTCATGGGAGCTAGGCTAGCCGATTGGGCTTAAATGAAATTCGGAGCCCAGCACCTTGTGCACGGTGATCTCATTAAACCATTGGGCCTTCCTCTAAGCCCAGCTAAATTTTGGGCCTGATATATCCTAGACCTCATTTGGTCGCAATTTCAGATTCTGTTAATTTCCACTATGATCTCATTGTTTTTAGTCATGGCCCTCCCGATCATAGTTAGAATTTAGTCTTAGATAAATGGAGGTGCACCATATTAGACAACACAAATAGTGTATGGCCCTCCGAATTTAGTTTGAATAACCCTTTAAAATTAGAATTGAGGCGTGCCATGCAAAAAAAAATGACAATTGCATGACCCTCGTTTAATTAATTTTGATTTAATATTTTGAACTCGAGGCATGCCATTTAGAAAATTTTCCACGATCCTCGCAAAGGTAAAAATGCGTAGTCGCTTTAAGCGCGTTATTTTAATAATTTATCTTCCTAAATTCGGGTGCACATTTATGTGACCCAAATTCAAATCTCAATGATGTTAAGATATGTCAAAAACCACGAGTGCATTTATGTGACGTCGTTCGAGACGTGTTTTAATAACGTTGCAATTTTCTTTAAAAAATAAATAAAAGCGGTTTAAAGTTAAAATTGCACATAGGTTAAAACATGTACTAAAATCAAGTAAATAGGCCAATTATAATAGTTGAGCGACCGTGCTAGAACCACGGAACTCGGGAGTGCCTAACACCTTCTCTCAGGTTAACAGAATTCCTTACCCGAATTTCTGGTTCGCAGACTGTTAAACAAAGTCAATCTTTTCCTCCATTCGGGATTTGACCCAGTGACATGGGACACCATAATTATCCCAGGTAGCTACTCTGAATCTTTAAATAAATAAATCTCGTTTCGATTGTCCTTTAATTGGAAAAACTCCTTTATACACCCTTCTCGGGGGTGTAGGTAAAAAAGGAGGTGTGACACCTTTCACCTTTCTTAGAAGAAAATTGTACTAGGTACATGAGTTGTATCATTCAAGTTAGAGTTAACTTGAATTAGTCGCAACAACCAGTAGCGTATTGTTACAAGGGTTAGAGTTAATCCTTAGGTTTGGAAGATGTTGTAAACTCAAGTTGTATCTTTCAAATTAGAGTTAATTTGAAGTAGTCGCAACAGCCTGTGGTGTGTTGCTACAAGGTTTAGGGTTAATCCTTAGGTTTGCAAGAGGGTGTAAGCTTTATTGTTGTCTCAGAGTTGTAGTGAAGTATTTGGGGAAAATCCTATTGAGCAGTAGGTCATGATTTTTTCACCTTTTGAGCGGGGTATTTTTCATGTAAAAATCCATGTGTTCTTTAATTTGTGCATTATTTATTACACAATTATATTATATGGAATGCATATAAGAACCAAATCCTTCGATAACCCAATGCACATGAAAATTGGGCACCACAAAAATTCCCCCCCTCCCTCTTGTGTGACATTGAAGTATAAAACATCAGATTTGACATGAAATTTTATAAAGCACATATAGATTATTTTTTTTCATTTAGGGGTGTTCATAAAACCCGAAAAACCGAACCAAACCGAAAACCGAATCAAACCGACCAAAAAAACTGATACTTTTTACGTTTGGTTTTGTTTTTAAATTTTAAAAACCGATCAAAATTGGCTTGGTTTTGGTTTTAATAAAAAAATAACCGAAAAAATCGAACCAAACCGACTATAAAAGTAGATATAAATTTATTATTATACCTATATATATATATATGTACGTATTTTTATATAAAATTTCTAAAATTTTATGGTACATATTTGTCATTTGTATTTTTAATCTAGTTCTTTGCTATTATAATAATCTATTTCTTTGTCTTTACATTGTAGTTTGATTAGTAGTTTTCTTTTGCTAAGTACAAGAATTTATTTTATGTTAAAAGTAATTAATTTTGAATTGAGTACTTAAATTATTCATCATTATTTGATTCAATTATCATCAATATATCTTGGTAAATGATAGATTTCTTAAAGAGCAATTGATCTAATAGTGCTACGTTGAAATTATAGTCGCCGGAATATGTGTTTGGTAGTGTATGTATCATATTTAAGAAAAAACCTCGATAAAAACTGGAAAAATCGAAAAAACCAAAAAACCGACAAAAATCGAAAAAAATCGAATCGATAAAAAACCAACTTAATTGGTTTGGTTTGGTTCCAATATTTGAAAAACCAACTTACTTGATTTGGTTTCTTTTTAGGGAAAAACCGACCCAAACCGAACCATGAACACCCTAGTTCCATTCCTTAAGTGAATGTGGAAATAATGTGATAATCATTATGAAGACATTCATTTTTGGAAGAGTATGAATGTGTTAGTGGTAGTGAATATACCACACTAACCTCTAGAAGGAGTTTGAGATTATAACGACCCGACCGATTATTTTGAGCATTTGCTCTTCGCTCAATTGTTTGAGGGCATGAGTAGTTCTGTATGATGTATTATGACTTATATGAATCGTTGGTTTTGGATTTCAGGTTATTCGGAATTAATTTGGAAGAATAATTCTCAGCTAGAAGCTTTATATTTGAAAGGATTGACCAAACTTGGCTTTTTAGAATTTGACCTCGGATTGGATTTTTGATGGTTTTTTATCTTCGTTGGGTCATTTTGGACTTAGAAGCTTGTCCAGATCGTGATTTGGAGGTCCGTAATGGAATCTGGCTGGAAATGGCAAAAGTTGGAAGTTTGGAAAGTTTGACTAGGAGTGGACTATTTGATATCAGGGCCAAATTCCAATTCCGAAAGTTGGAGCACGTCCATAATGTCAAATATGACTTTTGGGCCAAATTTGAGGCCAATCAGACGTGATTTGATATGTTTTGGCATCGGTTGTGGAAGTTTGAAGTTTCAAGTTCATTGATTTCGAATTAAGGTGCGATTCGTCATTTTGATGTTGTCATGTGTGTTTTGAGGCCTCGAGTAGGTCCGTGTGATGTTATTAGACTTGCTGGTATGTTTGGATGTGGTCCCGAAGGGCTCGAGCGAGTTTCAGACGAGGTTCAGATCATTGTTCTTCATGTTTTCATTGCTTAGGAGCTGCTAGTTCTGATGTTCCGCACCTGCGACTGATATTCCGCAGGTGAGATGGCCGCAAATGCGAGCCAAGCATCGCAGATGTGAGTTTTCCTGACTATCGCAGAACCGATTTTATTGCAAATGCGAGTTCTTTATCCGAAGATGCAGAGGTCGTAGATGCGACATTTTTACCGCAAATGTAGAATAGCTGGGTAGAGTTATAAAAGTTGAGATTTTGGTTCTTTCTTCATATTTTGAGATGTGGGACTCAGATTGAGGCGACTCGTTTTAGCAAATTTCATCACAAGGATTGGGGTAAGTGTTCTTTACTTAGTTTTGATTATATTTTATGAATCCATCTTCATTTTTAGCAATTGGTTGATGAATTTAAAGAGGAAATTGGCAGTTTTGGCCTAAAGTTTCATTATATGAATTTTTGAGTTTTGAACAATGAATTGGAGTCGGAATTGAGTGAAACTAGTATGGTTGGACTCGTAATTGAATGCGTTGTCGGATTTTATGAGTTTTGTCGGGTTACAAGGTGCGGGGCCAGGTGTGATTTTTACCGGACTTGGGAATTTATTCAAGATTCGATCTTTATCATTTATAATTGTTTCTTTGGGCTTTACCTGATGTTTTTGAGTTGCTTTTGGCTAGTTTTGAGCCATTCGGAAGTCGCTACGCGCGTGATGGTATTCTTGGAGCATCGCTTGGCTTGCTCGGCGTTTGGAATTGGCTTATTTGAGATAAGTAACTCTTTTAAACTTAGTGCTAAGGGTATGAAACCCCAAATTATGTGCTATGTGATTGGTGTTGAGGTTACGCACATGCTAGGTGACAGACGTGTGGGTGCGCACCCTATGAATTGTGACTTTGTTGTCTTTATGGCACTGTATAGTGGCCCTACCTTGTTGATATCTATGTTTTTTTAACCATATGATAAAGTAATTGAGCTGTACATCATGCTAGATATCCTGTTTAGGCTTTATGCTGATATTGCTGTGACCCATAGTGGTCGTTTCTTGCTGTCATCTCATCGATTTCATTGATATTTTGTATTCAGTCACATTCATGCACTCATATTATATCTCAGTCTCAGTTGTTACTTATTGATACATCATATCATTATTCGGGGTTAGTTTTGATGACATTGTGAGCCCATGGGAGAGACCAGAGAGATTGATGACTGAGTGAGGCCGAGAGCCTGATTATGAGTGATAGTTATGAGATCGAGCTGCATGCCGCAACGGTTATTTTGATGATTATTATAGCGCTTGGGCTGTAGGATCCCCTCCGGAGTTTGTAACACACCCCAGTGAGTGCGGATGATATTATTGAGGGATGGATTTCCCTGGACATGGATTTGTCCAAAGTATTTGATATTTGGAGATGTATTTCTCCACAGGGTTGGATTGCCCTTTTTCCTCGGTACTGGGTGACTTATAGTCAGCGTTGTATATGTTCCGGGATAAATATCCCTAGGCTGCATGGGCCATATACAGTACCGAGTGGTTGAGCATTTATATATTATTGAGGGATGGATTTCCCTGGACATGAATTTGTCTGATGTACTTGATACCTAGAGTTGGATTTCTCCATAGGGTTGGATTGCCCTTTTTCCTCGGTACTGGGTGACTTATAGTCAGTGTTATATATGTCCCGAGCTGGATTTCCTTGGGCCGCATGGGCCATATACAATGTTGAGTGGTTGAGTATGATGAGTGAAAAGTGTGAGACAGTGAGATCGAGTACTCTGAAAGTGTGAGTACATGATTCATCTTTGAGATACATGGCATTGGCATGCATATGTGACATACATGCATAGAAATGCATTTTCCTCATGTTGTACGGTATCATGACGTTCATGATTTCTTTTACACTCTTTGATATGTGGACATAAAGAGGTATTTCACACTTGCTATTTGGAAAGAAAATGAAACATCTTGTTTATTTTGGGAAGGATTTTTTGGAAAAATTTCAGTTTTCAAACTATCTCGTATTTTTCGAAGATTTTGGTAAAGCATTGGGTTTTCACTGCTATTCTTGAGAAGCAAAACTATTTTTCGGAAAGATTGTGAAAAACCTGATCATTTTATCTATGCGTTACTTTCTTATTTATATGCTCTCTGTGGTCATGAATTGTTGTTGGCTTCTGGTGTTGGACCCGACCATGTTCCAGCTCATCACTTCTCTAAACCTAAGTTCAGGTTTGTTACTTATTGAGTACATGGGGTCGGTTGTACTCATACTACACTTCCTACACATTGCGTGCAGATTTCACATACCGATGTTACTGTGTTCGATGGGAGCTGAATTGGAAGATGTATCTGCCTTCCGGTTGTGTCTGCCTCTTGTTCATGGTAGTCGTAGATTTATAAAATTCTGTTTATGTACTTTTCAAACAGAAGATATATTTACTTCATATCAGCTTTGTAAACTCTATTCTTAAAAGCTCATGATTTGTACTACCAGTCCTTAGAAAATGTAAAAGATTCAGAAAATTCCTTTTTTAATTTTTGAATTAATATTATTGAAATTGAATAGTTAGTAGTTGGCTTACCTAGCGGGTTGGGTTAGGTGCTATCACGACTAGTAAATTTTGGGTCGTGACAGATTGGTATAAGAGCTCTAGGTTCATAGATTCTACAAGTCATGACCAAGTGTCTAGTAGAGTCTTTCGGATCGGTATGATGACGTCCATACCTATCTTCGAGAGGCTACAGGGCTGATCTCGCCCAAACTCACACCATAAATAGGTAGTGAGGCGGTCGAAGAAATAATAAACCCAACATGAGTTGGGATCGAATCTACAGGGAGTTAGAATTTGGATTAGGTATATAACTAGAGCTAATGTATGATGTGCCTTAGATTGGACTTCCATATATTCATTGGCTTTTTTCTATTTCTACTTTTAGCTAAGGATTGCAAATAATAACTAGAAGATAGTGTTTTTGGGTTTGAGTGTTTTTCAAATAATAAAGGAATCTAGGATAGTGACTTTTACCTAGGTAGCTACCTAACAGGTTGTAAACTATAGGGAAAGTTTGATTTATCAGGTTTGTGGTATAGAAAACACACGCAATTGCTCACTCTATACCTCTCGGTAGTTTGAGTAGTTTTGCCCGATTTGGCTTTCTCAAGCCCAAATGGGTATTTGCACAAATCAAGTGATATATGCTCAAGTAGGGTCTTACTATCTCTAGATTTGACCCTTTAATTAGGGCTATCAATTTCTTGAATTCACCCCAATTCCTTGATAGCCAAGTTTTCCTAAACCTAGTCTCTCTTTCTCAAGCAAAGACTAGGTGAAAAAGGTATGAATCAATGTTTGCAGTAATTAATTCTAGAATTTAAGCATAAACAAGGTTAGATATCACTAACCTAACCACAAACAAGCCCTAAAATTAAATACCCATTAAGTATCCACAGTAGGATTGAGCTACAACCCTAGCTAAAGATTTAACTATTCATAAAAAATAAAGAAATACAAGAAGAAATTAAGGTAGAATGCATAATCATGGATTAAACAAAGAAAACTAATATTAAGAAGTCAATCTAATACAAATTTACTCAAAGAAGTTAAGAAAAACGTTTAGGTGTACCTCTGCAAACTAAACTTAACCTAAAAATAACAAAAAGCTGTATTTATACTAAGCTAAAAATATCTGACAAAAATGCCTCTACGGAGGTTATTCGGCCATATAATTCTGGTGCGGACCGTGCAATGGCCTTACGCGGCTGCACAATTCTGGTGCGGTCGGCACACTTGGGAACTTGAGACTGAAACTTGAGGTCTTTTTTTGTCCGTAGAAAAATGGATGCGGCCGCACTTAGGATTCTGCGGCCGCACAAAAGTGATGCGGTCCGCACTCTTCAGCTTTTGGATTTTGATCAAATCTCTGATTCTTCAATATTGCGAACCGCATAATAATGATTGCGGCCACACTTGATATCATGCGGCCGCACATTTTTGGTACGGTCCGCACTGTCTGAGCTGTCTAAAACTCCTTCTCTGAATCTCATTCTGCGGCCGCGCTGCTAGCCTCTTTGCCCAATTTTGGCACTTGTTCACTTTTCACTCCTTTATGAGTTGATGTTGCCTTCTTTGGATCGTTTCCTAATATTCCTGCAAGTAAGCATAATTCATTAGTTTCCGTGAATACCTTTAAGTATTTTTGAGCTAAAACAAAAGTAAAAGAGGGCAATTAAGCGCTCAAAATCCCTATTTATCAACTCCCCCAAACTTAAGCTTTTGCTTGTCCTCAAGCAAATAAGGCAATTCCCACCTCCACTAGAAAAATGGATGTTTCAGCTGGCCTAAAGTGAATCAGACACACATCAATTGGGACTAACAATTACCCACAATACATATGAACTATCAACAATGCAATGATTTGACTTTTTGAGTACAATAGTTCTAGTGTGACACTAAAGCATCAAGAGTTGAATCTATTCATCAAGGAAGCTCACTCTTTCACGTAGGTCATTTTGGATCCCAAACTCCTCCTCCTCTACTCTCCATTAGCAAATCTCACTTTAGAATGTAACACTCGAAACAAGGATTGTGAAAAGTTCGCTCATCCCTCTCAAAAGAATGCCACACGTCCGACTTTAAGTACCATAAGCTTGCCCCTCATATAAATCACCACTAATGTAAGCTCACTCAACTTGAAATCATGTAGGGTTTTTGCGGGATGTAATGACGGATTTTGGATCAAGGTAGGAATTGTTGGAATAGAATAGTTTCATCTTTCCTTAAGCACTCCATTTTCTCTTTTTTGGCTCATACTTCCTCAACTCTTTGAGTCATTTTCTTCTTCCTTTGGGGAACTAGAGAGACGTAACGTCACTCTTTCTTGAGCATGGCATTCATTTTTCTCCTTTTTCTATTTACTTCAATCTTTCTTCCTTATTTTCTTTTGGATTCCCTTCAACTCTTCACTTAATTCACTTTCTTTTTGGCATTTTCCCATTTCTTTCTTTCTTTCTTTTCTTTGCCTTCCCTTTTATCCATTCCTTTATCTTCTTTGTACCTTTCATCACTTTCAAACTCCTCTTCTCTCCCCAAACTTATGTTTTTGCCAATTGTTTCTCAAGAATGCTAAGAAAAGATCTGGTGCCAAGAGAGGGTCATTGTAAAACGGATGAAGGCTTGTAACGTGGTTATTGAAAGAAAAAGGGCTTCGGCTCAAAAGGGGTTGACTAGGGATATCAAATTGGTAGGCCATGGAAGATTTCAAATTTCAAATCGGATCAAGGAGAGCCTACGATCATTTCTCAAGCCAAGCTACACTTAGAATTTCGCCTAGACAAACAATGGGGGCAAGTTCTAGACCATTAGCCCGAGTACTTGGACTTGCAACTAAACATCTCACCTCTCACGCTTCTGGATTGCTAAAGAGAACAGAGTCGAGGGCCCACAACAACCCTATCTAACATTGAGAATCACAAATGGCTCGATTTGAACCACTCGATGATTGCTTAAGTCAACATAAGAGTCAAAAGGGTCACAACTAGAGCTATTTTTTGCTAGTAACTTGTTTTTAACCATACGATCATAGGTAAATGTGTTGGTACCAAGTGAAGCATGCTTTAGACCCCTTTTATTTATTACTACTATATATATATACCAAAATATAAAAGAAAACACACTCAATCCCTTAAGAAGGTTGTCACGTC
The DNA here is from genome assembly GCF_000715075.1 of Nicotiana tabacum. Taxonomy (NCBI): domain Eukaryota; kingdom Viridiplantae; phylum Streptophyta; class Magnoliopsida; order Solanales; family Solanaceae; genus Nicotiana; species Nicotiana tabacum. The sequence goes on along the minus strand of NC_134089.1, from coordinate 161,660,514 downwards.
ATCCATCGTTGGGAAGAGCCACCCAGTTCACACAAAAACCACCTTTGGAAATAACCATGGCATTAAGAAAACCAAAGGCTTATTGTTCACTCAAAACGTAAAAGGAATCTAAAAAATTAAAAAGAAGCTACTAAAATGAATAAGAAGTTATACTACTAAAGAAAAACAACAGCTATGAAATAAACTACAAAAAGCGAGATAAAAGAATATACAAACCGAAGTCAAATGAATATATACATAATGGAGAAGAATATATACATAAGGGGAATGAATATTTACATCAAATGGAGAAAATATACACATACTAAAAGAAAATAAATATGAAAAGAAAATAGTATCGGAGTTATTACAGCCCAAATGTCAAATAATCAGAATAGACCACCCCCCCCCCAAATAAAAAATAAGCATTATCCTCAATGCTTAACAAAAATAAGAACTGGGAAAGGGTAGAGAGTTAAGAGAACTCCCTATGTGGTCTCAGTCTTCATGGGATCCTCAGCAACCTCAGCCTCAAGCTTCATCTCATCATCACCATGCTGAGGGTCAACTAGGTTGCTGAGCATCCAGATCATCTCCTTAACTGTGTGGGAAGTGGAACCCGGCTCCTCAGACTGGACGACTGCTACCTCTGGTGCTGTCTATGCTACTGGAATAGTAGACTCCATGATTAGGTCCAATGGAAGGTCTCCTACAGATGCAATCTTCTCGACCTTCTTTGTCAACTTCTCCACGGACCTTCTAGCTCCTCAGACTAGCCAGTGGAGGTAGTAACTTTACCCTTAAACTTCGGGTTGTTAGCTCCCTGAAGGTGGTACCAAGAGAAAGGCTTTTTGGCCTTCACATCTGTATCATAATGCTTGAACTCCTCCCCTTGATCCTTGAAGTAATCGGTGAGGAAGTTTGGGTACGGATAGGATCTCTCACCCTTCTGGACAGCTAAAGTGATGTTGGTGGACATGATGGCACCAATATTTATCGGATACCCAGCCATAATTGAGGCCACCAAAACTGCAGGGAGAATTGGGAGCTTGTTTTCATTAAGGCATGGGTCAATGCGGCTACACACAAACATTAGCCACTCTTTTGCTTCAAAGTTTAGGGTGGCCCGAAGAATTGGAATTCAGATGTGAGCCACAAAGGTGTTGACCTTGGAATTGCCAAAATCTTAGCCAACCACGAATGAGCTGCATCACCAATGGCCAGCTTCTCCAAATATTGCACTGCCTCCACTTATTCAAACCCCCATACATGTACAGTGCACAGGAGTCAAAGCGGATTTTCAGATTCCGCACTTTTGTAACCTTCATTCCCTGCTTGATGTGAGCAAGATTTGTGTAGAACTCCTTGACTAGGTACTCATTTGCATCTAGAACTTTGTTGGTAAACCAGATCCAACCTTTGCGCTGTTGGAATTGCTTGAGGACATTGGGGTTTTAATTTCTCAGTTCTTTCATTAAGAACTGTCGCTCAAGAGTGAGCGACCTCTGTGGCCATAATTCCCTGAACTTTGCAAAGGCATTTGCAGTGACAAAACGGTCCTGCCAAATCTCTTGTCGCCTTGACCTCTCTAACCCTGCCACTGCAGTGTCTCCCCCTCTCCCATCATCTGGACATCATCTAAATTTATTGGAGCTAGGGGAGCATGTGAGGAAGAGGGTTCAGAATCTTGACTTCGGAACCTTCGGATGAACTGGCAGCTGATGAGGACTCATCTACTAAATGAAGTCTCCTAGGGAATTGTTGTCTTTGTTGTGATTGGGCTTCCGGCTGTGCTTGCACAGAGTTACCCTCAGAAGCATCCACAGATGGGACATACTTACTGGTCTCCAAAGTGTTAGGGTATCTTTTGGCAGTTGCTTTCTTACTGATAGCCTTTTGAATTACTAGAGGTAGATTGCTCTTGCCTCAACCCTGGCCTTAGTAGGGTTATGCCATCCCTTGTGGTGTATCTCCTCTACCACGTGAGCGAATCATTATCTGTAGCACATAAGAATTAAAGATCAGTCATAATTGAAGCTCAAAGTGTATACACAAGCATGATAGAAAATTGTAGTAAAATTGTCTCAGAAGGGCAGTGCAGACCGCACAAAAATTAATGCGGCCGCAGATAGCCGATTGCGGACCGCACAAAAATGAGTGCGGCTGTAGAGTACCCATTGCAGACAGCACAAAAGTGAGTGCGGCCGCAAAGCCCCAGGTTCAGACTACTGGGGTCTTTGAAGTTCCATCATTGCGGACCGCAAAAAGTGAGTGCGGCCGCATAGGTCCAGTGCAGACCGCACAATGTTCAGTGCGGGCATAAGTCAAGCTCATCATTCTCAGAACTTATAGGGCTGCGGACCGCACAAAAGTGTGTGCGGCCATATGAACTCTATTGCAGACAAAAATGTGTGCAATCGCAATATTCAAAATTAGCGAGCACTGACCTAGGGTTCATGCATTTTTGTTCTCTAATTGACATGACTTTAGTAATCCAACTTCATTAGCACATAAAATTATCATACAAAAATCTACCCACATGATTTATAAGTAGAAACAACAAAACTCTGACATGTTTGAGCATTAAATTAACCCTAATTCTAAGAACTAAAGCAAATAAAAGATAAAGAATCTAAAGAGGAGTTGAACATACCAATAATGAAGATGTAGGTGATGAATTGACTGAACAATTTGAGGGAAAATGGGGAAAAATACTGTACAAGTTTAGTCTTAGGGCCCAGGAGTTTGAAAAGTGTAAACAGGAGAGAGAGGTTCTATTTATACTTTTACCCGTGGGACCCCTTTTTTAACCTGAGTGCAGCCGCATAATTTTAATGCATATCGCACTCCTTATCTGCTTCTGAGATGACTAGCTGTGGACCACACAAAAATGAGTGCGGCTGTAGCATCAATGCGGACCGCACAAAAAATGTGTGCAGCCGCAATTCCTTAAGAAATTTTGACAGACCAACTTCAGAGCCATGCATTTTGACACTGGCCAAATTTTTCATGCACAATCCCTGCAATGCATACCTATTCCTGCATACACTTCAAAACCGGTTAGCACAAACCAAGCCTATCTAAAAGGAAAAAAAATAAAAGAATGCAAAATACATGGGTTGCCTCCCAAGAAGCACCTAATTTAACGTCGTGGCGCGATGCAGATTACCAATCATGAGAAATGGAGAACCGTTACAATATGGCTATTATCAACCTTGCCAAGATAATGTTTAACCCGGTGCCCATTGACTCTAAAAATCTCATAATTCTTATTTTTCAAATCTAGAGCACCAAAGGGGGTTACATTCACTAACTCAAAGGGCCGGCTCCATTTTGATTTCAACTTGCCCGATAACATTCTCAACCGGGAATTGAAAAATAGCACCAGATCTCTTTCTTTGAACTCCTTGTTGTGGATCTTGTCATGGAGGTACTTCATCTTCTCCTTGTAAAGGGACGAACTTGTGTAGGCATGATACCGGAATTCATCAAACTCATTCAAATGTGCCACTCTTAGGTTTGCAGCGACATCCCACTCAAGGTTCAACTTTTTCAATGCCTACATGGCTTTATGCTCAAGTTCTACTGGAAGATGACACGCCTTCCCAAACACCAATTGATATGGAGACATCCTAATCGCCATCTTGTAGGCCATCCTATAAGCCCAAAGAGCATCATCAAGTTATTTTGACCAATCAGTCCGGTTGGCATTCATAGTCTTCGACAAAGTGCTCTTGATCTCCCAGTTGGAGACTTCAACCTGTCCGCTTGCTTGAGGGTGGTAGGGGTGGAGACTTTATGAGTGACACCATACTTGGTGAGTAAGTTATTAGAAGCCCGATTGCACCAGTGCAAACCCCCATCACTAATAATAGCTCGCGGAGTACCAAACCTTGTGAAGATGTTCTTTTTAAAGAAGGCCACCACACTTCGAGCTTCATTGTTGGGCAAAGCCATGGCTTCAACCCATTTTGAAACATAATCCACAGCTACCAAAATATAAGTTTTCCCACAAGAGCTCACGAACGGTCTCATGAAATCAATACCCCAAATATCAAAGATATCAATCTCTAAAATGGTGGTAGGGGGCATCTTATTCTTCTTAGAAATTCCACCGGATTCATCACAACGCTTTACAAGATCACTAGTGTCTATGTATAGGGTAGGCCAATAGAATCCACAAGTCAAAACTTTTGTAGCCATTCTCGCTCCACCATGGTAACCACCATATGGTGAAGAGTGGCAAAACTCAATAATTCCCATTTGTTCTTCTTCCGGCACACATCGCCGGATCACACCATCGGTACATATTTAGAAAAGATATGTCTCATCCCAATAGTAATCCAAACAATCCTATTTGAGCTTCTTCCTTTGGTTTGAAGAGAACTGATTTGGCACAATGCCACTCACAAGATAGTTGGCTAGATCTGCAAACCATGGCATCCCAGACATTGAAATGGATAGGAGTTGCTCTTCGAGAAATGAATCATTGATCTCGAGGCCGTCATGTGGCCTACCCTCATCCTCCAAATAGGAAGTGGTCCGCCACTTGAATCTCTAGATCAAATTCTTGCAAAAGAAGCACACACTGCATCAACCTTGCCTTATAATCCTTCTTGCTCATCAAATATCAAAGCGCCGCATGGTTGGTGTGCACAATCACCTTAGCACCTATCAAATACGGCCGGAACTTCTCCTTGGCAAACACAATAGTAAGTAGGTCCTTTTCGGTCACTGTATAGTTGACTTGGGCATCATTCATGATCTTGCTATCATAGTAGACCGGATAAAGATTTTGTTGATTCTTTGCCTCAACACCGCTCCAACTGCAACATCACCAGCATCACACATGAGCTCAAAAGGCAAGATCCAATCCGGTGCAGTGATAATAGGAGTAGTACTCAACTTGAACTTAAGCAATCGAATGCATTCATACAATCTTCATTGAAATGGAACTTGGCATCCTTCTCCAAAAGTTTACACAAAAGTGTTTACAACCTTGTAAAAGTCCTTGATGAATCAACGATAATAACCCGCACGACCCAAGAAGCTCCTCACTCCCTTCATGGATGTGGATGGAGGGAGCTTGGAGATCACCTTAATTTTAGCTTGGTCAACCTCAATACCATGTTTTGAAATTTTGTCGCCAAGGATAATGCCTTCTTCAATCATGAAGTGTCACTTTTCTCACTTCAACACCAAATTGGTCTCCTCACATCTAGCCAATACCCTATCCAAATTGTTCAAACACTCTTCAAACGAGTTTCCAACCACAAAAAAATCATCCATAAAGACCTTAAGAATGTCCTCCACTATGTCGGTGAAAATAACCATCATACACCATTTAAAAGTCGCTGGTGCATTACACAACCCAAAAGGCATTTGCGAGAATGTGAAAGTACCATAGGGACAAGGTAAAGTGGTTATTCTCTTGGTCCTTAGGAGCAATAAGGATTTGGTTATAACCGAAGTATCCATCCAGAAAGCAATAAAAAGCATGCCCGACCAACCTATCAAGCATTTGGTCAAGAAATGGAACGGGAAATGATCTTTCCATGTAACTTTGTTAAGCTTTCTATAGTCTATGCACACTCTCCACCTGGTAACAGTTCTATTTGGGATCAATTCATTCTTGTCATTTGTCACCATAGTCATGCCCCCTTTCTTTGGGAAACATTGCACCAGAGAGGCCCACGAGCTATCAGAAATGGGGTACACAACCCCGGCATCTAACCACTTGGTTATCTCCTTATTCACCACTTCTTGCATTGCTTCATTTAATCTTATTTGATGTTCAATGGAGGGTTTGGCACCCTCCTCCAAAATAATCTTGTGCATGCAAAAGGTGAGGCTTATGCCACGGATATCCGCCAAAGTCCAACCAATTGCTCTTTTCCTCCTTTGTAGCACCTCCAAAGTGAACTCTACCTGCATGTTAGTTAAGAATGAAGAAAGAATAACTGGTAAAGTAGAGGAAGGGCCGAGGAATTCATACCTGAGGTGCGAGGGAAATGGCTTTAGCTCCAAGGTAGGAGGCTCCTCGATTGAGGGCTTTGTTGGAGGAGTCGTCCGGTTTTCAAGATCCAAAGATAGTTTTCGGGGCTCATAAGTGTGCGACCCCATGCCTTGCAATGCATTTACACACTCCACATAGCCATTATTCTCCTCCTCATCATCTAGGTTGAGCAAAACGGCTTCCAATTTGTCCTCAACATTCATTATTGCACTAGAATCATCAACTATCACGTCGGTCACAAAATCCACAACTGAACAAACTTCATTACTATTCGGTTGCCTCATTGATTTGTACACATGGAAAGCCACTTTTTCGTCACCTACCCATAAAGTGAGCTCACCGGCTTCCACATCAACAAGAGACTTCCATGTATCAAGGAAAGGTCTACCTAAAATGATAGGAACTTCATAATCCAGTTCACAATCAAGGATAATGAAGTCCGCTGGGAGGATGAACTTATCAACTCAAACCAAAACATCATAACGATACCCAAATGCCTCTTCATTGTCCGATCCGCCATTTGAAACCTCATAGATGTGGGTCTTGGTTGCCCAATTCCCAAATTTTTGAACAACGAGTAGGGCATCAAGTTGATACTTGCCCCGAGATCACATAATACTTTGGAAAAATCAGCGCTCCCAATAGTGCAAGGAATGGTAAAAGCACCCGGATTTTTACACTTTGGAGCCATTGAGTGCACAATAGAACTCACTTGGTGAGCCATCTTGATGGTTTCACAATTCATCTATCTTTTCTTGTTTACCAAATCCTTCATAAATTTTGCATATCCCGTCATTTGTTCCAATGCCTCAACCAATGGCACATTAATGGACAAACTCTTCATCATATCAATAAATGTTTTGAACTGGTTCTCACTATTTTGCTTTACAAGCATTTGAGGGTATGTAAGAAGAGGCCTTGGCATTGGTGCCTTAGCCTTTGGTACCACCGGTTCCGACATGTCAATCACGTGTTTCCTAGATGGGTTCACCTCTTCTTGCGTCTGATCCACACTTTCATCTATATCGATTCTCACTTCTTCATTAGCTTACACCACATTACTTGGGATTTCATCCTCTTGAACCACAAAATCTTCATCCATAATCCTTCTTCGATTTGAGGTGGTTGCATCTCCACCTTTTCCACTTCTAGTCGTTACGGCCATGACATGTACCGTATTATTACTACCCTTCGGTTTCACTACCGTATCACTAGGTAGTGCCCCCTTAGGATGAGTGTTCAAAGCTTGTGAGATTTGGCCTAATTGAACCTCCAAATTCCGAATAGAAGTGTTGTCCGAGGCTATTTGAGCATTGAAGTCGGCAATCTTCTCCATCATCTTTTTAAACATGTTTTCAATTCTATCCATATCATTGGAAGAAGAGCTCGGGCCTTGAGAAGGATAGGGAGGTGGATTGCTTGGTAGTTGGAACATCGTAGGCCTTTGAAAACCTGGTCGTCGGTTGTTGGTGTTGTTCCACCCTCCTTGATTATTGCCTCCCTAATTGCCTTGGTTGTTGTTTCCCTAATTGCCTTGGTTACCCCAATTTCCTTGATTTCCTTGATTGCTTTGATTAGAGTTACCACCACTCCAATTGCCTTGGTAGTTTTGGTTGTTCCAATTACCTTGGTTACCTTGTGACCTCCATTATCGTTGATTTTGCCCTTTAGCATTGTTTCTTTGACCTTGATAATTATTGACATATTGAACGTCTTCATCTTGCTCATTGAATGAATCACCTTGATCATAACCACTATCATCTTGCATAAATTGCTCCAGATAGTTTTGCATTGTTGACCATGTTGCCGTCTTTTGTTTACCAATATTCACACCTTCCATTGCATGCACTTGTTTCGGCCCTTGAACTTGTTGAAGTTGAGCCTTGGCCAATTGGTTCATGGTAGTTGTCAACTCGGTTATAGCTTGCCCGTGGTCATGTAGCTCCTTGTATAGGTGAATAACAGTAGGGTCACCTTATGGCACATTGGCTCTACTTTGCCATGCCGAAGAGGTATCCACCATCTCATCAAGAATTTCACAAGCTTTGGAATATGGCGTGTTCATGAAGTTACCCCCGGTGAATTGGTTAACCACACATTGATTAGTTATGTTGACCCCCCTGTAGAAGGTTTGTTGGATCATGGCCTCGATCATATTATTGTTCGGACACTCTTTAACCATAGTACGATATCTTTTCCAAATTGCATGAAATGGCTCATTGGTTCTCGCTTGAATGCAAGAATCTCATCCCGAAGCGTTGCCATATGTCCCGGAGAGAAGAATTTAGAAATGAACTTTTCTGCCAACTCATCCCAAGTGGTGATGGAATGATTAGGCAACCTCTGTAACTAGTCCAATGCATTTCCCCATGGAGAAAAGGGAGTTTAAGCATTACGTTGGTGATTTAGAAGTTGCCCGCCCTAATGCGGGGCGGGACTATAGCACTTACATAACCCTCGTTTGGATATTGTCGGTGGGCTGCCGCTCTAGGTGGAGGTGGGGGAGGAACACGCACGTTATTGTGGGGTGGGTGGCCTTGTTTATTAGCTTGAGGCAATAGGGACCTCATCCATTGCATCATTATCCACGTCTTCCCCCAACGGCACATTTCCAATATGATCGTTGTTGAGAGCCATTTTCGCACCTAAAATCAATTCAAACACAAATTAGTAACTCGGAAGAAAAGAAAGACAAAACACACAAAAACCTAGATATATATCTATATTTGTTCAACTCCCCAGAAACGACGCCACAAATTGATCTCGCCCAAACTCACACCACAAATAGGTAGTGAGGCGGTCGAAGAAATAATAAACCCAACACGAGTCAGGATCGAATCTATTGGGAGTTAGAATTTGGATTAGGTATATAACTAGAGCTAATGTATGATGTGCCTTAGATTGGACTTCCACATATTCATTTGTTGTTTTCTATTTCTACTTTTAGCTAAGGATTGGAAATAATAACTACAAGAAAGTGTTTTTGGTTTTGAGTGTTTTTCAAATGATAAAGGAATCTAGGGTCGTGACTTTCACCTAGGTGGCTACCTAACGAGTTGTAAACTATATGGAAAATTTGATTTATCGGGTTCTTGGTATAGCAAACATACACAATTGCTCACTTTATACCTCTCGTTAGTTTGACTGATTTTGCCCAATTTGGTTTTTTCTAGGCCAAATGGGTATTTGCATAAATCAAGTGATATATGCTCAAGTCGAGTCTTTTTATCTCTAGATTTGACCCCTTAATTGGGGCTATCAATTTCTTGAATTCACCCCAATTCCTTGCTAGCCAAGTTTTCCTAAACCTAGTTTCTCTTTCTGAAGCAAAGACTAGGTCAAAAATGCATGAATCAATATTTGCAACCATTTATTCTAGAATTTAAGCATAAACTAGGCTAGATACCACTAACCCAATCACAAATAAGCCCTTAAATTAAATACCCATTAAGTATCCACACTAGGTTTGAGCCACAACCCTAGCTAAAGATTTAGCTACTCATGAAAAATAAATAAATACAAAAAGAAATTAAGGTAGAATGCATAATCATAAATTAAACAAAGAAAAACTAATGCTAAGAAGTCAATCTAATAAAAATTTACTCAAAGAAGTAAAGAAAAATGTTCAGGTGTACCTCTACAAACTAAACTTAACCTAAAAATAACCCAAAAAATTGTATTTATACTAAGCTAAAAATATCTGACAAAAATGTCCCTACGGAGGTTATGCAGCTACATAATTCTACTGCGGACCGCACAACGACATTATGCCACAGCACAATTCTGGTGTGGTCCGCACATTTAGGAACTTGGGACTGGAACATGAGGTCTTTTGGGGTCCGCAGTGCGGTCCGCACTCTTCAGCTTTTGGACTTTGATCAACTCACTGATTCTTCAATCTTGTGGACCGCATAATAATGTTTGCAGACGCACTTGATCTCCTACGGCCGCATATTTTTGGTGTGGTTCGCACTGTCTGAGCTATCTAAAACCTCTTCTCTGAATCTCTTTTTGCGGCCGCACTAGAATTGTGCGGTCCGCACTGCTAGCCTCTTTGCCCAGTTTTGGCTCTTGTTCACTTTTGACTCCTTTATGAGTTGATTTTCCCTTCTTTGGCTTGTTTACCAATATTCCTTCAAGTAAGCACATTTAGTTAGTTTTAGGAATACCTTTAAGCATTTTTGAGCTAAAAGGCAAGTAAAAGAGAGCAATTAATCAGTCAAATCCCTACTTATCAAGGGCATTTAGGATATACTTTCCATCTTTCTTTCATTATCGTGCGGCATTGATTCAGCTTGAAGCGTAATCCTTTGAATTCCTTCCACGCATTCATGTGCGCATATGAGCGCTCAATATCAGTTGTGTATCGACGACTTATGATTCCCTAGATGAGGTGCGAGATGTGATTTTTGTGTGTTAATGATGGGCTAGTCTGATGGACTTGAGGCTGGGTTTTGACTGTAGCTTGAGCACTGAGGTGTTGATTGTATAAGCACGTGCTTTTGGATTCATATGTCCCGTAGTGTCCCTATTAGTGGAATTTGTGGTTGGATGGCTACATGATGAGTATGATGTGATTACGAGATGTGTTCATATGGTTTGAATGAGACGAGAAGGGTTTGTTTGAGGTTTAGAAAGAACTATTCGGTGCTTGATTTCCATCTTGATTTGACATATAGTTTCGAGTTATGGATGTGATGAAGGATCTTTTCATGTTGTTTTATTAAGGAGTGAAGTAGATTTTCATGTTGTGATATGAGTTTAGACTCAGGAAGATTAAGTAATTGCATAATAGTTATGACTGTGGAAGGGTATAAAAAGATGTTTCTTTGAGACGAAGCTGGTGGATTATCTCCTGCGTGGTGTCGCGAGATGTGTGTGATCCCTATGTTGTTTTGTAGCGAGTTCTCTTTTACCACTGAATTATATGTGTTGCAATTGAGTTTGGATCATTTTTAAGGATTAGCTTGACTGTTACAAGGGTGAATGTGAGAATTTGTAGATGATTTGAGATGTTAGATGGTTTGTGTTACATGACCTTACAAAGGATTTAGTTGAATTTTAGTGCGGGATTTTGGCAGCAACAAAGTATGGGTATTGTCAGTTATCAGATGCTCTATTCCTTGGTTTTATGGCAAGTGGGGGAGTCTTCTATCATCGGGTTGGTTGCGCAGTTATGTGTTGTATTGGTTTCGGTTTGAGGTATAATTTTGAATAAGTTATGATTTGTAGAGGTTGAGATCGAGGATGACTCGAGTAAAGTAATTTCTGGATATGGGTTGTATTATGCTTTATGGGTATATGGGAAACATTGAATGATTGAATTGTTATTCGTAAAAGATGTAGTATACATGGAGTAGGGATTCACTTGGTGGCTTAGAAGTGTGGATTACTTCTTAGGCTATTGGTGTGCAAATGATGTCGCGCCCACTTTTTTCCCTTTTTGACGGGGAAGTCCGGGTTTCGACATTCATGGAGGAAATAACTCGTTTCCTTTTGGGAATTAGGTATTTGAAGAGTCGCCACCTAACGGATTATGGTGCGTTAGGGCACCTAGAGTAATTAAGTCATATAACTAGTTTGCATTACCAGAGATTAGGGTAAGGGCTCGAAATAACCTTGAGGGGAAGGTGTTAGGCATCCCTCGTGGTCCACAACGGTGGGTCCCGATCGAACTTAAACTATGTGAGTTAGTCCTTTTACAAATAAATCATTTTAACACATATTTGCAAATAAAGGCATGTTTTTGACGTACTAAGTACATGTATGATTCAAGTAATGAAAGCAAGGGAAAAGGGTTTGAACAACTTGCACACATGTAAAGAAAGTGAATTCATTTAAACAACGGGAGTTGGGAAAATGGGTCCTATGTTGATTAGCCTACAGGATCATACCCCCACAATGACCGATAATCACTCCTCAATGAAGGGATACACGTGACATTAGCGCGTAATCATCATATCCTTACTACCCAATTCCCTCCAATTGGGCATAGCCTAAAGCATTCTATCAACCTTGAAAAATGTCCTATGCGTGCACTACTCGTCCCTTCCTTGTGGCCCTGGAGGTATTTAGGACCTCTAATTTAGGTAGTTCTAGACCATCCTAAAGTACTTAAAGGAGAAAAATCTAGATGTCAATCGAAATAGTTAGGCTGCATTAAAGAGAATAATTAAAGGTTCACATTTACCTCCACAAACATAACAAGTAAGTGCACGTCTCAAACAACAGTTTCAAGTATTTAAGAGAAAACCTTAGAACATGATATCTAGGTTAGCAGAGATTATACAGTATTGACTTAGGAGCAAAGTGTCAAAGACCTATTCAACTTACTACTGATTTTAGACCTGTTTGAATATGAGCAGTCACAGATAACAGAACATAGTTTTACAGTTGCAGGATTTTTAAGCGCCCTATAGGCTTGCCTAGGCGTATAATAATGATATCCTATGAGCATGGTATCTATTATTGATTAGGAAAGCAGTGAATCAATAAACAATTTTAAACGGGTAATGTAGATCCTATAGGCATGTTTTTTAGTGATATTGATTAACACGAAAAGAGTAGGTTATTTAATTAAACTGATTCAGAACTTACCAATATAAGCTTAGAGTTAAATTGATTTTAGGTCTAACTAAATTGGTTTTAGATCCTATAGGCATGATTTCTATTTGAACATAAGGTGAAGCAAGTCGGATTTATTTGATCAAAGCAAAATCCCTGTAGGCATGATTTCTATTAAAACTGATTTTAATCTTATAGGCATGATTTCTAATGAGACGAATTTGAATACATGTTGTAATGGAAACTGAGCTTCAACTACTTTACACCCTATATGCATGATATCTAATTAAAAAGCTGATTTAGATCTTATAGGCATGAATTCTAATTGTGTGAAAGTAAAGCATGTAGAATTTATTTAAACCAAAGCAGATCCTATAGGCATATTATCTAACAAACACATTTGAATCGAAATAGACCCTATATGCATGTTATCTACCCGATTTTACCCACAATATGCAACTACCCACCCTTTTTCACTAATCACCCCAATGTTTGTTTACAATATTTATTACAGACCAAGAACTGAATATAAATTACATAAATAAAATAGAAGCTAAGGTATAGGGAGCCTGAAGCAGGCCCAGAACAGTCATGGTGTACCAAGCCCTTACTGGTCTCAAATGCCCAAAGTTCCATAGCTCAATTCATGTCTAGGTGTGTCAGAGTTCCCTAAAGACCTCAAGGATCCCGGGCAGTGCTCACACCCAGACTTTCCTCAAACAAAGACTGATTATGTGTATTGTGGAAGTGCCAACCCTGATATTCCAGAGTTTAAAGAGATCTCAAGGGTCTCAAAGCAGTACATATATCAGAGGGGCAGGACTTAGTAATCTAAGAGTAATGTGAGAGTGCATAATGATTTGAAAGAGTTTGGTAAGAAGTAGCAAGAGGGCCTTAGGAATAAAAAATGATTTTCTGAAACCAGTACATAGTTAGGGTGGAAAACAGTTTGAGAAAATATGTAGAACATTTTTTGGGATCAGAGAGCAAGTCATAGAACACACAATTTCATAACAGACTTCACACAAGGAGAAAGGGGTAGGAGACACCTAGAATGCACCTTGGTGATGGAAAAACAAATACACAAATTTCTCAAGAAGTTATGGAATTGACAAGTTAGTTACAAAGTTATGTTGAGAACACACAGGTCTTAGACACAAATAGGATCTCATTAGTGAATTAGAGCAAGTTAGACTTAGATGAACAAACTAAACAAACACTTCATGAAGCATTCAAGGTTTTAGAAATACTAATCATATACAGAACAAGTAGAATTCAGACATACTGGGTGAGACAGTAAACACACAATGCAACTTGGACATACTAGTGAACAAATTATCTAAAGCAGGATTGGCATGCTAAACAGTATACTAGCTATAGCTTTTAACAGAATAAACTTAAACATGTTGAGTGACACAGTAATATAGGCATGCTGATTGCTTGAATAGAATAGCAAATAGAACTGGAAATCACAACTAATGAACTGCAGCAACAAAGAAAAACACATAGTTTTGGAATGGGAATTGAATCAGGACATACCAATTAAGGAGAGAATACAGAGTATAGAGTAGAGATGCTGCAAGTAGCCAGCCTTGGCTTATAGCCGGCTGGATTAGTGAGAATTACAAATAACAGAAGAGAATAGTGAGCTTTTGAGAGTATGAGAGTGTAGATGAACTAATGTTCGTGTTCAGACGTGAAGAGTAAAGAAGAGTATGTATAGCAGTTAAGAACATGGAAAATAAGGTAAAGGGAATCAACCCTTATGCAATTAAGGAAGCCACAAAATCAATTATACACCAATTAGTATAATTTTCCCTTAATTAAGTGTAATTAACCAACGGTAAAGGCAGAATATATTTAAGGAAAGAAAATCAAATGAGCAATTAGGGGTAAATAGACAGAAGTTTAATTAAGGAAATGATCAACAAAGAATCAGTGAATATCACAGTTAATTGAATAAGGTAAGAAAGCTGATCAAGATTGTAAATAAAGGGAATAGTAAGGAATTAGCACATAGGTCTTAACAAAACAAACTGATAAATCAAGAATCCAAATCAATCACTGATTTAAAGAGAAAAGTATAAGTTTACCATGAATAGGCAAAAAATAAACATAGACATATAGAATCAGTAAAAAAGTCAAACCAAGAATATCAATAGAGGCACATTAGGAGGAAGAATCCCAGAAACCAAAGCATAGGGCAAAGTCGGTACACAAGTAACGTAGACAAACTTAGAATCCAAACAATAATGTCGAAAAATTAGGGCTTGTAGCATAAACGAGTTAGGGTTAAAGCAAACCTCATGAAATTGGTTAGAACACATAAGAAACAAAAGGTTAAACATTCAAAATTATCAAACGTTTTGGGGAAAGCAAAATTTCGAAAAACCCTAGTTATAGAAGTCAAAAACTTGAAGTATTGTAGTATTTAAAATCGGTCAGTGTTAGAGGAATAAGAGAAACTTAAAGAAAAATCACAGAAACTTTGAAAACACTTCAAGTATGCAGAGATCCAACCAGTAGATAGCAAAGAACCCAAAATATAATGCTAAAATCAGTTAATAATAAAGAAACAAGAGATCTTTAAAGAAAAGTCATTGACAAAGTCAGAATCCTTCCAGATCTACAAAGATCGAGATGGATTCATGGTCAAAGATTAGGGTTTTGAGGAGAAAGGGGAGGGGTAAAGAGAACCTGGTTTTGAACTAGAGATTTGAACCATGGAACTTCAATAGAAATTACACACAAACCATGGACGAACCCTTGAAGAGCTTTGAACGAGATCTGGACCAGATCTCTTCGAGGTTCTTCCACAAAAACCACATAATCGAACAACCAAGGGGATATGAGACAAGTAGAGGCTTTGTACAGCCATAGGACGCCATATAACGGACAGGGACTCAGAAGATTAGGGTTGATTTTGGGTGACGATGATTAGGGTTAGGGGTTGGTTTCAGAGAGAACGAGATAGGAGGGGATCCAAAGGCGGCTGTTGGTGAGAAATTGCTAGGTTTTTGGGTCATTTGGGGCTAAAAAGGAAGGGTTTAATTGTGGCCGTTGATCTCTGCGATCAACGACCAAGATTGAAAGGGTTTGGGGCCAGATCGCGTATTAGGTTTGGGATGGGTATGTTTTGGGTTAAAATTGGGCCATGTATTGGGTCCAATTTAGAATCAGAAAATGGGGCCAGATTTTAAATAGCTAATTTAACAACTAAATAATTTATAAAAAATAATAAATGAGTACCAAAATGTCTTTGTGCACTAAAATGATTTAAAATAGTTATTTAACATTTTAAATATAAAAAATATCATTTTATGCATAAATAATATAATTGTACATTAGTATGGCCTATTTTTGCAAAAATATGCAATTTAGCTTAAAAATGTTAATGTAATTACAAAAAAATACACTAAAAATATTTAAACACTATGTTGGCATAAATAAATGAATTTAGGTGACTAAATCATCACAAAAGTAGCATGAAGAATAATTATTGGATATTTATATAATAAAAGAGGAGAAATAGATTTATTTGGAGTTTTTAAAACTATAGAAAAATTCTTATGCATGCTTATAACTGCATATGTACTATTTTGAAAGTATATATATATGTATTAAAAATATGTGAGGGAAAAAACTGGGTATCAACAGCTGCCCCTCTTTACCCTGGAAGGATGAAAAAGTTTTCGGGTAAAGAAATGATGGCCAATTTTAACCGAATGGGATGTTTTAAAAGACAGAGGCCGGATTCTGGTCTTTGAGCTGCCTACATATCCCTGGTTTTAGAGGAATCAGGCCACGTGTAGTTCTGGATTCATTGGCGGAATATACCGATAAAGTCATTACAAGAACGGACGCGAGATTTTGGAATGGATACAAGAGTGGTTATGGTGAATGGTTAAGTTTGCGATAGTTTGAAGGAACTGGAGCAAGGTCGCTCCTGATAGGATAGCGGTTGCTTGCTGGTAACTTGCAAATAAAGAGATGGTACGAACACTTATTTGTGCGAAATTTTAAACATGATGCAGATTCCCCTAGGACCATAAAAGTTTCCTTCGGGCGGTTAAGGATGACGTCCTTAGACCATGATGTCCCAGGCCATAAATGGTTTAGTGAGGGATTCACAGGCCATGAAATGATGTCCTTGGGCCATGAAAATGGTGCCTCTGAACCATGATGCCTTTGAATAATGATATGCAAATTTGAAAGATCTTCAGGCCATGACATGGTGTCTTCCGGCTATGAGGATGATGCCTTTTAGACTATGACTCCTTTGTATAGGTTGGCGATATTTCAGCCCATGAGATGCAATAGTATGATTCTACCAAGACAAGTCTTAGTCTTGTGGAACGTAAGGCAGGGGTTAGCCTGATTGAAAAGCAAATAGATAGTACCGGAATAGAGTAATATTCATGCAAGGAGGGACAATGCTTAGTCCCATACAAATGTGGAGGCAAGGATTAGCCTCATGCAAATGTGGAGGCAGGGATTAGCCTCATGTAAATGTGGAGGAAAGGATTAGCCTCATGCAGGTGTGGAGGCAGGGATTAGCCTCATGCAAGTATGGAGGCAAGGATTAGCCTCATGTAGATATGGAGGCAGGGATTAGCCTGATGCAGGTAGGGAGGTAGGGATTAGCCTCATGCAAGTATGGAGACAGGGATTAGCCTCATGCAAGTAAGGAGGCAGGGATTAGCCTCATGCAAGTGTGGAGGCAAGGATTAACCTCACGCAAGTTTGGAGGCGGGGATTAGCCTCATGCAAGAAGGGAGGTAGGGATTAACCTCGTGCAGGTATGGGAGTAAGGATTAGCCTCTTGCAGATATAGAGGCAGGGATTAGTCTCATGCAAGTATGGAGGCAAGGATTAGCCTCATGCAGGTATGGAGGCAGGGATTAGCCTCATGCAGATATGGAAGCCTCATGCAATTATAGAGGCAAGGATTAGCCTCATGCAGTTATGGAGGCAAGGATTAGCCTTATGCAAATATGGAGGCAAGGATTAGCCTCATGCAAATATGGAGGCAAGGATTAGCCTTATGCAAATAAGGAGGCAGGAATTAGCCTCATGCAAATATGTAGGCAAGATTAGCCTCATGCGAGTATGCGGGACAAGGCTTAGTCACATGCGAAGAGCGAGCAACAAATAAGAGTAGTATATTTCTTAGCTGGAGATATACTCAATGTTTGGTGGCCGGATTGATAGTGAATTTTCTTTGTGTATACATGTTTGCGAATGCTATCGCTACGTCAAATGTTCCTTCATTCAAAGAAAAATTGTAAGTTTTATGAGGGGAGGTTGGTTCGTGCTTCTGTCCGCTGACCTTGCTTTGCTCCATTCTGGAGGCCTTTTCGAGTTTCCTTGGGTAACGCCTGACCATTACAGAAATAGAGTTTTTAAAAATATGCAATTATTGATAAAATAGAGTCATTTTAGAAATATATTGATATATTAAGTGATTTTTAGATGAACTAGTGACTATAACACATTTTAGAGACATTGCAACTTTCTCATGTTAGAATTTTGAGGGTCCTCCTCATAATTCTGGCCCAGTTTGGTGGATGATCCTTCGGCTGTTTGCGAACTTTGTTGAACCTTCTTCGGAATTTTGAGAATCCTTCTCAAAATTCTGCCCCAGTTTCTTAACCGATTTCTGACCGTCTGACATATGTTAGCGTTGGCTGGACATACTCCGGAATTTTGAGGGTCCTCCTCAAAATTCTGCCCTAGTTTCTGGTTTTTGAGGGAAATGGAAATTTTATTATGATATGACCGAACCCATAAGGCTGCATATGTATCCCCTCTTAAATGGGAAATTTTATTGTGATGATGATTAGGGTTAGGGGTTGTTTAAGAGAGAACAAGAGAGAAGAGGATCCAAAGGCGGCTGTTGGTGAGAAATGGCTAGGTTTTGGGGTCGTTTGGGGCTAAAAAGGAAGGGTTTAATTGTGGCCACTGATCTTTGTGATCAACGACCGAGATTAAAAGGGTTTGGACCTGATCGGGTATTAGGTTTGGGCTGGGTATGTTTTGGGTTGAAATTGGGCTGAGTATTGGGTCCAATTTAGAATCAAAACTGAATAGAAAATGGGGCCAGATTTTAAATAGCCAATTTAACAACTAAATAATTTGTAAAAAATAATAAATGAGTACCAAAATGTCTTTGTGCACTAAAAATGATTTAAAATAGTTAATATTTTAAAAATATAAAAGATCATTTTATGCATAAATAATATAATTGTACATTAGTATGGGCTACTTTTGTAAAAATGTGCAATTTCGCTTTAAAAATATAAATGTAATTACAAAAAATGCACGAAAAATATTTAAACACTATGTTGGCATAAATAATAAATTTAGGTGACTAAATCATCACAAAAATAGTATGAAGGGTAATTATTGGATATTTATATAATAAAAGAGGAGAAAAAATTGATTTGGAGCCTTTAAAACTATAGAAAAATGCTTATGCATGCTTATAACTGCATATGTACTATTTTGAAAGTATATATATGTATTAAAAAAATGTGAGGGAAAAATTGGGTATCAACAAATGAGGCACATGTCGTTCGGTCCGTTTGATCGGTTAAATTAGGATTTGAGCAGTGTAAATAACTCACGAGAATGGTTCAAATGGAGTCAAGATTTATAGGTAACAATTGGGAATCTTCAGGATGTATTTTTAACTAGAAACTGAGATTTACAATGGATGGTATCAAGACTTGTGCCATTTCTATATCATTATGGATTTTACATATCAGTATCAGGAAGGTGAAGGTAATCGCTTTAGATTCGCAGGAAGTCTCTTTTGAGCAAGAATTTTGGTTGTGGTACTTTGGGGATACTTAAGAGGGAACTCAATGACTTATGAGCCTTAGGGCGGAGTGGTTCTATGCTTGGTAACGGATGTGCTTGGCTCATTTGGTTCTTATGATTTAGTGAGTTTCTACAGGTATTTTATGGAGATACTCTCGGGTTTTGATGGCTTGCGTAGCTTGGTTGAGTTAGAGGGATTCTGTCCTGACGGTTTGGTTAAGTGCAAATGGGTTTTGGAGAGTTCTTGATGGTTTATACCACGGTTTGAGATGTATATTTCCTACTAGTGTATGGGGCATGTTGCGTATTGTGATTTTCTCCTAGATGTGATTAAATGAAAAGTTCTTGGCTAATTGAGTGAGTAATTGCTGTGACTCAGAGTGGATTATGAAGTTCTCGTATTTTTCATATGATGACATGGTATATGCGGTGTGTTGTGTGGAATCGAGATTGGCATGTGCAAGGTCACAATTCGGTTTTGAAGGCAAAAAATAAGTCCTTAGGCAGCACGGACGATTTCAGATGACTAAGTGAATGATATTACTGGTTAGTACTGCTTGAGTAGAGTGTGCATTTTAGAAGGCGCATTGTATTTTGATTTATAGATGCTTTATTGGTATTGCGACACTCTCTTGTTTGATCGAATGCTGATGTTCAAAATTTTCTATGCGGCATAGAAGAATTATAGAAGTATTCCTTGTGGGATGATCATGTATAGGAAATGTGTTAGATATTCGGGCGATAGAGTTGGGATCAAATATGGTGATTCGTGTGTTCTATGGATTTGGAGGCTGGGAGTTTTCATGAGTATGTGAGTCAAAGGATGGTATATGTTATGGTTGGATCAAGGTGGATCTTCAAAGGGTTATTTACCTATTTGTGGGTGGCTAGAGCTAATTTGGGAGTCCATTGGTAGGCCCAATTAGGATGTGTATTTGCACCGAGTCGGATGGGTTAGCTCCATGTTTCTATCGTTGAGGGATATGCCATTCTGTTGTTATTGAGCTTATTCGTGTTCTGAAATGATCTATGAGATATTTTTCAATGCTAGGAGGGGTTGTGATCCGTTGATTATATGCACACACGGTGGGGTTCTATTTGGGTTTTATAGCGGAACTTGAACGAGATAGGTATCGGGTTTCATGTGGCATTGTGTCATTCATTTTTTTCGTGGTTATAGGGTACTTGATGTCGAATTTCGCGTGGTTATTGATTTTGAGCAGGGTGACTCGAGGTATATAATATGGACCAGCGTTTGGATGGGGTCTCACATTGTAGAAAAGTTATATCGAGGTATGACCCTTTGTATTAGATTCGTGTGTTTTGGTTTTGCGGTGAGTGATGGGGTTCTTAGCATTGCGTTATGGTGGTACCCATTGAGCTTGCGGTATGGTTCCTTCGTTTGAGTCATTTTCATGATTGAGTACATTTGGAATATTGCTATTGGGTGCACAGATTGCACATGTTATGGCTTTAGATTGTATTGATGTGTCATGTCACCAGAGTGGTCGTGTTGGATGAGATGAAGTCACTAGACCTAGAATTTATACTATCGGAATTGATTACAGCATGGTTGGAAGGATAATATCGGAAGTTAGCTTAGAAATTTGCTATAGTTCCTGTCGGATGAGAGGGAGCTCCATGACTTGTTGGTCTGATGAATGGCTATGAGTTTCTGCGTGTTTCATTCATCATTGGTAGTATATGAGGGTGTTAGAACGAGGCTTTGTTGTTATAGGGTTCATTACCGAAATTGGGTTGTTTTGAGCAGTTACCGCGATTGGAGATTTTGCTATGAGTATTCGTATTATGCGGTGTATCATGTGATTACATCTTGGATTGTGATTACGACTTGATACAACTTTTTCAGACTTATAAAGTATGTGGATGAAAGATTCTGATCTTATAGAAATTCCGGATTAGGGAAATTGGATTCTAAGACTCATGGGATAAGATGAATTAAGAGATTTCAGTTATTTTGCGTTGTCAAACCTATATGGGATATGGTGACATGGGATCACCCCTAGGTATGTGCATGGTAAGGTACACTATGATTTGCTGGTTTTTGGAACAACTCTGGGCACGTTCGAGGACGAACGTATGTTTAAGTGGGGGATGATGTAACGACCCGACCGATCATTTTGAGCATTTGCACTTCAATCTGTTGTTTGAGGGCATGAGTAGCTCCAGATGATGTATTATGACATATGTGAATTGTCAGTTTTGGTTTTCAAGTTATTAAGAATTTATTTGGAAGAATGATTCTCAACTAGAAGCTTTAAATTTGAAAGGATTGACCAAGTTTGACTTTTTAGAATTTGACCTTGGACTGGATTTCTGATGGTTTTGTTAGCTCCATTAGGTGATTTTGGACTGAATAGCATGCCCGGATCGTGATTTGGAGGTCCATAGTGGAATTTGGCTTGAAATGGCGAATGTTGGATTTTCGAAAACTTTGACCGAGAGTGCCCTTTTTGATATCAGGGTCGGATTCTGATTTCGGAAGCTAGAGCAGGTTTGTAATGTCAAATGTGACTTGTGTGCATAATTTGAGGTCAATCGGACGTGATTTGATAGGTTTCGACATCGGTTGTGGAAGTTTAAGTTTCAAGTTCATTGATTTTGAACGCGATTTGTTGTTTCGATGTTGTTATGTGAGTTTTGAGGCCTCGAGTAGGTCCGTGTGATGTTATTAGACTTGTTGGTATGTCTGGATGTGGTCCTGAGGAGCTCGGTCGAGTTTCGGACGAGGTTCGGATCATTGTTCTTTATGTTTTCATTGCTAAGAAGCTGCTGGATCTGATGTTCCGCACCTGCGACTGATATTTTGCAGGTGCGACGGCGGTAGATATTAGCCAAGCATTGCAGATGCGAGTTTTCGCTGAGGGGTGGAGGTCCACAGAAGCGGAGGTATTTGCATAGAAGCGCGACTGCAAGTGCGGTCATGGCCATCGCAGAAGCGACTTTCTTGCAAATGCGAGTTCTTTATCCGCAGAAGCAGAGGTCGCAGATGCGACATTTTTACCGCAAATGCAGAATAGCTGGGCAAAGTTATGAAAGTTGAGGTTTTGGTTCTTTCTTCATATTTTGAGATGTGAGACTCGAATTGAGGCGATTTTTGGAGCAAATTTCATCACAAGGATTGGGGTAAGTGTTCTCTACTCAGTTTTGATTATATTTGATGAGTCCATATTCATTTTTTCCAATTGGTTGATGAATTTAAAGAGGAAATTGGGAGTTTTGTCCTAAAGTTTCATAATATGAATTTTTGAGTTTTGAACATCGAATTAGAGTCGGAATTGAGTGAAACTAGTATGGTTGGACTCGTAATTGAATGAGTTGTCAGATTTTGTGATTTTTGTCTGGTTCCGAGGTGCAGGGTCTGGGTGTGATTTTTGGCCGGATTTGGGAATTTATTTAGGATTCGATCTTTATCATTTGTAATTGTTTACTTGGGCTTTACCTGATGTTTTTGAGTTGCTTTCGGCTAGTTTTGAGCCGTTCGGAGGTCATTACACGCCTGATGGCATTCTTGGAGCATCGCTTGGCTTGCTCGATTTTTGGAATTGGATTCTTTGAGATAAGTAACTCTTTTTAAACTTAGTGATGAGGGTATGAAACCCCGAATTATGTGCTATGTGATTGGTGTTGATAAAGTAATTGAGATGTACATCACGCTAGATATCCTGTTTAGGCTTTATGTTGATATTGTTGGGACCCATAGTGGTCGTTTCATGCAGTCATCTCATCAATTTCATTGATATTTTGTATTGAGTCAAATTCATGCACTCATATCATATCTCAGTCTCAGTTATTACTTATTGATATATTATATCATTATTCCAGGTCAGTTTTCATGATATTGTGAGCCCGTGGGAGAGACTGGATAGATTAATGACTGAGTGAGGCCGAGAGCCTGATTATGAGTGACAGTTATGGGATCGGGCTGCATGCCGCAGCGGTTATATTGATGATTATGATTGCGCTTAGGCTGTAGGATCCCCTCCGGAGTTTGTAGCACACCCCTAGTGAGCGCGAATGATATCATTGAGGGATGGATTTCCCTGGACATGGATTTGTTCGATGTATTTGATATTTGGAGATGGATTTCTTCACAGGGTTGGATTGCCCTTTTTCCTTGGTACTAGGTGACTTATAGTCAGTGTTTTATTTGTTTCGGGATGTATTTCCTTGGGCTGCATGGGTAATATACCGTACCAAGTGGTTGAGAATTTATATATTATTGAGGGATGGATTTCCTGGACATGGATTTGTCCGAAGTACTTGATACCTGGAGATGGATTTCTCCATAGGATTGGATTTCCCTTTTTCCTCGGTACTGGATGACTTATAGTTAGTGTTGTATATTTTCCGAGATGGATTTCCCTAGGCCGCATGGGCCATATACAATGCCGAGTGGTTGAGTATGATGAGTGAAAAGTGTGAGACAGTGAGATTGAGTACTCAGAGAGTGTGATTACATGATTCATCTTTGAGATACATGGTAGTGGCATGCATATATGACATACATGCATAGAGACACATTTTCCTCATGTTGTACGGTATCATGACGTTCATGATTTCTTTTACACTCTTTGATATGTGGGCAAAAAGATGTATTTCACACTTGCTATTCGGAAAGAAAATGAAACAACTTATTTATTTTGGAAAGGATTTTTGGTAAGAATTTTAGTTTTTATCTCGTATTTTTCGAAGATTTTTGTAAAGTATTGGGTTTACACTAATATTCTTGAAAAGCAGAACTATTTTTCGGAAAGGTTGTGAAAAACCTTAGCATTTTATCTTTAAGTTACTTCCTTATTTATATGCTCTATGTGGTCATGAATTGTTGTTGGCTTTTGGTGTTGGACCCGACCATGTTTCATCTCGTCACTGCTCTCAACCTAAGTTTAGATTTGTTAGTTATTGAGTATATGAGGTCGGTTGTACTCATATTACACTTCCTGCACATTGCATGCAGATTTCGGATGTCAATGTTGATGTGTTCGATGGGAGCTGAATTGGAAGATGTACCTACGTTCCGGTTGTGGTTGCCTCTTGTTTATGGTAGCCGTAGATTTAAAAAACTCTGTTTATGTACTTTTCAAACAGAAGATGTATTTACTTCATATAAGCTTTTTAAACTCTATTCTTAGAAGCTCATGATTTGTACTACCAGTCCTTGGAAAATGTAAAAGATTCAGAAATTTCTTTATTTAATTGTTGAATTAATATTATTGAAATCGAATAGTTAGTAGTTGGCTTACCTAGCGGGTTGGGTTAGGTGTCATCACGACTAGTGGATTTTGGGTCGTGATAGAGATGAAACAAGAAAATAATGTCATTATTATGGCATGGATATTCATTGGTCACGTACCTATTGTACACCAAAATATTTTGGCGATATGATTATTAAAGGACAACAGTAATGCAAGAAACGGATCTTGCATTTAGTTTTGACCATGACAGTAATGGTACAACTTTCTCTTTAAAAGAGATATACCATATGGATGTTGATAAATATGTGGTAGTACAAAATTAATTGAGAGCTCTGGAAGAGCCAATTATTACAAATTTGGAGGAATAAAATTGATTATCAATAAAGCATTATGTTGTAGTAAGTGTCAAAACTGGTTGAGTTTCTAAAGTATTCGCGAAAGCGGCTGGTTATATTGAGACTATAAATAATGAGAAGATTTAATATCTTTATATTACTATAACTGTAGCGGGGTCATATGTATATGAAAACTACCCGCTTTATTATCTTATTTGTACTACACAAATATAAATATGGTAAAATTATATGACTCGGTAAACTAGATCTTTATTGATATAAAAACCCATGCCATAGTAAACTGGAATTTAATTAACAATTGCACATGTCATGACGTAAACTTGAAGTTTACTGATACAGATAGTTTTATTAGGCATGGCCTATTGAGCAATCTTGATTTAAGTATGATGTGCAAAATAAATGAGAATCTACCAGGAAAGTATTGAAGAAGTTTCTTCATGAATTCCCCTGTGTTGCTTGTTCTCGCAATTATTATACCAACTAAAATTGGGATTGAACCCCTTGAATTCTGAAATTTATCAAAGGTGAATAGAGCTTATTCACATGCAATGTAAACTTTATAAATATCACGACCCAAAATCCGCTAAAGGTCGTGATGGCGTCGGACACCACTGTCAGACAAGTCAACACTAAGAAGTTAATTAAATTCTCATATTAATATTCTTAAAATCATAAATTTCCTTCAATTTAACTAGTAAAAGTTGAACTTTACAGAATAAATAATAATATTTTTCACTTTCAATAATGAATATCCCATAATCATCCCAGAACCCGGTGTCACAAGTATATGAGCATTTACTAGGAAATAAAATAAAATAAAATACAACATCTGTTTGGAATACAAATTTGGACAGGAAAGAAAAATACAAACACTTCTCCTCTGCTGGTTGCAGATCGTAAAATGGAATACAACTCACCCAAGTCCCCGCATCAACCACGTTGCTTCGCCCATAAGGCCACTGAACATACATGTGAATGTACGACAAAACGTACAACATGTGTAGTATGAGTACGAAAACAACGTGTACCCAGTATGTATCCAGTCTAACCTCCAAGAAGTAGTGACGAGAGGTCGACTTCGACACTTACTAGTGGTCCAATAATATCAAGTATAGTAAAAAGGTAATTAAATGTGAGGCAGAGTAAATAAACTAATGAAATAAGCATAAAGATACGTGATACAAATTTCCCTCTTTACAATGAACTCAAGCTTCCCATTTAAAATTCCCTCCTTAACCGGAGCACACATAGGGGTGTAGTGGACCTCATCAAGTAGATTATCATAAATTCAAATCCGGAAAACTCACGGATACACAGGCTGCTTGCCAAATATTATGCACGATTCCATGAGAATATGATATAGGAAATGTCGTGGTGTGACGCCCGTTCCAACATAAAAATTAAATTCTACACTACCGAGAGTCGAACGGCATGAACCATAGATGCATCTATTAACCTGCCGAGGCGAACGGCCCGCTCCCATGAGAGTGTGGTACATAGATCCTACCGAGGCGAACAACCTGATCCCATAAGAGTGAATTACATAATCCTGCCGAGGTGAACAGCCTAATCCCATTAGAGTAGTAGAAATTTACCCCGCTCGCAAAAAAATGATTGCGACACAGTTATACATAGAATTTCACAAATTATTATTATTATTATTATAATATTTTTTTAATTCTTTTCAACATATGAAATCCAAATGAAACTTTCAAGTTTCAAAATCCTCAATTTCAACTCTTTTCAAGGCATTTAACAACATACTCGATCTATATTCCTTTCAAGGTAAGTAAATAACAGGATGAAATAATGGTATCAGCAAATCATGGTGTAAGACTAGAACTACTCGGACATAGGCATAATTAGTAGCTATGTATGGACTCTCGTCACCTCGTGTGTACATAGCCCCCATAAATAGAAGAGTGTAATAATTTAGTTCACATATGGGATTAATTCTCTCTTACAAGGTTAGAAAGGAGACTTACCTCGCTCCGAAGCTCCATAATCGGATCCCAAGCCCTTCCGACGACTCAAACCGATGCCCAATGTTCCAAAACTAGTCAATAAATTTTCAAACCAATAAAAATATACTCTAATTCACTTAACAATTCAATTTATAACCATTCCAACCCGTTCGAAAAGTCAATAAAAATCACCCTCGGGCCCACGTGCCTGGATTTCGAAATTTTTTGAAGATAAACTTTACCCATAACCTCACGAACTCAAATATATAATTTATTCTCAATTCCATGCCCAAATTCGTGGTCAAAATCCAAAATTCCAAATTCTAGGTTTTCTACCAAGAACCTCACAATTTCTACTAATTCCATGTTTAAATCCTTATACAAATCATGTATCTAACTTATAATAAGTGGGGATCGCTTACCTTGAGTTTCTTGATGAAAATCTCCCCTTGAAGCTCTCCAAAATCGCCCAAACCAAATGAAAATGGGAGAAAAATGGCCAAATCCTGTCTTTAATACCTAAAGTGATGTTGTTCATGGCCTCAAACCGCCGAACGATGCGCTAGAGCTCCAAACAACCGGTCGGTTCATTATATTCTCTCCCACTTAAACATATGTTCATCCTCGAACGTGCTAAGAACTGCTTTGGAGTTGTCTCTCGAATGTGCTAAGAACTGCTCTAGAGTTGTCTGAAATTACTGTTTAACACCTCATGCACCTACCCATGCTATCACAACTTAGTTGAGCACATTAGCCCGAGCAAACCTGAAGATTTCCCCTTTTACTTAGCCAAATAGGCCTTAGAGCCCAATTCCAACATCCGGAATTCTCTTCCAGGCCTGCTTCCATCATACGAACACCATATCAATCTCTATACGATGCACAAATACATGATTGCATACCTTTGCTAAATCCACACTATGCACCACATAGTTCATATGACCATAATAACATCCTTTGATACAATAGTCGAAATTTCACAAATTCGATGCTCCCAATGCACCTCATGACATATATAAGTCTTGTTCTAACTCTTGCAATACCGCCACGACGGAAAGGATGTGTAGAAATTCATAACAAATTGCCGAGTCAACAAATCACTGTGTCTCTCCTCCTGACATGGACCATTACCTCATTATGAACCAAATATCGATATTTTCTCTTTAATATGCTTCGTATAATCCGATCGCACTGATCCCAGATCCAATAATCTCATCTCACCCAGTATATGTTCTTCAAGTAATAAGCCTCCTCAAACATTGCCAAAAGTCTCATATGATGCTACAATGTGCCAACAAGCTACAAATTCGAATGTGATACCAAAGGGAAAAATGAACTCTGGAAAGAACTACTCAACCCACGTAACTAATTAAGCATCCGAAAAGATGTTATGAACCTTCCTCAGAAACTAAGAAACAAAACACACAAGAATAGATATGGGAAACTATTACCTAGCATCACACTGTTGCATCATGCAACCCGATACACACAAGATACCGTTGCAGCGTGCAACCCGATCCAACCATGATACCCGTGGTGGCATGCCACCCGATCCAAACAATATACCCGTGGCGGCATGCCACCCTATCTATACATAATAGTCTATAAGGAAAATACTTACCGAGATAAAATGCTCATAACTATGAAATACCCGAATATCGATCACAGGTAGTAGTGCCACACGTTACAAAACCCAAGCACGACTACGATGCGATATATGATCTGCATCTAGAGAGCCATCTTGCTCACATAACACCATCGCCACTCAGAACCTCAACACATGCGAAATTAAACAAATCGTGTCACAACCCACATGGCACAATAGAGTATTACATGAAATAGCTGACGACATAATAACCTCCAACGTCCGAATACTCCTCCATAAGGAATGTTATGCTGAATAAACACACCCAGACTGGTGTAGAGTACATATCCACATTTGTATTCATCCACGGACCTCAAGCCGATTCTGATCGTATTACACTAGACCAATAACCTTTCAAGGATCTACAACAACCCCTTTTTCCCATGACCCACAATAGCAACCTTCAAATCCAGAACACACTTCCGCAATCCATAATCAAATGAATTGTAACGACCTGGCCGGTCATTTTGAGAATTTATGCCCCGATCTCCTATTAAGTGCTTTCCCCGTATTTATTTATGGTATTGTGAGATGTCGGGAGGATTCGTTTGGAGTTTCAGAGTGTTTTGGGACAAATGGTCCCTAAATGAGAGTTTAAGATTTAGAATTTGGACCGTAGTCAGAGCAGTGTGAAGACAGCCTCGAAATGGAATTCTGTCAATTTTGTTATATCCGTTGGGCGATTTCGGGCTTAGGGGCATGTTCGTATTGTATTTTGGAGGTCCGTAGCTTATTTAGGCTTGAAATGCCGAAAGTTGAATTTTTGAAGTTTCTAAATCGATAGTGTGATTTTGATATCGGGATCGGAATCCGATTCCAAAAGTTGGAATAGCTCCGTAGTATTGAATGTGACTTGTGTGTAATATTTGCGGTCAATTGGACATGGTTTGGTTGGTTTCGACATTAGTTGTAGAATTCTTGAGATTTCAAGTTCATTAGGCTTAGATTGGAGGGTGAATCGTAGTTTTAGCGTTGTTTGATGTGATTCGAGGGTGGGATTAAGTTTGTATAATGTTTTAGTATTGGTTGGCATGTTTGGTTGAGGTCTTAGGGGCCTCGGGTGTGTTTCAAATGCTCAACGGGTCATTTTCGGACTTGGAGAAGTGACAGATTTTTTTGGTGTTTTGTTGCAGAGGGATCCTTCTTCGCATTCGCGAAGAGTATCTGGGAGAGGCATCTAAGTTGTGCTTCACGTTCGCAATGATGCTCCCACATTTGCGAAGGCGTGGACCCTTTAGCCTACGCGTTCGCAACAAGGTCCTCGCGTTCCCGAAGGGTCCGCCAGTGCAAGCTACGCATTTGCGAGTGGACCCTCGCATTCGTGAAAAAGGAAATTGGCCAGTGGGAGTTTTGTGCATCGCGTTCATGATAATAGTCTCGCGTTTGCGAAGAAGAACGCGTCTGGGCAGAATTTAAATTCCAAAATCGAGGTTTTGAGTTCATAACTCAAAAATTTGATTGATAGCTCGGTAGGAGGTGAAATTTGGAGAGATTTTCAGAGGAAGTTAGTGGGTAATGATTCCTAACTCTTTTTTTTATTATAACCCATTAATCTAAACATGAATTCATCATCTAATATCGGATTTGGGGTGAAAATTGGGGAAAATTGAGAAAAGTTTTTAAGCCTAAATTTGGGGTTTTGATCAAGATTTTGGTATCGGATATGAGTGAATTTGGTATGGTTAGACTCGTGAGTGAATGGGTGTTCATAATTTGTGACTTATACCCGATTTTGAGACATCGGCCCGGGGAGGATTTTTCGGCGTTTTTCTATTTTTTACCTTAGCTTCGATTCCTTTAGCTAAATTCGTTGTTTGTAGTTATATTTACGTTATGATATTGATTTGATTAGATTTGGGCCACTCGGAGATGGATACTCGTGGCAAGAGCGTGATTTTGGATTGATTTTAAGCTGGTTCGAGTTAAGTGTCTTGCCTAACCTTGTGTGGGGGGACTCCCCTTAGGATTTGGTATTGTTGTTATATGAATGTCGTGTATGTGAGGTGACGAGTGCGTACACGTGCTAATTGTTGGAAAACCCTGTTTCCATTAAGTAAATATCTGTGTTTCCTTTTTGTTGCACCCTACTTGTATTTTAAAGCCTACTTTTAGCTTAGGAAAACATGCTTAAGTGACTTAACTGTTCTATCTGCTTAAACTGTTTACTTGAAATTCTGTGCAGTATGTTTAGAATAGAAACCTCTGTTTTCTTGGTATGAACCTGGATAGAACTATACATTGTTTCTTGAGACTGTTGTGGTTTTACTTTGGGACTACGAGACGATATCCCGGGAGATCTCCCTACATGTTTACTTTGGGACTACAGATCGGTATTCCGGGAGATCGCCCTGCACATTAATATTTGGGACTACAAAATGACATCCCGGGAGATTCCCCTATACTGGATATTTACTTTGGGACTACGGATTGGTATTCCGGGAGATTTCACTGCATATTTATGATTAGAACTACGAGACGATATTCCGGGAGATCCTCTGCACATTTACGTTTGGGACTACGGGACAATATTCTGGGAGATTCCTTATTGCTATCTCTGTGTACTGAGGTATATTCTTTATGTGATTTTATTCTTTATCGATTGTTAGCATTTTAATTATATTGTCGTATTCTATACTGCTTCACCATGTTATTCATTTATAACCAGTAGGGCTCTGACCTTCCTCGTCACTACTCGACCGAGGTTAGGCTTGGCACTTACTGGGTACCACTGTGGTGTACTCATGCCCTTTCCTGCACATGTTTTTCGTATGCAGATCCAGGTTCTTTGGCTCAGCCCTATTTCTAGTGAGGCGAGGCAAGGCTTTGAGGTACATCTGCCGCGTCCACAGACCTGGAAGTCCTTCTCTATTCTCCCCTTTAGCCTTAGACTTCCTGTATTTACTTTTGATCTGATATTCTGGAGTTAGAACTCTATAGTTTTCTATAGCTTGTGATTTCATGAGATTCCGGGTTTTGGGAGTTTGATTCAGTTTTGAGAGTATGTATTGTATATGTCGAGTGGCATCTTAAACTCTTTTATTATGTTTTATCCACAACTTACTAATTTCATATTTCATTTCCTTTTTCTGCAATTTGTTAGGCTTACCTAGTCGTAGAGACTAGGTGCCGTCACAACAGTTCACGGAGGGAGAACTTGGGTAGTGACATGAATCGAGTGCCCTTCAGGCATAAATTCTCACATTAGCGATAGTACCATAATCTCCATACTTGGTTTCAATCTTCAATCAATCAAGTGACTACATTTCACACTTATACAATCTTCCCGTGGGATATGCTCCCATGACCTTGCGCACCTGGTAACAAGTTTCAACGTCCATACCAGCAGCCACACTAATGTTGTAAAACAAATCAAGGACCCTCAAATCCGTACACAAGGCCTCTTACACATGAAAACGATCTCAGGTGAATCTAAAAACAATATTAGCTTACTCTAACCATCCGAATCCTTTCTTGCTCATCCGAGCTCTTGACATTCTTGTCGACACCAAACTGCAATCTTGATCTTTAACTTTCAAATTTCATGCCTCTCATCGCACGTATCTTACCAACATGCGGGAGCCTATGAATTTCATCACAACTCCTGAACCACTAATAAGATACACACTTGATCATGTAGAAACACTTTCATCTTACTCATTTCGGGAGAACCATTGCAACACGTGACTGAATTCCTATAACCACAGAAAATACAAACCACGAGTAGTGGTCTAAACCACCATTAATCTTCCAGGATACATCTACACATAATAGGCCATAACACTCGAATGCCTCCAAATAAAACCAATTACGGTGACCATCAATCCTCGCATGTACCGCCACAAATCACATGTATAACTTAACATGTTGAAGGAACTGGTCATGCCACCATCATGCTAATTCAGTCATTGCTAACCGAACCAACTTCTTCTAATTTACTCTGGACTTGCCTTAGAGATGATAATAGCTCGATTCCAAATATAACAAACCCAATATGCACTCATCCTGAGTGACCCTATTTCACCAGACCACGTTGCCTCAAAACCCACGAACTAACTCATACCCTCCTTGTGCGTACATTCGCATTTTAACTGGTACACCCTTTCTGATAATTCCTCTATGAATCTAAAATTATTTTCTCCCATTCATCCAATGCTGCAACGCAAACTGATGATAACATAGAACACTCCAAGCCCCTTTCATAATCCACTGCAAAAGCTTGATACTTATCCATACCACGGACTCAAAATCCTTAGGCACCACACTTTAATTTTGAACCCACTAGGTCCATTGTTGAGAGTCACCCACTCTAACTTGTTCCCAAAAAATTAAACTCCAAGGCCCTACTAGCATATGAACACCCTCTCAAAGAAGCAACCGGCTGAATTCATTCCTTGTATATCACATCCAAATGAAGCATAGATTCTGAGTCTTCCCAAAACCTGAACATGAACCAATAAAGCCCAAATATAGCACACATTCCTCAAATCCTTTGCTCGAATTACCACTGACGTTTTCTGTCCTTAGTCATAATAACCTACCAATACACCGATAACCCAAAACTACACAAGCAGACAGACACGCGACCCAACCGTAGACAGTGGTGCTCCCCCATTTAGCTTGAAGCTACAATTATATAACCCTGGGAACCACCAAGAATTCTTTCTTTCCCATCGATATCAACGGAAAGCCCAACAATGCATTCAAAACTCGAAGTCATGTTGCATCCAAATAAAATCAGCAGACCCAGTCACTGTCCATCATGATTCCCAAATTGCTCTAAACTTTCCTCAAGGCGTGTGGCTATCTTACCACAGAACCCATATGCTACTCTGCCACTTCCCACTTTGGTTAAACCCTCTCCTTTAAGCAACTATTTCACTCCCGTTTCTCACTTTTGGCCTTCTAGAAGCCTATCCACCGTAAGATACCTCCCATCTGTCCTTCATCATCCTTCGCTGCCCGGTTGTTGCCTTAAGTCAGAATCCATCTCTATAGCATTTGAACCAATAGATTGCTACCAACTTTAAACCCCTCCAAAGATCATCTTCCTCGAGCCGTCAACATTAGAAATACCCATTTAAATTTCGGAACCTACACACCGTTATCTTTGATAACCACTCCTTAGGCACCATTTCAGAACACCCTGCCCCAAAGGCCAAAAATGAAAGAAAACCATAACACTAACAAACCTAACGCATTTAACAAGAACGATGACACCACATCACAAATGAAAATTCTTCCACGCTCGTTAAATACCAAGTTTTGTTACTCCATCAACCCAAACTTGAAAATTTATAGTCCGATTACCTTTCCTCCACCGGAAATAAAATACCGAATCTCTGAATCATGCATTGAGTAAACCTCCTTCCAAGTCATTCACTGCCTCGTTGCATAGACAAGCATCCAACCATTACACAAACATTGTGCGATAGAAACACCTAAATCATCATAACAATTAATACCGAATCTTAAAACCTTAGGTAATACTCATACTGAGCTGAAACAACAAAATAGCCTTCCACAAAGAGACGACAATAGCCCGATCAACTACGCAGGGAAAAATATCCTGTACCACATCTGTAGTACCATTACGATTCCTCAATTCCAGATTTATAACAAGCGCTTCACGTTGCATAAGATTTAATAGAAAGGAAATGAAGGCATAAGACTCAAGGGAATCAAATCACACGATGAGGAATCAATAAGGGAAGTGCTCCTAACAGCCCTGTAGCCTCTCGAAGATAAGTACAGACATCTCCATACCGATCCGCAAGACTGTATTGGACTTGCTCATGACTCATGAGACCTAAGTGAACCTAGTGCTCTGACACCATGTTGTCACAACCTAAAATCCGTTAAAGGTCGTGATGGCACCGGACACCATTGTCAGACAAGAAAACACTAAATATTTAATTAAATTCTCATTTTAATATTCTTGAAATCATAAATATCCTTCAATTTAACTAGTAAAAGTTGAACATTACAGAATAAATAAAAATGTTTTCCACTTTCAACACTGAATACCCCATAATCATCCCAGAACCCGGTGTCATAAGTGCTGAGCATTTACTAGGAAATAAAATACAATATCTGTCCGAAATACAAATTTGGATAGGAAAGAAAAATACAAACACTCTGAAGGAGACTCTGCTGGTTGCAGATCGTAACATGGAATACAACTCACCCAAGTCCCCGCATCAACCACGCTGTTGTGCCTAAAAAGACACTAAACATACATATGCTTGTACAACAAAATGTACAGCAAGTGTAGTATGAGTACGAAAAAAATGTGTACCCATTAAGTATCCACTCTAACCTCGAAGAAGTAGTGACGAGAGATCGATTTCGACACTTACTAGTGGTCCAATAATATCAGGTACAGTAAAGAAGTAAATAAATGTGAGGCAGAGTAAATAAATGAATGAAATAAGCATAAAGATACGTGATACAAATTCCCCTCTTTACAATGAACTCAAGCTTCCCATTTGAAATTCCCTCCTTACCTAGAGCACACATAAGGGTGTAGTGGACCTCATCAAGTGGATTATCATAAATTCAAATCCGGAAAACTCACGGACACACCGGCTGCTTGCCAAATATTATGCATGATAGGAAATGTCGTAGTGTACAACCCGATCCAACGTAAAAATTAAATTGTTCACTGCCGAGGGTCGAACGACACGAACCATAGATACATCTATTAACTTGCCGAGGCGAATGACCCGCTCCCACGAGAGTGTGGTACATAGATCTTACCGAGGAGAACGGCCTAATCCCATAAGAGTGAAATAAATAATCTTGTCGAGGCAAATGGCTCGATCCATAAGAGTGTAGAAATTTACCCCGCTAGCGGAATATGATTATGGCGCGGTTACATATAGAATTTCTCAAATAACTATTATTATAATATTCTTTAATTATTTTCAGCATATGAAATCCAAATGAAACTTTCAAATCCCGAAATCCTCAAATTCAACTCTTTCAAGGCATTTTATAAGCATACTCGATCTAAATTCCTTTCAAGGCAAGTAAATAATAGGATCAAAAACGGTATCAGCAAATCATGGTGTAAGCCTAGAACTACCCGGACATAGGCATAATTAGTAGCTACATATGGACTCTCATCACCTAGTGCATATGTAGCCCCCACAAATAGAAGCATGTAATAATTTAGTTCACCTATGGGATTAATTCCATCTTACAAGGTTAGAAAGGAGACGTACTTCGCTCCGAAGCTCCATAACAGGCTCCCAAGCCCTTCCGACGACTCAAATCGATGCCCAACGCTCCAAATGTAGTCAATAAATGTGCAAAGCAATAAACATATACCCTAATGCTCTTAACAATTCAATTTATAACATTTTCCAACTACGTTCGAAAAGTCGATAAAAATCACCCTCCGGCCCACATGCCCGGATTTTGAAAATTTTCAAAGATAAACTTCACCCATAACCTCACGATCTCAAATATATAATTTATTCTTAATTCCATGTCCAAATTCGTGGTCAAAATCCAAAATTGTAAATTCTAGGTTTTCTACCAAGAACCCCAGAATTTGTACTAATTCCATGTTTAAATTCTTAACAAACTATATATCTAACTTATAATAAGTGGGGATCACTTACCTTGAGTTACTTGATGAAAATCCCCCCTTGAAGCTCTCCAAAATCGCCCAAACCAAATAAAAATGGGAGAAAAATGGCCAAATCCCATCTTTAAATTCACACTGCCCAGCATTGTCCTTCTTCGCGAACACGGCACAAGCCTCGCGTTCGCGAAGCTCAACAACCTCATGCCCAGAAATCCCTCTTTGCGTTCGCAACCCTCTAATCACATTTGCAAAGACCAGCTGCCCTGACCCTTCGCGTTCGTGTTCCCTTCTACGCGTTCGAGTAGGTGAAAAGACCTTAGGCCCAACTCCCCATTTTCTTCTTCGTGTTCCCGTTACCTTGGCCGCGTTCGCGAAGGCTTGACCAGCTCTTTCCTCACGTTCGCGCCTACTGCCTCGCGTTTGTGAAGGACAAACTCAGCATCCTCATAAATTCCTCTTCGCGAACGCGGGATTTCCTTCGCGTTCGCGAAGAAGGAAACCAAACACCAGCAACAGCAGTCCAAAATTGGTTCAATTAATCTGAAACACACCCGAGGCCCCCGGGACCTTGACGAATCACACCAACCAATCTCATAACCTAATACAAACTTGCTCGAGGCCTGAAATCACATCCAACAACATCGAATTCATGAATTTCACCCCAATCCAAGCTTAATGAACTTTAGAATTTCAAACTTCTACATTCGATGCCGGAACCTATCAAATCACGTCCAATTGATCTTAAATTTTGCACACAAGTCACATTTCGCATTACGGACCTACTCCAACTTCCAAAATCGAATGCGACCCTAATATCAAATAAATTCACTTTCGGTCAAATTTCTCAAAACCTTCAAATTCCTACTTTCGCCAAATGACCCCACAATGACTTACAAACCTCCAAATTCACATTCGGACACGCACTCAATACTAGAATCACCATACAGAGCCATTACCAGACTCAAAATCCCAAACGGAGATCGATTACATTGAAATGTACTTCAACCCAAATTTATGAAATTCTTCCAAAATGCTAACTTTCACAATAGGCACTGAAACGCTCCTGGGTCATCCAAACCCCGATCCAAACATACGGCCAAGTTCAAAATAATCATACGAACCTGTTGGAACCTTCAAATCCCAATTCTGATGTCGTTTACTCAAAAATTTAACCTTAGTCAATTCTTCTAACTTAAAGCTTTCGAAATAAGAATTTTCTTTCCAAATCAACTCCGAACTTTCCGAAATCAATTCCTACCACGCATACGAGTCATAATACCTGAAGTGATACTGCTCATATCCTCAAACCACTAAACAACGCGCTAGAGCTCAAAATGATAGGTTTGATCATTACAATAAAGATGCATCTATGAGATGGTTACATGTGCGTTTATTATCAATCCGAACCTTGAATGCCAGGTTTCTTGCTTAATAATTTAATTTAGAGCATAATTTTTAGATTTTCTATTCAAGGCAGTTCATCGTGATAAGTTGATTTACATCACAGTTGATTTAGCAAAATAATTTATTGAGTGCGTCCAATTAATAGCTAAACTATTGCTTATGAGAGCAATGTTATCTATATCAGTTTGATATACGTTTGATGGTAGGCTAGGAGCTCGTGTTTTAGCTACATTTTGCACTCTAGTTACTACAATTTGATTCTATTTGAGCCTAATTACTAATACTTTATACTTATTACGTGTATTATGCTATGTCGGATGTGATTTCGAGTGGAGAAACAAGTTTGGAGCTAAAATGGATGATTTGGAGCTTTGAAGTCTGAGTAAAAATCCATGAAATTACGTCTAGATCACGTTCGGGGGTCGAGCACCAAGTCTGAAAGTCAAAAGTGAAAAACAAAGATTACTTTGGAAAACATGCACTATTGCGCCGCGCCATGTGCCACATGGCACAGGGTGTTAATGCAAAATTTTTACAGAGTGTAAAAATCAGTTCTTTGAACTTCCCCACAGGTGCACCACATGGATGTGCAAATTTTACATGGTATAAATACATCTAAAATTGGGAGAGCATTGGAGACTCTAAGGCACAAGGATTCATCATTCTTTCCTCAACGCAACACCCTAGATTGGATTGAATTCATGTTTTCTTACTCTTTAATTATATTTGTGATGACTTCCTCCATGATTATGGAGTAGTTTCGCTTAGGGTTTGATGTATATGGTGTTTTGATTGATATTTGTGGATTTTACTCTAGGGGTTGCTCTGATAGTAAGCAACCTCCATTTCCAACCAAGAGGTTGTGAGTTCGAGTATCCCCAAGAGTAAGGTGGGAAGTTCTTGGAGGGAAGGATGTCTGGGGTCTATTTGGAAACAACCTCTCTACCCCAGGGTAGGGGTAAGGTCTCCGTACACACTACCCTCCCCAGACCCCACTAAGTGGGATTATACTGGGTTGTTGTTGTTGTTGTTGTTGTTGTACTCTAGTTCTTTGCTTGAATTCGTTTATGGAACTTTGAATTATTTGCAACTTTATTCATCAGATTATTTAATCGAAAGAGGAATATTGTGGTGATTATCGTGCATTATTTTATTTGATTTAATTCAGTGATTCTCTTAAATAATCGAAAGAGCTTGTTGAATTTTTAATTAATTCAAGTTAGGAAGATATTCAAGAGATGTTTTCTAGAAAACTAATCCATGAGTGCATGCTTGCGAATTTCACTGCACGTCACATTAGTTTATTGAATGATTTAGACTTAATCGAGAGATGAGTCTGAATTGGAAGAACAAGCTAATCACCTATTGAATTCATGAGAATCTATAGAACCTTAAGAGTGAAATATAACAACAACATATCCACAATAGCAGTCTTGAACCAATCATATCAAAACTCTTATTTCTCACATTGATAAGAAACCGACTCTGTTAATCTTCAGTTCTTTACAGTCAATTGTCATATGCTATACTTCTGTAGTTAATCATAGTTCGTAATCATTCCAAATCAAGTTTTGATCATCATATATAATAGTTAAACCAGAAATTACTAGAGCATTATTTAAATCCAATCCTCGTGGAGACGATAATTTATCTATACTATCTTTGGCCAGCGAGCATCAATTTGGTGTTATATTTTGTGCTCATCAAATTTTGGTACCATTGGCGAGGATTGGCAACTAATAGTGTTCAAAATAATTTTTGGTGTTAATACAGAAATTATCTTTTATTTTTTTTAATTTTTTCTTCTTATTTTTCTTTAGTTAGCTTGTCTTCAAGATTTTTTTGTAGTACCTGACAAGTGCTAGGGAGTAAACTTGAAGAAGATATTCCTGGCACTGAACATTCAAGTGTTGTGAAGATGGAAAACAACCAGCCTAAGAAAACAGTTGAAGAGTTTGCAGTTGAGCATTATCACAAGTCTGCTATTTGTTTTAGATGTAGTAAAAATCATCTATGGTTGACTGTTAAACATGTAAGTATTCCTCCTATGGTTTGTCTTTTGAACAGTCTTATTCTATTTTTAGTTTGTACATGTATGAGGTTTTATATGGGCACAATCTTAACTCTGGTTGGGATGAATACCCTTATTATGACTGTAATGAGTGCGAAGTGAGACAACCACTTCAAGAGGAGAATGGTAGCTTAGAAGAGCTTATGTATAAGTTTATGAATAGTGTTGAAGAAATATTTATACAAAATCAAGAAGGACTTATATTAAATACTGATTCCATTAAGAACCTAACAACGCAAGTGAATCAAATAGTAAATATACTTTTTGAAAGCTCATTGCATTGTGATAGGGAATATATGGAGTAGATACCCAGTGAGAATGAGCCTACCTAAGAGGATGAGCATCTACAAAGAGAAGTTATCACTCTGTAAGAACACTGTGATTCAGTTGAGATGATTATAGATGAGGCTTTGGTCGATTGTGAGTAATAAAAGAAGAGTTCAAACCCCCATCCATCTTTTCACATTTACAACTTTTAGTAGAAGAATGAGGAACAATTGGTCTAGGACATATCAAAAGAATATTCACACGACCTTTCTTCTTTGTTTCTTTATTCTAAAATAGATCATGTGAATTTTATTTTTTGGGATTTACAGAAAGATACATGGATTGATCTTGTGAAAGAATACAGGAACAAGTTGAGTATCATCCCGAAGGAGCAATTCATTGCTCAAAATGAGGCCAAGCAAGAAAGAAAACAGCGGGTCTTGCAGATATCTCAGAGTACTTTGGCCTAATGAGCTCTATAAAGAATTTCGATAAGCAGAAATGAAGAATGAATTCAGAATTAGGGGTGGAGTTCATCAGTTTTCGGAAAAGAAAAAAATTCAAGGGAGTTTACTTTACCTCTTGCTTTTTTACTTGTTTGTCATAGGGACGTGCCACAACTTAACGTGTGGTGGAGGGTGTAAATATGTGTGTAATTTATTTTATTTTTTTGTGTGTTTTTGTCGTTATTTTATATATTTTTTAAAAAAATTAGACTTTTTCCGACGATGGATTTCCTCGACTATCTTCTTGAGGGATCAAAGTCGAAGAAAAAAAAATTATTTTATTTTCGTAGGTAGTGTAATAATTTTTCCTTGGTTTTTCTTTGTGTCATGGTTATTTTTCAATGGAGTGTAGAAAAAAAGATTATTTTATGTCAACTTGAACCGAGTGTAGTTAGTTTTTCTTTTGTTAGAAAATTTGAAGTCTTGTGCTATGATATTAAATGGATATGACTTTTTTTGATTTCATTCTGACTTGAGAGCAGTGAGTTCCTTAGTTATGATGTGTGGGCTTAGCTCTTGACTCGTCTATAAGTGCCTTAAATTGTTTGATTTTGACTTTGCTTAACTGCTTTGACTAGAGAATCATGATAGATCTGATATTGAGTGAGTTATGTACGGACATGTGTGTGAGATTTTACTTATATTCTGTGCATGTCAGTTGATGTCTAAAACTTGCCCCATGTGTTTGCAAAGTAAAATAAATGTTTTGTTCAGGCTAGAAAGTGATATATGCATTTCTTTATTGAGCTAGATATTTGCATGTGATCCACCTAATTAATGTGCATATTAGTTGGTCCTTTTGAGCCTGTAATCCTATTTTTATGGCAACCACACTACAAGCCTGGGCCCTTTCTTTGAATTGACAATTTGTTTGAACCATTTACCTCTCTTGAATACTTGAATTTGTTATGAGCTTGTAAAAGCTAACTTGTGGTATGATCGGATTTATGAGTGGAACTATTAAAAAAGGAGAAAGCTGCATTGTTTGAAAAACTGTGAGAGCCACTTGTGGGAAATTGAAAAAAAAAATGAGTGAG
Source organism: Nicotiana tabacum (assembly GCF_000715075.1). Taxonomy (NCBI): domain Eukaryota; kingdom Viridiplantae; phylum Streptophyta; class Magnoliopsida; order Solanales; family Solanaceae; genus Nicotiana; species Nicotiana tabacum. The sequence goes on along the minus strand of NC_134089.1, from coordinate 161,619,073 downwards.
TTTGTTTGGAAAAAAATCAGAACTTAGAGAAGGAAAAAAATTGATTCCTTGTTAGTGGTATTTCTCATCTTGTTTGTTCTTAAATAAATTGGGAGCTTGATGTTGTTATATTGTGAAAGTTGGGGTTTGGTTCAACATAAGTGTGGAGTTCAAACTGTTAATGTATAGGAAGAAATTTGAGTTGTTGTAGATACATGTTGACATGGTTGGTGCTGACACATTAGGCTATGACATGCGCCCTGTGTTCCTGTTATATTTGATTTGAAATGTGATATCTAAGTGAAATAAATAGCCTCTGTAACCCCTGTTCTCGTTTGTCTGACTTGTATGTCACCTAGTGTGTTATTCTGGAAAACATATCAACTATTTGTGCTTGCTTGACTTGAGAGTTGAACAGAACAGTTTTGATTGAGTCATGTGCAATGTATGTGTAAGAATTTGTGTTATTCTGTGCTATCATGTGTAGTCTAGAACATGCCATGTGTATTACTCCAAGCGAAATCATTGAGTTGTGCTAGTCTAGGAGATGATGTAGGCAATTCTTTACTTGATCTTAGATGTGCTTATCACTTACAAATAAAATTTTTCCGTTACTAGCCCCTTTGAGCCTACAGACTTTTTTCTTGGCACCCACATTACAAGCGGTATCCTGATTTTTTTTCTTAATTTGAGATTGTGGAAACTTTACCTCTGAAGACATTTAGGCGCTAAAAAAAAATAAGTGAGAGATTTGAAAAGTAGCTTTCGAGTGGAACCATAGAAGGACCCATAAGGTGCACTAAAGTTGTGAAAAAGATCACTAGCCGATAAACCTTAAAGTATGGAGTGTGTGTAGAAAAAAAAGAGAAAAAAAAAATTGCATGGGAAAAAATAGACAAATAATGTTGATAGTCAAAAAGGAAGAAAAACACACATCTCCAGATCTTACTAATTCATGCTAATGGGGGATGTAAAAGTGCTTAATTGAAGAAAAGGCTATGTTTCTATGGTTAGTGGCAAATGAATTGGTTGAGAAGAATACGTCGATTTTTGAGTGTACTGTATTAAAGTACTTTAGAGGGTTAGTCATTATTCTTAAAAATATCCAACCCATCCTTTAGCCTACATTACACCCCATAACATCCTAATTGATCCTAGATTTGCACATGAAATTCTTTGTGAGAATGAGTGACTTTTTTTTCAATTGTGTGGTGTCCTTAATTTATGTTCAAAGTTTTACTTGATCGTGTTGACTATTTTCATATTTATTTTCTTGTTTGTTGGTGAGGGAACTTGATCTCAAGACAGATTGGTAATGTTGTCAACTTCTCTTGTTGGGTGAGTGCATGTGTTAAGGGTGTTTAATGGTAATGAGTCGGCTCTTAAGGTAGGGTGGTAATTGGTAGGTTGTTTGAATTAGTTGAATCGAGTGTTTATACTTGGGCATGTGTAAAACGGGAAGAATGTGAAATTCGTATATTCATACGAATTTATAGTTGAACTCGAAAGTGGGAACTGTAGATTTCATATAGGATTTGAGTTGAGTAAATTCTTGAATCTGGGCATCTAAGAATAGATTCGTGATTAGGATGGACATATTCTAGTTGCCTTACTTGGTTATTTTTGCAGGAAATATACACGAGTTCTTGTCAAGTTTGATTTTTATAGATATGTAGTCTTAGGTTGGCTTCAATAGGCGAGTGAAGCATCGAAAGAATATCGCGAGCATAACAAATTCTGCTAATCAACAAATTATATATGTCAAGTGATTACATGAACCAAAAAAAATGTAGTAGGAGAGACGTCAATCTCATAACCCTGGAATATCCTCATCTTATTGAATTCTTTCTAAGTGTTTGTTTGCTCTATTTGAGATCTTATTTTCTTTCTTTCTTATTAATTCGTAGTAATTTAGTTACAAAAATCACAATCATCTTCTTCACACTCACTTGAGTAGTAAATTTATAAATAGTTTAGATTGGACAATAGTTGATCATAAATCCTCGTGGGAACGACACTTTATTATCACCTTATTACTTGTCGACCGTGTATACTTGCGTGTGCATTTGTACCCAACAATAATTGGTTAGGAATTACTCCCCATTTAAACAAGTAGCTAGTCCATCATTGTTACACACTACTAATAAAATAGGAATTAGCGATGGACAAATTTTATAGTTAAACAATAAAATTTGTCGCTAATCCTACTTAGCTACGAATTAGAGACAAATTATCAAAAAGATATGTTAGCTACAAATGATTTGGCGAAAGATTGGCGATGAAGTTTATCGCTATTTAATATTAGTTTATTTAGTAGTGACACCAATTTCCTCCATGCTTCATTCTAAAAATCTCCTCTAAGTTTGTGGTACATTTTCTTTGTGGAGAAGCTAGACATCTTTAGAACCTCTGCCATCATATTACCTGCTCCAAAGAAATACTTTTTATCCTTAAAAATGAATGTCTGTAAACATGTATACAATACTTCTTCTAAAATTTGTAGAAAGTAATGTCATTAAACTTCTGCATTATACGAGAAATTTTTTTGTTGAATGTTTAGCAACACTCAAAATGTGTATAAATTATAAAAGCTACTCCCTTCGGTCTACAATAAGTGACCAATTTGCTTAGGGCATACCCATTAAGAAAATACTAAATTCTAGATGAAAATAGTTAGTGTGACTAAACTACCCTTCATTAAATGTTACACCATAGTTATAGTAGCACTTACTTCTCTTCTCAAATGTGAGGAGTAAATGAGTTTTTAGGGATACATGTATAAGGATAATTTTGAAAAACTAAATTAAATCTTTTTAATTATATAAAGGGACATTTATTGTAACGACCCGATAGGTCATTTTGCATTCTAGAACCTTGTTCCCTAAATATGACTTCCCGTACATGCTTTTACTATATTATGACTTGCGGGGATGGTTAGTTCGGGATTTGAAAGGGTTAGGGTTGAAATCGGCACACTTGGTTCATTAAGATTGGCTAAAAAGGCCAACTTCGGTCAACATTTTGGCCAAACGACCTCGAAATCGGGATGTCACGACCCAAGGTCTCCCTCCGTGAATTGTCGTGACGGCACCTAGTCTCTACGACTAGGTAAGCCTAATATTTTGCGTAAATGAAACGAAAACATGAAAACTAACAATTTAACAAGTAAATTTAATTAAGAAGTTTTGATGCCGCTTGGCATATACAATAATCACTCTCGAACTGAACATAAATGCTCCCAAAACTAGGAATATCATGAGTCACAAGCTACCGAAGTAAATACTGCTTCGAAACTCCAGAAACTATGAACGATGAAAAATACAAGAAAGTCTTTAACTTAAGGAAGAGTAGATTGGGACTCCTAGGTCTGCGGAAGTGGCAGATATACCTCGAAGTCTCTACAATTGCCTCGCCTCACTGGAAATGTTGCTGGAAAGAGGCACCTGGATCTGCACACGAAAAATATGGGCAGGAAAGGGCATGAGTACACTACAGCGGTACCCAGTAAGTGCCAAGCCTAACCTCGGTCGAGTAGTAACGAGATTAGGTCAGGGCCCTACTGGTATAAGTATAATGAAATAATACAGTTGTATACGGTAAAATTGGAGGGTACAATTTTACATCGTTATAACATCTCGAAGGCTCGAAATCACTGTCGAGTCTCACCCCTCGAAGGCCATCGACGCTCGTCCTCGGGGCATCATGGGATCGACGGTTATGGGAAGAAAATGGGGAGTTCCCAAGGTATGAAGCTGGAACCGACAAGATTTGTCAGGCTAGTCTGAGCCCGTATCTTGGCATTAGTTAGATATCCCATCTCCATATCTTTGTAATAAATGCACTTGTACTATGTTGGGATTCCCCCTCATATATAAAGGGGATCATTATCATTTCGTAAACATTTGTTGCTCCATACTAAATATACAAGAACATTCTCTCTGCTCTCTAACATATTCTCTTGATCTTGTTACTTCATTTATTGCCCGTATTTATTGTAATTTTATTCATTGTTCATCAGTTTATTGCTTATTATTGGTCATAAAGAGCCACCCTTGATTTATTTATAACTGTTATCCGCCACTGACAGCCTTCGATAGCTCACAATCGAGCTTCAGAATTGACCTTGAGGACCTCGGATAGGCAAGTTCGAGGCCCCGATAGACAACGATTCAGTTTGATTAACACCTCGTTCTTAAGTTCTTATTTCGTTTCTAAGTCTTTCACATAGCATCAATTGCCTAACAACTAGCATAAAAATAGATCACGTATTTTTAGAACCACTAAATCAAATTTAATTGTTATTACCATTTTCACTGTAAACAGTTTGGCACCCACCGTGGGGCTAAAAATAATAGTGATTATTTTCTTGCTAGTTAACTACATAACACAAGTTACCTTTCATGCTTTTTCTTGTCCAAGATCTTTGATTTCAGGTAAAAATGTCCGACTCGGTGAACAACAATCTTGAAAACCATGGAGAAAATGGCGAAGACATTCCAGATGCTGGTATACCCCCACGAAACCCTGAGAACGTGCCAGAATCGATCCCCATGGATGTAGTCTCATGCAATGCTCAACACGTCGATGTAAGCTCCCACACTGACAAGAGCGTGCACCAAGGAGACCAACAAGAAGCCCAGAAAACACGGCTAAGGAAAAACGGGAGGTGAGCCTTCATGTTATTTTTGAAATGTTGCAGGCACAACATCTAGCAATTGCTCAGCTGCAAAGTCACCAGAAAATTCCCAGCACGGTAGCTCCGCGGACGGCTCCCCCGGCCGAGTAGGTACCAGGGAGGTCAAGTAAAAATGGGTCGGTAGCCTACCCCGCCATTGTAGTGATGCTCGAGGACCTCCCCGAGCCCATGTATTGGAATCGGGTAAAAGTCACAAATTATGAACACACATTCACTCACGAGTCTAACCATACCAAATTCACCCAAATCCGATACCAAAATCTCGATCAAAATCCCAAACTTCGGCCTAAGAACTTTTCTCAATTTTCCCATTTTTCACCCCAAATCCAAAATTAAATGATTAAATCAAGCTTAAATTCATGGGATAAAATCAAAAAGGAGTTAGGAATCATTACCCACAAACTTCCTCCGAAAATCGCTCCAAATTTTGCCTTCTACCGAGCTCTCAATCAAATTTTGGAGTTATGAACTCAAACCCTCGTTTTACACTTTAAATATCTGCCCAGTGATTTCCTTAATCGCGATTGCAGAAAAACCCTCGCGATTGCGAAGAACAACTTTGCCAACTTATGACTTTACCCTACACGAACGCGTAAAACACCACGCGAATGTGATGTTCTGCCTCTCACACTTATGCAATCGCGAACTAACCATCGAGATCGTGATGAGCAAAGCGTGTGGCCCAACTTTTGTCCACTTTATCCTACGCGATTGGGACCTGGTCCTCGCGTTCACGATGATCCCTCTGGCCACACCTTCGAGATCGCAAGCTCCTCTTCGCGATCGCAATGAACAAAACTTCTGCAACAAAACACCAGCAAAATCTGCCATCTTCTTAAGTCCAAAAATGTCCCGTTGAGCTTCCAAAACACACCCGAGACCCCCGGGACCTCAACTGAACATACCAACCAATCCTAAAACACCATAACAACTTAGTCTATCTCTCAAATCACATCAAACAACTCTAAAATCATGAATCACCCTCAAATCAAAACTTTAAGAACTTGAAACTTTAAAATTCTACAACTGATGCCGAAACCAACCAAACCACGTCCGAATGACTCCAAATTTTGCATACAAGTCATGATTAATACTACGAACCTACTCCAACTTCCAAAATCGGATTCCGACCCCGATATAAAAAATTCCACTATCGGCGCAAAACTCCAAAAATTCCAGTTTCGCCATTGCAATCCTAAGTGAGCTACGGACCTCAAAAATACAATCTGGACACACCCTTAAGCCCAAATCACCCAACAGAGTTAACAGAATCGACGAAATTTCATTCTAGAGCCGTCTTCACACTGTTTCGAGTACGGTCCAAATTCTAAGACTTAAGCTCTCATTTAAGAACTAAGTGTCACAAAACACGTCAAAACTCAAAACGAATCATCCCGGCAAGTCACAATAGCAGAAATAGACACAAGGGAAGCAATTAATATGGGATTAGAGCTTTAATTCTCAAAACAACCGGTCGGGTCATTACATCCTCTCCCTCTTAAAATATTCTTTCGTCCTCGAACGAGCATAGAGACATAGATAAAGTGACGAAAAGATGAGGATAATGGCTGCGTATATCCTGCTCGGTCTCCCAAGTCGCCTCCTCGACCGGCTGACCCCTCCACTGAACCTTTATTGATGCAATGCTCTTTGACATCAGCTTTCGAACCTTCCTATCCAATATAGCCACTAGCTCCTCAACATAATATAGATCCTTGTCCTACTGCCCTGAGCTAAAATCCAACACGTGAGACGGATCACTGTGATACCTCCGGAGCATCAAAACATGAAATACTGGATGAACTCCTACTGGGCTAGGAGGTAAGGCAAGCTCATAAGCAACCTCCCCAATACGTCGCAACACCTCAAAGGGACCAATAAACCTTGGGCTCAATTTGCCCCTCTTTCCGAATCTCATAACGCCCTTTATAGGTGAAACCCGAAGCAAGATCCAATCTCCAACCATAAATGAAACATTGCGAACCTTTCGGTCCGCATAACTCTTTTGCCTAGACTGGGCTGTGCGTAGTCTATCCTGAATCACCTTAACCTTCTCCAAAGCTTCCTGAACCAAGTTTGTGCCCAACAATCTAGCCTCGCCCCGCTTGAACCAACCCACTAGGGACCGACACCGCCTACCATACAGAGCCTCACACGGTGCCATGTGAATGATGGACTGATAACTGTTGTTATAGGCAAACTCCGCAAGTTGCAAGAATTGATCCCAAGAACCTCCAAACTCCATCACACACGCATAGAGCATATCCTCAAGAATCTGAATATTGCGCTCGGACTGTCCGTCTGTCTGGGGGTGAAATGTTGTGCTCAACTCCACTCGAGTACCCAACTCATAAAGTACGGCTCTCCAGATCCATCTTGTAAACTGCGTGCCTCGGTCAGAGATGATAGATACCGGCACGCCATGAAGCCTAACAATCTCACAAATATAAACTCGAGCCACCTGCTCGGAAGAATAGGTAATCATCATAGCAAGGAAATGAGCCGACTTGGTCAGCCTATCTACAATCACCCAAACTGCATCAAACATCCGTTGAATTTGTAGGAGTCCAACAATGAAATCCATAGTGATCTGCACCCATTTCCACTCCGGAATCTCCAACTTCTGAAGCAATCCACCCGGTCGATAATGCTCATACTTCACCTGGTGGAAATTTAAACACCGAGCAACATACTCCACTGTCCTTCTTCATTCTACGCCACCAATAATGCTGTCTCAAGTCCTGATACATATTCGCGGCACCCGGATGAATAGAGTACCGCAAGTTGTGAGCCTCCTGCATAATCAACTCACGCAAACCATCTACATTAGACACACATAGTCTTCCTTGCATCCTCAAAGCACTATCATCCCCAATAGTAATCTCCTTAGTATCACCATGTTGAACCGTGTCCTTAAGGACAAACATATGGAGGTCATCATACTGACACTCCCTAATACGCTCATAAAGAGAAGACCGAGAGTCCACACAAACCAATACTCGACTAGGCTCAGAAATATCCAATCTCAAAAACTGCTTGGCTAAGGCCTGAACATCCAACGCCATAGGCTTCTCTGTTGCAGGTAGATAAGCCAAACTCTCTACACAGCGACTCAAAGCATCGACCACCACATTGGCCTTCCCCGGGTGATATAAAATAGTGATATCATAATCTTTAAGCAGCTCTAACCACCTCTTCTGACGCAAATTAAGATCCTTCTGCTTGAACAAATGCTGCAAACTTCGGTGCTCAATATAGATCAGTTACATCCCATACTTTAATATTAGGATTATTCATAGTAAACCACATGAGCTTGAAGGGACTAAGACCATTCATAAGGTTATAAAGAATTTGTGACTATGTTATTGTAAGACCCCATAAGTTTAACAACCTTAATACCGTTATATATATATTGATATGGTATTATTAGTGGAACATTTTTTTTAAAACAGTTTGAAAAAAATATAATTTCATGTAGTTATTAATATTACTACTTTCAATTATACACATAATATGAGAAATATATGAGATTTTCTTTGTTGTAAAGATAGAAATTATTTTCTCACAAGAAAAGAAAGATATCTTATTACCATTTTAAGAATTAAGCATACGAAATTTTTTATTCTTTATATGTGATTAGGAAAATTATAAAATGAGAAAATATATATATTTTTACATGAATATTTTAATGGAATAATAATGTATGTATTAATTTATATAGTACCACATGACTATGATATTAAGGTGACAAAGTGTGTTAAAAGTGAGTGGTATTTTAAGTAATTTGAGATAATTCTTAATTATATGGATAATTGATTAATTATTGGATTAGTGGGAAATTACCAAATTAATTGGTAATTAATTAGAATTGGATAAGGTTGATGGATCTTACCACCAACGTGGCAGCCCATGAAGTGGTTAAAAAGCACTAAGTGACTCATATAATACATGGAAAGGTGTCACATTATAAGAGTACAAAACAAGGTTATATGCTATATGGTGTTATCAAATTAATAAGTTTTTCAATTGGGTATTTGCATAGGCTTCCGTAAAACTGTAGTCTGTTGCTAGCTTTTTATGTTTCTTTAGTTATCTTCTTCGCTCACCTTCAAAACTTGAAAACATATTTTCACCTTATCCTTACCTTTCCATGTTACTCTCCAAAGTTTGAGATTGTTGCAAATCTTATATGCAAACTTTGTGCACAAGAATGAGGACAACAAAGCTACACCATTCAATTCCTCACATCCACAAGATCTCATTTCAAGCATAACTATATCATCACAAATTTCCGCGGGATGACCTTAAGTGAGAAATTTTAAGTTTACTCTTACACTTAGTTCTGAAGTACATTCTGAAGCCATAATTAAAAAGCAATCAACAAGTTATTGCCAAAAACACTTAAATCTTGATTGAAAATATAGATCTAATAAGCAGTGAAGGTTCTAACAGATTTTCCCTACTCCAATCTTACTATCACGTGTTTGGTAGTAATTAACTTGTGTTAGAGGGATTGTCAAGAGAATCGACGCAGCTATGTTAAGGCTACCCCTTTTTTATTTTGGCATGATCAACGCAACTATACGTAAACGTAATGTTATTTCATAAATGATTCTACTCTTAGAAGTTAAGGATGTCTATGTTATTCATTCCCATAAAGTGATATTCAAGCATGTCTAAGTATGTATCTAGTTCCCTATAGAGGTATTTGATAAAGATGTTAATGTTTATAATATAGTAATACATGTATCTTTATGCATATGCATCTACCACCGAGCTACGGCTGGTTGGGCAGTTACATATTTACCATTGTGCTACGGCCGATTGGGCAGTCATGCATCTTCATTTACCACCGTGCTACGGCCGGTTGGGTAGACATGCATTTAACATCGGGTTACGACCAGTTGGGCAGTTACCACCGGTTGGACAGTCATACATTTACCACCGTGCAACGAATGATCGGGCAGTTACCACTGATCAGTTGGGTAGTCATGCATCATACGATATGGATAAAAGATTCAAAGAGAAGTATTATATATATTAGTATAATAATTATGCATATACGGTGACACTTAAGAGATTCAGGTTGATTCTTATATGTCTTTAATTAATGTTGACTTATTGTTATGTTTCAGTTCTGCCTTACATACTCAGTACATTATTCGTAGTGACATCCTTTTATTGGGGACGATGCATTCATGCCTGCAGGTATAGATAATCAGTTTGACGAGCCCTCATAGTAGACAAGATTGGCAATTAAGCGAAGGATCGGTAAGACTTCATCTCATTCGGAGTGCAGCCTAGCCTATGAGTTGTCGTGTTAGAATTTTTCTACAGCCTTATGGGTAGGCCGGTACCCTATCCCATTTGATGTTATTAATCTTAGAGGCTTTGTTGACAGAGGTTCATTTTGTACAGTATGTCAGAGGCCTTGACGGCCCATATGTATTCATGTTATAAGAACGATAGTTTATTGATACAATGTTTCCCATTTATAGTTATACATTACGAGTTGTGGCCATGTTGGCCCATGATAGTTACAAAAAAAAATGTTGCAGAGTGGTTCATTCGGGCCAGTGCGACACCGGGGTCCAGTCACGACTCCCTAGGTTTGGTGCGTGACAAAGTGGTATCAGAGCGGGTCGTGTCCTAGGAAGTCTACAAAGTCGTATCTAGTAGAGTCTCACTTATGGGTGTGTTGTACGCCACATTTATCATTGAGAGGCTATATGGCATTAAGGAAATGTTGCCCTTCTTTTGTTTTCAAATTGTGTCATAGAACTGAGTCGTACAAAGTCAGTATGAAGCTTTTGCTAGATTTTGTATGCACCAGAGGTGCAGGTATCACAGTACAGATTTAAGGCATAATTTTCACCTATGTGGAAGGGAGGTTATGAAAGAAACAGAAAATGCGATGCGAGATTGAAAAGTAAGTAAGGTAAATGTGAAGAAGATACGAGATACTCAAATACAAAAGGTTGTACATAGTCGATACTTCAGATAGTCTATACTTCAGATATAGTTTGGGTTTTAGTTTAATTCATAGAGGAGACCCTAGTGAAAAATTTTGTAAATGTTTAAGAGTTAACATTCGAGGACGAATGTTTTAAGGGGGGAAGAATGTTACATCCCGTACTTCAATATTAGGATTATTCGTTGTAAACCACATGAGATTGAAGGGACAATGACCAATCATGAGGTTACAAAGAATTTGTGACTTTGTTATTGTAAGACCTCATAAGTTTAACAACCTTGATACCGTTATATACATATTGATATGGTATTTTTAGTGGAACATTTTTTGTAGAACAGTTTGAAAAAAATATAATTTCATATAGTTATTAATATTATTACTTTCAATTATACACATAATAGGAGAAAGCTTATGAGATTTTCTTTGTTGTAAAGATAGAAATTATTTACTTACAAGAAAAGAAATTTATCTTTTTACCATTTTAAGAATTAAGCATACGAAATTTTTTACTCTTTATATGAGATTAGAAAAATTATAAGTTGAGAAAAAATAATATATATTTACATGAATGTTTTAATGGAAAAATAATGTATGTATTAATTTATATAGTACCACATGACTATGATATTAAGGTGATAAAGTGTGTTAAAAGTGAGTGGTATTTTAAGTAATTTGAGATAATTCTTAATTATATGGGTAATTGATTAATTATTGAATTAGTGAAAAATTACCAAGTTAATTGATAATTAATTAGAATTGGATAAGGTTGATGGATCTTACCACCAACGTGGCAGCCCATGAAGTGGTTAAAAATCACTAAGTGACTCATATAATACATGGAAAGGTGTCACATTATAAGAGTACACAACAAGGTTGTATGCTATATGGTGTTATCAAATTAATAAGTTTTTCAATTGGGTATTTGCATAGGCTTCCGCAAAACTGTAGTCTGTTGCTAGCTTTTTATGTTTCTTTAATTATCTTCTTCGCTCACCTTCAAAACTTGAAAACATATTTTCACCTTATCCTTACCTTTCCATGTTACTCTCCAAAGTTTGAGATTGTTGCGAATCTTATATGCAAACTTTGTGCACAAGAATGAGGACAACAAAGTTACACCATTCAATCCCTCACATCCACAAGGTCTCATTTCAAGTATAACTATATCATCACAAATTTCCGCGGGATGACCTTAAGTGAGAAATTTTAAGTTTACTCTTACAGTTAGTTCTGAAGTCCATTCTGAAGCCATAATTAGAAAGCAATCAACAAGTTATTGCCAAAAACACTTAAATCTTGATTGAAAATATAGATCTAATAAGCAGTGAAGATTCTAACAGATTTTCCCTACTCCAATCTTCCAATCTTACTATCACGTGTTTGGTAGTAATTAACTTGTGTTAGAGGGATTGTCAAGAGAATCGATTCAGCTATGTTAAGGCTACCCCTTCTTTATTTTGGCATGATCCAAGCAACGATACGTAAACGTAATGTTATTTCATAAATGATTCTACTCTTAGAAGTTAAGGATGTCTATGTTATTCATTCCCATAAAGTGATATTCATGCATGTCTAAGTATGTATCTAGTTCCCTATAGAGGTATTTGATAAAGATGTTAATATTTATAACACAGTAATACAAGCATCTTTATGCTTATGCATCTACCACCGAGCTACGGCTGGTTGGGCAGTTACATATTTACCATTGTGCTACGGCCGATTGGGCAGTCATGCATCTTCATTTACGACCATGCTACATCCGGTTGGGCAGTCATACATTTACCATCGGGCTACGACCAGTTGGCCAGTTACCACCGGTTGGGCAGTCATACATTTACCACCGTGCAACGAACGGTCGGGCAGTTACCACTGATCAGTTAGGCAGTCATGCATCATACGATATGGATAAAAGATTCAAAGAGAAGTCTTATATATATATTAGTATAATAAGTATGCATATACGGTGGAACTTCAGAGATTCAGGTTGATTCTTATATGTCTTTAATTAATGTTGACTTATTGTTATATTTCAGTTCTGCCTTACATACTCAGTACATTATTCGTACTGACGTCCTTTTATTGGGGACGCTGCATTCATGCCTGCAGGTATAGATAATCAGTTTGACGAGCTTTCATAGTAGACGAGAATGGTTTTAGCGAAGGATCGGTAATACTCCACCTCATTCGGAGTGCAGCTGAGTTTATGAGTTGTCGTGTTAGAATTTTTCTACAGCCTTATGGGTGGGCCAGTTCCCTATCCCATTTGATATTATTTAATCTTAGAGGCTTTGTTGACAGAGGTTCATTTTGTACAGTATGTCAGAGGCCTTGACGGCCTATATGTATTCATGTTTTATGAACGATAGTTTATTGATACAGTGTTTCCCACTTATAGTTATACATTATGAGTTGTGGCCATGTTGGCCCATGATAGTTACAAGGAAAAAAAATATTGCAGAGTGGTTCATTCGGGCAAGTGCGACACCGGGTGCCAGTCACCCCTCCCTAGGTTTGGGGCGTGACAAAGTGGTATCAGAGCGGATCGTGTCCTGGGAAGTCTACAAAGCCATGCCTAGTAGAGTCTCACTTATGGGTGTGTTGCACACCACATTTATAATTGAGAGGCTATATGGCATTAAGGAAATGTTACCCTTCTTTTGTTTCCAAATCGTGCCATAGAACTGAGTCGTACAAAGTCAATATGAAGCTTTTGCTAGATTTTGTATGCACCAGAGGTGCAGGTATCACAGTAGAGATTTACTGCATAATTTTCACCTATGTGGAAGGGAGGTTATGAAATAAACAGAAAATACGATGCGAGATTGAAAAATAAGTAAGGTAAATGTGAAGAAGATACGAGATACTCAAGTACAAAAGGTTGTGCATAGTCGATACTTCAGATAGTCTATACTTCAGATATAGTTTGGGTTTTAGTTTAATTCATAGAGGAGACCCTAGTGAAATTTTTTGTAAATGTTTAAGATTTAACATTCGAGGACGAATGTTTTAAAGGGGGGAAAAATGTTACATCCCGTACTTTAATATTAGGATTATTCGTTGCAAACCACATGTGATTGAAGGGGCAATGACCAATCATGAGGTTACAAAGAATTTGTGACTATGTTATTGTAAGACCCCGTAAGTTTAACAACTTTGATACTGTTATATACATATTGATATGGTATTTTGAGTGGAACAGTTTTTGTAAAACAGTTTGAAAAAAATATGATTTCATATAGTTATTAATATTACTGTCACCACCCAAGTTCTCCCTCCGTAAACTGTCATGATGGCACCTAGTCTTTACGACTAGGTAAGCCTAACAATTTGCGGTAAAGGAATTTAAAAGTACAAACTAGCCATCTAATAGGTAAATATAGATAAAGTATTTAAAATGTCGCTCGGCATATACAATAATAACACTCTCGACCAATAATAAGACTCCCAAAATCCGGAATCTCATGAATCACAAGCTAAAAAAACATAAGGTTTCTAACTCCAGAAGTCTAATAACAAAGGTAATACAGGGAAAAAGCCTATAACTAAAGGGAGAATAGAGAGGGACTTCTAGGTCTGCGGACACGACATATATACCTTGAAGTCTCTAAATCGCCTCGCCTCACGGATAGTATGGCTGAGCAGAAGAACCTGGATCTGCACATGGAAAATATGTGCAGGAAAGGGCATGAGTACACCACAGTGGTACCCAGTAAGTGCCAAGCTTAACCTCGGTCGAGTAGTGACGAGATCAGGTAAGGGCCCTACTGGTTATATATATAATAAGGTAAAATAATGTGAAATGAGACAGTATAATTAAATATTCTAACAGTCAATAAAGATAAAATCATAGGAAGAAATAACTCAACACACAAAGATAGCAACAGGGATTCTCCTAGGATAACGTCCCGTAGTCCCAAACGAAAATGAACAGAGGATCTCCCGGGATACCGTCCCATATATTTGCTTAATAGAAATGGGGTTTTCTCAACAAATTAGAACGTATAGTCACTAGTCACCTTACGTACACGACATTCATATAACAATAGAACAAAAATCCTAAGAGGAGTTCCCCCACACAAGGTTAGGCAAGCCACTTACCTCAAACCAAGCTCAAAACAATCTGAAACCACGCTCTTTCCACGAGTATCCAACTCCGAGTGGTCCAAATCTAGCCAAATAAATTTCATAATGTAAATATAACTACAAACAACTAAGTTAGCTAAAGAAATCGAAGCGAAGGCAAGAAAATAGAAAAACACCCAAAAATACTTCATGGGCCCACTTCTCAGAATCGGGTAAACGTCACAAATTATGAACACCCATTCACGCACGAGCCTAACCATACCAAATTAACTCAAATCCGATAGAAAAATCTCGATCAAAATCCCAAAATTAGGCCTAAGAACTTTTCTAAATTTTCAACAAATTTTCACCTCAAATAAGAAATTAGATGATGAATTCATGATTAGATTATAAGACATAATAAAAAAGGAGTTAGGAATCATTACCCAGAAACTTCCTCCGAAAATCTCTCCAAATTACACCGTCTAGTTAGCTCTCAATCAATTTTTGAAGTTATGAACTCAAACCCTCGATTTTGGGATTTAAATTTTGCCCAGATGCATTCTTCTTCGCGACCGTGAGACCATTTTCTCGAACACGATGAACAAAATCCCACTGGCCAAATTTCCTCTTTCACGAACGAGAGGGTCCACTCGCGAACGCGTAGCTTATACTGGCGGACCCTTCGCGAACGCGAGGACCATGTTGCGAATGCGAAGGCTAAAGGGTCCACACCTTCGCGAACACTAAGCACAACTCAGCTGCCTCTCCTAGATGCTCTACGCGAATGTGAGACCCCCTCGCGGATGCAATGAAGGATTTCTCTGCAACAAGTACCAAAAAATCTGCCACTTCTCTAAGTCCAAAAATGACCCGTTGAGCATCCGAAACACACCCGAGGCCCTCGAGACTTTAATCAAACATACCAACCAAACACCATACGAACTTAGTCGAGCCCTCGAATCAAATCAAACAGTGCTAAAATCACGAATCACCCTCCAATCAAAACTTAATGAACTTGAAATCTCAAAATCCTACAACCGATGCTGAAACCAACCAAATCATGTCCGATTGACCCTAAATTTTGCACACAAGTCACATTCAACATTACGGGCCTATTCCAACTTTTAGAATCGGATTCCAACCCCGATATCAAAATTTCAGTATCGGTCCAAAAACTTCAAAAATTCAACTTTTGGCATTTCATGCGTAAATAAGCTACGTAATTCCAAAACACAATCCGGACACGCCTCTAAGCCTAAAATCATCCAACGGAGCTAACGAAATCAATGGAATTCCATTCTGAAACCGTCTTCACACTACTTCGATTACGGTCCAAATTCTAAAGCTTAAGCTCTCATTTAGGGTCTAAGTGTCCCAAAACACTCTGAAACTCAAAACGAATCATCCCGACAAATCAAAATAGCAGAAATAAACACGGGGAAAGTAGTTAATAGGGGATCGGGGCATAAATTCTCAAAACGACTAGCCGGGTCGTTACATCCTCCCCCTCTTAAACCATTCGTTCGTCCTCGAACGAGCATAGAGGCATACCTAAAGTGGTGAAAAGATGAGGGTAACGGCTACGCATATCCTGCTCGGCCTCCCAAGTTGCCTCCTCGACCGGCTGACCCCGCCACTAAACCTTTACTGATGCAATACCCTTTGACCTCAGCTTTTGAACCTGCCTGTCCAATACAGCCACTAGCTCCTCAACACAAGATAGATCCTTGTCTAGCTAGACTGAACTGAAATCCAACACGTGTGAAAGATCACCATGATACCTCCGGAGCATCGAAACATGAAATACCGGATGAACTCCTGCCAAGCTGGGAGGTAAGAAAAGCTCATAAGCAACTCCCCAATATGTCGCAATACCTCAAAGGGACCAGTAATACTCGGACTCAATATCCCATTTTTCCTAAATCTCATAACACCCTTCATAGGCGAAACCCGAAGCAAGACCCGCTCTCCAACCATAAATGAAACATCGCGAACATTCTGGTCTGCGTAACTCTTCTGTTTGGACTGGGTTGTGCGAAGTATGTCCTGAATCACCTTAACCTTCTCCAAAGTATCCTGAACCATGTCTGTGCCCAATAATTTAGCCTCGCCCGGCTCGAACTAACCCATCGGGGTTCTACACCACCTACCATACAAAGCCTCATACGACGCCGTCTGAATGCTGGATTGATAACTATTGTTGTGGGCAAACACTACCAGTGGCAAGAACTGATCCCAAGAACCTCCAAACTCCATCACACATGCACGGAGCATATCCACAAGAATCTGAATAGTGCACTTGGATTGTCCGTCCGACTAGGGATGAAATGTTGTGCTCAACTCTACCTAAGTACCCAATTCATGTTGTACGGCCCTCTAGAACCGTGATGTGAACTGAGTACCTCTATCTGAAATGATGGAAAATGGAATACCATGCAGACAAACAATCTCCTGGATATAAATCTCAGCCAACCGTTGTAGAGAATTAGTGGTACACATAGGAATGAAGTGTGCAAACTTGGTCAGTCAATCCACAATCACCCAAATGGCATTGAACTTCCTCAAAGTCCGTGGGAGTCCAAATACGAAGTCCATGGTGATTCGCTCCCATTTCCACTCTGGAATCTCTATCTGCTGAAGCAAGCCACCTAGTCTTTGATGCTCATACTTCACCTGCTGACAATTGAGAAACCGAGCTACAAACCCAACCATATCTTTCTTCATCCTCATCCACCAATAGTGCTGCCTCAAATCTTGATATATTTTCGCGGCACCTGGATAAATGGAATACCGGGAACTGTGGGCCTCCTCTAGGATCAACTCCTGAAGCCTATCAACATTGGGTACACATATCTGACCTTGCATCCTTAATACCCCATCATCACCAATGGTCACATCTCTGGCATCACCATGAAAACCCTTGTACTTGAGGACAAGCAAATGAGGGTCATCATATTGCCGCTCTCTTATATGATCAAACAAGAAAGACCGAGAAATCACAGAAGCTAGAACCCTACTGGGCTCCAAAATATCCAATCTCACAAACTGGATAGCTAAGGCCTAAACATCCATCACCATGGGCCTCTCCGCTGCTAGTAGATAAGCCAAACTCCCCAAACTCTCTGCACGATGACTCAAAGCGTAGGCCACCACATTGACCTTCCCCGGGTGGTACAAAATAGTGATATCATAATCCTTAAGCAGCTCTAACCACCTCCTCTGATGCAAATTAAGGTCCTTCTGCTTGAACAGATGTTGCAGACTCCGGTGATCAGTGTAGATCTCACAAAGAACATCGTACAAATAATGATGACAGATCTTCAAGGCATGAATAATAGCAGCTAACTCGAGATCACGGACAGGATAATTCTTCTCATGTACCTTCAACTGTCTGGATGTGTAGGCAATCACCTTACCATCCTACATCAATACCGCTCCGAGGCTAATCCTCGAGGCATTACAATATAGAGTATAAGACCCTGAACCTATAGGCAATATAAGGACTAGGGTTGTAGTCAAAGCTATCTCGAGCTTCTGAAAGCTCTCCTCACACTCTTCTGTCCATTAGAACGGAGCACCCTTATGGTTCATCCTAGTCATATGTGCTGCAATAGATGAAAATTCCTCAACAAATCAACGGTAATAACCCGCCAAGCTAAGAAAACTATGAATCTTTGTAGCTGAGGATGGTTTGGGCCAACTCTGCACTGCTTCCACTTTCTTCGGATCCACCTTGATCCCTTCACTCGATACCACGTGACCCAAGAATTCCATGGAATCCAACCAGAACTCATATTTCGAGAACTTTGCATATAATTTCTTTTCTCCCAAAGTCTGAAGTACTATCCTCAGGTGCTGCTCATGATCTTCCCGACTCCGAGAGTATACCAAAATGTCATCAATAAAGACAATGATGAATAAGTCAAGATATGGTTGGAATACACTGTGCATTAAATGCATGAATGATGATGGGGCGTTGGTCAGCCCAAATGACATAACAAGGAACTCATAATGACTATATCGAGTCTTCAAAGTAGTCTTCAGGATATCTGGCTCCTGAATATTCAACTGATGATAACCTGAACACAAGTTAATCTTAGAAAACACTCGAGCACTCTGTAACTGACCAAACAGGTCATTAATACGAGGCAAAGGATACTGGTTCTTCATTGTAACTTTATTCAACTAGCGATAATCAATGCACACATGCATAGAACCATCCTTTTTCTTCACAAACAAGATAGGATCACCCCAAGATGATACACTGGGCCGAATAAAGCCCTTATCAAGTAACTCTTGTAATTGCTCCTTCAACTCCTTAAACTTAGGAGGATCCATACAGTAAGAAAGAATAGAAATGGGCTGAGTGCCCGGCAACAAATCAATGCCAAAATCAATATCTCTTTTGGGTGGTAAGGAAAATCCCTCACTACTAAGACTTAATCATTTGTAGGGGTATCAATACGGGCATCTCTCACATAGGCTAGATACGCGTCACACCCCTTCCCAATCATTCGTTGAGCCTTAAGAAATGAAATAACTCTACTGGGAGTGTGATGTAAAGTACCCCTCCACTCTACTCGTGGTACACCTGGCATAGCTAGAGTCATGGTTATGGTGTGACAATCAAGAATAGCATAATGGGCCGACAACCAGTCCATGCCCAAGATGACATCAAAATCTACAATGCTGAGCAATAATAAACCGGCTCTAGTCTCAAAACCACTAAGAGCAATCAAACAAGATCGATAAATACAGTCACAACAACAGAATCTCCCACAGGAGTAGAAACATAAAAAGGAGAACTCAAGGTCATAGAGCTGAGTGGTTCGCACGGGCTAGTGTGTCACCGGGTGCCTGTCATGCCTCCCTAGGTTTGGAGCATGACAAAGTGGTATCAGCACGGGTCGTGTCCTAGGAAGTCTACAAAGTCGTGCCTAGTAGAGTCTTACTTATGGGTTTGTTGTGCGCTATATTTATAATTGAGAGGCCATAGGGAATTTAGAAAATGTTACCCTTCTTTTGTTTCCAAATCGTGCCATAGAGCTGAGTCGTACGAAGTCGGTATGATGCTTTCGCTAGATTTTGTATGCACCAGAGGTGCAGGTATTATAATATAGCTTTAAGACGTAATTTCCACCTATGTGGAAGGAAGGTTATGAAAGAAACAGAAAATACGATGTGAGATTGAAAAGTAAGTAAGGTAAATGTGAAGAAGATACAAGATACTCAAGTACAAAAGGTTGTGCATAGTCAATACTTCAGATAGTCGATACTTCAGAGATAGTTTGGGTTTTAGTTTAATTTATAGAGGAGACCCTAGTGAAATTTTTTGTAAATCTCCAAGAGTTAACATTCGAGGACGAATATTTTAAAAGGGGGAAGAATGTTACATCCCGTACTTTAATATTAGGATTAGCCGTAGTAAACCACATGAGCTTGAAAGGACTAAGATCATTCCTAAGGTTATAAAGAGTTTGTGACTATGTTATTGTAAGACCCCGTAAGTTTAACAACCTTGATACCATTATATACATATTAATAAGGTATTTTTAGTAGAACATTTTTTGTAAAATAGTTTGAAAAAGATATGATTTCATATAGTTATTAATATTACTAATTTCAATTATACACATAATATGAGAAAGTTTATGAGATTTTATTTGTTGTAAAGATAGAAATTATTTTCTCACAAGAAAAGAAGGATATCTTTTTACCATTTTAAGAATTAAGCGTACTAAAAATTTTACTCTTTATATGAGATTAGGAAAATTATAAATTGACAAAATATATATATATTACTCGTACAATATCACAGTAGAAACATGTTGCAGAGTGGGCAGTTACCACTGGTTGGGCAGTCATACATTTACCACTGTGCGACGGCCGGTCGGGAAATTACCACTAATCAGTTGGGCAGTCATGCATCATACGATATGGATGATAGATTCAAAGAGAAGTATTATGTATATTAGTATAATAAGTTTGCATATACGGTGACACTTAAGAGATTCAGGTTGATTCTTATATGTCTTTAATTAATGTTGACTTATTGTTATATTTCAGTTTTGCCTTACATACTAGGCACATTATTCATACTGACATCCTTTTGTTGGGGATGCTGCATTCATGCTTGTAGGTATAGATAATAAGTTTGATGAGCCCTCATAGTAGACGAGATTGGCATTTAGCGAAGGATCGGTAAGACTCCACCTCATTCGGAGGGCAGCCGAGTCTTTGAGTTATCGTATCATAATTTCGCTATAGACTTATGGGTAGGCCGGTATCCTATCCCATTTGATGTTAACTAATCTTAGAAGCTTTGCATACATAGGTTCATTTTGTACAGTATGTTAGAGGCCTTGACAGCCCATATGTATTCATGTTTTAAGAATGATAGTTTATTTATACAGCGTTGCCCACTTATAGTTATACATTAAAAGTTGTGGCCATGTTGGCCCATGATAGTAACAAAGAAAAAAAATGTTGCAGAGTGGTTTACTCGGGCAAGTGCGGCACCGGGTGCCAGTCACACCTCTCTAGGTTTGGGGCGTGACAAGATCTCACAAGGGCCACCGTACAAATATTGTCTCCAAATCTTTAAGGCATGAACAATAGTAGCTAACTCAAGGTCGTGGACAGGATAATTCTTTTCATGCACCTTCAGCTGTCAAGACGCGTAGGAAATCACCCTACGGTCCTGCATTAACACTGCCCCGAGGCCAACTCATGACGCATTACAATAGACTGTATAAGATCCTGAACCTATAGGCAGTATCAATTTTTGGGCTGTAGTCAAGGCTATCTTGAGCTTTTGAAAGCTCTCCTCACACTCCTCATTCCACCTGAATGGAGCACCCTTCTCGGTAAGCCTGGTCATATGTGCTGCAATAGATGAGAATCCCTCAACAAATCGACGGTAATAACCCGCCAAACCAAGAAAACTCTGGATCTCTATAGTTGAGGATGGTCTGGGCTAACTCTGCACTTCTTACACTTTCTTCGGGTCCACCTTGCCCTTCACTAGATACTGCATGACCCAGGAATGCCACGGAATCTAACCAAACTCACATTTTGAGAACTTTGCATATAATGTCTTTTCTCTCAAGATATGAAGCACTGTTTTCAGGTGCTGCTCATCATCTTACCGACTCCGAGAGTACACCAGAATGTCATCAATAAAGACGATGACGAATGAGTCAAGGTATGACCGAAATACATTGTGCATCAAATACATGAATTTTGTTAGGGCGTTGGTCAGCCCAAATAACATAACAAGGAACTCGTAATGACCATACCGAGTCTTGAAAGTAGTCTTCGGGATATCTAGCTCCCGAATCTTTAACTAATGATAAGTTGAATGCAAATCAATCTTGGAAAACACTCAGGAACCCTGTAACTGATCAAATAGGTCATCAATACGAGGCAGAGGATACCGGTTCTTCACTGTAACTCTGTTCAAATGGCGATAATCAAGGCACGTATGCATAGAACCATGATTTTTCTTCACAAACAAGATAGGAGCACCCCAAGGTGACACACTGGGACGAATAAAACCCTTATAAAGATATTCCTATAACTGTTCCTTCAACTCCTTCAACTCAAGAGGAGCCATATGATAAGGAGGAATGGAGATGGGTTGAGTGCCCGACAACAAATCAATGCCAAAATCAATATCTTTGTCGGGCGGCATGCCCGAAAGGTCAACTGGAAACACACCAGGGTAATCCCTCACTATTGGGACTAAATCAACTGTAGGGGTATCAATATTGACATCTCTCACATAAGCTAGATACATGTCACACCCCTTCTCAAACATTCGATGAGCTTTAAGAAATGAAATAACTCTACCGGGACTATAATCTAAAGTACCCTTCCACTCTACTCACAGTAAACCTGGCATGGCCAGCGTCACGGTCTTGGGGTGACAATCAAAAATAGCATAATAGGGCAAAAAGCAATCCATGCCTAAGATAACATCAAAATCTCTCATGCCGAGCAATAATAAATTAGCTCTGGTCTCAAAACCAGTAAGAGCAATCAAACACGACCGATAAACGTGGTCCACAATAAGAGAATCTCCCACAGGAGTAGACACATAAATAGGGGAACTCAAAGAATCCCAAGATACGCCCAAATGCAGGGCAAAATAAGAGGACACATAGGAATAAGTGAAGCATGGATCGAATAGAACCAATACATCTCTATGACAGATCGGAACAATAACTATAATGAAAGAATTGGAAGCAACAGCCTCTATACGGGCAGGAAGGGCATAGAATCTGGCCTGGCCTCCCCCTCTAGGGTGACCTCTACCTTTCCCACCTCCACCTCTAGCTGGCTGAGCAGGTGGGGTGGCAACTAGTGTGGTAATCATAGCCTAGGAACCTTGTGGAGCACGTTGTGGCTGATAACTATGTGGAGGTGCACCCCTTCTAAGCCTAGGGCAATACCTCACCATATGGAGAGTGTCGCCACACTCAAAACAAGATCTGGGAGGGCATGGCGGCTATGACTGGCTCAGGCCAGCTCTACTGGACTGACCACTGAAAGCATCCCGTGCAGGAGGCGCACTAGATACTTGAGATGCATAAAAAGGCTCCTAAGATCTAGGAGGAGCTGGAATACCACTGGCTACTGGAAGAGCTGAATGAATAGGGGACTCATATAACCCCTACCATGACGAACTCTAGCTAGGGCACGGGCACCAGAATAATCTTTCAACTCTCGAGAACTCTTGGCCTCTCTCTCCTCCCTATCCCGAGCAAGCATGCCCTCTACTCTCCTAGAAATACTCACTACCTACTGATAGGCAATATACATCTCTAACTCTCTAGCCATGCTAGACCTTGTGCTGGGAATGAGCCCCTCAATAAACCGGTGAACTCTCTCTCGAACTGTAGAAACCAAGGCCAATTCATGTCTAGCCAAGTCACTGAAACGGATAGAATACTTAAGAACTATCATAGTACCCTGGCTCAAATGCTCAAACTCCGCGCGCCATGCGTCCCTGAGGCTCTAAGGGACATACTCCCTCAAAAACATATCTAAGAATTGGGTCCATGTAAGGGAAGCTACCTCAGCCGGACTGTCCAACTCAAAAGTATGCCACCACTGATAGGCTGCCCCTCGAAGATAGAAGGCAGTGAAAGAAACCCCACTCGACTCTTCTATGCCCATAGTGCGGAGGATACAAAGGTACTTCTCCAGAAATCCCTGAACATCCTCTAATGCTAGACCACTGAATGTAAGAGGGTCGTACTTCTTGTACCTCTCAAGCCTCAGTTGCTCCTCCTCTAAAACTGCTGCCCTACCCTCGGGCTGAGCTAGGGCAATAGGTGGTATCGGTATAACCTCTGGGATCTGATCAACCTCAACCTGCTACTCTAGGGTGCGGGCGGTGGGAATCTGTGCTCCTCCCCCGGCTTGAGATGTGGCTGCAGCAAAGGGAATCAACCCTTCCTGAGCTAGAGTGTTGTACATGCTCCTGGAATGTGCAAGGGTCTCCTAGAGTGCTAGAGTAGTAGGAGTAGACATATCAGCTACCTAGGCTCCTACTGGAGCTACTGGTGGATCCTCTATAGTAGCTCGTACGGGTGTTCTGGCTGATACAAGTGCGCGTCCTCGACCTCTATCCCGACTCCGGCCTTTGGTGGCTCTAGCCGGGGGCACGGGTGCCTGGTCATCTCTAGTAGCACATGTCCTCACCATCTGTGAGAGAATAGAAGATAGAAGTTTAGAATTTCAAATTCGATAATCTCGCGCGACAACGAATCAAATGAAGTGGAATTTTCTTAACAGTTCCATAGCCTCCCGAAGATAAGTACAGACGTCTTTGTACCAATTCGCGAGACTCTAATAAACCGGCTTATGACTCATAACTCCTATGAACCTAGAGCTCTGATACCAAATTATCACGGCCCAAGTTCTCCCTCCGTGAACTGTCATGACGGCACCTAGTCTCTACGGCTAGGTAAGCCTAACATTTTGCGGAAATGAAAAGAAAACATGAAAACTAACAATTTAACAGGTAAATTTAATTAAGAAGTTTATATGCCGCTCGGCATATACAATAATCACTCTCGAACTGAATATAAAATCTCCCAAAACCTGAAATATCATAAGTCACAAGCTACAGAAGTAAATAGTGCTTCGAAACTCCAGAATCTATCAACGAAGAAAAATACAAGAATGTCTTTAACTTAAGGAAGAGTAGATAGGGACTCCTAGGTCTGCGGACGTGGCAGATATACCTCGACGTCTCTAAAATTGCTTTGCCTCACTGGAAATATGGCTGGAAAGAGGTACCTGGATCAGCACTAGAAAAACATGTGCAGGAAAGGGCATGAGTACACCACAGCGGTACCCAGTAAGTGTTAAACCTAACCTCAGTTGAGTAGTGATGAGATCAGGTCAGGGCCCTACTGGTATATATATAAAATAAAATAATACAGTATGAAATATCATAGTAAAGATAAAACTAACATTTAACGAGAATGACATCACAGAAAAACAACAACTCACTACACAGAGATAGCAACAGGGAATCTCCCGGGATACCATCCTATAGTCCCAAACGTAAATGTGCAGGGGATCTCCCGGGATACCGTCCCGTAGTCCCAAACGTAAATGTGCAGGGGGATCTCTGGGAATACCATTCCGTAGTCCCAAAGTAAATATCCAGTACAGGGGGATCTCCCGAGATATCGTCCCATAGTCCTAAACATAAACGTGCACGGGGATCTCCCGGAATACCATTCCATAGTCTCAAAGTAAATATGCAACTCAATCAACATAAACAATAGTTTCAACAAGGAATTCTACAGTTTAGACTAAGTTCATATCAAGGAAGACAGATAATCTTTCACTAAACATGATGCACGGAGTTCAAATAGGTAGTTAAGGTAGTTAAAACAGTTAAGGCACGTAGGCATGTTTTTCTAATCTAAACAGGATAGTTACATATACTAGTGTTGCTCAATTAAAGGAAAAACAGATATTTGCCTTAATGAAAATGGAGTTTTTCAACAAATAGCCCGTGTACGTACTCGTCACCTCATATATACGGCGCTCACATATCAAAACAATACCAAATCCTAAGGGGAGTTCCCCCACACAAGTTTAGGCAAGCCACTTACCTCGAACCAAGCTCAAATCAATCCGAAATCACGCTCTTGCCATGAGTATCCAACTCCGAGTGGCCCAAATCTAATCAAATCAATTACATAATGTAAGCATA
This sequence comes from Nicotiana tabacum, assembly GCF_000715075.1. Taxonomy (NCBI): domain Eukaryota; kingdom Viridiplantae; phylum Streptophyta; class Magnoliopsida; order Solanales; family Solanaceae; genus Nicotiana; species Nicotiana tabacum. The sequence goes on along the minus strand of NC_134089.1, from coordinate 161,593,120 downwards.
GCTACAACAACAAATTTAGCTAATAAAAATCAAAGCTAAGGTGAGAAAATACAAAAACGTCCAAAAATCCTGCCCAGACCCACATCTCGGAATCAGGTAAAAGTCACAAATTATGAACACCCACTCACTCACGAGTCTAACCATACCAAATTCACTCAAATCCGATAACAAAGTCTTGATCAAAATCTAAAATTTGGCCTAAGAACTTTTCTCAAATTTTCCAAATTTTTCACCCCAAATCCAAAATTAAATGATGAAATCAAGCTTAGATTAATAGGATATAATAAAAAATAGAGTTAGAAATCATTACCCTCAAACTTCCTCCAAAAATCTCTCCAAATTTCGCCTTCTACCGAGCTCTCAATCAAATTTTGGAGTTATGAACTCAAACCCTCGTTTTGAACATTAAAAAGCTGCCCAGTGATTTCTATAATCGTGATTGCGGAAAAAGCCTCGCGATCACAAAGAAAAACTTTTCTGACTCATGACTTTACCCCACACGAATGCGTAAAACACCACGCGAACACGATGTTATTCCTCTCACACTTGTGCAATCGCAAACTAACCATCGCGTTCGCGATGAGCAAAGCGCGTGTCCCACCTTTGGTCCACTTAACCGTATGCGATCGCGATCGCGACCTGCTCCTCACATTCGTGATGCTCCTATTGGCCACACCTTCGCGATCGCGAGCTTCTCTTTTTAGTCGCGAAGAATAAAACTTCTGCAACAAAACACCATCAAAATTTGTTATCTTCTTAAGTCCAAAAATGTCTCGTAGAGCCTCCGAAACACACCCGGGACCCCCGGGACCTCAACCAAACATACCAATCAATCCTAAAACACCACACGAACTGAGTCAAGCCCAGAAATCACATCAAACAATGATAAGATCACGAATCACCCTCCAATCCAAACTTAAAAAACTTGAAACATCAAAATTCTACAACCGATGTCGAAACCAACTAAACCATGGCCGAATGACCCCAAATTTTGCACACAAGTCATGATTAACACAACGGGCCTATTCCAACTTCCGAAATCAGATTCCGACCCCGATATAAAAAATTCCACTCTTGGCCCGAAACTCCAAAAATTCAACTTTCGCCATTTCAAGCCTAAACAAGCTACGAACCTAAAAACACAATCTAGACATGCCCCTAAGCCCAAAATCACCCAACAGAGCTAATGAAATCAATGAAATTTCATTCCAGAGTCGTCTTTACACTGTTCCGACTACGGTCCAAATTCTAAGACTTAGGCTCTCATTTAGGGACTAAGTGTCCCAAAACACTCTGAAACTCAAAATGAATTATCCCGGTAACTCACAATAGTAGAAATAGACACGGTGGAAGAAGTTAATAGGGGATCAGGGTGTTAATTCTCAAAATAACCGAACGGGTCATTACAGGGGATTTAACGATTCCAATAGGTTCGTATGATGATTTCAAACTTGGGCGTATGTTAGGATTGGGTTTTGGATGACCCGAGAGCATTTTGGCGCCTAATAATAAAAGTTGATTCTTTGACAGTTTTAGAAGTACTTTTAATTTGGATTGGAGGGTTTTTGGTGATATCAAGGTCCGAATGGGATTCCAAGGTCGAGAATATTTCTGTAATGTCATTTAAGACTTACACGCAAATTTTGGTGTCATTTCGAGTAGTTTAAGTAAGTTTCAGCGCATTGGAAGTAAATTGAAGAACTTAAAGTTCATAAGTTTGATTCAATTGGTTTTGGGGTGTGACTCTTAGTTTTAATATTATTTCAGGCATTCCAAGAGTTTAAGCTAGTCCGTTTATGATTTCAAACTTGTTGGTACGTTCGAGAGGGGCCTCGGGGGACCGAGTGTCAATTGGACGAGGCTCGGACCAAGTTAGAAATTTGAAGCAACAGCTAAAGCTCCCAGCTACTATCATAATCGCACCTGTGCTTGGCCAGCTGCAGGTGCGAGCCACTAACGCAGAAGCAGACTAGCCAGGGGAGGCCAGTGACCGCGGAAACGGACAAAAAACCACACCTGCCCAGCCATCGTAGAAGGGCTCAAGCCGCAGAAGCGACACTCACACCACAGGAGAGGTCTATGCACCGCAGGTGCGGTCTATGCATCGCAGGTGCAAGAATCGCTGGAGGCAGATCCCAAATTTAATGTGGGACTTAGACCTTTTGGTGCTCATTTATTCCATTATTTGGGAGATTTTTGGAGCTCTTAGAGAGGGGATTTCACCTAGCACTTTGAGGTAAGTAATTCCTAATCAATGTGAATTAGTGAAAATTCACCAAGCCCCTAGCACTTTGGGAGATTATATGGGTAGATTATAATATGTAAATTAGTGAAAATTATGGGCTTAGGTGAAAATCTAGGTTATTGATAAAAATGACATTTAACCACAAAATTGATTATGGGATATAGTTAAAATCATATATTTGGGTTCATGAGGTTATGGGTAACAACTTTATTCAATAATTTCCGGAATCCAGGCATATGTGCCTGGGGCTGAATTTTGGGAGTTTTGAAAATAGGCATGGAAAATCACTTTGATAGTTAGGATATGAACTTTTAAGCATGTATTAATTATTATAAACAACATTTGACTAGTTGTGAGTCTTTTGGCATCACATTGAGGGTTTGGGCGCAATCTTGGACTGGAAAGTAGGCCTTTAGATGATGTAAGTCTATTTTCTAACTTTGTTAGAGGGAATTAACCCCGTAGGTGAATTTAATAAATATGTGTACCTATTTGTAGGGGCAAGATACGTACAAGGTGACAAGAGTCTATACGTGGCTACTAATTATGGTATTGTCCGGGTAGTATAGGACCCATATATCATGCTATACCTGCAATTTTTGCCCCTACTTGATAAATTAATTACTTAAGTCATATTGAAAGTTGATAAAAGAATTGTAGAAGGTTAAATTTCATGTACTTGAAGTTGTAAATGACACACTTGACTGTTATTTAATATTTGGGTTTCTTTGAAGTATTTTCCATTTGTGGAACGGGCAGAACGCCTCAGTAGCAGATAGATGCATCTATGGTTCGTGTCGTTCGACTCTCAGCATAACACATTTTAAATATTATGTTGGATTGGGTAGTACGACCTCGGTATAACTTGCGCATGGTAAGTCTTTGGAACTATTCATATTTTTATTGATATTGCTTAAATGCCTTGAGATACCAACTATTAAATGGTGAAGATAACTTGGGAATTTATATTTGTGAAAGGAGTATTTACTATTCTTTGTTATTGAGTTTTCAGTATTAATCATGTAATCCATGCTTAGTATACAAATTTTTATATATCATTATTAGCCCATAGTAAGTGTCAAAGTCGACCCCTCATCACTACTTCTTCGAGGTTAGAGTGGATACTTACTAGGTACATATACACTTCTGCACTTAAATGTCCAGGATCTGAGGCAGGTACATCTGGTTATCACTCCGGCGCGCACGTTTGACTCCCTGTACGAGACTATACAGTGAGCTGCCCTTACGAGTCATTCAGCAACAGCCGAAGTCTTCCTTTTGTTATATTTTTTTCTGTCTATTTCATTTCAGACAGTAGACTAGTATTCTTTTGTATGTTCTACTAGAATGCTCATACACGTGTGACACCGGGTCTTGGCACACACTAGTAGACTTATGATTTTGGGTTGTATTTCTACGATTATGATTGCATTTAGCTACTTTCATTTTGATTATTTTAAATCAGTTATTCATTAATTCTTTTTAAAATTAAGGAAATTTATTTACTTGAAAAACTAATTAAAATGGGAAATCACTAGATTGTTCACTGTTGGCTTGCCTAGAAATGGTTCTTGGCGCCATCACGGCCCAAAATGAAATTGGGTCGTGACAATATGGTATCAGAACACTAGGATAATGTAGGTCTCACAAGTTATGGGCAGGACTAATAGAGTCTTACGGATCAGTGCGAAGACGTCTGTACTTATCTTCAGAAGGTTATAGGATGTTAGGAAACTACTCTTTATTAATCTCCAATCATGTAGTTGATGGTATACTAAGTTCTTTCTCTTATTCTCTCACAGATGGAGAGAACGCACATGGCAGACGTTCTGGACCCGGAGGAGCTGCTCTCATGTTGCTAAAGGTCGAGGCAAAGGTCGGGGGAGGGAACCAGCCCGAGGTAGGGGATGAGGATGTCCTAGAGTTTCCCTAGTTGCACCACCAGCAGATCTAGTGGAGGATCCCTTTGTTGAGGGGCAAGGTGAGGTGCCCCCAGCAGAGCTAGCACAGGTAGATTTCATGTTAGCACCAGGCTTTCAGGAGTTCATGGGCCGTGTGTTGCGGATAATGAATACTATGACTCAGGCTGGTTTATTTCCAGCGGACCCAGCCACATCTCAAGCAAGAGGAGGAGCACAGACCCCTACTGTCCAGGCTCCAGGGTATGCAGCTACCGTATATCATACCTCGGGTGCACTACCTATGGGTGAAGCCCAGACAGTTGTAGCTACTGCACGTGAGCCTAGACCAGTTGCGGCCGGCGAGCTGCATAAGTTATTAGATAGATGGACTAGGATGCACCCTCATATCTTTAGGGGTGAGTAACATGAGGATCCCAAGGACTTCATTGATTAGTGCAGGGACATACTGCACAATATGAGGATATTGGAGCCCCATGGGGTGGATTTCACTACTTTCCAGTTGGAGGGCAGGGCCCGTAGGTGGTGGCTGTCTTATCTCCTCGGCAAGCCAGTGGGTTCTCCTCCCATAACTTGGGACCATTTTACACGTCTATTCTAGGACAGGTATATTCCACGCTCTCAGAGGGAAGAGTTGCAGTTTCAGTTTGAGCAGCTCCAGCAGGGTCAGTTGTCTATGACCGATATGAGGCAAGATTCTCTAAGTTGTCTTGCCAAGATCCTACTGATGCAGAGAGAGTGCAGAGGTTTGTTGCGAGGTTGCACTTAGGTATTTAGGCTACTATGGCCTGTGAGGTTGAGATTAGGACTTCTTATCAGCTAGTAGTAGAGATAACTCGGAGGATAGAGGGTTAGCATTTGAGGGGTAGAGAGTAGATGCAGAGGGACAAGAGGGTCCGTTATTCTAGGGAGTTTAAAGGTGCCCCGGCTGGGGGCCGAGGTTAGTTTGGGCGGGGTCAGCCTAGCAGGCCCACATATCCAGCACCAACACCTCTTCGGGGTGCTCCGGTGTGACCCTACTTCAGTGCCATACCAGAGAGCTCTTACCGCCAACCAGCCATTTAGGGCTCATCCAGTGGGTACTCCGGCCATCAGGGTTCTTTCAGCGCCTATTTCTTTGCCATGCCAGAGAGTACATACTGCCCACCAGCTATTCAGGGTTCTTCCAATAGGTATTCAGGCCATTAGGATCAGGCTTCAAGGTAGCAGATCACTACACTGTGAGGTTGTTTCGAGTGCGGAGATCTCAATCACATGCAGATATTCTACCCCAGGCTTCGAGGCAAGGCAGTTCAGCACGACCAGCAACCCATGATTACATCACCAGCTGTTCGGCCGCCGATAGGCAGAGGGAAGGCGGATAGGGGACATCCTAGAGGTGTAGGCCTGGTATGGGAGGTCATCAAGCTACTGTTCAGTTAGGCGGAGGCCATCCAGTCATCTCTCCAACTAGGTTCTATGCTTTTCCGGCCAGACCAGATGCAGTAGCCTTAGATGCCATGATCATAGGTATTATTTCTATCTGCGGTAAGGATGCTTCTGTATTATTTGATCCAGATTCTACTAATTCATATGTATTACCTCTGTTTGCTCATTTCTTAGCTATTGCTCGTAAGTCCTTGAGTACTCCTATTTATGTGTCCACTCCTGTGGGCGATTCTATTGTTGTGGATCGGATCTATCGGTCCTGTGTGGTCACATTCTGTGGTTATGAGACTAGAGAGGATCTTTTGTTGCTTGATATGACCGACTATGAGGTCATCCTAGGCATGGACTGGCTATCCACAAATCATGCCATCCTTGATTGCCATGCCAAGACTGTCACCTTAGCAATGCTAGAGTTGCCTAGATTAGAGTGGAAGGGTTCGTCTATCAGTACATCCAGTCAGGTTATCTCCTTTTTGAAGGCTCGACACATGGTCAAGAAGGGTTGTTTGGCTTATCTAGAATATGTTCAGGATACTACCATAGAGTCTCCAGCGATTGATTTAGTGCTAGTAGTTCGGGAGTTCGTAGATGTGTTTTTTTCTAACCTTCTAGGCATGCCACTAGATCGTAATATCGATTTCTGTATAGACTTGGCTCTAGGTACCCAACTCATATATATCCCATCGTACCATATGGCTCCGAAAGATTAGAGGGAGTTGAAGGAACAGCTTGAGGAGTTTTACCAAATGGGTTCGTCAGACCAAGTGTATCACCTTGGGGTGCACCACTATTATTTGTGAAGAAGAAAGATGGGACTATGCGGATGTTCATTGATTACCGCTAGTTGAACAAAGTTACCACCAAGAACAAACACCCGTTGCCGCGTATTGATGACTTGGTTGACCAGTTGTAGGGTGCCAGGGTGTTCTCTAAGATCGACTTAAGATAGGGGTACCATCAGTTGAAGATTCGGGACTAGGATGTTCTGAAAACTACTTTCCGTATCAGATATGGCCATTATGAGTTTCTAATGATGTCCTTCGACTTGACTAATGCCCCAGCGGCATTTATGGATTTGATAAACATGGTGTTCAGGACGTATATTGATTCGTTTGTTATTGTCTTCATTGATGACATCTTAATTTACTCACGTAGCATGGAGGAGCACGAGCAGCATTTGAGGGTGGTGCTTTAGACATTGCGAGAACAGAAGCTATATGCTAAGTTCTCCAAGTGTGAGTTTTGGCTAGAGTCTGTGGGATTCTTGGGGCATGTTGTATCAGGTGAGGATATTAAGGTGGATCCCATAACGATTGAGGCGGTTCAGAGTTGGCCTTGTCCCACTTCGGCGACTGAGATCAGAAGTTTCCTAGGGTTAGCAAGTTATTATCGCTAGTTTGTGGAGGGTTTCTCATCCATTACATCACCTTTGACTAGATTGACCCAGAAGTGTGCTCCGTTCCATTGGTTCGATGATTGTGAGGCAAGCTTTCAGAAGATCAAGAAAGATTTGACTACATCACCGGTTCTAGTGTTGTTATTCGGTTCGGGATGTATATAGTGTATTGGAATGCTTCACGCATTGGCTTGGGTTGTGTGTTGATGAAAGAGGGACGAGTTGTTGCATATGCTTCCCGGCAGCTAAATATCCATGAGAAGAATTACCCTGTGCACGATCTAGAGTTAGCTGCAATTGTTCATGCTCTTAAGATCTAGAGACATTATCTTTATGGGGTGTCCTATGAGGTTTACACTGATCATCGCAACTTACAGAATTTTTTCAAGCAAAGGGATCTCAATTTGAGGCAGTGCAGATGGCTTAAGTTACTGAAGGATTATGATATTACCATTCTTTATCATCCGGACAAAGTGAATGTGGTTGCGGATGCCTTGAGAAGAAAGTCAGAGAGTATGGGTAGTTTGGCATTCATCTCAACAGAGGAATAGCCATTAGCTTTGGACATTCAGCCCTTGCCTAACTGATCTCGTCCAAGTCACTCCCTCTATTTGAGGTGGTGAAACGATCGATTCAATAGTAATACACAATAGAGTCGGGGTCGAATTCCATAAAGAGTTATGAGATTGGGATTAGTGGTATATATTTGGACTAAGCATGTGAGGTATTTTAATTGCACTTCCAAAATAGGTTGTGTTTACTTCTAAAATTATGCTAAAGATTGCAATTCTAGAAATATGAAACTAGGAAATATTGTTTTTAGTTGGTTTTCAAATATTGTAAAAAGACCTAGGGCTATGACCTTCAACTAGGTGTTTGCCTAATGGGTTGTGAACTTTAAGGCTTGTTACGTTGGTCGGGGTTTATGATAGCTATCAACTCTCAATTACCTACTCAATACCTCTCGGTAAGAGAGTTATTTTTTCCAATTTGGCTTTCTCAAGTCCAAATGGGTATTGAACAAATCAGTTGATAAATTGCTCAAGATGGGTTTTACTATCTCTAGGTTCAACCCTTTAATTGGGACTATCAATTTCTTAAATTCATCCCAAATTCTTGTTAGTCAAATTTTCCTAGACTAAGTCTCTCTTTCTCAAGTAGAGACCATGTCAAATAGGCATGAATTAATGTTTGCAACCATTACTTATACAATAAAAATCAAGAACAAGGCTAAATAATCAACACCCAACCATAAACAAGCTATAAATTAAACACCCATAAGGCTTACACACTAGGGTTGGGTCTCCACCCTAGTTAGAGATTTAGCTACTCATGCTTGGAATAGAAGAAACAGAAGAAGAAATAATCTTTAAACTCATATTCAAAGATTAGAAGACAAAAATCTAATGTTTAATCACTAAAGTAAGCTAAAGTTGCCTAAAGAAGTAAAGGAAAACGGCTACATATGTTCAGATATTCAAAACTTGACCTAATTTCATGAAAGAAGTCCATTTATGCACAGCTAGAATTTTCGGATAAAAACGCCCTTTCGGAGGTTCTGCGGCCGCACAATTCCATGTGCAGTCTGCACTTCTTCTTCAGTCTTGGCAGGGGCTTGGTCTGCGACTGCGTTATTCTATGATGCGGCCGCATCTGGAGTGTTCTATGGTCCGCACATTTCCTAGTGCAACCGCACAGGCCCTTTCTACGGACCGCACAAATCTGATTGCGGTCGCATGGCTGACTTCTGTAGCCGCACAATAATTGTGCCGTCCGCATAACCTTTAGGTTTGAACTAGGACTTCTTTAAGCTTGAACTCTAGCATAGCTTCTGCGGCCGCACAATAATTGTGCGGTTCGCACATTACTTTTGGGCTCTATTGTTTTTGCTTTGCATTCTGCAGCTACAGAAGGAATTCTGCGGTCGGCACATTAGCCTTTTGCCTGCTTTTTGTCCCTGAGTTCACATTACTCCTTTTTAAGTTGGATTTAACGTTTGTGGCGCATTTTCCAATACTCCTGCATTTAAGCACATTTCGTCAGTTTTTGAGAATAAAATTAAGCACTTTTGAACTAAAACGAAAGTAAAAAGGCGCTAACAAGTAGTCAAAATCTCCACTTATAAACTCCCCAAACTTAAGCTTTTGCTTGTCCTCAAGCAATTAAAGTAATTCTCACATCCACAAGTTAAGAGCTTTTCCAACTAATCTAAGGTGTATCAAACACACATCAATTGTGACCAAAAATTATCCACAACACTTATGAATTATAGACAAGACAATGATTTGAAGTTTTAAGCACCAATAGTTCCAATGTGACACTTGAGCATCAAAAGATGACTTTATCCATCAAGGAAGCTTTCTCTTTCATGTAGTTCATTGTGGATCCAAAACTTCTCCTCCTCTACTCTCTGTTATCATATCTCATTTAGAAATGTAGCACTCAATTCAAGGATTTGTGAAAAGTTCACACATATCTCTCAAAAGAATGTCACAAGTACGGCTCTAGGTACCATATGCTTGCCCCTCAAGTAAATCACCACTAATGCAAGTTCACTCGGCTTGAAATCACGTAGGGATTTTTATTAATGTAATGAAGGCTTTTGGGATAAGGTAGGAATAATGGAATATAATAGGTTCATCTTTCCTTAAGTACTCTTTCTCGGTCATGATGTTCATTTTCTCCTTCTTTGTTTTCTCCATGCTTTGCATCATTGCTTTTCTTTAAATCCCGTCAACTCTTCACTTTATTCACCTTCTTTTTGCATTTTTCTTTTGTTCTTTCTTTGTTTTTCTTTGCCTTTCCTTTTCTTCATTTCATCTCTGCCTTGATACCACTTACAAACTCCTCATCTCTCCTTGAAACTTAAGTTTCTGGACAGTTTCTTCACAAGAGTGTTAAGGAAAGCTCGGCTGCCAAGAGAGGGTCACCACAAAACGGGTAAAGGCTTGTAACATGGTTATCGAATGAGAAAGTCTTAGGCTCAAATGTGTTGACTAGGAATAGCAACGTGGGACAAGGAAAATTTCAAACGGGTCAAGTAGAGGCTACAATCACTTCTCAAGCCAAGCAAAACATAGAATTTCGCCTAGAAACACATTCGGGGCAAGTTCTAGACCATTCGCATGGGGTACTTGGACTTGAAAAAAAATCTCACTTCTCACACAGCTGGATTGTTAAAGAGGATAGAGTCGAGTGCCCACAACAACCATATTCAATATTGAAAATCACTAATGGTTCAACTAAACCACTCGATGATTGCTTAAGTCAACACAAGAGTAAAAAGTTCACTAACTAGAGCTATTTCTTTCCATGAACTTATTTTTAATCATAAGCACATAGTATAGTATGTTGGTACCAAGTGAAGCATGCTCGACTCTTCTAGTTCAACTCAATTAGGTCCTTTTATTCATTATTACTACTATTCTAACTAAAACATCAAAAACGGACTCAATCCCTTAAGAAGGTTGTCACGCCATCCATCGTGGGGAAGAGTCACTCGGTTCATACAAAAACCACATTTGGAAAGAACCGTGGCATTAGGAAGACCAAAGGCTTATTGATTACTTAAACATGAAAAGAAACTACTAAATTACAAAGAATCTATATAAGTAAATAAGAAGCTATTAGTTAAACATCAATTACTAAGAAAGCAAAATAAAGAAGCTATAGAATAAACTACTGAAAGCATAAATGAAATGAATATACAAGTAAGAGAGGAGAAAAAGAATATATACATGAATAAAGAGAGAAGAATATATACATAAATGAAAAGAAAAAAATATTATCAGTTATTTATAGGCAAATGCCATCAAAATCAAACAAACTCCACCCCCTCCAAATAAAAGTAAGTATTGTCCCCAATGCTTAACAAAATAAAATCAAGGAAGGGAAAGAGTAAAGAGGACTCCCTATGTGGTCTCAGTGTCCATAGCAGCATCACCACCCTCAGGCTCTTCCAACTGTATCTCATCGTTCTCTACTCGGGGAGTAGCTGGGTTGGTGAACATCTATAACACCGCCTCAGCTTTGTGGGCAGCAAGGTCTAGCTTCTCAGACTGGCCAGCTAGTGCGTCTGATGCTGATGGTGTTGTTGGGCCTACTGGTGTTGCTGGAGATGAATCCATCAGCAAGTCAAGTGGAAGATCCCTAACTGCTGCTATTTTGGTCAACTCCCGTCTCAACTTGTCAAATGACTTATTTGAAACCTGGATTTCCTCATCTTCTTCACCTACTTTCCAAGCTCTTCAATTGATGTCTCATGTGCTACCAGAGTGTCAATAATAGTCTTTTGGTTGTCCAGAATCATCTTCAAAGTCTCCTCCATTGTCGGAGGAATCTGGGGAGCTGGGGCAGATGACTGGGTTGCAACAGCATTGGATAGGTCAGACATCTTTGTAGTAGCTGTCTGTATCTAGTTGTTGATGCTTGCTAGAGTCTGGGAGACTCTCAATGCTGTAAGTGGATAAGTAGAAGATGAAGGCACTGAAGCTGATGGTGGCCCTGAAGATGGAGGTAGAGGCATGGAAGTCGTACTGCTAGAAAGCTTGGCTGATGTGGTAAGCATCTCAGCTGAAGGTATGGCTGCTGAAGCTGTAGCTACCACCGAAGGCTCTTTATACTAGCCCACAGTAGTAGGAGGTTGAACCTTGTTCTTTGGGTTCCTCGAGTCCTTTAAAAGTGATGAAGGAATTTTTTTCCTGAACCTTTGTATCAAAGTTCTTTGATTCAACTCCCGCAATCGTAAGATATTTTGTGATGGTGTTTGGATACGGGTAGGAACTCTCACTCTGCCTGCCATCAAAGACATGTTGCCTACATGATGGCGCCTATATTGATTGGGTCCCGGGCCATGGTGGAAGCAATTAAGACAGCCCAAGAGATTGGAAAAATATTTTCATTTCTAGTTGGGTCTATCCGACAGCATACAAATGTTTGTCAACCCTTGGATTCAAAGTTGAGGGTGTTCTGCTGAATGGGAACCCCTACTGTGATCCATGGCAGTGTGGTCCTGGAGCTGCTAATATCTTAGCAAACTAAGGGCGAGCCGCATCACCCAATCGAAACTTTTCCAGATATTGAACCGGCTCCACATCCTCGAGCTCCAAATATATGTTTAGGGAGGTTTGATCAAATCGAGCTTTCAGATTCCTCACCTTCGTCACCTTAGTCCCCTTTTTGACATGCACCACATTGGCGTAGAATTCTCGGACTAAGAGCTCCTTGGCATCCACCACGCTTTGAGTGAACCATGTCCACCCTTTTCTCTCCCGAAACTGTCTCACCATGTTCGGGTTATATCTATCCAAATCCTTCAAATCAAATTTACGCTCAAGAGTGAGCGATCTTTGATTCCACCATTCTCTGAACCTGTTGAAAGCATTCAGACTCACAAATCTATCTTCCCAGATTTCTTTCTTCTTTGACCTCTCTAGGCTGGCAACTCGGGTATTGCCCCCTCGACTGTCATTAGGTAAATCATCATCATCATCATCAACTAGAACTGGTGCGGTGGCGGCATGTGAGGACGAGGGCTCTAAACTCTGGTTGTCATCTTCCAAACCCTTAGAAGAGCTAGCTGAGGAGGTAGGCTCATATCTAAATTAGAATTTACTCGAAAACGGCCTCGGCTGTGACTGTGCATTGGGCTGCCCTTGAACAGAGTTACCCTCAGACACTTCCCTAGATGGGAGATATTCACTGGACTCTACAGGCTCTAGGGCTCTCCTAACAGTTGCCTTCTTGTTTATCACTTTTTGGACAGAGAGTGGTAGGTTGGTCTTTCCTTGGCCTCGAGAGGGTTCACCTCTCCCTTTGGATGTATCACCTCTACCACGAGATCTCACCATTGTCTACAAGTCATAGAAACAAGATTCAATTAAGTTCAATACTCAGAGCATTAGACAGTTGCAGAACAAACCAGGAAATACTAGTTGCGGGTAAAGAAATGTTGTCCGCACAACAGTGAGTGCAACCACACATAGGATAGTGTGGAGCGTACAACTTTGAAGTGCGGTCGCAGCCCTGATTCTGTGGTCCGCACAATTGTTTGTGCAACCACACAAATGAAATGTGAACCGCACAATTCCTATTGCAGACGCACAATGAGACCTCAAAATTGTCAAGTCTCTGAAGATAGAAAAATAATCGATCTATGGCCGCACACACTTTTCAGCGGCTGCAGTCCAAAATATGCAGACCGCATAATTTGGAGTGTGATCCGCACAATTAGCTATACCAAAATGCCCTAACTAAGGATAGGCAGATCGTACAATTTCTTGTGCAGCCGTACAATTCAAATAAAAAATGCAGTAACCTTAGGGTCCATACTTAGCAAGAAAATTGGGCATGATATGGCAATTTACACATGGTAAACTAGTTACCCATCCCCCAATTAGCAAATAGGAAGTTACCCAATGCATTAATGCTCAACATGATGATGAATTTTACAATTAGGGCTCCAAATAACCAAACTACTACGAACAAAAATTAAGAAAATTAAAAAAAAACTGAGGATGAATTGAACATACCAGTAATGTAGTGATACGTGGAAGAGTTTAAGATGATGAAATGAGTGTTAGAAGCTTGATTCAAATGAAAGCACTATGCTTGTCTTTATGTGAAGTTTTCAGAGTGCATAAAGTTTTAACTGAATGAGGAAGAGCAATATTTATACTTATTTCCATGGCTTAAGTTTTAAGAGATGAGTGCGGTCCTCACTCTGAAGAGTTTCCTCTTGAAGATCTGTGGTCCGCCCAATAGTGCATGCGACCGCAGATTGTGATGCGCACCGCACAATTCCTTGTGCAGCCACAGAATGGGCTTTTATCTAACAGACAAACTTCAGAGAGTGTGCACTTTTTACTTTCCAGTTGTGTGGTACGCACAAGATTTGGGCGGGCGCAGAGTCCACTCTGCTGTAGCACTCAAATTTGTGCGGTCCGCACATTTTCCATACTTAGCAAAAAATTTCTGGGCACAGCCCTTGCAAAGCACACTCATTCATGCATACACTTCAAAATGAGTTAGCACAAAACAAGACCTATTTAAAGAAGAAGGAAAATAAAAAGAAAAATACATATGGATTGCCTCTCGAGAAGCGCCTGATTTAACGTCGTGGCACGACGCAGATTACCAATCACTTAAAATGAAGAACCGCCACGACGTGGCCATCATCAACTTTTCCTAGATAGTGCTTCACCCGGTGCCCATTGACTCTAAACACCTCATCATTCTTATTTTTTCAAGTCCAAAGCACCAAAGGGTGTCACACCAACAACCTCAAATGGGCCACTCCATTTAGACTTCAACTTTCCTGGAAATTCGTAACCGAGAATTGAAAAATAGCACAAGATCACCTTCTTTAAACTCCTTGTTCTGAATGTACTTGTCATGGAGGTACTTCATCTTCTCCTTGTATAAGGATGAACTTGTATATGCATGGTACTGGAACTCATTTGGCTCATTTAATTGTGTCACCCTTAAGTTGGCGGTGACATCCCATTCTAGGTTCAACTTCTTCAAAGCCCACATGGCCTTATGCTCAAGTTCCACCGGAAGATAACAAGCCTTCCCGAACACCAACCAGTATGGAGACATTCTAATCGGTGTTTTGTAAGCTGTCCTATAAGCCCATAGAGCATCATCAAGTTTTTTCGACCAATCCATCTGGTTGGCATTCATTGTCTTTAACAAAATACTCTTGATCTCAGGGTTGAAGACTTCCACTTGACCACTTACTTGAGGATGATAGGGGGTCGTCACTTTATGAGTTACACCATACTTGGTTAGCAAGGTATCAAAGACCTTGTTGCAAAAATGTAAACCCCCATCATTTATGATAGCCCTTGGAGTACCAAATTTTGTAAAGATATTCTTCTTAAAAAATGCCACCACACTCCTCGCTTCATTGTTGGGCAAAGAAATGACCTCAATCTATTTAGACATATAATCAACTGCAACTAGGATTTAGGTTTTTCCACAATAGCTCACAAATGGACCCATGAAATCAATAACCCACACATCGAAAATATCTATCTCCAAAATGGTGGTGAGAGGCATTTTATTTTTCTTCGAGATTCCACTTGCCCTTTGACATTCATCACAGGGCTTGACAAGCTCATTTGCATCCTTGTAGAGAATGGGCCAATAGAAACCGTAACATAAGACTTTGGCCGCCGTTCTTGCTCCACCATGGTAACCACCATAAGGCGAAAAGTGACAAGCCCCAAGAATTTCACTTTGCTCTTCCTCCGGTACACATCTTCTAATCATTCCATCCATGCAAATCCGGAAAAGGTACGGTTCATCCCAATAGTAATCGTGACAATCCCATTTGAGCTTCTTCCTTTGGTTTGAAGAGAACTCAACCAGAATGATTCCACTCACAAGATAATTTGCCAAATCCGCGAACTAAGGTATCTCCTTCATAGAAATAGCCAAAAGTTACTCATCGGGGAAGGAGTCATTGATTTCAAGGCCATCATGCAGCCTCCCCTCCTCCTCCAAACGAGACAAGTGGTCTGCCACTACGTTTTCACTTCCTTTCCAAGATTGGATGTCAATGTCAAACTCTTGCAATAGAAGTACCCATCTCATCAAACGGGCTTTAGAATCTTTCTTCCTCATGAGATACCGAAGTGTCGCATGATCTGTATGAACAATCACCTTTGTACCCATCAAGTATGGGCGAAATGTTCCATAGCAAACATAATAGCAAGAAGATCTTTCTCTGTAATGGTGTAGTTGACTTGGGCACCATTCATGGTCTTGCTTGCATAATAAACCAGATGAAATATATTGTTGATGTGTTGCCCCAAAACGGCCCCTACCGCTACATCACTATCATCACACATAAGTTCAAAAGGAACACTCCAATTTGGAGCGGTAATGATGGGAGTAGTAGTCAACTTGAGCTTTAGCAACTTGAAGGCTCTCATGCAATCATCATTGAAATTGAACTTTGCATCTTTCTCAAAAAGCTTGCACAACAGGTTTACCACTTTAGAGAAGTCCTTAATGAACCGCCAGTAAAATCCTGTGTGGCCTAAGAAACCCCGCACGCCTTTGACCGAAGTTGGAGTTGTAAGTTTAGAAATCACCTCAATCTTTGACTTGTCGACTTCAATCTCATTCTTTGAGATCTTGTGTCCAAGGACAATGCCTTCCTCAACCATTAAATGACACTTCTCCCAATTGAGCCCCAAGTTTTTTTCTTCACATCTTGCAAACACTTTGTCCAAATTTGCTAGACAATCATCAAAAGAATCCCTGCCACTAAGAAACTATCCCTGAAGACTTCAAGAAAATCCTCCACCCTATCCATGAAGATAGCCATCATAAACTTTTGAAAAGTTGTCGGTGCATTGCACAACCCAAATGGCATCCGTGAAAATGCAAAAGTACCATAAGGACAAGTGAAAGTAGTCTTCTCTTGATCCTTCGGAGCAATAAGAATTTGATTGTAGCCGGAATCCTTCGACATTCCTATTCATCTTGCCTTGTCTTGGGCACCGTAGTGGACTGATTATCCTATATATAATATCTACTCTAAAGATTAAGAGGATAGAGGGCCTCCCTTCGATAGATTCGATTGGGATTGATTCTCAGGGGCAATAAGCTTGCTTTCACAAATTTCCGTCTTTTTTGATCGAAAGCTAAGTGTGCCTAACCATCTAAGCAAAGTACTATTTGTCAAAGAAGAGATCCAATACAAGCTCAAAGTCATCGCTAACCTAACAAAGAAAAACCTCCTCTAGGTAAATAGCCCCGATGCGTGTAATAGAGAATAGGCATACTTGGCTTACTTGAATCTGCGTTGGGGATGGGATTGGCGAATTGTCCTAAGATTGCCAACTTAATTCGATACTTTCTTCTTCCCCAAAAATAGGAAGGTTTTGGCAGGAACTGATTGTGGAGGCAATCTTCTTTGGTGCCCGACAAAACTAAAAGAATTTATTGACTCTTTTTAGTTTTAGAAGGTTTTAATAAGTGTCTTGAGACATTTGTTTTCATGTCTGGTGTCTGCAGACGCAAAGTAGTGTGTTTCTTCTTTTTCCTTGTTTGGTGGTGATCTACTCCTATCCTAACTAGGTTGCTTTTCTTGGGTGTGTAATACCCATCAAGGAAACAATAGAAAGCACGACCGGCCAACCTATCAAGCATTTGATCGAGGAAGGGAAGTGGGAAATGATCCTTCCTTGTAACTTTGTTGAGCTTGCTATAGTCCATACACACTTTCCACCCGGTCACCGTTCTTGTAGGAATCAACTCGTTCTTGTCATTGGTGACCACCGTCATTCCCCCTTTCTTTGGGACGCATTGAACTGGATAAGTCCACGAACTATCGGAAATAGGGTACACAACTCCGGCATCCAACCACTTGATTACCTTCTTTTTGACAACCTCTTGCATGGCTTCATTGAGTCTCCTTTGATGTTCAATAGATGGTTTGGCACCTTCCTCCAAGTTGATCTTGTGCATGCAAAATATGGGTCTTATTCCCCGAATATCTTCCAAAGTCCATCCAATAGCTTTCTTCCTTTTTTGTAGCACCGGCAATATGGAATCTATCTGCACGTTAGTCAAACAAGAGGAAAGAATAACTGGTAAAGTAGAAGAAGGGCCAAGAAATTCTTACCAAAGATGTGGAGGCAATGGATTGAACTCCAAAATGGGAGGCTCTTCAATTGGAGGCTTTGTTGGAGGAGTGGTTCTATTCTCAAGATCTAAGGACAATTTGTGGGGCTCATAAGTGTACGACCCAATTTATTGCAAAGCATTCACACATTCCATATAACCCTCCATTTCTTGATCATCACAATTGAGCAATACGACCTCCAAAGTGTCATCAACATTCATCATGGTACTTGTTTCATCAATAATCACATCGGTCACCAAATTCACAAAAAAAAACTTCATTACTACTCGGTTGCCTAATAGATTTGCACAAATGAAAAACTACTTTTTCATCACACACTCGGAAAGTGAGCTCACCTACTTCCATATCAACAAGAGCCTTACCCGTAGCAAGGAAAGGTCGACCCAAAATAATTGGCACCTCATAGTCCATTTCACAATCAAGAATCACAAAGTCTGCCGAGAGGATGAATTTATCAACGCAAACCAACACATCACCAATAATACCCAATGGTCTCATCATTATACGATCCTCCATTTGCAACCTTATAGATGTGGGTCTTGGTTGCCCAATTCCCAAAGTTTTGAAAATAGAGTAGGGCATCAAGTTGATACTTGCCCCAAGATCACATAAAGCTTTAGCAAAATCGGCATTCCCAATGGCAGAAAGGATTATGAAAGCACCAGGATCTTCCAATTTGGGAGCCATTGAGTGTACAATTGCACTCACTTGATGAGTCATCTTTATAGTTTCACAATTCATCGATCTCTTCTTTATCACCAAGTATACATGAACTTTGCATAACCCGGAATTTGCTCTAAAGCCTCAACCAATAACACGCTGATAGATAGACTCTTCATCATATCAATGAACTTTTTAAATTGGTTCTCGCCATTTTGCTTGGCAAGCATTTGGGGGTATGCATGAGGAGGCCTTCGCATTGGTTCCTTAGCCTTTGGCACTACCGGTTCCAATATATCAGTAATGTGTTCCCTTGACGGGTTCACTTCCTCATGAGTCTCCTCCACGTTGTCATCAATATCAGTTCTCACCTCATCATTTGCTTGCACTTTATTTTTCAGGATCTCATCTTATTGTACCATTTTCTCATCATCCACAAGTTTCTTTTGACTTGAGGTAGTTGTATCCCTACCTTTTTCACTACATGTAGTAATGGCCATGGCATGTCCCATGTTGTTCCCACCCTTTGGTTTCACCACCGTATCACTTAGTAGTGCCCCCTTAAGACTAGTGTTCAAAGCTTGCGAGATTTGCCCCAATTGAACTTCCAAATTGCGAATTGAAGTGTTGTGAGAGTCTAGTTGAGCATCGGAGTCGGCATTATTCTCCATAATTTGTTTGAACATGTTCTCTATTCGGCCCATCTCATTGTTGAAAGAACTCGGACCTTGGGAAGGATAGGGAGGCGGGTTGCTCGGTTGTTGATACATCGGGGGCTTTGGAAACCCGACCCCTGATTGTTGTTGTTGTTCCACCCCCTTGGTTGTTGCCTCCCCAATATCCTTGATTATTTCCACTCTAATTGTCTTATTTATTTTGACCATTCAAATTTTCTTGATTGTTTTGATTGTCCCAATTCCCTTGGTTGTTGCCATCATTCTAATTACTTTGGTTGTTTGAATTCCAATTCCCTTGATTTCCTTGTGGTCACCATTGTTGTTGATTTGGGCCTTGATTTTTGTTTCTTTACCCTTGGAAGTTTTTCACATATTGTACTTCCTCCTCTTGTTCATTATATGACTCATCTTGATCAAATCCACTATCATCCTACACATAATTTTCGACACGATTTTGCACTTGAGGACCCTTTTGCCTTATCTTGTTTACCATCATACTAACTACCTCCATAGCATTGACTTGCTTGGGACCTTTCATTGTGGTGGTCAACTCGGCAATTTCTTGTCCATGATCATGTAATTCTTTATTCAAGTGAATCATATTTGGATCACCTTTAGGAACATTTTCTCTACTTTTCCATGCCGATGAAGTATCCTCTATTTCATCAAGAATCTCACAAGCTTCCGCATACGACATTGTCATGAAATTTCCACCGGCAAGTTAGTTGACCACGCTTTGATTGGTAGTATTGATCCCCTATAGAAAGTTTGTTGAATCATATCCTCCCTCATGTCATTGTTCGGGCACTCTTTCACCATAGTATCGCACCTCTCCCATATCTCACGCAAAGGCTCATTGGGTTCTTGTTTAAAAGTTAGAATCTCATCCCTAAGAGTTTCCATATGCCCGGGAGAAAAGAACTTGGAAATAAATTTCTCGGCCAATTCATCCGATGTATGGATAGAATGATTTGGCAACCTCTTTAACCAATCGAAGACCTTCCCCCATAGAGAGAAAGGAAATAGCATCAACCGTAAAGTATCCTTAGAGACATTTGTCTATTTACTCCCCCAGCAAGTGTCCACAAACCCTTTCAAGTGCCTGTACGCATTTTGATTCGGAGCCCCGGTGAAGAATCCCCATTGCTCTACCAATGTAAGCATAACCTTTTTGATTTGAAAGGTGTCTGCCCTAATACGGGGTGTGACTATGGCATTTGTGTATCCTTCATTTGGCAACACCCGGTGTGGAGCCGCTCTTTGTGGGGGAGGGGGTGGAACGGGAACATTGACTTAAGGCGGTCGGCCTCGTCTATTTGCTTGAGGTTCAAGAGGATCCTCTTTAACTTGATCATCTTCCCTGTCCACAACCCCTATAGGCATGTTTCCAAGAGGATCATTGTTGTTGAGAGTTGTTGTCCACCTACAATTGTTTCACAAAAAGATTAGTAGCTCGTAATGAAAAGAAGATAACTCACACACAAAACCAAATATATAGCTAAATCCGTTTTTATTTCCTCGACAACGGCGCCAAAAATTGATCTCGTCCAAGTCACACCCTCTATTCAAGGTAGTGAAATGGTTGATACAATAGTAATACCCAACAGATTCGGGTCGAATTCCATAGGGAGCTATGATATTGGGATTTATGGTATATATTTGGACTAAGCACGTGAGGTATCTTAACTGCACTTCCACAAATATGATTGTGTTTACTTCTAAAATTATGCTAAAGATTGCAATTCTAGAATTATGAAACTAGGAAATATTGTTTTGGTTGATTTTCAAATATTGTAAAAAGACCTACGGCTATGACTTTCACCTAGGTGTTTGCCTAACAGGTTGTGAACTTTAAGGCTTGTTTCGTAGGTCGGGGTGTATTATAGCTATCAACTTTCAATTACCTACTTAATACCTCTTGGTAAGAGAGTGATTTTGTCCAATTTGGCTTTCTCAAGTTGAAATGGGTATTGAACATAGCAGTTGATAAATTGCTCAAGTTGGATTTTACTATCTCTAGATTCAACCCTTTAATTGGGACTATCAATCTCTTGATTTTACCCAAATTTTTGTTAGCCAAGTTTTCCTAGACTAACTCTCTTTCTCAAGTAGAGACCAAGTCAAATAGGCATGAACTAATGTTTACAACCATTAACTCTACAATAAAAAGCAAGAACAAGGTTAAAAAATCAACAACCAACCATAAACAAGCTATAAATTAAACACCCATTAGGTTTACACACTAGGGTTGGATCACAATCCTAGTTAGAGATTTAGTTGTTCATGCTTGGAATAGAAGAAACACAAGAAGAAATGATAATTAAACTCATATTCAAAGATTAGAAGACAAAAATGTAATGTTTAATCACTAAAGTAAGCTAAAGTTGCCTAAAGCAGTAAAGAAAAACGGCTACAAATGTTCAGATATTCAAAACATGACCTAATTTCGTGAAAGAAGTCTATTTATACAAAGCTGGATTTTTCAGACAAAAATGCCCTTTTAGAGGTTGTGTGGCCGCACAATTCCATGTGCGGTCCGTACTTCATCTTCAGTCTTCGCAGGAACTTGGTTTGCGGCCACATAATTCCGGGATGCAGCCATCTAGAGTGTTCTGTGGTCCGTACATTTCCTAGTGCGATCGCACAGGCTCTTTATGCGGACCGCACAAATCTGAGTTGCGACCGTATAGCTGACTTTTGCGGCCGCACAATAATTATGAGGTCCGCATATCCTTGAGTCTTGAACTGAGACTTCTCTGAACTTGAACTCTAGTATAGCTTCTGCGGCCGCACAATAATTGTGCGGTCCGCACATTGCTCTTTGGCTTTTTGGATTTCCTTTGCATTCTGCGGCTGTAGAAGGAATTCTGTTGTCTTCCCTTAGCCTTTTGCCTACTTTTTGTCCTTGGGTTCACATTACTCATTTTTTTAGTTGGATTTTCTTTGTGGCTCATTTTCCAATACTCCTGTATTTAAACACATTTTGTCAGTTTTTGGGAATAAAATTAAGCACTTTTTGACTAAGGCGCTAATAACTAGTCAAAATCCCCACTTATCACTAACAGACTTGTGAGGTTTGACATTTCAGAGCCCAGCCAAGTTCTTGCATGTGTAATTGCCCAGTCTTCACTATTGAAACAGATCAAGGCTCGACAGTTTGATGATTCGCATTTAATGGTTCTCAGAGATACGGTACTACAAGGTGGTGCCAAGGAGGTTTCTGTCGGCGAGGATGGTGTTCTACGACTCTAGGGTCTTTTATGTGTTCTAATGTCGATGGATTGAGGGAGAGGATTCTAGAGGAGGCACACAGTTCTCGGTATTCCATTCATCCAGGTGCTACGAAGATGTGTCGCGACCTGAAACAACATTATTGGTGGCGGTGGATGAAGAAAGACATAGTTGAGTATGTAGCTAGGTTCCTAAATTGCCAGCAGGTTAAGTATGAGCACCAGAGACTAGGTGGCCTACTCCAGCAGATGACTATACCAGAGTGAAAATAGGAGAGCATTACTATTGGGGATTGCCGCAGACCTTGCAGACGTTTGATGCAGTTTGGGTCATTGTGGACAGGTTGATCATGTCAACACACTTCATTCTAGTTGTGACTACATATACTTCAAAGAGGTTGGCCTAGATTTATAATTAGGAGATAGTCTGATTGCATGGTGTGCCTGTTTCTGTCATATCAGATAGAGGCCTTTATTTCACTTTGCTTTTCTGGAGAGCCGTACAGAGTGAGTTGGGGACCCGTGTAGAGCTCAGCTCTGTATTTCATCCATAGAACAGTCGGAGCGGAAAGTTCAGATCTTGGAGGACATGCTCAAAGCATGTGTGATTGACTTTGGAGGGCAGTGGGATCGATTCTTACCTTTGGCCGAGTTTTTTTACAACAATAGTTATCAGTCTAGCATCGAGATGGCGCCATTTGAGGCTTTATATGGTCGGCTATGTCGTTCTCCCATCTGGTGGTTTGAGCCTGGCGAGGCTAAGTTACATGGTACTAATTTGGTGAAGGATGCCTTAGAAATGGTTAAGTTGATTCAGGAGCGACTTAGCATAGTGCAGTCCAGATAGAATAGTTACGCAGATCAGAAGGTGCATGATTTATCATTTATGGGCGAGTAGGTTCTATTGAAAGTCTCGCCGATGAAGGGAATCATGAGATTCGGGAAGAAGGGAAAGTTGAGCCCAAGGTTTATAGGCTCATTTGAGGTGTTGAGACGAGTTGGGGAGGTTGCTTATGAGCTTGCTTTACCTCCCAGCCTATTGGGAGTTCATCCAGTTATCCACGTGTCTATGCTTCGGAGGTATCATGTCGACTTGTCACATGTGTTAGACTTCATCACGATTCAGTTAGATGAGAGCCCGGGTCATGAGGAGAAGCCAGTTGCCATTGTTGCTATACAGGATCTCTAGTAAAGGTTCAGTGGAGGGGCCAACCAATCAAGAAGGCAACCTAGGATTCCCAGGAGGAGATGCGGAGTAGATATCCACACTTATTCAGCACTCCAGGTATGAATCTAAACCCATTCGAGGACGAACGTTTGTTTAAGAGTTGGAAAATGTAACGATCCGATCGATTGTTTTTCTTTATCGAACCCCATTGCCCTAAATAATACTTCTTGTATGTTATTTTACTATTTTATGACTTGCAGGGATGGTTAGTTCGGTATTTGGAAGGGTACGGGTTGAAATCAGAACACTTGGTTCCTTAAGGTTGGCTAAAAAGGTCAAGTTTGACTTTGGTCAACATTTTGAGCAAACGACCTCGGAATAAGGATGTGACAATTCTAACAGGTTCGTATGATGATTTCAGACTTGAGCGTATGTTTGGATTGGGTTTTGGATGACCCGGGAGCATTTTGACGCCTAATAGTAAATGTTGGTTCTTTGAAGGTTTTAGAAGTTCTTTAAATTTGGTTTGGAGTGGGTTTTGGTGATATCAAGGTCCGATTGGGATTTCGAGACCAGAAATATTTCTGTAATGTCATTTAAGACTTGCATGCAAAATTTGGTATCATTCCAAGTAGTTTAAGTATGTTTCGGCGCATTGTTTGTAAATTGAAAATTTGAAGTTCATAAGTTTGATTCAATTAGTTTTGGGGTGAGATTCTTAGTTTTAATGTTATTTCGGGCGTTCTAAGAGTTCGAGAGAGTCCGTTTTATGATTTCAAACTTGCTGGTACGTTCTGGAGGGTCCCGGGGGCCCTGAGTGTCAATCGGACGAGGCTCAGACCAAGTTAGAAAGTTGGAGCAACTGCTGAAGCTCATAGTTGTTGTCATAATCGCACCTGTGCTTGGCCAGCCGCAGGTGCGAGCCACTACCCGGCAAAAGTGGACCAGCCAGGGGAGGCCAGTGATCGCAGAGGAGGACAAAAAACCGCAACTGTGATGGCCTAGGTACGAAGCCAGCCATCGCAGATGCGGCTCAACCCGCAGAAGCGACACTCATGCCACTGAAGCGGGGCCGCAGGATCAGTCTATGCACCGCAGGTGTGAGAATCGCTGGAGACAGATCCCAACTTTAATGCGGGATTTGGAACTTTTGAGCTCATGTTTTCAATTGTTTGGGCGATATTTGGAGCTACCACGAAATAGATATGGAATGTAGTGAAAATCATATATTTGTGTTCATGAGGTTATGGGTAACAACTTTTTTCAAATATTTCCAAAATCCGGGAACTTGGGCCCGGGGTGAATTTTGGGAGTTTTGCAAATAGTCTTGGGAAATCACTTTGATAGTTAGGATATAAACTTTTAAGCATGTATTAATTATTTTAAATAATATTTGACTAGTTGTGAGTCGTTTGGCACCAAATTGAGGGTTTGGGCATAATCTTGGACAGGAAAGTAGGCCTTGACATGAGGTAAGTCTCTTTTCTAACCTTGTAAGAGGGAATTAACCCCATATGTGAATTTAATAAATATGTGTACCTATTTGTGGGGCTACGTACGTACGAGGTGACGAGAGTTTGTACGTGACTACTAATTATGCTATCGTCCAGGTATTCTAGGACATATATCATGTTATATCTACAATGTTTGCCCCAACTTGATAATTTAATTACTTATATCATATTGAAAGTTGATAAAAGAATTGTAAAAGGTTAAATTTCATATACTTGAAGTTGTAAATGAGATACTTGACTATTATTTAAAATTTGTGCTTCTTTGAAGTATTTTCTATTTGTGGAGTGGGAAGAATGCCTCGATAGCAGATAGATGCATATATGGTTTATGTCATTCGTCCCTTGGTAGTGCACAATTTAAATATTATTTTTGATCGGGCAATACGACCTCGGCATAACATGCGCATGACAAATTTTTGGAACTATTCATATTTTTATTGATATTGCTTAAATGCCTTGAGATACAAACTGTTAAATGACGAAGATAACTTGAGAATTTATATTTTGTGAAAGGAGTATTTACTATTCTCTATTATTGAGTTTTCAGTATTATTCGTGTAATCGAGGCTTCGTACACAAATTTTGACATATCATTGTTAGCCCATAGTAGGTCGACCCCTCGTCACTACTTCTTCGAAGTTAGACTGGATACTTATTGGGTACATGTTGTTTATGTACTCACGCTACACTTCTGTACTTAAATGTGCAGAATCTGAGGCAGGTACATCTGGTTATCACTCTGGCACGCACGCTTGACTCCCGGTACGAGACTATACGGTTAGCTGCCCTTCTAAGTCGTTCTGCAGCAGCCAAAGTCTTCCTTTCGTTGTATTTTTTTCTATCTATTTCATTTCAGACAGTAGACTAGTATTCTTTTGTATGTTCTACTAGAATGCACATACACTTGTGACACCGGGTCTTGGTACATACTAGTAGACTTATGATTTTGGGTTGTATTTCTACGATTATGATTGCATTTAGCTTCTTTCATTTTGATTATTTTAAATCTGTTATTCATCAAATCTTTTTAAAATTAAGGAATGTTATTTACTTGAAAAACTTATAAAAATGGGAAATCACTAGATTGTTCACTGTTGGCTTGCCTAGCAACGATGCTGGGCGCCATCACGACCTAAACTAGAATTGGGTCGTGACATTTATTTTGGATCAAAATAAAAAAGTAAATTAGCCACTTATTGTGGACCGGATGGAGTATGAACAAAAACTACTCTTGCAAAAGCATTGATTACTCTTACTATTTTTGGGCAGATTTTCCACACGTTATTCGAGATAAGTGTGGCCTTAGACAAACTTTGTTCTTGCCCCATCCCTCGAAAAAAAAAGGTAACACCTAAGAAAAGAAATAGCAAGATGATAGTTTTTGTTGTTCCTGCGAAGCAAAGATCATTTGCTTGGCGAATAAAGTGGGTCACCCTTTTCTTGGATTCGGTCAAATACTTTTTCTCACTGGTCGAGCTTTCTACAAAAAAAACGATGCAAGAACGTATTCTTCTATCTAAACTTCTTCCCTATGCATTAGCTCCTCCCATCGTAGATGGTTCAGCCACACTCGATGTGATTTTTCTACCTTTTTACTTTAATCTAAAATAAGTGTCCTTTTTATATAACTGAGAAGGAATTAACTTCTTTTTTTCAAAATTTTTCCTTATTTTCATATCTCAATGTGCCAAGTTAATAATATGTAAATTTTAATTAAGGATAATTTAGTTAAAATACCTTTTTTGCTCTAAGTCGAAAAGTCACTTATTATAGACCGGAAGGAGTAATATATAGTACTCCCTCCTGTTCATAATAAGTGACTTTTTTGCCTTTTCATTTTGATCTAAAATAAGTGATCTTTTACATAATCAAAAGGAATTAACTTTGTTTTTCCAAACTTTTCTCTTGTCTACAAATCTCAATATGTCAAGTTAACAATATGCTAATTTTAATTTAGGATAATTTAGTCAAAATACTTTTTTTTCTAGGAGTTACTCCCTCTGTCCATAATAAGTGACCTTTTGGAATTTTTATTTTGGTCCAAAATAGTTGTCCTTTTATGTAATCAAGAAGGAATTAATTTTTTTCCAAAATTTACCCTTATCTATGTCACGCCCCAAACTTGAAGAGGCGTGGTCGGCACCCGGTGTCGTACTAGGCCCAAGCTTACCACTTTGTAACTAAGAACTTGTGACGACCCAAAGGGTCATCACCTATTTTTTTTTATTGCATTTTGTGCTTCCAAGGCCTTGAAAACCTCATTTAGAGTCACCTCGATTTGCGTGCGCAATTCGGGCGCATAGCCAGAAAGCTTAAATATGAAATTCTGTGAAAAATGATGAAATTTGAGTTTAATATGAATAAATTTGACTTCGATCAATATTTTGGGTAAACGGACCCGGACCCATGATTTGACGGTCCTAGAGGGTCCGTAGGAAAATATGGGACTTGGGCGTATGTCTGGAATCAAATTCTGAGGTCCCAAGTGCGAGAAATAAATTTTTTAAGTAAAATTGTTTTCTGAAAATATTTAAGGAATTTTGAAATAAAATCTGATTAGAAAGCGATGGTATCGGGCTCGTATATTGGTTCCGGCGCCCGGCACAGGTCTTATATATGGTTTAAGTCATTTATGTAAAATTTTGTTGAAAATGGAGTCCGTTTGACGTGATTCGAACCTAAATTTCTAAAGTTGATGTTTTATGAAGTTTGAGAAAAATCCTTTGATTTTGAGGTTTGATTCGTTGTTTTTGAGGTTATTTTGGCGATTTGATCACACAGATAAGTTCGTATGAAGTTATTGAGTTAGTACGTGTGTTTGGTTAGGAGATCCGAGGACTCGGGTGTGATTCGGATGTGTTTCGGAGGGTTTTGGACTTAGAAAATGTTGTAGGTTTCTCAGCTGCTGGGTTTCTGGTACTTCCTTATTCGCATTCGCGGGAGTGCCCACGCGAACGCGATGGGTTAATTGTTGCTGAAGGAATTTCCTTCTACGCGAACGCGTAGCTCAGGTCGCAAATTGGAGGCTTTGGGGGGGATAACCTTTCGCGAACGTGGTCCTGGCCACGCGAACGCGAAGGCCAAATGGGCCTGGGCAGGGGGTGGGGTAGTTGTTTTACGCGAACATAATCCCTTGGACGCGAACGCGAGAGCTCGAGGAGATTACTCTCCGCGAACGCGAGCCCGTGTACACGAACGCAAAGGCTCACCCAGCCTGACCATCGCGAACGTGAAGGGTCAGTCGCAAACGCGAAGGGCATTTTCACCCAGTGATTTTAATAAAAAGGCCAAAAAACGGAACACTTTCGGGATTTTATAAAAATTTCACAAACCTCTTCTTCTCCAAAGCTCTTAGGCGATTTTTGAAGCTTCTCTTCACCATAATCTCTTGGATAAGTAATCTTTAACTTGTTTTCTTCATTTTTCATCAACAGCCACTAGAATTTTAGGCCTAAAACATGTAATTAAGGGTAGAAATTAGGGATTTGGATAGAGTTAGGGCTTTTTGATTATTTGTGATTTAGACCTCGTTTTGGGATTGGATTTGAAAACAAATTATATATTCGGACTCGTGGGCGAATGGGTTATCGGGTTTTGGTCTGAACCTTGTGTTTTGACCAAGCGGGCCTGGGTCGATTTTTGGGATTTTGGGAAGAATGATTGAAAAGTTATAATTGAACATTGGAATTAGATTATTTAGCACTTATTGATGATATTGAGTCAATTATGTATAGATTCGATTGGGTTGGAGCCGAATTTGAGAGGAAAAGCGGTGTTCGAGGCTTGAGTTGGTCGTGAAAGTTCGAGGTAAGTGTTCAGTCTAACCTCAGCTTGAGGGATTAGGAGTTGAGTCCTATTTGCTACTTGCTTCTTGTTTAGTGCGACGTATAGGCATGGTGACGAGTATCTATATGTTGCTGTCGAGCATGACCGCGAGTCTTAAATTTGAACGTTGTTGTGCTCTTAGATGGCACTTCGAATGCTTTAATTAATGATCTCATATATTGAGTAAAGATTGATTTTATCCTCGTAAATCTTAGTTATGATTGAGTATTGTCATTCGAGCTGAGTACAAAATGATTTAGGATTTGGTTATAGCTGAATCTCCCTTGCTGGGATGACTGTTTCGATATTGTTGTTCCCTTGCCGGGAAGTTATTATATTATTTTTGTTCCCTTGCCGGGATTTCTTGTAATTTTGTGATGACTTGTAAATGGGAGCGGGTGGTACTCCTACCACAAGATATAATAAAATGGGAGCGGGTGATACGCCTACTACAAGATATGATAAAATGGGAGCAGGTGGTACGCCTACCACAAGATCGATGAAATGGGAGCGAGTGGTACGCCTACCACGAGATATAATAAAATGGGAGCGGATGGTAAGCCTACCACAATATATAATGAAATGGGAACGGGTGGTACGCCTACAACAAGATATGAGAAATGGGATCGGGTTGCACGCCTGCAACAAGAT